>NC_064649.1:35005391-35630391 GCF_023864345.2 Schistocerca serialis cubense | reverse complement strand
CGGTCCCCTACGGCACTGCGTAGGATCCTACGGTCTTGGCGTGCATCCGTGCGTCGCTGCGGTCCGGTCTCAGGTCGACGGGCACGTGCACCTTCCGCCGACCACTGGCGACAACATCGATGTACTGTGGAGACCTCACGCCCCACGTGTTGAGCATTTCGGCGGTACGTCCACCCGGCCTCCCGCATGCCCACTATACGCCCTCGCTCAAAGTCCGTCAACTGCACATACGGTTCACGTCCACGCTGTCGCGGCATGCTACCAGTGTTAAAGACTGCGATGGAGCTCCGTATGCCACGGCAAACTGGCTGACACTGACGGCGGCGGTGCACAAATGCTGCGCAGCTAGCGCCATTCGACGGCCAACACCGCGGTTCCTGGTGTGTCCGCTGTGCCGTGCGTGTGATCATTGCTTGTACAGCCCTCTCGCAGTGCCCGGAGCAAGTATGGTGGGTCTGACACACCGGTGTCAATGTGTTCTTTTTTCCATTTCCAGGAGTGTAGTAACGCGTATTCTCTACAGACGAATGGAAAAACTGGTAGAAGCTGACCTTGGGGAAGATCAGTCTGGATTCCGTAGAAATATTGGAACACGTGAGGCAATACTGACCCTACAACTAATGTTAGAAGCTAGATTAAGGAAAGGCAAACCTACGTTTCTAGCATTTGTAGACTTAGAGAAAGCTTTTGACATTGTTGACTGGAATACTCTCTTTCATATTCTGAAGGTGGCAGAGGTAAAATACAGGGAGCGAAAGGCTATTTACAATTTGTTGATGGCAGTTATAAGAGTCGAAGGACATGAAAGGGAAGCAGTGGTTGGGAAGGGAGTGAAACAGGGTTGTAGCCTCTCCCCAATGTTATTCAATCTGTATATTGAGCAAGCAGTGAAGGAAACAACATAAAAATTCAGAGTAGGTATTAAAATCCATGGAGAAGAAATAAAAACCTTGAGGTTCGCCGATGACATTGTAATTCTGTCAGAGACAGCAAAGGACTTGGAAGAGCAGTTGATTGGAATGGATAGTGTCTTGAAAGGAGGATATTAGATGAACATCAACAAAAGCAAAACCAGGATAATGGAATGTAGTCGAATTAAGTCGGGTGATGCTGAGGGAATTAGATTAGGAAATGAGACACTTAAAGTAGTAAAGAAGTTTTGCTATTTCGGGAGCAAAATAACTGATGATGGTCAGAGTAGAGAGGATATAAAATGTAGACTGGCAATGGCAAGGAAACCGTTTCTCAAGAAGAGAAATTTGTTAACATCGAGTATAGATTTAGGTGTCAGGAAGTCGTTTCTGAAAGTATTTGTATGAAGTGTAGCCATGTATGGAAGTGAAACGTGGACAATAAATAATTTGGACAAGAAGAGAATAGAAGCTTTCGAAATGTGGTGCTATAGAAGAGTGCTGAAGATTAGATGGGTAGACCACATAACTAATGTGGAGGTACTGGACAGAATTGGGGAGAATGTGGCACAACTTGAGTAGAAGAAGGAATCGGTTGGTAGGACATGTTCTGAGGCATCAAGGGATCACCAGTTTAGTATTGGAGGGCAGCGTGGAGGGTAAAAATCGTAGAGGGAGACCAAGAGATGAATACACTAAGCAGATTCAGAAGGATGTAGGTTGCAGTAGGTACTGGGAGATGAAGAAGCTTGCACAGGATAGAGTAGCATGAAGAGCTGCATCAAACCAGTCTCAGGACTGAAGACCACAACAACAACAACATCATCATTAAAGTCGACATTCAGCACTATTTTGTAACATGAATTACTTCGAAGAAAATGGCTCTGAGCACTATGGGACTTAACAAATATGGTCATCAGTCCCCTAGAACTTAGAACTACTTAAACCTAACTAACCTAAGGACATCACACAACACCCAGTCATCACGAGGCAGAGAAAATCCCTGACCCCGCCGGGAATCGAACCCGGGAACCCGGGCGCTTACTTCGAAGAGAACAGTCTATTGACACATAGTCAACACGGATTTAGAAAGCATCGTTCTCGTGAAACACAACTAGCTCCTTACTCACACGAAGTGTTGACTACTATCGACAAGGGATTTCAGATTGATTGCGCATTTCTAGACTTCCAGAAGGCTTTTGACACTGAACCACACGAACAGCTTGTAATCAAACTGCCTGCTTATGGAATATCGTCTCAGTTATGTAAATGGATTCGTGATTTCCTGTCAGAGAGGTCGCAGCTCGTAGTAAGTGATGGAAAGTCATCGAGTAAGTGCTTTCTGGCGTTCCCCAAGGTAGCGTTATAAGCTCTCTGCTGTTTCTCATCGACATAAATGATTTATGACGCAATCTGAGCAGCCATTAAGCTGTTTGCAGATGATGCTGTCTTTTATCATCTAGTAAAGTCATCAGATCAAAACCAATTGGAAAGCGGTTTAGATAAAACATCTGTAGGCTGCGATAATTGGTGATTAACCCTAGATAATGGAAAGTGTTAAAAGAAATCTATGGAACGTCGATTACACGATGAAGGTCATTTTATTGGCAGAACACTTAGAAGACGCAACAGATCTACAAAAGAGACTGTCTACACTAGCTTGTTCGTCCTCTTTGTACTGTTGCGCATTGCGGGATCCTTACCAGATAGGATTAACAGAGTACATCGAGAATGTTCAGATAAGGGCATCATGTACTGTATTATAGAAAAATAGGGGAGAGAGTGTCGCAGACATGATATAGGTTTTGAGGTGGACATCATTGAAAGGTGTTTCTCGTCGTGGTGGGATCCTCTCACGAAATTTCAGTCACCAACTTTCTCCTCTGAATGCGAAACACCGATCTACATAGGGAGAAACGATCATCTAATAAAATAAGGGAAATCAGAGCTCACACGGAAAGATACAGGCGTTAGTTCCTTCCACTCGCTGTTCGAGAGAGGAATAATAGGAAATTATTGTGAAAGTTGTTCAATGAACCCTCTGCCAGGCACTTAAGTGTGATTTGCAGAGTAAGCATGTAGATGTAAACGTAGATGTAGATGTATCATCATGGCAATGTACCCTGTCATAACGAAAAGTCTGAGGTCATCCACATGAGTGCTAAAAGGAACCCGTTAAACTTCGGTTACACGGTAAGTTAGTCTAATCTACAAGCCGTAAATTCAAATTAAATACATAGATATTACAATTACGAACAACTTCAATTGGGAGGAAGACATAGGAACTGTTGTGGGTAAGGCTAACCAAAGACTGCGTTTTGTTGGTAGGACACTTGGAAAATGTAACAGATCTACTACGAAGACTGCCTACACTAGCTTGCCCCTCCTCTTTTAGAATACTGCGGCGCGGTGTGGGATCCCTACCAGATAGGACTAACGAAGTACATCGAAAAAGTTCAAAGAAGGGCAGCGCGTTTTGTATTATCGTGAAATATGGGAGAGAGTGTCACAGTAATGATACAGGATTTGGGCTGGACATCATCAAAAGAAAGGCGTTTTTCGTTGCGACGGAATCTTCTCACGAAATTCCAATCACCAACTTTCTCCTCCGAAAGTGAAAATATTTTGTTGGTACCGACCTACATAGGGAGAAACGATCACCACGATAAAATAAGGGAAATCAGAGCTCGTACGGGAAGATATATGTGTTCGTTCTTTCCGCGCGCTATGCGAGGTTGGAATAATAGAGAATTGTGAAGGTTATTCATTGAACCCTCTGCCAGGCACTTAAAGGTGATTTGCAGAGTATCCATGTAGATGTAGGTGAAGATAAAGCAGCATCAGTGACGGAATGGTTCGTGGACAATAACATTCCTGAAATGAACTTTGTTGTTGTTGTGGTCTTCAGTCCTGAGACCGGTTTGATGCAGCTCTCCACGCTACTCTATCCTGTGCAAGCTTCTTCATCTCCCAGTACCTACTGCAACCTACATCCTTCTGAATCTGCTTAGTGTATTCATCTCTTGGTCTCCCTCTACGATTTTTACCTTCCACGCTGCCCTCCAATGCTAAATTGGTGATCCCTTGATGCCTCAGAACATGTCCTACCAACCGATTCCTTCTTCTACTCAAGTTGTGCCACATTCTCCCCAATTCTGTCCAGTACCTCCACATTAGTTATGTGGTCTACCCATCTAATCTTCAGCATTCTTCTATAGCACCACATTTCGAAAGCTTCTATTCTCTTCTTGTCCAAACTATTTATCGTCCATGTTTCACTTCCATACATGGCTACACTCCATACAAATACTTTCAGAAACGACTTCCTGACACTTAAATCTATACTCGATGTTAACAAATTTCTCTTCTTGAGAAACGCTTTCCTTGCCATTGCCAGTCTACATTTTATATCCTCTCTACTTTGACCATCATCAGTTATTTTGCTCCCCAAATAGCAAAACTCCTTTACTACGTTAAGTGTCTCATTTCCTAATCTAATTCCCTCAGCATCACCCGACTTAATTCGACTACATTCCATTATCCTCGTTTTGCTTTTGTTGATGTTCATCTAATATCCTCCTTTCAAGACACTATCCATTCAGATCAACTGCTCTTCCAAGTCCTTTGCTGTCTCTGACAGAATTACAATGTCATCGGCGAACCTCAAAGTTTTTATTTCTTCTCCATGGATTTTAATACCTACTCCGAATTTTTCTTTTGTTTCCTTCACTGCTTGCTCAATATATAGATTGAGTAACATCGGGGAGAGGCTACAACCCTGTCTCACTCCCTTCCCAACCACTGCTTCCCTTTCATGTCCCTCGACTCTTATAACTGCCATCTGGTTTCTGTACAAACTGTAAATAGACTTTCGCTCCCTGTATTTTACCCCTGCCACCTTCAGAATATGAAAGAATATTCCAGTCAACATTGTCAAAAGCTTTCTCGGAGTCTACAAATGCTAGAAACGTAGGTTTGCCTTTCCTTAATCTGTTTTCTAAGATAAGTCGTAGAGTCAGTATTGCCTCACGTGTTCCACCATTTCTACGGAATCCAAACTGATCTTCCGCGAGGTCGGCTTGTATCAGCTTTTCCATTTGTCTGTAAGGAATTCGCGTTAGTATTTTTCAGCTGTGACTTATTAAACTGATAGTTCGGTAATTTTCACATTTGTCAACACCTGCTTTCTTTGGGATTGGAATTATTATATTCTTCTTGAAGTCTGAGGATATTTCTCCTGTTTCATACATCTTGCTCACCAGATGGTAGAGTTTTGTCAGGGTTGGCTCTCCCAAGGCTATCAGTAGTTCTAATGGAATGTTGTCTACTCCCGGGTCCTTGTTTCGACTCAGGTCTTTCAGTGTTCTGTAAAACTCTTCACGCAGTATCCTATCTCCCATTCCATCTTCATCCTCTTCCATTTCCATAATATTGTCCTCAAGTACATCGCCCTTGTATAGAGCCTGTATATACTCCTTCCACCTTTCTGCTTTCCCTTCTTTGCTTAGAACTGGGTTTCCATCTGAGCTCTTGAAATTCATACAAGTGGCTCTCTTTTCTCCAAAGGTCTCTTTAATTTTCCTGTAGGCAGTATCTATCTTACCCCTAGTGAGATAAGCCTCTACATCCTTACATTTGTCCTCTAGCCATCCCTGCTTAACCATTTTGCACTTCCTGTCGATCTCATTTTTGAGACGTCTGTATTCCTTTTTGCCTGCTTCATTTACTGCATGAACTTGGCTTCCTAGCATCCCATCTTGACGCGAATGGAACACGTTTGGGAAGAGTTACAACGTCGACTTGTCTCCAGATACCGATGTCCAACGTCACTAGCTTCTGTTTTCGGCTCTTGAGGAAGAATGGTCTTCCATTCCTCCACAGACGTTTAGATGTTATCAACTATCAGGTTTCAGATAGTGTATCACACATAGCGTGATTACACTTCCCTGGGGCACACATTACTCGAGTGCCTGTACAAGATCTTCGATGCAGGATAGCGTACTATGTAACGCCTGCTTGGAAATTTTCTATCCAGTACCAAATCTGGTTAGTTCCCTGAGTCAGAAACAGAGAAGCACTACGCGGAACAGAGTAAGGCAGACTTGCGAGATTCTGGTTTAGCAGCCTGCGCATTGCCGCTAATGGCCGGATAATGGAGTGGCGCCGCGTGTCATTAGCAAGACTCACGTTTAGCGTCCGGGAATCGCGCACTGACGCAAAGAGCGTAGCGCCTAATCTGCCCTCTGCGGCGAACACTTTGCGTCTGTTACTTAAACTAGAGCTCGGCAGATGACGTCAGCAAAGGCAGCACCTGGGTGCGAAACGGCTCCAACTGCCTCGTCCCGCACTAACCTGACCTAACAACTGCGTAATCTGGATATATTACAAACAGTGTTACAAATAGGGCAACCATACTGGTTCATATCCGTCTGGTATCTAAACAACACTAGCTTGATACGTTTTTTATTATTCTTCTGGACAGAAAAGAAAGTTATTTGGTGTGGCCAAGGTACATGAGACACAATGTGTACTGTAGCTGATCAAACGACCGAGGTCTTTAAGGTAACGTACAGGTATCCCAAGTTTTTACCATAGTTAGAATTATAGGCAACAACGACGTCTACATACAGCGAAGAGCCAAGGAAACTGGTACACCTGCCTAATATCGTGTAGGTCCCCCGGGAGCACGCAGAAGTGCCGCAGGGCGACATGGCATGGGCTCGACTAATGACTGAAGTAGTGCTGGAGGTAACTGACAACATGAATGCTGTACGGCTGTTCATAAATCCGTAAGAGGACTAGAGGGTGGAGATCTCTTCTGAACAGCACATTGCAAGGCATGCCAGATATGCTCACTAATGTTCGTGTCTGGTGACCTTGGTGGCCAGTGTAACTCAGAA
The DNA here is from genome assembly GCF_023864345.2 of Schistocerca serialis cubense. Lineage (NCBI taxonomy): Eukaryota > Metazoa > Arthropoda > Insecta > Orthoptera > Acrididae > Schistocerca > Schistocerca serialis. The sequence continues at coordinate 35,623,580 of NC_064649.1, read as the reverse complement.
GAATGTTCCTGGCGCCACTCTGTAGTAATTCTAGACGTATGGGGTGTCGCATTGTCCTGCTGGAATTGCCCAAGTCCGTCGGAATGCAGAATGGACATGAATGGATGCAGGTGATCAGACAGGACGTATCAGGGGTTCCATATTACTCCAACTGCACAAGCCTCACACCATCACTGAGCCTCCACCAGCTTTAACAGTCTCCTGCTGACATGCAGGTTTCAAAATGGCTCTGAGCACTATGGGACTTAACTTCTGAGGTCATCAGTCCCCTAGAACTTAGAACTACTTGAACCTAACTAACCTAAGGACATCACACACACCCATGCCCGAGGCAGGATCCGAACCTGCGACCGTAGCGGTCACGCGGTTCCAGACTGAAGCGCCTAGAACCGCACGGCCATACCGGCCGGCGACATGCAGGGTTCATGGATTCATACTCGTACACTTCCATCAGCTCGATACAATTTGAAACGAGACTCGTCGGACTAGGCAACATGTTTCCAGTCATCAACAGTACAATGTCGTTGTTGATGGACCCAGGCGAGGCGCAAAGCTTTATGTCGTGCAGTCATCAAGGGTACACGAGTGGACGTTCGGCTCCGAACTCCCATATCGATGATGTTTCGTTGAATGGTTCGCACGCTGACAGTTGATGGTCCAGCATCCAAATCTGCAGCAATTTGCGGAAGGGTTGCAGTTCACTCAAGTTGAACGATTCTCTTCAGTCGTCCTTGGCCCCAGTCTTGCAGGATCTTTTTCCGGCCGCATCGATGTCGGAGATTTGATGTTTTACCGGACTCCTGATATTCGCGATTCACTCATGAAATGGTCGTACGGGAAAATCGGCTCTTCATCACTCGTGCACCGACTGTAACACCACGTTCAAACTCGCCTAAATTTTGATAAGTTGCCACTGTAGCAGGATTAAGCGATCTAACAACAGCGCCAGACATTTGTTGTCTTGTATAGATGTTGCCGACCGCAGCGCCGTATTCTGCCTGTTTACCTATCTCTGCACTTGATACACATACCTATCCCAGTTCCCTTGGCGCTTCAGTGTGTATCCAGACAGTCCATGTAAACGATTCGACCTCCCTTGTTGTTGCACATACACACTGTCACTGAGGGATACACGATAGAGCAACATAAAAAAGATACTTTAATATCACAGTTCGTAATCGAGTAACTCGAAGGTCCCTGGTCTTCTTTCAATACATCCTTTTCGCTCTGCCTACCAGAAATTCCAAATAATTGTAATGAGTCACTTTTACAGATCCTTCGACTATGTGTTTCAGACAGTTATTTTAAATTATGAGAGCAACCCATAAGAAAGATCCATTTTTTGGGCATCAGAGCTGTAGTCCATATTTCATTCCAATTACGACAAAACAGTAAGTCAGGTGTGCTAACAAGGATGGCACTATGCGCGCACTGACTCTCTCTCTCTCTCTCTCTCTCTCTCTCTCTCTCTCTCTCTCTCTCTCGCACACACACACACACACACACACACACACACACACACACACACCTGCATTCAGACACAAATTCTATAGCTAAGAGAATGGGCAACAAGAAACTGGTAATATTAAAGAGTAAGATATACGAAAGAAAAAATTGTTCTTTTTAAAACAAGTTTGCCCTACTACACTGCAAACAGGAGGGGTATTTGTAATAAACACTGTAACTCACCTCATAAGCGCTCTCCAGAGCAAGTTCCCCGAGTGTCTTTTTAAGGTTCACTCGTGTGTTCTCCTGAAGGCTTGCAATAGTTGGCATGTACACTGTTCTGTTCTCCCTAACAACCACAGCTGACAGTCCAGGTTTTTGCAGCTGTGAAGCTGGGTCGCCACGAAGTACTGTAATGAGCCCCTCTAGTTTTACTTCGGGACCCCTGAAACAGAACATAATGTGTAAAATGATATATATGTTGCACAATTGTTGGCAATAAGCTGTCCAGTATTGTCAGCAAGAAGTTATGTGATAACACTGAACTAGACTCATAGAGCTGCTGATGGCACAGTTAAGTTTCACCTCGGTCAGCTGGCCGCCAAAATATGTAGTAAGGTAACACTGCTAACAAGCAGACCTAACAACTCGATTCATTTCAAGTAATTGAAGTTGAAACTATTTCTCTAACAAGCAGTCCATACGAGCAAAGCAGTTTCTCGTACTTCAGGTAACTAGGCTATGTAGACCTCTGTTTACAAAGATTAGCTCGATAACGCATAGGATTGAGCCACACACGTCTGCCTTCGTGAACAGCAGCTAACTCCCTGCAGCTGTAGCTCTGGTCCAGCAAATAGCCACATATTGGCTAGAATTGCGAATTACTAAAGTACACAGGAATATGAAATAACAGATAATGAATAATTAATGAAAGGGTTCTATTCTAACGCCTCTAACTGATGTAGAAGACAGAATTGTGACGAATACGATTTACCGAAGAAAGCACGTCTCAAATAAACGGGAAACGGTCCTCTGATACACATTAAAATACAGACATAAAATGACTTTATCAAAAGCAGTAAAGTTGCGTTGAGGGCGTTACAAGAATGGTAGGAGAATGCTCAAGTGGTCATCCAAGATTCATAGAAATTACATCTACATCTACATGCACAAATTTCCATTAAAATTGCCACACCACGAAGATGACTTGCTACAGAAGCGAAATTTAACCGACAGGAAGATGCTGTGATGTGCAAATGATTTGCTTTTCAGAGCATTCACAGAAGGTTGGCGACGGTGACGACACCTACAATGAGCTGACGTGAGGAAAGTTTCCAACCGATTTCTCATACACAAACAGCAGTTGACCGGCGTTGTCTGGTGAAACGTTGTGATGCCTCGTGTAAGGAGGAGAAATGCGTACCATCACGTTTCCGACTTTGATAAAGGTCGGATTGTAGCCTATCGCGATTGCTGTTTATCGTATCGCGACATTGCTGTTCGCGTTGGTCGAGGTCCAATGACTGTTAGCACAATATGGAATCGGTGGGTTCAGGAGGGTAATACGTAACTCCTTGCTGGATCCCAACGGCCTCGTATCACTAGCAGTCTTATCCGCATGGCTGTAACAGATCGTGCAGCCACGTCTCGATCCCTAAGTCAACAGATGGGGACGTTCGCAAGACAACAATCATCTGCACGAACAGTTCGACGACGTCTGCAGCAGCATGGACTATCAGCTCGGAAACCATGGCTGCGGTTACCCTTGACGCTGCATCACATACAGGAGCACTAGCGATAGTGTACTCAACGACGAACCTGGGTGCACGAATGGCAAAACGTCATTTTTTCGGATGAATCCAGGTTCTGCTTACAGCATCATGATGATCGCGTCCTTGTTTGGCGACATCGCGGTGAACGCACATTCGAAGCGTGTATTCGTGATCGCCATACTGGCGTATCACCCAGCGTGATGTTATTTGTTACACGATTCGGTCGCCTCTTGTTCGCACTGACGGCACTTTGACAGTGGACTATACATTTCAGATGTGTTACGACCCGTGGCACTACCGTTCATTCGATCCCTGCGAAACCCTACATTTCAGCAGGATAATGCAGGACCGCATGTTGCAGGTCCTGTACGGGCCTTTCTGGATACAGAAAATGTTCAACTGCTGCCCCGGCCAGCACATTCTCCACATCTCTCACCAATTGAAAAGTCTGGTCAATGGTGGCCGAGCAACTGGCTCGTCACAATACGCCAGTCACTACTCTTGATGAACTGTAGTATCGTGTTGAAGCTGCATGGGCAGCTGTACCTGCACAAGCCATCCGAGCTCTGTTTGACTCAATGCCCACGGCGTATCAAGGCCGTTATTACGGCCAGAGGTGGTTGTTCTGGGTACTGATTTCTCAGGATCTACGCACCCAAATTGCGTGAAAATGTAATCACATGTCAGTTCTAGTGTAATATATTTGTCCAACGAATACCCGTTTATCACCTGCATTTCTTCTTGGTGTAGCAATTTTAATGGCCAGTAGTGTACACTCTCCGCAAGTCACCGTAGGCTTGTATCATGCGAAGAGGAGGTTGTTTGGTGGCCAGTATTCTCTTTATATAACATAACTGCACGCTTTTATTAACATAAACAGGAAACTACTCAAGATAGTCCAGGTGTTGTGGTACAAGCTCTTCTGTAATAGTCCACTTTAGCTTCACTGCTGATGATACAACTCCCGCTATCTACACTACTCTGGTCGCAACGTGCTCCCTGAGACAGACTCTGACTGTCTGCGGCTGCCTGTGACTGGGCTGCTACTGATGACTCGACTGAAACTGTGACAGACTGGCCCTTCAGTCTGAATCGGCGATCTAAATACTGGCGGCCGAGAGGGCGTTGGCGGCACGGTTCCTGTGAGTCCGTCTTTGACCTCTTTCCTGATAGGTTCCCTTGCTCTGGTGCCTACTATCGATCTTCTCGCAGCTTCCTTGCCGATCAGAGTGCTGGCGACAGCTCACACCAGGGCATCACAGATATGTGTAGGCACTAACAGAATGTACACGGAGACCTGCCAGTGAACAAAAGCAGGGTAAGTCGTTTGGTGAGACGACTGTCAAAATCGTAAGGACCCGCTAGCCTGTCCGATGTCTCGTGTGCTGGTCAACCACACATACCTGAGACTCCTGCAACCTTCGAACATGCAGACACTCTCAATCGAGGTTACACGGATTTCAAACACCTTGCAGCACGACTGGACATATCTGTTGGTAGTGCTGACACACTCGTCCACCCTCATAGAGCAATGATCAACTCGCAAGTGTATTGTGCTAGCCTCAGGAAATTGGAGAAACGATTTCAGCGTATTCATAGCCACAAAAATGCAAACAAATTTCTCTTTCTCCATGACAACGCAAGGCCTTACACAAGTCTGAGCACCTGAGAGGAGCTCACAGAACTTCATTGGACTGTTCTTCCTCATCCAACCTACAGCCTGGATCTCGCACCTTCCGACTTCCACCTGTTTGGCCCAACGAAGGATGCACTCCACGGGAAGCAGTACGTGATAGATGGGGAGCTTACTGATGCAGCAAAACGATGGCTCCATGGGGACATACAGGCCCTCGCAGTAAAGAGCCTTAAGGCTGTCGCATTGAATGGATAGCCAAACAAATATGGAATAATGTGGTGTATTGGAATCCTGAATAAAACCAACCTGTTTTCAGAAAAAAAAATGTTATACATACTTAAAAGAACGAGACTCGCAAATCATATAGGAAAATACCTCCATGCTCTCTCCTTGTTGACACACTGGACTCGCATTCGGGAGGACGACGGTTCAATCTCGTCTCCGGCCATCCTGATTTAGGTTTTCCGTGATTTCCCTAAATCGTTTCAGGCAAATGCCGGGATGGTTCCTTTGAAAGGGCACGGCCGATTTCCTTCCCAATCCTTCCCTCACCCAAGCTGGCGCTCCGTCTCTAATGACCTCGTTGTCGACGGGACGTTAAACACTAACCACCTCTCTTTGTTGATTTATCTGTATTTACGTACATAGAGCGGAAACACTGTGAAGTGCATGGCAGAGGGCACATCCTATTGCATCAGTTTTAAGGCTTCTTTCCATTCCAGTCACGTGTGGAGCGCGGAAAGAATGACTGTTTAAACGTCCCTGTGCGCACTGTAATTAATCTGATGTCGTCTTCACATTCCCTAACAGAGCGATGCGTTGTGGGTTCTACTACTGGGTGATAGCAACTGAAGTGCAGCTACTCACAGAAGTCCAGTGAGGGCTGTAATTATCATATGGCAGCGAAACTTTGTAGATATTCTAATGTGTTAACGCGCAACTGATTTTCGCTGGAAAAAAAATACCTCCAATGTTGGCCACCAGATGCAAATGTGGCGCTGTGAATGCAAGAAAGACGTATAGAAATGTTTCCGTATGTAATGCATTAGGAATGGGACGTGGACAAGAAAGTTCAAACAATTGAGAGAAGCATAACGTTGACATTATTACTAACTGCCACTAACACAGTTATTTCAATATGAGCATCAAAGACATCGACAAAATGCTGTACAACGCCAGATTTGCACCTGCTGGCCTAAATTGGAACTGATTTTTTCCAGTTTAAATCGGATCTGGATTAACGCATTAGCATATCTACCAAGTTTCGCTACCTAGGATGATTACAGTCCACGCTGAACCTCAGTTAGTTCTCGTCGCCACTGTTGTGCCGGAGAGGATGTTGTTTGGTGGCCGGTATCCTCTTTCTAAAACACAAGTGCACACATGTATTAACAGGGTTCTTTATTTACATAAACAGACAGCTACTTAACTTTAATAACAGTCCTCGTGTTGTGGTAGAAGCTCTTCCTAATATTCCACATTAGCCTCACTGCTGGTGAAGTACAAGTCCCGCTATGAGATGAATGGCAGATGCCAAACTAGAATGTGAGTTGGTGTTCCGGTGAGTGAGCTAGTGACCGAGGGACTGCGCTGGTGACTGAGTCCCTCCGGTCAGCGGCGGCGATCTAAATACTTGCAGTCGAGAGGGCGTTGGCGGCATGTTGATTGCTAGTCTGTCTTTGGTCTGGCCGGCCGCGGTGGTCTCGCGGTTCTAGGCGCGCAGTCCGGAACCGCGCGACTGCTACGGTCGCAGGTTCGAATCCTGCCTCGGGCATGGATGTGTGGGATGTCCTTAGGTTAGTTAGGTTTAAGTAGTTCTGAGTTCTAGGGGACTGATGACCACAGCAGTTGAGTCCCGTAGTACTCAGAGCCATTTGAACCATTTTGTCTTTGGTCTCTTTCCTCATAGGAGCTCTTGATCCAGCGCCTACTATCGATTTTCTCGCTACATATTGCACGATACTTGCTCTCTGCAAAGCCTTGGCAGGCCTCCTCAATTTGAAAATGGCACCTGTCTTTTTGTGGAAGATGCCTACGACCGTTTGTGTGAGCAAACATCACTATGCAACATTTCTGCTTATTGATTAAGTTGAAAGTTTGAATAACTTAATTGGAATGGCAACGGAAATATGGTATTGCTGTGAGAAACCAAGTTACATATTTTCTATGCTGCGGTCGCAGGTTCGAATCCTGCCTCGGGCATGGATGTGTGTGACGTCCTTAGGTTAGTTAGGTTTAAGTAGCTCTAAGTTCTAGGCGACTGATGACCTCCGATGTTAAGTCCCATAGTGCTCAGAGCCATTTGACCAATTTTTTTCGTGATGCAATCCGATGGGTCAAACAACCCTCTGACTATTCGTGTTGCGCCTCACTGAATACGTTCAGTACCCCCAGATAGTACTCGTTGGTGTATCCAACACATTTAAGCAATATTCTTACATGGGACACACGTGATATGTAAGCAGTATGCTTTGTAGACTGTATTTTTGCAGTAGCCGCCCAATGAACCGAAGTCTGCTATCTGTTTAGCTACGACTAAGATTATCTCATCATTAAATTCTATATCTCCACTAAACATGCACAGTTATTTGTACGACTTGGCTGATTCTAGTTGTGATTCAGTGAAACTGCACTCTTAGGATACCACACCTCTGTGCCCGTAAGGTGTTGTACATAATTTTACTTTTCTGTACATTCAAAGTAAGCTGCCAGTCTCTATGCCCAATTGAAATCTTATCAAGTGATAATTCAATATTTGTGAATATAGACCCCCCCCCCCCCCCCCAAGAACCATGGACCTTGCCGTTGGTGGGGAGGCTTGTGTGCCTCAGCGATACAGATAGCCGTACCGTAGGTACAACCACAATGGAGGGGTATCTGTTGAGAGGCCAGACAAACGCGTGGTTCCCGAAGAGGGGCAGCAGCCTTTTCAGCAGTTGTAGGGGCAACAGTCTGGATGACTGGCTGATCTGGCCTTGTAACATTAACCAAAACGGCCTCGCTGTGCTGGTACTGCGAACAGCTGAAAGCAAGGGGAAACTACAGCCATAATTTTTCCTGAGGGCATGCAGCTTTACAGTATGGTTAAATGATGATGGCGTCCTCTTGGGTAAAATATTCCGGAGGTAAAATAGTCCCCCATTCGGATCTCCGGACGGGGACTACTCAAGAGGATGTCGTTATCAGGAGAAAGAAAACTGGCGTTCTACGGATCGGAGCGTGGAATGTCAGATCCCATAATCGGGCAGGTAGGTTAGAAAATTTAAAAAGGGAAATGGATAGGTTAAAGTTAGATATAGTGCGAATTAGTGAAGTTCGGTGGCAGGAGGAAGAAGACTTTTGATCAGGTGAATACAGGGTTATAAATACAAAATCAAATATGGGTAATGCACGAGTAGGTTTAATAATGAATAAAAAATAGGAGTGCGGGTAAGCTCCTACAAACAGCATAGTGAACACATTATTGTGGCCAAGATAGACATGAAGCCCACGCCTACTACAGTAGTACAAGTTTATATGCCAACTAGCTCTGCAGATGATGAAGAAATTGAAGAAATGTATGATGAGATAAAAGAAATTATTCAGGTAGTGCAGGGAGACGAAAACTTAGTAGTCATGGGTAACTGGAATTCGAGAGTAGGAAAAGGGAGAGAAGGAAACATAGTAGGTGAATATGGAATGGGGATAAGAAATGAAAGAGGAAGCCGTCTGGTAGAATTTTGCACAGAGCATAACTTAATCATAGCTAACACTTGGTTCAAGAATCAAAAAAGAAAGCTGTATACATGGAAGAATCCTGGAGATACTAAAAGGTATCAGATGGATTATATAATGGTAAGACAGAGTTTTAGGAACCAGAATTTAAATTGTAAGACATTTCCAGGGGCAGATGTGGACTCTGACCACAATCTGTTGGTTGTGAACTGTAGATTAAAACTGAAGAAATTGCAAAAAGGTGGGAATTTAAGGAGATGGGACCTGGATAAACTGACTAAACCAGAGGTTGTACAGAGTTTCAGGGAGAGCATAAGGGAACAATTAACAGGAATGGGGGAAAGAAATACAGTAGAAGAAGAATGGGTAGCTCTGAGGGATGAAGTAGTGAAGGCAGCAGAGGACCAAGTAGGTAAAAAGACGAGGGCTAGTAGAAATCCTTGGGTGACAGAAGAAATATTGAAATTAATTGATGAAAGGAGAAAATATAAAAATGCAGTAAATGAAGCAGGCAAAAAGGAAAACAAACGTCTCAAAAATGAGATCGACAGGAAGTGCAAAATGGCTAAGCAGGGATGGCTAGAGGACAAATGTAAGGATGTAGAGGCTTATCTCACTAGGGGGTAAGATAGATACTGCCTACAGGAAAATTAGAGAGACCTTTGGAGAAAGGAGAGCCACTTGTATGAATATCAAGATCTCAGATGGAAACCCAGTTCTAAGCAAAGAAGCAGAAAGGTGAAAGGAGTATATAGAGGCTCTATACAAGGGCAATGTACTTGAGGACAATATAATGGAAATGGAAAAGGATGTAGATGAAGATGAAATGGGAGATACGATACTGAGTGAAGAGTTTGACAGAACACAGAGACCTGAGTCGAAACAAGGCCCCGGGAGTAGACAACATTCCATAAGAATTACTGACGGCCTTGGGAGAGCCAGTCCTGACAAAACTCTACCACCTGGAGAGCAAGATGTATGAGACACGCGAAATGCCATCAGACGTCAAGAAGAATGTAATAATTCCAATCCCAAAGAAAGCAGGTGTTGACAGATGTGAAAATTACCGAACAATCAGTTTAATAAGTCACGGATGCAAAATACTAACGCGAATTCTTTACAAACGAATGGAAAAACTGGTAGAAGCCGACCTCGGGGAAGATCAGTCTGGATTCCGTAGAAATATTGGAACACGTGAGGCAATACTGACTCTACGACTTATCTTAGAAGAAAGATTAAGGAAAGGCAAACCTACGTTTCTAGCATTTGTAGACTTCGAGAAAGCTTTTGATAATGTTGACTGGGATACTCTCTTCCAAATTCTGAAGGTGGCAGGGGTAAAATACAGGGAGCGAAATGCTATTTACAATTTGTACAGAAACCAGATAGCAGTTATAGGAGTCGAGGGGCATGAAAGGGAAGCAGTGGTTGGGAAGGGAGTGAAACAGGGTTGTAGCCTCTCCCCAATGTTATTCAATCTGTATATTGAGCAAGCAGTGAAGGAAACAACACAAAAATTCAGAGTAGGTATTAAAATCCATGGAGAAGAAATAAAAACCTTGAGGTTCGCCGATGACATTGTAATTCTGTCAGAGACAGCAAAGGACTTGGAAGAGCAGTTGAACGGAATGGACAGTGTCTTGAAAGGAGGATATAAGATGAATATCAACAAAAGCAAAACGAGGATAATGAAATGTAGTCAAATTAAGTCGGGTGATGCTGAGGGAATTAGATTAGGAAATGAGACACTTAAAGTAGTAAAGGAGTTTTGCTATTTGGGGAGCAAAATAACTGATGATGGTCGAAGTAGAGAGGATATTAAATGTAGACTGGCAATGGCAAGGAAAGAGTTTCTGAAGAAGAGAAACTTGTTAACATCGAGTATAGATTTAAGTGTCAGGAAGTCGTTTCTGAAAGTATTTGTATGGAGTGATGCCACGTATGGAAGTGAAACATGGACGATAACTTTGTCTGGACAAAAAGAGAATAGAAGCTATCGTAATGTGGTGCTACAGAAGAATGCTGAAGATTAGATGGGTAGATCACATAACTAATGAGGAGGTATTGAATAGGATTGGGGAGAAGAGAAGTTTGTGGCACAACTTAACTAGAAGAGGGTATCGGTTGGTAGGACATGTTCTGAGGCATTAAGGGATCACCAATATAGTATTGGCTGGCTGCGTGGAGAGTAAAAATCGTAGAAGGAGACCAAGAGATGAATACACTAAACACATTCAGAAGGATGTACGTTGCAGTAGGTACTGGGAGATGAAGAAGCTTGCACAGGATAGAGCATGGAGAGCTGCATCAAACCAGTCTCAGGACTGACGACCACAACAACAACAGACTTTTTTTAGTACTCGATGAAGTGTCAACGCAGTCTGCTTACTTGAATCTTTACTTACATGTTGCCATGACCTTACTATTGGATTTGGTTATCTGTTGTCTAATTGTCGGCACCGCGAAACAATTGCTTAAGAGGAGCGCAGCATGTGCTTTGGAAGTCCGGGCAGCAAAAAACGAAATCCGGGCTTAACCCTTGACGAACATATTATGAAATACAGTGTGAGGAGAAAATAACTGAGCTTGTAATAAAATAGTGGTCATTGTACCATATGTATTTTGACGTGAAAAGTGAATGAAGATTTCTTGATGTTGTCAGGAAAATTGTCATTTGAGCTGAGGTATTGTCTCTGTAATATCTGAGTGGCGTGACAGTTAGCTTTGTTTTCGTTCTGTCATTTATTCACACACATATAATTAATTTAACAACAAGATAACTACTGACTTTGAATATTTTAGTAATAATTGATCTGTAAACAGTTCTTTTATCGTTATATCGGTTATACATTTTTTTATTACTTAGAAGCCATCGGAACCTGACTGTATCTGTAGTTATCTTCTTAAGTATCTGCATTGCTGTACTTCGAATTTAAGATTTACATTATTCAAGATGAATTCTCCAGCACCTCACATTTTCGGAATTCTATCCTTCGACGAAGTAATGTAAAATAACAGTACAGCTATTGCTGTTATACATTAAGAAACTGTTACGACTAATTAAGATCAGTGTGCTGAACCCACGCCCCTCCTATCCGCATCCTCCTTGAGGATGACACAGCGATCGAATGGTGCCGGTAGGCCATTCGTGGCCTAAAGACGGAGTGCTAACAAAACAGTATATTCAAAATTTAATCAATTTCATAATTTTCACGCATAAGTGTCACTAGATTCACCCGAGTTAAAATAAGAATATTTGTTTCCATGCCGTTTATAATAATATCATCAGAATAAAATTACGTGACTTTATTTACGCACGACATTTAAAAATATCATTCCTCATCTTAAAAAAGTTGTATGAAAAAATAAGATGTGAAATATAAAATTATTATTATGTATTTCGTCATGCGCTTTTGCAATGAGCCAGTTGGTTTTCAAAGCAAGGGAAGTAGAATATTTATGTGAAAAGTGATTGTGATCTGCCGCAGGGTGACAAAATTGTATTATTCCTACGTCATGGGCAGAATACAGAACCGAAAATAAAATACTGTTGCGAAGTAAAAATTGACATTCAGCATGCAATATTTATAGGAACCAGTCATCACAAGACAATGACAGTAGAAAAGATTAAAAAAGCGTAAGTATATTCGAACAACATTTTATTATTTGTGTCCAACTGTTCAGTTGTGCTGCTAACTTGAGATCATGGACAGGAATGTATCTATACATCTGCTACACGATGTGAGAGTGCATTTGGAAGCTGCTAAAAAATTTAAGTCGATGCTCAAATTTTTATTCTTCGCATTTGATTCCGTACGAAGCTTACACTGTCGCAGGTGGCAAGGGGACGGTGAAATGCTGCAAACTTAAAAACCTGTAAACCGATGATTTAACGATTTTGGAAGCATGTATTTTAACAATCTTAGCAACCTCTTGGCATTTCTTTTATGTTAAATTGACGTTCCTACTTATTGTGCCTCGTATGTTGGTATTATAATGACTTATTAAAAACTGACATACGTGCATCAACAAATTATGTGTCACGGTGACCGTGATACACGTTTCGTGTGATAGGCTCGAGAAGTTTGTACGTCTCCATAAATTTATCCGGAAAAGGGGGGGGGGGGGGGGGGGAATCTACACTACTCTCTAACGGACGCCTACGCTATAGTCAACAGCTAGTTGCAAACAACTGCTTCTTATTTCATTGCTGAATTGACAGGACGAGGACACAATTGTCGGGGCAGTTATGTATTTAAGGCGAACGCTTGTTCTCCGAAGCACTGTTACCAAGGACTACAGCGGGAGCTACAGAAACCATCCAATATCTTGACATGAAGGGAAAATTCTTACCGTATTCGGCTAAGCAGAGACAATGGATTGTGCCTTCTCGTTCAGAATTAGAATACTAAACGTCTCGCGAGTTATGCATGGCCACGCGGTTGTCTGTAGACATCTCATTCCTAGCGTGGTGTGGAACACAATACAGCTAGATGCAATTTGACTAAACGGAGGAAGGCCATGTGGGTTTCACGTTAGACTCTCTGAAAAAGCTGTTTTCCTGGTGTAAATACTGGATGTTTACTTTTCCTTCGCCGATATCTCGCGCAAGAGTTATATATTTCGTTTTCCTGAACAACATACTGAACGTAGATGTAGTTATAAAGTTCGTACTTTTTTTTGTTTTTTCAAATTAAAAAGAGCGCGCACTATGGCATGGGGCAAAAAAAGCTTCAGTTGTTAGGGATAAAGAGAGATGGCTCCAATACTTCAGCTATTATTAAAGCTGTTACCTTTGTCGTTTTGTAAACTTCTATCTCGACCTTGACACAAGGAATATGAATTATAGAACCGTAGATTATTTCTGATCCTGATGCATAAAGATACGTATTTGCTTCATTTGTTCGAGTAAAAAGAAAGATTTCAGTTCGGTATGCTACTGAAGTAACGGCAATATCCCACTTTCTTACCACCACTGAAACAGAAGCAGAATTGTATGAAATATTCTTTGAATTCGTCACGTTGCCACAATTCCGGTATAGAAAATGACTCGCTTTCTCTTTTTACGTTGCCATTGAGCATTCCTGTATTTTCTGTCTCATTTTAGTTTCAGTTCTCAGACTGGTACACTTAGGAGCAACGCTAATGCGGAGTAAGCACTATTTATCGTGGAAATAGGTATACAGAAGGAAGGAGAGGAAAATTAAACTTTACGAAATACAAGCTTGGCATGTCGATTCATAAGCTTACTGAGATGATTGCGTCACTATCGTCCCTTTGGCGCAGAGGATAGCGCGTTGGACTTCTAATCCAAAGGTCGCGGGTTCGATCCCCGCAAGGGATGAAATAATTTTTATTTCTTACAAATAACATTTTTATGTATTTACTGCGATAAAGAAGATATCTTTCATAATGTTTCCAATATCAGAGAGTTCGTATCACAGAATAGGCGATAGGAAGGAATACTTCCTCAGAAAAGTAAATTTCCGTTTCCTATATCTTAGTTGTTATTACAATGTTTGTGGTGTTTACAAAAATGGTTCCGTGAGGTCTAGGCTGCAGTGTTTCGTGCAGATGCCTGCCGTGTAGAAGTATAACAACTCACATGATCACCTGATCTACGCGGTTTTGACGTATTACTCGCAAATATCTAAAACACTGACAGTTTAGCGATGTTAACAATGATGTATCGAAATGTCCAAATTTGATGCAGTACAACTTTTAATTTCACGTTATCGTTTTGCATTTGATTTCACGGCGTTTCTATTGTTGGTGTTTGTTTATTTAGAAGTACTTTCTGGCCTGGTTTTTATTACTAGGCCATACAGTTACGGACGGAAGTGTGATTGCTTTTGAAAGTACTGGAATTATCGTCTTTTAAGCAATACGGTGTTATATGGTCGGGTAATAAATGTTTGCCATGTGTTTGGCAGTTCAGCTTCCAATAGCAGCGCTAGATTTGCTCAATTCGTGGGAACGCAGTTCGGAAAGCTGATTAACATACTTATTTATTTGAGACCGAAGTACTACTAGAACGCGCCATGTAAATGCTAAACAACGAGAAGAAACTGAAAAGTATTACAGTCCTTTTTTTTAGGAAAATATATCTCTTTTTAATTGATCTGCATATTTACATACAACGTCTCATCTGCGGCAGAACGGCGCCAGTTTCTCGTATATCGTGATGGGCTCAACCGAATAAAAAATTACGTGAAAATTAATTTATGAAGTCGGTAAGACTGTGTGGATGATGATAACGTCGAGAGAACCGCTTTCTTGTCAGTGTCGTTTCGAAAGTTACGTAGACCGAATTCCGGAGACTATAATATCTCCGCCTCTTTCGAAATAAGTGAACCACATTTTATTACGAAAGGTGGGCCTGCAGTCTTTTCACTTTTATCAACATTTATTTTGCAAAAACTATAACTCCTATATATTTGTGGTTTGTGACAAATGAAAGAATACTGTATTTATGCGAATCTAAAGCTTACTTTTTTTTGCCATGTGCAGTATTCAAAATTGGGGTCCGCATAACATACGACGGCGCATTACATTCGCGTACAACCTTCAATCCGTCGTACGTCGCCAACATTATTGGAATTTAGACATTGTTCGATACGTCACAATGCACTGTTGTAAGTCTCAGCTTCGTTTCATAATTGATGACCTGTTACTGAGTGGTCGTTTGCATTATGTAGTCAGGAAATGAAACACAAGCAGAGAGTATCGTATAATGTTACTTTCAAAGGTAAAATAATTCTTTATGCCAAAAAATATGGTAGTAGGAGGGCGGGGCGAAAGTTTAATGCAGCTGAAAGTAACGTTAGCTTAATATATCCAGCTCAGGTACTTGTGGAGCGTAAATCTTATCGTTTACATAGACCCAAAAAAAAAGAAAAAAAAAAGAAAAAAAAAGAAATATAAAGGTGTTAGGTTACCTTCCATTTGGAAAGCGGTTGCACCCAGCGACTGTTACATTGACTTGTAAATTATAGATTACAGCAATCAGTCGTCCTTTCTTAAATTTTGTTATGCAGATCTAGATTTCAGCTAGAAGCTCGCCATTCTCAATGCTAAGAATACAAGAAGTACATAAAAAGTTACAAGTAAGGGTTTAACTCATATGGTTTGTACATTACATACCACTATTATTTTCGCTCAAAGCATGTAAGTCCCTGTTGATCGGGCTTCACCCACAGTTCATTGAATACTACTGTTTGCGGAACCGGAAGGCAGGTTGAATGGAGGACACGTCGGTTGGTTACGTGCGCCATGTACATGAACTACGTATATAAAATCCAAGGGAACTACTTCAAATTTGCATGAGAGTGACGTAAAATAAAAATAAGTAAAATCCTTTACATTGTAGTCCGACTTATTTCATATTTGCCGGCAAGTAATAAAATTTCCATGTTCATTCCCTGTGAGTCCGATTATTATCAAAACATCTAAACTACGTCAGATAAGTAAAACTTTTTAAATTTTTTTTAAAATTTATAAGACACAAGAAGACAGGTGTTGTAGACATCTATTAGTTGATAAGGCTTAAATATTTTTATCTTCGTATTATATCTCCCTTTATTAAAACATAATAAGTACGTTGTTCATCATATTTACTAAATAGTTCATAGATGGCGCCAAATGTCAGTCAGATGCATGGTTGGTGCAATTTGGCCATTCCGCTATGGATATAGAGGGTACTAACCTCATTATCACTTAACATCGATTTTCCTTGTAAATGCAAAACAACCAATATACTGAATTGCTGTTAATAATACTGTATATGCATCTGAGCTAATGTATCGTGGATGTAGTTCTGTTGGTTCAGAATTAATAAAATAATAAAATTTAAACAAGGACGACTGACTGCTGCAATCTAAAATTTACAAATACAAAGGTGTTATGTCTGGTGCTCTTGTAACCCACGCAGTGGTTCCATCACGCCCAGTCCCCATCTCAGGAAACGCTTCATTAAGAAAATCTCCACCTTGCAATCCCCGTCGGCCGTTGTGGCCGTGCGGTTCTAGACGCTTCAGTCTGGAACCGCGTGACCGCTACGGTCACAGGTTCGAATCCTGCCTCGGGCATGGATGTGTGTGATGTCCTTAGGTTAGTTAGGTTTCATTAGTTCTAAGTTCTAGGCGACTGATGACCTCAGAAGTTAAGTCGTATAGTGCTCAGAGCCATTTCAACCATGCAATCCCCAATGCGGTGGTGCACAGTCTTGTTGGAAAATCACCAAGCGGCATGTCTCTCAGTGTCGGTTCCGCAAACTGCTGTAGCATATCAACATGTTGGCTGTTAATTCATTCTTCATCAAAAAAGAGAGGGTCACTGACTCTTGTGCATGAAACCGCATCGCATATTCATTTAAGGGTAATTTCTAACGTGATCTAATGCAAGGCGTAGACTTTTCGGGGCCCATATCCTCACTTGACGACGTTGCAAGCTGAAGATAGAGAAAGTGTATGAGGATATTTAAAGGGTAATACAGTACGTAAAGGGAGATGAAAATCTAATAGTCATGTGGGACTGGAATGCAGTATAGGAGAAGGAGTAGAAGAAAAGGTTACAGGAGAATATGGCTTGGCACAAGGAATGAGAGACGATAAACACTAATTGAGTTCTGTTATAAATTTCAGGCAGTAATAGCGAATTCTCTGTTTATGAATCACAAGAGGAGGAGATATACTTGGAAAAGGCCGGGTGATAAGGGAAGATTTCAGTTAGATTACATCAAGGTCGGCCAAGCTGGGTAGCCGCGCGGTATGGGGCGTCTTGTCACGGTCGGGCATGGGTGTGTGTTTTGTCCCTAGCGTAAGTTAGTTTAAGTTAGATTAAATAGTGCCTAAGCTTAGGGACCGAAGACCTCAGCAGTTTGGTCCCATAAGACTTCAGCACTAATTTCCAATATTTACATCACGGACAGACAAAGATTCCGAAATCAGATGCTGCATTGTAATGTATACCCAGGTGCAGATACAGACTCAGATCACAATATAGTAGTGATGAAGACTAGGCTGAAGTTTAAGACAGTCAGGAAGAATCAATACGCAAGGTAGTGGATTAGGAAGTGCTAAGGAATGACGAGATACACTCGATGTTCTTTAACGCTGTAGGAACAGCAATAAGAAATAGCTCGGTAGGCAGTACAGTTAAAGAGGAATGGACATCTCTAAAAAGCGCCATCACAGAAGTTGGAAAGAAAAACATAGGTACAAAGAAGTTAACTGCGAAGAAATCATGGGTAACAGAAGAAATACTTCAGTTGATCGATGAAAGAAGGAAGTACAAAAATGTACCGGGAAACCCAGAAATACCGAAATACAAGTCGTTGAGGAATGAAATAAGTAGGAAGTGCAGGGAAGCTAAGACGAAATGGCTGCATGAAAAATGTGAAGAAATCGAAAAAGAAATGGTTGTCGGAAGGACAGACTCAGCTTACAGGAAAGTCAAAGCAACCTTCGGTGACATTGAAAACAAGGGTGACAGCATAAAGTGCAACGAGAATTGCGCTGTTAAATGCTAAGGAGAGAGCAGATAGGTGGAAAGAATACATTGAAAGCCTCTATGAGGGGGAAGATTTATCTGTTGTAATAGGGTTGGTTCAAATGGCTCTGAGCAGAATGGGACCTAACTAACCTAAAGACATCACACACATCCATGCCCAAGGCAGGATTCGAACCTGCGACCGTAGCGTCGCGCGGTTCCGGACTGTAATAGGGTGGCATAAAGAGTGCAACGGGAATCCCGTCGTTAAATGCAGAGGAGAAGGCAGATAGGTGGAAAGAATATATAGAAAGACTCTATGAGGGGGAAGATTTGTCTGATATGATACAAGAAAAAACAGGAGTCGATTTAGAAGAGATAGGGGATCCAGTATTAGAATCAGAATTTAAAAGAGCTTTGGAGGACTTAGGGTCAAATAAGGCAGATTTCTAAAACCATTGAGGAAAGTAGCAGCAAAACAACTATTCACTTTGGTTCAAAATGGCTCTGAGCACTATGGGACTTAACATCTGTGGTCATCAGTCCCCTAGAACTTAGAACTACTTAAACCTAACTAACCTAAGGACATCACACACATCCATGCCCGAGGCAGGATTCGAACCTGCGACCGTAGCAGTCACGCGGTTCCGGACTGCGCGCCTAGAACCGCTAGACCACCGCGGCCGGCTATTCACTTTGGTGTGTAGAATGTATGAGTCTGGCGACATACCATCTGACTTTCGGAAAAATATTATCCACTCAATTCCGAAGACTGCAAGAGCTGAAAAGTGCGAGAATTATCGCAAAATCGGCTTAACAGCTCATGCATCCAAGTTGCTGACAAGAATAATATACAGAAGAATGGAAAAGAAAATTGAGGATGTGCTAGATGACGATCAATTTGGCTTTAGAAAAGGTAAAGGCACGAGAAAGGCATTAACGTTGCGGTTAAAAAAAGCAAGAATAAAGGAAAATTCAGACACGATCATAGGATTTGTTGACCTGAAAAAGCGTTCGACAATGTAACGTGGTGCAAGATGTTCAAAATTCCGAGAAAAACAAGGGTAAGCTATAGGGAGAGACGGGTAATATACAATATGTACGAGAGCCTAGAGGGAATAATAAGAGTGGATGACCAAGGCGAGGTGTGAAGCTTTGTGTCGTGCAGTCATCAAGGGTACACGAACAGGTCTTTGGCTCCTAAAGTCCATATCGATGATGTTTCGTTGAACGGTTCGCACCCTGACACTTGTTGATGGCCAAACATTAAAATGCGCAGCAATTTGACAAAGGGTTGCACTTCTGCCACGATGAACGATTCCCTTCAGTCGTCGTTAGTCCCATTCCTGCAGGATCTTTGCCGGCCGCAGCAATGTCAGAGATTTGATGTTTTACCAGATTCCTGATATTCACTGTACACTCGTGAAATGGTCGTACGGAAAAATCCCTTCATCGCTACCTCAGAGATGCTGTGTCTCATCGCTTATGCGCCGACTATAACACCACGTTCAAACTGATTAAAATCTTGATAATCTGCCAATGTAGCAGCAGCAACTGCTCTAACAACTGCGCCAGATACTTGTCTTACATAGGCGTTGCCGATCGCAGCGCCGTTCTCTGCCTATTTGCATGTCTCTGTATTTGAATACGCATGTCTATATCAGTTTCTTTGGCGCTTCAGTGTAATTTTCCGTGTTTAAATGAATTTTTAAGAAAATAACTGTCAATTTATTAAACCCTTGCAGGCTACACCTTTGATTTATGCTTCAAGCTAACTAAATGATTCTTAATATGTGCTCTTTCCCCATGTGCACATACAAATTACACATTCTACTTCATAGTCACTTTCCTTCGTTTTATGTTCTTCTGAATATTTTTCTTGGAATTAACACTTCCTCTTTGGCATTTCGAGTTCACATGTAACAATCAAATGCTTTAACAAAAAAATTAGCCGCGGTAAGGCTCACGGGGAAAAGTAGATGTTGATGATGTTTGGTGTGTGGGGCGCTCAACGGTTGGGTCATCAGCGCCCGTAAAAAATCCCAGTTTTTTCCACAGTCCAATTTTTTTCCACATTCCAATCTAGCCACAGCCACAAATGATGTTGATGATGAAATGATGAGAACAACACAATCACCCAGTCCCCGGTCAGAGAAAATTCCCAAGCCGGCAGGGAATCGAACGCGGGACTCCGTGATCCAGAGGTACCAACGCTAGCCACTAGACCACGAGCTGAGGACACAAAGAGAAGTAGAGAAACACATTGCTTCGAAGCGTTTATTGTTACTCAGTTGCTAATGCATAATGATGGGGAAAAGAGATTACAGCGTTGTCTAGTTGTTCTTTCCCAAAGCTGCCGTGGTTTCCCTTGTCAGTGGCCACTTGAATATGACGTCGATCTATGATATTGCTGCTTCTTTCGTGCTAGCGATCCCTGTATCCGCACCTGGGACTTTGTGTTACGGATTCAATAGCTAGATCCTCGTCCGCTGTTCATGTTACGGACCCCGACTTTGAGGACACTGTTTTAAAATGGTTTGAAGACAGTTTAGGAAGCGATGTTGGATTAGATAGTGACAACGAAATTGAAACTGAACATAATACACTATAAGAACAGTACGAAAGTGAAGAATTTATTTTGCCACCTGTGAATTCCTTGAATGAAACAAATTGAAATGCTTCAAATGGCTCTGAGCAGTATGGGACTTAACATCTGAGGTCATCAGTCCCCTAGAACTTAGAACTACTTAAACCTGACTAACCTAAGGACATCACACACATCCACGCCCGAGGCAGGATTCGAACCTGCGACCGTAGCGGTCGCGCGGTTCCATACTGTAGCGCCTAGAAACGCTCGGCCACACCGGCCGGCAATGAAACAAGTGATTAAAGTGATGAAGACAGTAGTGTGCAGACGGAGGCTTTGGCAGGAGGTTCTGCTAGAAATACATTAAGGTCAGACAAATACCGCAGCTCGTCGAAGCATCGTCCAATGATGGCCAATGGTATTATTTTTCCGCATGTTAGGCATAAGTGGGGTGAATGCATTTGCCCTTCAAGATTTCTACGAAGACAATACTCTGGTGAAGCATTTTAATTTTTTTTAAGAGGCTTGCAAACTCGTTGGTGACATCACAGATAAAAAGGAAGTCAACAAGTATCACATACCACGTAAAACTTCGTGCATCCCTCTCCGTGTTTTGGGTGTAGCAGAACCAAGAGTACAAGTCGTTGCAGAAGGATCGGAAAAACGCAAAACGTGCTCTATCTATGAGCCAAAAAAGAAGGGAAAAGCACCTTATATTTGAAATTGTTGCAAGAAGCCAATCTTACATGAAATCTCCACAAAAATTTCCAGCGAGTGCAAAGAAAACCTCCAAGAAGGAAACAAGACCTAAAAAGTACTTGCGTAATTTTCTTCTCCATGAGCTAAAAATTCTTTTGATGGGACGGCTCATGTCAGTCCAGTTATACGACTGAAGTTGTTAGCCCCAGAAGATGTGTTCAGGCAGCCCCTGACATGGGGACACAGACACCTTTGGTAGCCGCCCCTAACACGGAGTACCGCCGCTACCTAAAGAAGATGAGGTCAGCCTTCTGCATGACGAGAGAGATATACATTAAAAACCGAGCGAGGTGGCGCAGTGGTTAGACACTGGACTCGCATTCGGGAGGACGACGGTTCAATCCCGCGTCCGGCCATCCTGATTTAGGTTTTCCGTGATTTCCCTAAATCACTCCAGGCAAATGCCGGGATGGTTCCTCTGAAAGGGCACGGCCGACTTCCTTCCCCATCCTTCCCCAATCCGATGAGACCGATGACCACGCTGTCTGGTCTCCTTCCCCAAACCAACCAACCAACCAACCAACCATATACATTAAAAAGAATATATACACAGAGGCAAAGATATAAGCCACTACAAGGCAACAGAGATGAATGCGGTATTATAAGCTGCTGAGACGATGACACTAGGAAGAAATGGGGCAGAACAACTAGAGAAAGAAGAGAGAAAAATACTGAGAAAAATACTAGGTCCCAAAAGAGGTGGATGCGAAGACCTAGGGAAGAAGTGTACCGGAACATGAGAACAATATCCGGGGAAATCAGACTCAAAAGAACAAGGTTTGGTGGGCATGTAGTTAGGATGAGTATGGATAAAATGAAGAAGAGAGTGTGGGAAACAACAGGGAGGACAAGGGGAAAAACAGGAACCAAGTGGATTGTTGAACTTCGGAAGGACTGGTTGGAATTGGTGATCAAGGTCGAAGGAAAGGAAAATTGGAGGAACAAATATACACCGACAAATATGCCGGAGATCAATGACAGAGGAGAATACAGGAAAAGATTAGAATGTCACCAGTGGAGCCGGCAGGAGAAACGGAAACTGAAGATCTCGGAAGAAGAGCGGGAGAGAAGAAGAGAAAGAATGAAGAGGTTCTGGGAGAAGAAGAGGAAAATGCAGTCCACGAAGGGGCTACCCGTGGTCCTACAGAGGCCGTAACGCAAGAAGAAGAAGAAGAAGAGGTAATTTTTTTTATTAATGTTTTGTGGAAGCTTTTGTTTTCTTACTTTTACCTGTATAAAAAACAACAAAAATAAAGCAAAAAGTGAAATTTAGAGTGCAGGGTATTTGGGTTTTCATAGCATTAACGTTATCATGTAATTTATGCTCATTTTGTGTAATTTTCTGTTTAAATGTCTTTTTTCGTAAAAATAACCTTTAAAATTTATTTGAACATATATTTTTTGTGTGGTAACCTTTTGCATTTCACTGAAATTGATGAATTCAATTTTTACGGCCATTTAAATACAGCGGTCACTCAGACAGCATTAGGGATAATGTGTGACCAGAAAATTACTTGGGAAACTAAGAGTAAGGGACTTAGCTGCGATTATAACAACTTCCACTGTTTAGCTTAACAGCTGGAGTTAGAATATAGATCAGAGCGAGAATATGGAGAATAAATAGATAGTATGAGAATACGTTGTATTTGTCAGAAATCCGAAATCCGCGACAAACTGGCATCCCGAAAGTATTTTTAGGGACACCGATTTCTTTAATGTGAAATCGGGACTGTCTCGGAGAACCGGGACATCTTGTAACCCCAATTAAAAGTTTTTCTATCAAAGTTGAGGACCTAACCACTCAAATTTTGAAAGTGGAGTTGAGGTTATCAGAATGTCAAAAAGTAAGGTAAACAACTATTTACACATATTCGACAAAGCAGTTCCGTTTTGTGATTCCAGAGCAGCAACATGGACAGTTATCAACACACAAGATATAAAAACCGTTGAGGTTAAAGAAGTCCAGGAAGTAATTAAATGTCTACAGCAGAAGAAAAAAGACGCAGATATTTTAGCCAAAAAGGGCGTAAAAATTAAACTGACTGGAAAAACTAACATGTACTGTGCCGTGAAAAGCATTATTAATAACACATTATAAGGATTAAAAATTTCATGTGAGGGAAAGGTTCGGAAAAACTTCATGGACGACTCGGTGCTGTCTGATGTATCAAGAAGAGTAGCAGCTGTCATTCTGCTTAACTACTGAACATGACTGTTTAGCTGCCCATCTGCGTACGATCTGTATGCCGCCGTCCCCAGAATGTGTTTTGTCACTATATTGGTTAGAGCATGAACAAAGAACGTTTACAAGAGTATACAAAATAAAACTGATTGTAATTTACACATAACAACATAGTTTTGGGAAGCAGGACGGTGAAAGACAATATGTCAGGTTCCAGAACATAACAATAATAATAATAATAATAATAATAATAATAAGTTATATAAATAGAAATGTAAATAAATATTCACCTGTTCAAAATCGTGTATCTCCTAAAGTTTTTCGCCGATCCCTTTGAAAGTTTGACGCAAGCTGCATGTTTTATGTACCTATTGGAGAGCTACATGATATGTGTGCGTGTTTGTCTGTGTGTATGTATGTGTCAACTAAAAATATAATATTCATGTTCAACGCTGTGTCAAAATTTCAAAGGAATATGAGAAGAATTTTCTGAGGTGTAGCCTAAGATTTTTAACAAACATTTACATCTACATAAATAAAATGTAAATGTTAGTCTGTTCAAAATCTTCTAAATCCGAAAGTTCTTCACCGACTGCTTCGCAGTTTCTTTTCTGTCAACTTGCATCCCAATGCTTGCGTGTTTTTGGATACCTTTTTAAATACTGGGTGTAATATAACAAATCATCCGATTTCGCACGTCTATACTTCTGAAATATTTCTGAAACTAATAAACATATACAATGAATTTTGTTTTTTGATGAACGGGAAACTCAAAAAGTTTTTTCCATACCTTTTCATAGGTGTCCAATTTGCGCGCCTTGAGACGCAAGGCATATGTTAATTCAAACTGTTCCCACACTGCGCGAGCATGTTATGCGATATCTCAATTCATTCATTCACTGTTGTTGGTAACGGGAGCACATAAACAGTATTTTATAAACCCCGCACAAGGAATAATCACATACAGCCAGGTTTGGTGATCTTGGAGGCCAGTAATGTAAGGCTGAATCATGTGGTCCAGTGCGATCGATCAATCGTTCATAACCCTTTGATTTAAAACTTTCCACACTTCCAGATGCCAGTTGGTAAAAGAAGTCGTTTGTATCAGTCTCCAACTGTGGGAAAAGGAAGTTCTCTAGCATATTGGGATATGTGTTTCCTGAAACAGTGTTCTCGGCAACAAAAAATGGACCATACACCTTTTCCCGTGAAACTTCACAGAACATTTTGGAGAGTCCCTCTCAGGTTGTACAACTACATGAGGTTGTTCCCTACCTCATATTCTCACATTATGACGGTTCACCTTTTCATTTAAATGGAATGTTGACTCGTCACTAAACACTTAGCGTGGAAGAAAACTGTCATCCTCCATCTTGCCAAGAACGAAATTACAGAACTCTACACGTTGTTGTTTGTCACCTCGACGAAGAACTTGCCGTAGCTGAATTTTGTGTGGTTTCACGTGTAAACATCGACGCAACACACGCCAGACGGACACCGGGGGCATGCTGAGCTGTCGAGCTGCACGGCGAACGGATTTCAGCGGACGCCTAGTGAAACTATGACGGATGCGTCCGGCGTTTGTGTCAGACACTCGCGGACGGCCTTTACACAAACAACCAGTTTCTCGGAATTGTTCATGTCATCGTCTAATGCTCTGTACTAAAGGAAGATCCACAACCTAGCTAGTACGAAAGTCACGCCGAACAGTTATTACTGACCCGCACTGCGCAAAATGTAGAACAAAACCGCTTTCTATTATCCCGACACCATTTTTACTAGAACTGAAGTGGGCGCACACTGCTGCTACCTAGCGGGAGCCATGTAAAACTCAAGAGCTTGCTCTTCCCAACAGTACGTTGTTGACGCACATATCACAAATAATATAGTAGTTATGACTTTTTTAAAAAAAATTCGGATGATTCTGTTTGATACACCATGTGTATATGCAATATAAATAAATAAATATATAATATATGAAGAGGAACCGCCGCAACAGATATTCCAGACACTCTCTACTTATACCACAGTCTAACATAACAGTCCCGACGCTCCGTCCTGTGTTTATTATCTAAGCGATAGTGGCGCCCCAAGCGGCGAGCAAGCGACACTTCAGAATACGACAGCGAATGAATGCGACGAATACTAACGTTTATATTGATTTGTAACATAGCTTTTAAAATAGGGAGTGGGTGTAGTGCCATAAAAAACGGCAATAACTAAAAAATGACACCAAATTTGTCTTGGGGACGCTGGGAGGCATGAAACAGGACATTACAGGACAGATTATTTACGATTTTCCTGTAATGTACAGGCAATTGCTGGATAATGTCGTTTCCCTTTACCAACAAAAAATTGCTACTAAATACCAGAAGACCCGATCATTTGCTGAAAGACCTAGTATATCTACCCCCCTCCTCCCTCCCCCCCCCCACACACACACACACACACAAAACAAGAGTTTTGTTCGCTACACTTTCAGCCAAATCAGTAGAAAATCTATATGGCATGTAAGACCTACATTATTGAACGTACCAAATAATCCACCACGACTGTAACTAAACGGAAAACCACAAAGACATAAGAATATATCGCGCAAAGCAATAAAACTGTTTCCCAGGTCAGATGAAACCAATTCCACAAACTGTAGCTAAATCTGGCCTAAAAACGGCAAGAATCTTCAACACATTCGCTTTTGAAGCAAAAATACATTTACAAAAATATTCGTGTATTAGAAAGTCGAGTGAAGTGCACATTAGACTTCACAAAAATATTGTCAGAGAAAGTACCAATGATGATCAGAAATTTATGCTTCTCATGCATGAAATATTTGTTTATATTCTCTCGCTTTCAGCGGAATGAGCTGCAAATATACACATATTCGACAGTATTTCTTCATGAATAAGACGTAGCTTAAGTCACTGAATAAGTATTAACACATTTTTAATGTAATCAGAAGATTGAAACTGTTTTACACACGGAATTCGATTTTTTTACAGAATCGGGGGTTTGATGGTTCATCATTGAGCCTCTTGGTACCAGAAATATGCAGTGCTTTGGTAGAAGGACTGAAGGTCTTCATTTCAGTATTTTTAAGTTAAAAATTGTAACAGCTTTGATGATAAAAAAAATTATTATAATGCTGACAGGTTTCAATCTATTTGCAGACCATTCTCCAATGATGTGAAGATTACACTGTCGTCAAAAGTTTGCCAACTGTCCGTTTTTCAAACTTTGTATTAGGATAGGACGTCGAACGATAAATATCGGTATTCGACATTGTCGAATGGACATCGAACAATAAATATCTGTATTCCATGTACTCGAATATCGCCGTGCAAAACACCGATGCCGACGATTAATCCCATAAGAATATCGATATCTCGATACATCGCAGCCAAATATTTACTTTCTAAATTCAAGTCAATTGTGATTGCACATGTTGTATAAAACTGTGATGAGTATATTTTATGAATTAATAAAAAATTAAGGAAAATCGGAATTAATTACATTTTATTTTACATATAAATAGAAACATTTTACGAAAAAATGAAAAATGTTATATTACAGCTTATGAATATATATATTGAAAAAAAACCCTCAATGAAAAAATTTTAAGTTCCAAAACTTATTTTCTAAAGAACTTTAAGAGACTGCTAGCATGTTCTACTTTTAATCTTCTTCTTTGAGCAGAAATCACTTTACCAGTTTTTGAAAACAGTCTTCCTGCTGGAACTGAAGTCTCTGCAACAGATAAATAATTCCTAGCTATCTAACACAGACCTTCCCTCCTCGTTGTGAATGAGTTATTTCCTAATTGTCTAGGGGATGGTATTCGTAAACATACTGATAACACCAAAGAAGCGTCTTCATTGTCTACAGGTATTCTCTCTCTTTTTTTTAGCTTCCACATTTCCAATAATTCTGCCAACCTTACTTCCGGGTGGGAAGAGGTTACGAAAATGTGCAGCTGACAACAGTCAAAATTTCTCAAGTATTTGAAGTAAAAAACTGCGGGTACTATTCTTATATTGTAAATATTTCAATATCAAAAAGAAAGTAGACAGGCCAATAGTGAAAGGATGAGGAAGTTTTGGGAAGAAAAGAACAAGAAAGCTAAATAGACCAGTGCTATCTAATGGTTCCGTGTGCTCTTTAGAGGGCGAAACGAATATATAATAATAAAAAGAAAGTGAAGTTTAGTTTTATTTATTATGAGTTAAATGATAATAATAATATCCAATTATATCACCACAAGAGTCCGCAGCTCGTGGTCGTGCCGTAGCGTTCTCGCTTCCCGCGCCCGGGTTCCCGGGTTCAATTCCCGGCGGGGTCAGGGACTTTCTCTGCCTCGTGATGACTAGGTGTTGTGTGATGTCCTTAGGTTAGTTAGGTTTAAGTAGTTCTAAGTTCTAGGGGACTGATGACCCTAGATGTTAAGTCCCATAGTGCTCAGAGCCATTTGAACCATCACCACAAGAGGGGCTGTTCTGAAGTAGTGGTTGATAATGGAAGCAAGATTGAAGAAAAATCAGGAAACCTTCACAGGATCTGTCGACCTGGAAAAAGCACTCGACAATATAAAATGGTGCAAGATGTTCGAAATTCTGAGAAAAATAGGGGTAAATTATAGGGAAAAACAGGTAACTCTTCAATATGTACAAGAACCAAGAGGGAACAATAAGAGTGGAAGACGAAGAACAAGTGCTCTGATTGAAAAGGATGTAAGACAGGGATGTAATCCCACTGTCCAATCTATACATCGAAGAAGCGACGACGTAAATAAAAGAAGGGCTCAAGAACGGACTTAAAAGTCAAGGCGAAAGGCTATCAGTGCTGCGATTCGCAGATGACATTGCTATCCTCAGTGTAAGTGAATAAGAATTACAGGATCTGCTGAACTGAGTGAACAGTCTAATGAGTACAGAATATGGGGAGAAAGTAAATGCAAGAAAATAGAAAGTAGCGTGAAACTTAACATCAGGATTGCGGCTCACGAAGTTAAAGAATTCTGCTGCCTAGGCAGCAAAATGGCGCATGATGGACGGAGCAAGGAGGGGATGAAAAACAAACCAGCACAAGCAACGAGTGTATCCCTGGACAGAAGAAATCTAATAGCAATAAATAAAGACCTGAATCTGAGGAAGACTTTTCGAAGAATGTACGTTTGGGGCACGGATAAAGTATGCGGATGTTCTGCACAGAATCGGCGAGGAAAGGAATATAATGGGAAACACTGATAAGAAGAAGGGACAAGATGGTAGGACACCGTTTAAGACATCAGGGAATAACTAAAGACTGATGACTTAAAGGGAAAAAAAAACAATATCGGCTGGTCAAACATATATCGCAGTCTGATATCTCAGCCTACTCAGTATGAATTACGTTTGACGTCCGATAGCTCTGGTCGCAGATGAATCACATTTATGAGATTCATAGTTCGCTCGTTTGTCGAGTTCTCCACTGATGTACACAACAAACTCAGTGTAACAAAACAGGTGGCTAGAAAAAAACTAAACTCCGTCCGAACAGGCCTAGGAAGGCCCAACGGTACCGACCGGCCGCCGTGTCATCCTCAGCCCACAGGCGTCCCTGGATGCGGATATGGAGAGGCATGCGGTCAGCACACCGCTCTCCCGGCTGTATGTCAGTTTACTAGACCGGAGCCGCTACTTCTCAATCAAGTAGCTCCTCAGTTTGTCTCACAAGGGCTGAGTGCACACAGCTTGCCAACAGCGCTCGGCAGACAGGATGGTCACCCATCCAACTGCTAGCCCAGCCCGACAGCGCTTGACTTCGGTGATCTGACGGGAACCGGTGTTACCACTGCGGCGAGGTCGTTGGCACGGTTCTAGGGGACTGATGACCATAGCTGTTAAGTCTCATAGTGCTCAGAGCCATTTGAATCTCTCCCCACACAAAAACCTAAGGACATCACACGCATCCATGCCCGAGGCAGGATTCGAACCTGCGACCGTAGCAGTCGCGCGGTTCCGGACTGCGCGCCTAGAACCGCGAGACCACCGCGGCCGGCTGTGGGGAGAGGTGCGCAACCTTGTTTGCGCAACTCCTGTTGCATCAGAAGAGGATCTGGTTGCCCGGATAGTGGCAGCAGCAGCAGCAGGAACAATTCAGGATACTCCTGGGGTTTTTGCCCGTGTCAGACAGAACATGATTTGACGGTGTAACCTTTGTTTACGTGTCAATGGAGGCATTTTTGAAAATCTAATGTAATTGAAATTGGGTTGTGTTAATGTGTTGTCTCTTGGTCATAAAAAAATGGAAAAGTGTTTGTCGGTTTAATTAATTTGCCGCCAGAGAAATCTTCCTCTACCGGTTTAAAAACTCCTCATAGGAAAAAATGACATTAGGGAAAAATATTTGTTTTGATGTCCCCTACAACCTCCCAGAGTTTGTCGGTTTAAATACTTTTCACCCTGTATTGCAGCCACATTGCAGCAATGTTGACAGCAACTCTATTGCGGCCAAATATTATCGTAAAAAACAGCCCGCGTAATCGCACCAATTACGATCGTGTGCGTTGGGACGAATATGTGTACTTGGAGGATCTGACTGTAAGAAATCGGGGGTGAGCTCATTGTCCATTGAGAAGGCGCGGGTACCTGAGCGTGAAAGAGAGAAAAAAAAAAGATAAATTGGCGGGCAGATGTGGAACTGGGGTGCGAGGGGAGCGGAACTGGTGGTGCGTGCTTCTTCCGAGATTACGGGGCATCAGCACATCCTGGACCGCAGTCGTGCCTGGGTGGCTTCTCGTAGTTTCTTATTACTGCGGGCCGGCGTCTTATTAATCTGGAGATTCCGCGAGTTTGCCAGCTCGCGAGAGAACCGGTGAGTTCTCTCACGAGGGCATCATTTCTTATATTCGCGCAGCGCTTCGGAAGGCAATACCCCAGCGCGGAGATTAGCTATTTGTGGCCCCGTTTTTTTCCCACCAGCGCGTGGCCTGGGTCGCTAGGCGCAGAGAGGAGGAAGGGAATTAAAAAGAAGAAAAAAAACGATACATGTATTGCCACAATATTACAATAAAGCTACATTTTTAGGCTTCCTTACTTCCATCAGTAAAAACGGACCCCAAATAGGATCACTGCCTGTCTGTCTGTATGTGTGTACGCCTGTTAAAGACTTATTTTTGTCAGGAAAGGGGAGAGATACCGCGTTGAAATTTATGTCACATAATAAGCTTTTCGATCCCTTGGCGGCATGAAAAATCTGAGCTTCTAATGCAATCAACAGATACTGCCATTTATGTCACGTATTTAGAGAATCGCAAATTCACTCGACAAACGTAGGGGGTATTCCCGCTGCCTAGAATTATAAATTTTGACTGGAAGCAAAGTTTCACAGTACAAGTAAAGAAAAATATCCGAAAATTGTTAATTTGTAATTGTATCACACGACAATAAAACGTTTTGTCATTTGCTATCAGATCGTATGTCTGTGCGTCCATCTGTTCAAAACACTTTTTCTCAGGAACAGGTAGACGTATGAAGTTGAAATTTACGTCACGAAGTAAAAACTGCAAGCTTCCACGTCAATGCAACCATGTATGTCACATACTTGGAAACTGGAGCTTCTGTGAAGTTTGGAAGGTAGAAGACGAGGTATTGGCGGAATTAAAGCTGTGGGGCCGGGCCGTGAGTCGTGCGTGGGTAGCTCAGTTGGTAGAGCAAAGGTCCCGAGTTCGAGCCTCAGTCCGGCACACACTTTTCATCTGCTAGGAAGTTTCATATCAGCGCACACTCCGCTGTAGAGTGAAAATTTCTTTCTGGAAAACTTAGTCATTAAATACTGTAGACGAACTATCTACAGACATAATTACATTTGTACGGAACCCTACTCGCATTTGTCCGTTCTTTCTTTTTTTTATTTACAAGCACTGACCACCAGCAGGTTGGAAAGATTAACTGAATCCTACGTCAGTGGCTGACAGAGCATGACAGTAATGCAATAAAGCTAAAAAGGAAAAATTTTCCTGCTGGTCGCCAAATATTAATTGTATGATCACAAAACTGTTTCGGCTTTTTACGCAGATGCGGATTCGAAGTGGATTCTGGGGGATTTCACGAACTGTTACTTTCTCATCTCTTCACACATTCCAGGTATAGACTGCTCCTTCTAACGTGTTACAGATCGCTAGGATCTATATAATAATAATAATAATAATAATAATGATGATGATGATGATGATGTTGTCGTTGTTGTTATCAAATGGTTCAAATGGCTTTGAGCACCATGGGACTTAACTTCTGAGGTCATCAGTCCCCTAGAACTTAGAACTACTTAAACCTTAACTAACCTAAGGACATCACACACATCCATGCCCGAGGCAGGATTCGAACCTGCGACCGTAGCGGTCGCGCGTTTCCAGACTGTAGCGCCTAGAACCGCACGGCCACCCCGGCCGGCGTTGTTGTTATCGTTGTTGTTGTTGTGCACTTCAGGGTAACACATCATACCAAGCTATGGTTTTCCGAGTCCAGAAACACGTAATACGAATTATTTGTGCTGTGGATCGAAGAACATCCTGAAAAGGCCTGTTTGGGAAGAATACTAGCTACTGCTTCCCATATACTGATTCTGTAATGAAATCTGTCACTCAGATACACTGCCAGAAAATACCAAGAAATAAATATTGTAGAGTAATGACATTTGTGTACGTGGCGTACGTAAGTGATTTACAGTGCAAGATTACACACAAACGTAAGGCCGAGATAAGCCGTTGCTTGGTCGGTCAGTACAGGGTCGGTTAAGGCTGGTTGTGGATGACTCTGGATGTGTCATCTGGTGGTGTCCCATTTGTGCTCTATCGGGGACGGATCTGGAGATCGAGCAGGCCAAGGCAACATATCGACAAACTGTAGAGCATGTTGGGTTACAACACCGGTATGTGGGCGTGCGTTATCCTGTTGGAAAACACCCCGTGAAATTCTGTTCATGAATGACAGCACAGTAGATCAGTCACCGGATTGATGTACGAATTTACAGTCAGGGTAAAAATGTGTGACCTGGGACCTCACGTCGGGTAGACCGTTCGCCGGGTGCAAGTCTTTCGATTTGACGCCACTTCGGCGACTTGCGCGTCGATGGGGATGAAATCATGATGATTAGGATTTTTTTTTTTCACTAGCTGCTTATATTTTATGACCCACCGTCTAATTTCTTGTGGTGGGTCGTATGTTGGCACTTAGCCGCTGTGACTGGGTCCGGGGTCCGGAGTGACTGAAAGTAACATCACCCCGGCTCCCGTCCCCACTCACACCGTTGCCCGTGTCCCGCCACGTGGAGGCGGGCTCTATTTGTTTAGATCCATTTGATATCTTCTTTTTTTGTGTGCAGCATTAGAAAAACTTATAATACATAATCAAGTAAGATATTAATAAACAAAACGAAATTAAATATTTAGAAAGAAGGAAGGGAGAGAACGGAATAGAGAAGGGATAGGTATAACATTGCCCGTCACCTGGTTGTGGGCGGCGGCCCGGGTCTTGGAATGACCCTCAAGACGCTGGCCGTCGCTCACCATGCCTTTAACATCTACCATCCTAAAAACTAACTTAACTAGAAGAGATTAGAGTACGTTAAAG
The DNA here is from genome assembly GCF_023864345.2 of Schistocerca serialis cubense. Taxonomy (NCBI): domain Eukaryota; kingdom Metazoa; phylum Arthropoda; class Insecta; order Orthoptera; family Acrididae; genus Schistocerca; species Schistocerca serialis. The sequence continues at coordinate 35,590,390 of NC_064649.1, read as the reverse complement.
CTAGAAACAGACTAAGACCTCCAGGTCCATCCTGCTAAACTATTTACGATATATAATAGAGAGGTAACTGATTTTGTGCTTGGCTCAAAGTTGCTAATGAAAGGGTACTTGTGGTAAAAGTAATAAGGTAATGACGCTAACGGTTTGTGTTGAGCCTACAAGGCTCCTAGTAGAGTACATCAGGCGCAAGCACCTCCCGGCCCCACCGACAACACGACCTGAACGGTGGTTTTCCCCGATCTATCATAGGTATCCGTCGGGTTGGGCTCAAAAGAGAGGGACCACAATTAAGATCCTTCCATCCAGGACGTGCGCCGCCTCTTACCAGGGGGCGTAGGTCCCTTGAAGAGGTGCCTAACTTTAAGCTTCAGATCAGAAGTTATTAGTGTAGTGGAGGTTGAGGTATAGGCTGTGTAGGTTGGTTGCACAAACAGTTCACGCTGAGCCAATGAGACTTACAATGATACGTGGTGTGGCAGTTAGCACCTTCCGGCCCCGCCAGCAACACAGCCTGAACGGTGGTTTTCCCCGATCTACCATAGGTATCCGTCGGGTTGGGCTCAAAAGAGAGGGACCACAATTAAGATCCTTCCATCCAGACTGTGCGCTGCCTCTTAACGGAAGGTGTAGGTCCCTTGAAGAGGTACCCAGCTTTAAGCTCTTATTAGACATGGAGATGCTGTTAACTAATTACATATAAGGTGCAATCTGTTTTTAGGATTGTGTGTGACTTGTGCACCTCTTGTCGGTTGTTCCACTCTGTTCTTTGAATTTGACTTGGTTGACACTATGGATCATCCGCGCTGGACGCTTCAATATCTGTGTTGGTGCCCTGGTCTGTATCTGTTTCTTCTTCATCATCCGTGGTGCTAATCATATCTGTGTCCCCCTGGGCATCGTGACGTCTGTTTGGACCGACTTGCCTTCGGTAGGGTCTGTTGCGCAAGTATTCTATCTGTTGGATCTTCGAGATTTCGTTCGTTAGTTTGTTGAGTTCAGTCCACCTTTGCGGGTCGCGTATATTGGCATATAGTTCGTTCTGTGTGTTCAGGCGATTTATGTGTACTGTGTGTTTTATGTTCGTGCGTTGTCCGCAGAAGAAGACAGTATGTTCCCCGCATGTGCATCTGTTAGTCTGCTGCAGACTCACGCGGTACAGGTGCGTGGACAACACAATACTCAGACCCTGAGCGGAGAAAATCTCCCAGTGTGTCTATACTCTGTTCATCATAAGGATACACACGATGTAAACATTATGCCATGTATTCTTCTGCGTTTACTTCAATCTCATTGGTTTTCGTTGCACGTGGAACGGAAACCAAACCGTGTCCAGTACAGTCAAGTACGATCGTAAGGATACGTTTTGTGCTGTGTTACACCCACAACATAGATTGAGCGATAATGCGGGACAGCTTTATCGGCGTATTTAACTTGGACAGCACTGACCAACCAGATGGTCCAGCTTACCTGCAGTGATGTGAGAAATTGCAATTCACACGTAATAAACAGTCGAGCAGAGAAACAATATAGCTTCGAATGTCATTTAATTTTTAAAGAGAATGAAATAATATTCGGCAAAACTCCAGCGCTACTGCACGCTTCTTTGGTGACCAGACGGAAAGCATAAAATGCTCTTGTCCTCCCCTAACATAGTACTCTAATTACAAAAAAGAGTGATGAAAATTCCTTGCTTAAATGCAGGGTACTTTTTGTGGGCGAGGTTTGTGTAATGCAATAGCGTACTGCAGGGGTTTCACCGTATTGTAGAATACTGAAGTCACTGAAAGTATTAATTACAGTTGTCTGGTAACCTCCTAATGGTTCAAACGGTTCTGAGCACTATGGGACTTAACATCTGAGGTCATCAGTCCCCTAGAACTTAGAACTACTTAAACATAACTAACCTAAGGACATTACACATATGCATGCCCGAGGCAGGATTCGAACCTGCGACTGTAGCGGGTAACCTCTTAGCCTCTTCCTTATCCCAATCTGAGAAACAAATGTCAGTTCAGGAACTGTCATCTGCCACGTTGATAACGAGTCGATGAACAACAGAATCCTCTAAGCGACCCAGGCGCAGCATCTTCTCCGCTTCTTTCATGGTGTACCTTTCTACACACATCAAAAAAAGTTTTGCATCACCCCGGTTCCAAGAACTCCTGAAGGAAGACGTTGACTGTGGATGGTGTACCTCAGACACAGTCCCTTTGACTGTTCAGAGAAGTCACTAAACCCGCTCAAAGGTGTAAATAACCATGCGTGAGCAGCGCCTATTAGACGGAGGGGTTCCGTCAGCCGATCATTTCCAGTCACTCCACCAGGAAGGAGGTACACGGCTCGTGTTGTCTGTAGTTCAATCATACCGAGACGGTCAATACCGGCCAATACTGCGTCCGCATTGCTACTTTGTGCCAGAGAGAGCTCTCAACAACGGAAGTGTCCAGGCGTCTCGGAGTGAACCAAAGCTATATTGTTCGGACATGGAGATACAGACAGACAGGAACTGTCGATGACATTCCTCGCCCAGACCGCCCAAGGCTGCTACTGCAGTGGATGACCGCTACCTACGGAGGAACCCTGACAGCAACGCCACCATGTTGAATAATGCTTTTCGTGCAGCCACAGGACGTCGTGTTACGACTCAAACTGTCTGCAACAGGCTGCATGTTGCACAACTCCCGACGTCCAAGGCGAGGTCCATCTTTGCAACCACACGGCACCATGCTGCGCGGTACAGATGGGCCCAATAACGTGCCAAAGGGACCGCTCAGGATTGGCATCACGTTCTCTTCACCGATGAATGTCGCATATGCCTTCAAACAGACAATCGTCGGAGACTGGAGGCAACCCGGTCGGGATGATCGCGTTAGACACACTGTCCAGCGAGTGCAGCAAGGTGGAGGTTCCCTGCTGATTTGGGGTGGCATTATGTGGGGCCGACGTACGCCGCTGGTGGTCACGGAAGGCGCCGTAACGGCTGTACGATACATGAATGCCATCCTCCGACCGATAGTGCAACCATATCGGCAGCATATTGCCGAGGCATTTATCTTCGTGGACGACAATTCGCGCTTCCATCGTGCACATCTTGTAAATGTCTTCCTGCAGGATAACGACACCGCTCGACTAGAGTGGCCAGCATGTTCTCCAGACATGAACCCTACCAAACATGCCTGGGACAGATTGAAGAGGACTGTTTGTGGACGACGTGACCCACCAACCACTCTTGAGGGATCTAGCCGAACCGCCGTTGAGGAGTGGGACAATCTGGACCAACAGTACCTTGATGAACTTGTAGATAGTATGCCACGACGAATACAGGCAGGCATCAATGCAAGAGGAAGTGCTACTGTGTATTAGAGGCACCGACGTGTACAGCAATCTGAACCACCACCTCTGAAGGTCTCGCTGTATGGTGGTACAACATGCAGTGTGTGGTTTTCATGAGCAATAAAAAGAGCGGTGTTTATGTTGAGCTCTATTCCAATTTTATGTACAGGTTGTGGAACTCTCGGAAACGAGGTGATGTAAAACTTTTTTTTGATGTAGGTTGCAGTAGGTACTGGGAATGAAGAAGCTTGCACAGGCTAGAGTAGCATGGAGAACTGCATCGAACCAGTCTCTGGACTGAAGACCACAACAACAACATGTCCCACCACCGTTCAGCAGTGACATGTGAAGAAGGTGCGTGCGTTAGTTCCAGTACGTCTGGCAGCTTAATTAATTCTTGTTATTTCTCGGGCCAAATCCCTTAACTTGGTTCCAGATCAATTGTGTAGGATTCATATTCTAATGGTACAGTGGCAAATGTAAAAATGCAACATTTGTATTGTGCGCTCGGTGCTGTGAAAATGATTGTTTTTCATGTTTCTACGACACTTCTTGTTCGTGTGGTATAAAACAATGGACGTAGCCCACATAAAGAGTATTTGGTCTTTCATTCTTGACCTAAAAATTGAGTTGTTATGTTTTCTTAATTTAAGCAGTCTTTGTTAACAGTCTTTCATAAAATATCGATGATTAAGAATTTATATTTTTGAAATGAAAACAGGAATTCCGCGTGCAATATGTAATTAGAAACAAGAAGACGTGCATTATTCATAAAAACCGAGGACGAATTTTACAATTACGAGATGTAGGTATTTCAAATTGAACGAAAAAATTAGGTAACTATGCCGAGACTTGAACCAACGATCCACAACCTGCACTAGGACGAGGGCCGTTCGTAATTATTGGTAACAACGTCTTCCGTAGGACGTTTCGAATTTGATGATATAACTTATTCTACAACATTACCGACTCTGCTATACATCCACTATGTATTTGCATATCAACTATATCAAACACAGTCCCTTGGAAAACTTCGAAGCTGATTTTTTCTGTAATATTTATGAAGAACATTAAGAATAACCCATTTCTCGGCATTTTTCAACAGTTTTTCAAGCGCGTGTTTCACTACGAAACAGGAAACAGCCTCAGCCATTTTCATACTGCGTACTAACAGCGCGACAGTCAGAGCACTACAGTACACAGACTGTGAGTGTACACGATTTTTGAAATAAAAAATATGTAACTAAAGAGTGATTAAGAAAAACGTTGATGGCTGTTAATACATTACAATGTCTTAAAGTTTCATGTAACGTAACTTAGTAATTAGATACCTCATACATAAGTAGCACCTACTTGCAGTAACAACACCAGTTTATTTATTTAATACACTCCTGGAAATTGAAATAAGAACATCGTGAATTCATTGTCCCAGGAAGGGGAAACTTTATTGACACATTCCTGGGGTCAGATACATCACATGATCACACTGACAGAACCACAGGCACATAGACACAGGCAACAGAGTATGCACAATGTCGGCACTAGTACAGTGTATATCCACCTTTCGCAGCAATGCAGGCTGTTATTCTCCCATGGAGACGATCGTAGAGATGCTGGATGTAGTCCTGTGGAACGGCTTGCCATGCCATTTCCACCTGGCGCCTCAGTTGTACCAGCGTTCGTGCTGGACGTGCAGACCGCGTGAGACGACGCTTCATCCAGTCCCAAACATGCTCAATGGGGGACAGATCCGCAGATCTTGCTGGCCAGGGTAGTTGACTTACACCTTCTAGAGCACGTTGGGTGGCACGGGATACATGCGGACGTGCATTGTCCTGTTGGAACCAAGTTCCCTTGCCGGTCTAGGAATGGTAGAACGATGGGTTCGATGACGGTTTGGATGTACCGTGCACTATTCATTGTCCCCTCGACGATCACCAGTGGTGTACGGCCAGTGTAGGAGATCGCTCCCCACACCATGATGCCGGGTGTTGGCCCTGTGTGCCTCGGTCGTATGCAGTCCTGATTGTGGCGCTCATCTGCACGGCGCCAAACACGCATACGACCATCATTGGCACCAAGGCAGAAGCGACTCTCATCGCTGAAGACGACACGTCTCCATTCGTCCCTCCATTCACGCCTGTCGCGACACCACTGGAGGCGGGCTGCACGATGTTGGGGCGTGAGCGGAAGACGGCCTAACGGTGTGCAGGACCGTAGCCCAGCTTCATGGAGACGGTTGCGAATGGTCATCGCCGATACCCCAGGAGCAACAGTGTCTCTAATTTGCTGGGAAGTGGCGGTGCGGTCCCCTACGGCACTGCGTAGGATCCTACGGTCTTGGCGTGCATCCGTGCGTCGCTGCGGTCCGGTGCCTGGTCGACGGGCACGTGCACCTTCCGTCGACCACTGGCGACAACATCGATGTACTGTGGAGACCTCACGCCCCACGTGTTGAGCAATTCGGCGGTACGTCCACTCGGCCTCCCGCATGCCCACTATACGCCCTCGCTCAAAGTCCGTCAACTGCCCATACGGTTCACGTCCACGCTGTCGCGGCATGCTACCAGTGTTAAAGACTGCGATGGAGCTCCGTATGGCACGGCAAACTGGCTGGCACTGACGGCGGCGGTGCACAAATGCTGCGCAGCTAGCGCCATTCGACGGCCAACACCGCGGTTCCTGGTGTGTCCGCTGTGCCGTGCGTGTGATCATTGCTTGTACAGCCCTCTCGCAGTGTCCGGAGCAAGTATGGTGGGTCTGACACACCGGTGTCAATGTGTTCTTTTTTCCATTTCCAGGAGTGTAGTATGGCTAGGACCCCCCAGTCGGGCAGACCGTTCGCCGGGTGCCGGTCTTTCAATTTGACGCCACTTCGGTGACCTGCAGTCGATGAGGGTGATAGGATGATGATGATGATGATGATGATGATGATGAGGAGGAGGAGGAGGAGGAGGAGGAGGAGGAGGAGGAGGGGGGGGGGGAGGAGGAGGACAGCACAACACCCAGTCCCGGGGCGGAGAAAATTCCCCGACCCAGCCGGGAATCGAACCCGGGCCCAGAGGATTGACAATCCGTCACGCTGACCATTTTTTTTCTTCTTTTCATTGTGTTCGTTTTTGATCGTTGTGTTTGGTCGTTGCGTACGTCACATGACATCCAGTCAAGTTCGTATGTTGATCCTTCCACTCAGTTTTTTATTACAGAGGCCAACCAGTTCTCTGAACGAACACGCTGATCTAACGTGCCGGGTTTTTTTATTTTTTTTATTGTTCGTTGCGTTTGGTCTGGGCGGACGTCACAAGACATCCGTTCAAGTTGATCGTTGATTCCTTCTCTCACTTTTTCTATTACAGAGGGCGAGCAGCCCTCAGACCGAACACGAATTCAGATACCGGGGCCGGACACAACAGCAGTGACCGTGTGCGACGTCTCCAGACCAATCATCGCGTTTGTGCTTGTTTACATCAGGCTTATACGTATGATGAAGAGAGTATAGCAAGCAGACAGATTGGTTGCAGTCCCTAAACTGGCCTCCTCCTAACGAACCCATTACAATCATTGGCACCGAGGCAGAACCAGCTTTCATCGGAAAACACAACAGACGACCACTCTGCCCTCCAATGAGCTCTCACTTGACACCACTGAAGTCGCAAATGGCGGCGGTTTGGAGTCAGTGGAACGTACGCTACAGGGCATCTGGCTCGCAGCTGGCCTTGAAGTAACCGATTTGTAACAGTTCGTTGTGTCACTGCGGTGCCAACTGCTTCTCAAATTGCTGCTGCAGACGCAGTACGATGCACCAGAGCCAGACGCCCAACTTCCCTCCAGGTAAGTGCCACATGACCGTCCGGAGCCCGGTCTTTTGTGGCCGTACATTCTCGAGGCCACCGCTGCTAGCAATCGTGGCTACATTCCTGCCAAATCTTTCTGCAGTATCATAGAAGGGACATCCACCTTCTTGTGCGTCCGATCTCAAAGGTAACAAACGGTCACGACGTTGTAGCGTGTATTTAAAGCAAACCTGATTTGAATTCTCATAGGGGCGCTACTAGCGCCAGTCTTATGCATCTGGCGCGGAATTTTCGTAGACATCTTTCAGGTGCAGAACCACGTCTACGAACTTTCGTTTATGTCGCACAAGTCCTTCTTGGTGTTGCGATTTTTCTTCCGTTAGTGTATGTCTCAAATATGAGATCGACACGAAGTGCAAAATGGCTAAGCAGCTAGACAACAAATGTAAGGATGTAGAGGCATATCTCACTAGGGGTAACATAGATACTGCCTAAAGGAAAATTAAAGAGACCTTTGGAGAAAAGAGAAACACTTGTATGAATATCAAGAGCTCAGACGGAAACCCAGTTCTCAGCAAAGAAGGGAAAGCAGAAAGGTGGAAGGAGTATATAGAGGGTCTATACAAAGGCGATGTACTTGAGGACAATATTATGCAAATGGAAGAGGATGTAGATGAAGATGAATTGGGAGATACGATACTGCGTGAAGAGTTTGACAGAGCACTGAAAGACCTGAGTCGAAACAAGGCCCCCGGAGTAGACAACATTCCACTGGAACTACTGACAGCCTTGGGAGAGGCAGTCCTGACAAAACTCTACCATCTAGTGAGCAAGATGTATGAGACAGGCGAAATACCCTCAGACTTCAAGAAGAATATAATAATTCCAATCCCAAAGAAAGCAGGTGCCGACAGATGTGAAAATTACCGAACTATCAGTTTAATAAGTCACAGCTGAAAAATACTAACGCGAATTCTTTACAGACGAATGGAAAAACTGGTAGAAGCCGACCTCGGGGAAGATCAGTTTGGATTCCGTAGAAATGTTGGAACACGTGAGGCAATTCTGACTTTACGACTTATCTTAGAAGAAAGATTAAGGAAAGGGAAACCTACGCTTCTAGCATTTGTAGATTTAGAGAAAGCTTTTGACAATACTGGAATACTCTCTTTCGTATTCTTAAGGTGGCAGAGGTAAAATACAAGGGACGAAAGACTATTTACAATTTGTACAGAAACCAGATGGTAGTTATAAGAGTCGAGGGGCATCAAAGGGAAGCAGTGGTCGGGAAGGGAGTGAGACAGGGTTGTACCCTCTCCCCGATGTTATTCAATCTGTATATTGAGCAAGCAGTAAAGGTAACAAAAGAAATATTCGGAGTAGAAATTAAAATCCATGGAGAAGAAATAAAAACTTTGAGGTTCGCTGATGACATTGTAATTCTGTCGAGGCAGCAAAAGACTTAGAAGAGCAGTTGAACGTAATGGATAGTGTCTTCAAAGGAGGATATAAGATGAACACCAACAAAAGCAAATCGAGGATAGTGGAATGTAGTCGAATTAAGTCGGGTGATACTGAGGGAATTAGATTAGGAAATGAGACACTTAAAGTAGTAACGGAGTTTTGCTATTTGGGGAGCAAAATAACTGATGATGGTCGAAGTAGAGAGGATATAAAATGTAAACTGGCAATGGCAAGGAAAGCGTTTCTGAAGAAGAGAAATTTGTTAACATCGTGTATGGATTTAAGTGTCAGGAAGTCGTTTCTGAAAGTATTTGTATGGAGTGTAGCCATGTATGGAAGTGAAACATGGACGATAAATAGTTTAGACAAGAAGAGAATAGAAGCTTTCGAAATGTGGTGCTACAGAAGAATGCTGAAGATTAGATGGGTAGATCACATAACTAATGAGGAGGTACTGAATAGAATTGGAGAGAAGAGAAATTTATGGCACAACTTGACTAGAAGAAGGGATCGGTTGGTAGGGCATATTCTGCGGAATCAAGGGATGACCGGTTTAGTATTGGAGGGCAGCGTGGAGGGTAAAAAGCGTAGAGGGAGACCAAGAGATGAATACACTAAACAGATTCCGAAAGATGTAGGTTGCAGTAAGTACTGGGAGGTGAAGAACCCTGCACAGGATAGAGTAGCATGAAGAGGTGCATCAAACCAGTCTCTGGACTGAAGACCACCACAACAAATATAATAAATGTAACAAAGCTTTAAAAACCGTATATTCATTTTGAAACACCCTGTATGCTGTAAACATCGTATCATAAAAGTAATAAATTCAAACATCATGCATGGTGAGGCAATTATTCAGGCATGTCATTGTTTATGATGCTATACTTCCGAAACTATAGTTTCTTCTTCTTGAAACTTCCTGGTGGATTAAAACTGTGTGCCGGACCGAGACTCGAACTCGGGACCTTTGCCTTTCGCGGGCAAGTGTTCTACCGTCTTTTTTTATTTTTTAGCCTCAATTTGTTCGTTCGGTGTGGACGTCCCATGAAGCTTGTTTAAGTTCATCATTGATCCATTAACTCTTTTTTTTTTGTTTTTTTTTTTTTTTTTTCAGAGAGCCGCGAACCCTTTGACCGACTCTCATTTTGTTCGTAACTAATCGTTGTATTTGTTCGGGGGGACGTCCTTTGCCGCTTGCTCAAGTGCAGCGTAGATCCGTTTGTTTTTTTGTTACAGAGAGCAGCTATCCCTCTGACCGAACATGCTGAACCACCGTGCCGGCGTGGTGACAACACCAAACCCAGTCCCTGAGCGGAGAAAATCTCCGACCCTATCCAGAGGCTCGCCTGCTTCTGTGAAGTTTAGAAGGTAGGAGATAAGGTACTGGCAAAACTACAGTGGTGAGGACGCGATGTGAGTTGCGCGTGGGTAGCTCAGACGGTCGAGCACTTGCCTGCGAAAGGCAAAGGTCCCGAGTTCGAGTCTCGGTCAGGCACACAGTTTTAATCTGCCACGAAGTTTCAAATCAGCGCACACTCCGCTGCAATCTCATTCTTTCACCTTATTGCCTGATACTAAGGGATGTGTGTGCCAAGTACGTTTGAAATCGGTCCAGTGGCTTAGGAGATGTGGAACGTGCACACACACATCCATTTTTATAGTATGAATGGATAGCTTAATATTTACTTGACTGCAATGTTACTATACAAAGGAAATACTTTTTTACATCTGTAAATACTGAATCCTGTTTAAATTACATCAATATTTGAACATAGCTTTTTAGCGGACACTTCTTCATGGCATTTAGTCAACAAAACTTTTCAATCCTCGAATCTAGATATTCACTTAATTAGAGCTAAACAGGAAACACCTTTTAAAAATGCTCTTTAAAATTCCCTATTTGATACTGCTACCATGTTATGCCAAGCACCTATTCAATATTCATTAATGTTATTCAGATAATTTGTTCAAAATGGTTCAAATGGCTCTGAGCACTATGGGACTCAACATCTGAGGTCATCAGTCCCCTAGAACTGAGAACTACTTAAACCTAACTAACCTAAGGACATCACCCACATCCATGCCCGACGCACGTGACAGAGCGTTCTAAGGGCAATGTAGGCTGAAGTTTTTTTTTATTTCTCTATGCGTTGACGCCTTTTTTACTTGTTATCCAGGTGGACCGCAAGCAAATTTTCACAGGTATGATTGAACATCTGTGTGATGTCTTTCATTATACTGCTCCTGCTCCAGAAACGTTTACCGCCAAGTGACTAAAAAAATAACATTACCGTATGCAATATGTTACGGATAGTTCGTCAGACCTCTAATATTGCATTTCGTTTAATGGCTTCTTTGCAAGGTGAATAATACGTCATATCCGTGAAAGGACGAATTCTGTTATTGATTCGACACTTTTTCATGTATAATGTCTGTAACAAAACGCCCTCTGCCACACACCTCACAGTTAGCAGAAGATGTATGTAGACGTAGAAAACGAAAGAGCTGCACAGCACGAAAATATTTTTGAACTGAGACCTTGTGATGGTCACCAACACCTAGATAGTAGTTGCGCTGGTTGCTGTGTCTGAAAGGTGACGTCACAATGCTTTCTGTAAAGTAGACGATGCAGCAATACCATGGAGCATTCGTATGCGTTGAGACGTCACTAACGACTGTCGACTGATGCGGCGCCATTGAGTTGTTGCTGGCTCGTTCCGTGCGAAGTACGCGCGCCATCTCGTAGCAACGCAACGTAACCAAGCCTGCCTTTGCGTGGTCTCGCACTGTTTTCGGCAGGTGCTGCCATCTCGTGTGCCTCTGTCGTTATCATCTGCGGCTGCCACCCTATGATCACCCTCACAATAAATTTTTTTTGGGGACGCTAGATTCACCTCGGTAACACTTAGCCGTGACGTCAGTATGACGTGTACATGTCCAGTTTTGATCGTCGGGGACGTGTATCGTGTTCAGAGGGTGGCGTCTACGTACATTAGCGCTTGTTCCCTGATTGCTTGATTGACTGAAAGTAATGACGTGTATGTTAAAGACGACGTTTTCAAGCCTGAGAATGGCAAGTAGGAAACTTGTTTAAACGTTGCGGTAGAACAACGTCTTGACTCGGTCGATAACCTGAGAAGACTTCATCTCCGAAATTCTGCGAGAAAGTCTAAGTTTCCTTATAATCATTAATATGCCTTTTCAGCCAATCAGGAAATGCGGTCTTTACTGTCGTGCATAGCCAATCAGCAAACAAGAACTTTTGTCCGCCCTGTACGAAAAAGTATTTGATGCAGCATATAACGATTGGGCAATATGGAAGTGTCCGATTCCGCCCGTCTGCTTTGACAAGTGACTTCATCAAGGTGGCGAACACTCCTATTCCCTGCGCATGAAATGTAGCAACCATAAAGTCACTAAATACCAACAAACATGCGAAATACTTCACTGCAGCAATATAATGAAAATAATCGGGTGATAAGTAGGGGCTCTTAGGCGGGGCCAAACTTAATATATTGCGAAAGTGTCACCATTCTAAAACAAACAATACCAAAAAATAACAAACACGAAATCCTCGCGAGTAAAAACCATAAAAAATCTGGAATCGAATTTTTCATTGGAGCTAGAGAAAAAAAATTATAAATAAAACAAATCTTTTGACCTACATAGCTCAAGGGAAAACAACGATACCAAGGACCTCTGCCTTCCACCTCCCTCCCCCCACCCCCCCTGCCCAACACATATATGATTTTAATTCAGGATTAAATGTATTTTGTTGAGTGAGGCAATCACACACTGCAAACATTGGTGCATACACTTGTCTCTGGTTTGAGAAGGGACTTGTGCCAATGGCACTGCCGACATTCTGCCACGTGGCTATATAACTGTAGAACTTTAATTGTATACACCATATTGCTGCGCACAACAATAACCACCTGATGACTAGTAAACTTTGTTATTGCATTTACAGACAGTACCAAAGAAAATTTAAAAGAAATGACATTCAAACCATTATCAACACAACAAACTAACAATTTCAAAACCAAAAATAAATCTGTAGCCAATAACTAACAACTCTAAAATAACATACTGCCATAGAAAAAAAATCCCACAACATTGAGTAACATGCAGCTCTAGAGTCAATACTGCATTAACATCACAAACAGTTTACAAACAAACACCACACACTGGAGTGTGCCCTGCTTACTCCAACATGCCCTATGCAAAAACAATACATATCTAACAGGTCATGCCTCAATGATGTCACATGACAACACATTCTGTCATGGGTCAAAGCAGTCTGGTGAAATCAGACCCTTCCCCTGACCCGATGATTGTTCACGGGTAGACGCAGGAATGTTTGGCAATTTGATTTTTACAATTTCTGAGCACATGTAAACATTCAGGCTCCTTTCACAGCCGTGAGTATTGCTGTATACCACCACAAATCCTGGCTAATGAAGAGATGTTGAAGTTCCAGTCTTAGGCAGGTAAGCAATAGATTAACAATTACGTTTTCAATATTAAGCCTATTATACTAGTGTGTAAATTATCATGTACCAACTGCACCTAGTAAAGTTTTTAAAATAGTCTGAATTTTCAGGAGCATTTTGGCCAACAGTTTTAGATGTTTATTTGCAAAAGTTCCCTTACTCTTTGTAAACATCAGAAACACCCTTTGGAAAATCCAGGATAGAATGTAACAATGTTAGAGAAGGAAAGCTGCTACTCACAGTATAGCGGAGATGCTGAGTCAGGATAGGCACAACAAAAAGATTCACACAATTATAGCTTTTGGCCATAAAGGCCTTTGTCAGCAATACACACACATACTGACAGGAACACATGGAAATGTAACTTGCACACATGCCTGCGGTCTCAGACAACTACGTGGTTTCAGTTGTCTGAGACTGCAGACATGTGTGCAAGTTGTGTTTGCATGAGCGCGTATGTGCGCATGTGTGTATGTGTGACTATTGCTGACAGAGGCCTTAATGGCCGAAAGCTATAATTGCATGAATCTTTTTGTTGTGCCTATCGCGACTCAGTATCTCTGCTACATGGTGAGTAGCAACTTTCCTTATCTAATATAGAAACACCCTTTGCATACACTACAACAAAACATTTTCCATGCAAAAGTATTTAAGACTGCTCTGTCCACATACTGTGTGCAAAACGTAATTTGTCTTAGATTTATGGCTGCACAAGCTGCTTTCACAACTTCGAAATCATTTATGCTGATTTCACTCTGTGCTTTCAGCAACTGAAATGACATAGTAATTCTGATTTTTTCCAGGTGAGCAATTGAGTTGTAAAAATTTTATTTTTTGGGAAAAGTTATGGAATGGACCACATTGCATTTTTTGTAGTATGTTTATGATTTATGTACACAATACGAAATACTCTTCAGTGACTTGCCAGTTATCTAATATATGGTTTTGGAATTTACCTTGCAAAACTGTATGATGAATAGCACATTTCAGTATGGTGAAAAAGTAAACATTAGGCCACACTGTCGGTCACACTCTTACCACAGTCTTTATTTGGTATTTGTGTTCTTTGGTTTTGCCACATTATCACCTTTCAACCTAACCTTGATTCTGGCTGCAATGTAGATCAGTCTGTTACCACAGTAAAGAGGTTAGGTGGGGGAAGGGTGGAGGGGAGAGCAAAATCGCCAGTTACATAGTGGTCACCTTTTATATTTTTCTATCCCCTATCCCTCACGTGTGTGCACACACATGCACACAAATATATAAAGGGGGGGGGGAGGGAGGGGGGGGGGAGAGAGAGAGAGAGAGAGAGAGAGAGAGAGAGAGAGAGAGAGAGAGAGAGAGAGAGAGAGAGAGAGGGGGGGGGGGGGGGGAGGGGGGGTTCCTGGGTTCCTGTAGTATCTATAATGTTTGACTGTATCTTGCTGTTTCAGTTATTTATAGAGAAGAGTGTCTTAAATGTGGAGTGAATGTTAACCAAAAAGGATTCGTACCAAAACTGGAAATAGCTGAACCTCAAAGCAGTATTCACAAATCATAATGGCATGTGGTAAATACATAGGAAACTTTGCAATGACAAACATAGATCAAATATCATTCAAACCTCTTTACAGCAGTATCACCACACTCAAGCACACATGTCCCACTTCACGATGAGATCAACAAAACATTAATAAATTAGTAAGTCACATCTTGCTCAAATCATCAGTTCATCTTGACAGTATTTATCTGCTCAAGAGAAGCGTTTTTCCTCGAGAATATCCTGTAGCCTTCATATTCAAGGATCTAGATTCGTATTGACTTTTTTTTTTTATTAAAAAAGGGTTCAAAGGGCTCTGAGCACTATGGGACTCAACATCTGAGGTCATCAGTCCCCTAGAACTTAGAACTACTCAAACCTAAATAACCTAACGACATCACACACATCCATGCCCCAGGCAGGATTCGAACATGCAACCGTAGCGGTCGCACGGTTCCGGACTGTAGCGCCTAGAACCACTCGGCCACTCCGGCCGCCTTTTTGTATTAATTTGTTAAATATTTCGTGGGGGCTGCTAATGTAATTTCATTCAGTGTGCCCCTTGTGGGAAGAATAAAACTGTCTTTGTGCCTCATTGTTTGACTAGAGTTGTTCTCCTTAAATAATTTTCCTCAAAAGATTATTAAATATTTGTACATATGTATTGTGACTGAACTGATAAGGCTGTTTCTAAAACAACTGACCAGTTTGTACTCCACAGTATCCATGTATCTAAACATTTCCTTCTGAGCCTTTGGTACATGAGATATCCTTTGAATTTGCATTGGCGATATTTTTTCCCCCGATATATCAATATCAAAATGGCAACATCGAGTGCCAATATTTCTATTTTATATTAAATTTTTTTCACAGTTTTCGGCACATATTTGGAGGTGTTCTTTTGAAATTGTAGTAGAACATAATTTTACATTCACTGTGCGAAGGAGTCTTACTACTTTTTGAACTTTCATTACAGCCAATTTTTCTCTTTGTCTGTGTGAAGCAAGTATATGTGGCACAAAAAAAATAAAGTCCGATTGCACTGGGGGTTGGTGGTGTGAATGGAATAACAAGATTTCTGATGTAAAGAAACAGTACACCAGTTGTGTTAGAAACAATTTTAATGCAACTAGTGTGCTATTTCTTCACATCGGGACTCTTCAAAAATACTTGCTGAAAATGATGAACAAAGATTGGTCTTTGCACTGGGCAGAGATGTGTGAGGGGAAATACTGACATGATGGATGCTCAGTGCTACCAACAGAAACAGTAACATTTAACTTTGCGGGCTTTCAAAAAAATGAAATGAAATGAAATGATGTTTTGGTGGCCCTTAACTAGGTACCCTTCAACTCAGAGTTTAAATATTTTAAGCATTGACTGGTTTGGTTGTCTAGGGGCCGGGATACATAGTTGCCACATTACAAACCAAATACTGCTGCGTCTACATTATACAATATGAATATACACATGAATTGAATGGTCATAGGTTCCTATCACTTTGCAATTGCGGTGTAACGTAGAAATTTATACACGAAAGATTGCAGTTAAAGAAAATCTGCAGGTACTCTCTTAATGGATTTAAATGGTGAGTACAGTAGTAGAAGTACTTTTGAGAATGTGGTATATTTCTGCAAACACTTATTGGTGTTGATGGTCCAGCAATTAAATAAAATATAAGTTGAATAACAGGGAAACAACAGATTCCTGCTGTGCGTAAGTAGTTACGAACAACAACATAGCTCGCGAGATATTCACTTCTAAACACACGCTACATCTTCGCTGTAGAAGCCACGGAAATCTCACAAGTGCACAATTTGGCACTCTGAAGTATTTCTATCTCTCGCGATCACTTGCAAACCACTCCACACTCCAAGCCTCTCCTGCGACGGTACGTCCGTCACGACGTCGCGTCCAGCGCCTCCCGTGTCCTGTGCTACTGACCCTCATGCCACCCTGTTCAGCACTTCCCCCGTGTCCTCCCCAGAAAACGCCAGTCTCTCCACGTGTCCTTTTTGGAATGATCACTGTGACTGGCTAGAGAGCTCCCTCCATGTCTCCAAGCCAATGTACACTCACAAACATATTGAAACACATTCAAAATAGTGGATTTACATTTAAATAACTTTAAATTAAATAAATATTCCTATGGCTGGACCATGAACACGCTCTAGCACTCATTATTAAATACATAAACAAACTAAATAAACATATATCAGAGGAATAGAAACAAGAGGTAGGCCAGTAGCCTAATGTCTCTGTGCTTTCTAAAACACAGTAAATATTTAACCAATTTCTTCATGAAAAGGATATATTGGATATAAACAAAGACATAGAAGAATAAATATATTTATAAGCATGATGGAACTGAGGAGTACTTACGGCCTGACACGATCGATACTAATCTGCGATTTTGACCTCCAATAACTCCTGTACTATTCAAGTTACATGCCTGTAATTCATACCAATTTAGTTTTAGACTAATAGCTTTCTAAAGACATGTCAGTTGACAAAATTGGATGAACCATTTAGATTTTGGAAATTCGTTGCTTGGTGTTACTTGTATAATTTACAGTCAGATATTAAACTTTAAACTAATACAGATATTGAAAATCTGCTTATTCCATCAGAATCGTCGTGCAAATAATGATGATGTACATGTTTCTTTTTGAGGTATCATGATTCATCTGGCTACTATTAATTTCTATATTAACTGTGAAATGTCTGCCAGTAAGGTTTCACAAAGTCCGCCATTTTGGGACTCCCGGCATGTCTCCTTCATCAACACAGCATCACCATGGAATTCCCAGCCATACGACCGATGATCTGCGGCCTGCCAAGATGCCCCAGCGTGGCAACTCCAACTCTGAACTTAGAATTTCCAGGGCGCCACAACTTGCCCATTACCTCACAACTTCACCACACAATTTTGACATTACAATTCCTAGGTTGCTGACATTTAAAAAAAAAAGTTGACATCAAGTGTTCCAGAAAAATCTGATGTGTGATGAAACCAAACAACGGACCCATCAGACACCTATTGTGCCACTTCCCTGCAGTTACAACTGTTTGCCAAGTGGTTATCACCAAGCATGAACATGCATCATTTTCCCTTCAATTCTTGCTTTAAGAAGGATATGCAGGCTGCTAGCTTGTTGATGTACAGAATATATGATAATAAATCAATACTTAACATACAGCTCCAAAATTGGTAGTATGTCTACAATGTGCGGCCGATATTTTTATAGGCAGGTACGTCAATATTTTTTCCATTGATATATCAGCACTTTTTTTTATATACTGAGAGCCAATAATCATATGTATTTTTTAAATATTGAAGTATTGGTTTCCCAATATTTTGAAAATATTAACAATTCTAGTTATCAGGCCGCATCATATTCTTCAAACAAATGATGTTTCGAACCCTGTGCTGGGAACTTCTTCAGGATCTTCTGGTGTCCGCTACAGATTGAGCACAGTGCTCAGTCTATAGTCGACACTAGAAGATCCTGAAGAAGTTCCCAGCACAGGGGTCAAAATTTCGATTGTTTGAAGAGATATGATGTGGCCTAACAACCCAGAAATTTTTTAACTTCAAATGTGCATGTCATTGCGTATTCAGCCTAAACTCCACTATCAGTCCAGACTGAAGGAAAATTGGTAACTCACTCTAGGGACAGAAAGAGTGCCACTTCTGGAAAATAGAGGGACTATCACAGATTGTCTGTTTACAATACCCTCCTCTTGCTGTGAGAAGATATCCAAAAGAGAAAACAGATTGAGTGAAACATCACAGTTTTTATTTTACTTTTTTAAACTTATATTGTTCGATCTGTACCATAGTCTCAGGTAATAAATACACTTGTCTGCAGTTTACTATCACATGTCTCACTTTTCAAATTGCTCCTGGGCCTTTGTTTTGGTTTCACCAATATTTTTACTCAAATGTTTACACACATTAGGTAAATATGTCGGTTCATGCTGATACCTGTTCTTGACAATATTTGCTGAGTACATACTGATAGCTGGCCTACTGTCTTACTGTGCATTTTTGTTGTGGGCTTCAGTCCGAAGGCTGTTTTGATATCTCTGTGCTACTCTATCCTGTGAAAGCCTTTCCATTTCTGAATAACCACTGCAAACTGTAGTTGCAGATAAATGTGAAAATAAACCTCTAGCAAATAAATGTGTATTTTTCAGAGTTTTCAGAAGCTACCATTGTCCTTTGCATAATCTATGAGCAATTTGTAGCAAATCGGAGTTTGTGATTTAGTTACCCTATCAGATTTTCTAACTAACATATCACGTTACAACTTGTTTTCCCTTAAAGAGGAGTAGCCCTATATATTATCTGCATTTATTGTAAATTAACTCTGTTTTCAAGTTTGCTAACTACTATAATTAAAATCAAAACGTTTTAGGAAGCTAGTAATTTTTAGCACAGTTTTTGTGTTGTCTTAATAGAAATCTTGTTTTTGTCTACCTGCTTCAGTTCTTATAGGGAATTAGCAACTTTTTAGTTCAACAGATAAAAAGATAATCAACAGGCTTAAAGTTACTTGTTCACTGCCTTGTAATATGTTGTACCAGCCAAAATGCAGCCCCACTGCGAATGCTGCTCTCGAACATGGGATGGGTTGGTTGACATTTGCAAGCAGCTGGAAATCATCCTGACTACTGTCAAACAATTGGCAGCTGCTGTGAACTGGTGAGTTGGAAGAGCTCCCAAGAGTTGTGTACCTGTGATACCTGTACCAGAAGTACTCTAAGTACTATTTTCTCCTGTGCATCCTGTCTCCTCTGCAAAAAGTGAGGGATCTGCCATTACCTGTCCACTTGATGGTGAGTGGCATGTCAATGGCATATCTAAGTATCCTGTACAGGGTGGATGCGGACGAGGGAGGACTAAGCGTGTTGTATCGATCCCCCTAACCAACAAGTATGAGGGGCTGTCTTTCACTGAAACTGAGCGAGTGGACTCACTTCATCTATTTTGGGCAAACCTGCTTTATCTGGTGTCAGCAGATAATTTGTCTGGAGTGTAGCAACTGTAAGAAAGAGAAATGTCAGAGGTGAATGGTTTAGGCAAGAAGTGAATATAAACTGAGGAAATGTGATGCTACAGAAGAGTGCTGGAGATTAGGCAAGGAAATCTATTAAGCAGTGAAGAGGTACCAGTTGAACTGGGGATAAGAGAGGTTTACGGCATAACTTGAGAAAAAGAAGAGATCAGTTGATGGGGATCGTCAATTTGGTAATGGAAGGAAGCAGGGGAATCAAACTTGTAGAGGGAGACTGTGGCTTGAATAGCTGTACTGCAATCAGGTACAAACAGACATACATTTCAGACTGAAGAACACAGTAACAACCACATAATTAAAACAGACATATTGGTTTCTATATGGCATGTATATCAGCAGACTGGTGCAAAACTTTGTCACTATTATAGTTTTAAATAATGAAAGTATTTGGAATAAATGTAGTCACTGGGATAAGAAGAGTAAAAATCTTTAAAATGAATCAAACAATGTGAAATACTAATCATAAATTCACGACACATCCTCATACATACATTGCCATGTGTCTGAAAATGTGTTTTGCATTCGGAATGTTTGTCCTGGCTCGTATGGTAGGCAGAGGGTCTGTCAGTAGGGCCACACAATCTAATGCTTGACAAACATTTTCAATTACAGTAAGCCGTAGCACCAATAAGTAAATCAAAATTGAAGGTGACAATGACAAATGTGTACATAACTTCCAAAACTGTATTCATTTAGAAAAGTCAACTTGTACAACAGGCAGAGATAATGGATTACTGCAGTGGTCATGGTTGTTATCTATGACAATACTGTGACCAAATTATCTAGTTAATAAGTACTTTAAAACAAATAAAATGGTATTTGTAGTAAGCCAATAAGAAAAGGGAGTCTCATTAATCATGTGTAAGATACTCCCTTTTCATATTGTCTTACAACAAATACCATTTCATTTGTTTTTAAGTACTTATTAACTAGATAATTTGTACACAGTATTGTCATAGATAATAGCCATGACCACTGCAGTAATCCATTATCTCTGCCTGTTGTATAAGTTGACTTTTCTAAATGATTACAGTTTCAGAAGTGATGTACTCATTTGTCATTGTCACCTTATTAATTGTGTATAAAAGTTAGCTTCATAAAATACAGCTATGCAGCTAGGCATTCATGATGTCCTTTTGCCTGTGATTGTTAAAAGTCTCTTTGTGCTTAAGTTTTCCACAAATAGTAAGTTTTAGCACAAAATTGACATATATGATTAGTATGTGTTGAAAAAAGGGATGATGATATGAGATTTTTGGCTGGTTCTTGGGGGTGGGACGATTGGGGGTGTGAGGGAAATGGCATGGAAGACCTGTCTGCAGACTAGGTGTGGGGATAGTGACTGTCAGTGAAGGCCTTGGTGAGATCCTCAGCATACCGAGCAAAGGTTTCCTTGTCACTGCAGATAAGCTGTCCCCTAGTGGCCAGGCTGTAAGGGAGGGAGATTTTGGTGTGAAAGGGATGACAGCTGTCGAAATGCAGGTACTGTTGGTGGTTGATGGGTTTAATGTGGACAGAGGTGCGGTTGAAGCCACCAGAGGGGAGGAGGTCAACATCTAGGAAGGTGGCAACGCTGGGTTGTGGAGGATGGAAGAGAAGGTGTTGAGATCATGAAGGAATGGTGATAGGGTGTGTTGGTCCTGAGTCAGAGCATGAAGATTTCATCACTGATCTTGAACCAGACTAGGGTTTTGGCATTTTGGGAGACTAGGAAGGTCTCCTCTAGATGGCCCATAAAAAGGTTGACATAGGAAGGTGACATGCAGGTGCCCATGGCTGTGGCATGGATTTGTTTGTATATCTCCCCTTCAAAAGAGAAGTAGATGTGGGTTAGGATAAAATTTGTAAGGTGTATGAGGAATGAGGTAATGGGTTCAGAGTTTGGAGGACATTGGAAAAGATAGTGTTTGATAGTGGTAAGACCATGGACATGAGGGCTGTTGTCATATCGGGAGGCAGTGTCAACAGTGACGAGTAGGGATCCATGAGGTAAAGGGATGGGGATGGTGGATTGTCGGTGAAGGATGTGGTTGGTGTCTTTGATGTGGGTAGCTAGATTATGGGCAGTTGGAGGTGTTGGCCAATGAGTATGAAATTCTTTCAGTGGGGGCACAATGACCACCCACAATGGGGCATCAAGGATTGTTAGGTTTATGAATTTTGGGGAGCATGTAGAAGGTGGGTGTGCGAGGTGTCATGGGGGTGAGGAGGGAAATGGATTCGGGGGAGATGTTATGGAAAGGGCCTAAGGCTTGATCCTTGCCACAAGGGCTGTATCCCTGTGGAAGACCCAGGTGCAAGACATGCCCAATCCACTCAACCAGCCCTAGCACAAGTTTATCCTGCCCCATCAGGGATCGGGACACCTCAAAGCAGCCATGTCATTTACTAGCTCTGCTACAATCATTGCACAGCTTTTTATATTGATGTGACTACCAACCATCTGTCCACCAGGATGGGCAGCTACCACAAAACTGTGATCGAGAGTGAAGTAGACTGCCCTGTGGTGTGACATGCAGCTGAACATAACATACTTGATTTCAATGGCTGCTTCACTACCCGAGACATCTGGATCCTTCCCTCCATCACCAGATTTTCTGAACTGCACAGATGGGAGTTATCATTACAACACATTCTTTGCTCCCATAATTATCCTGGCCTCAACCTACAGTAACATACTGTCCTCATGCCTTCCATCCAACAATTTCCACCCCCTGTGTCCTATCATCTCCTCCCCATCCTTGTCTCCATCAGTTTATTTACTGCCCCACTCCACCAGACAGCGTTCATCTGTCTCCGAACCCTTACACTATTATTCCTTGCACTTCCCCACCCACTGCACATTGCTGCTTGCATCTCACATCATAGTTGCATTCCAGCCCAAGATGCTGGAGGTGGTGGTCATGTGTGTTTGAGGTGTGCTTTCTCGTTTGTATGAATGGCATGTGTTTCTCTTCTGCTGATGAACGCTGTGGCCGAAAGCTTTATGTACGTGTCTTTTAATTGTATATGTCTGCAACTTAATGTGTCTTCTTTACAGTAAGTAGCAATCTATCTTGACACCTCATTGGAAGTAATTTGTCTGGTTAATAGTACAGAATGATGAAACAACTAATAAATGATATTATTATTATTATTATTATTATTATTATTGTTGCTGTATTGTTCTACATCTTTTCCATCAGTAATGTAATATCATTAAATTTTTGTCTCTTGCCATGATGTTATTATTACCCGTTATCAGATACTTACACAAATTAGTTTCAATCATCAGACATACAACTTATATGATGGTACTGGATGCATAGCATTTTTGCTATATGCAAGTAA
Source organism: Schistocerca serialis cubense (assembly GCF_023864345.2). Lineage (NCBI taxonomy): Eukaryota > Metazoa > Arthropoda > Insecta > Orthoptera > Acrididae > Schistocerca > Schistocerca serialis. The sequence goes on along the minus strand of NC_064649.1, from coordinate 35,567,376 downwards.
ATGAATGAATAAAATCACTAATCATTTTTTAGTTCTGGAGAGAGACAAGTTTTTAATTGTTACTAGGTTTATGTACATGAAATATGAATTGGCACACACATGAATTTGGCACAGTGAAAGATTCATTGCAGCTCTGCGAGGTGTGTTCAAAAAGTAACAAGAATTCTGTAATTTTGTGTGTCGTAACAGACCACTTTGTGCAAAAATTTTGATTGTCGTGTTGGTAAAAATGTGAGAAAAGTGTATGTGCAGTGTTAGCTACACTGGGTATTTAGTCTGTTGGCAGCTGTGAAATAGGTTACATGTGTTTTTGGTAGCATTCGTGGTTATTTATTTTCCATGAACATGGATCAGCAAATATATATTAAATTTTGCTGTGGTAGTCGAATAAACTACAGCAAAGTTTTGTAAATGATGTTGCTTTTTGTGTGCATACTTTGGGTAAAACAAGGGTTTACAACTGGTATAAGCATTTTGAAGAATTCTGTGAAGATGCTGAAGATGATGAGCATCTTGGACAGTGCATCATCATCCAATGACATCATGGAAAAGATGTAACAGATTATGAATGATTGCAAGCCACAGTCAAAGAAGTCATTGATGATGCTGGCATATCAATTATCTCATGCCATGATCTTTGCTATGTTTTATGTATGGAACATGTGACATGATAATTAATTCCTTAATTGTTGAATTTTAGTCTAAGACAAAGGTAAATGAACTTCTTCTCCATTACAACTCAAGGCAGTACGGAGGAGCTCACAAAATGTCACTGGACTGCTCTTCCTCATCCACCTTACAGTCCAGACCTCACACCTTCTGACTTCCATCTGTCAGGCCCAATGAAGGACGGACTCTACGGGAAGCAGTAGATGGATGATGGGGAGGTTTCTGATGCAACAAGATGTTGGCTCTGATGTCAGTCAGTAGAGTGGTATCATGTGGGTGCACAGGCCTCCCAGTGAGGTGTCACAAGGCCAACACGATTTCAGAAAAAAAGTGTTTCATTACTTGCTAAATACCCCTTGTACATCAAAATTAAATCTCTCATGCCAGTGGAAGCATTCTGGAACACCAGGGCCAAAGAAAGCTTGGCAAGTGAGGTCAACTGTGCAGTTTACAACATTGTATTCTTTGATTTTAACAGCATAGTGCACCATGAGCGCTTGCCTTAAGGTGGAACAATCAATAATGACTACTATTTACAAGTTCAAAACCATTTGCATGAAACAATCTGAAAAAAGTCTGGATTTGTGGTGTTCATGGCTTTTGCACCATGATAATGCACCTGCTCAAACTTTTTTTTTTTTAATTTTTAGCCAAAAATTACATTATAATACTTCCTCAACCTCCACATTCAGTAGACATGACACCACATGACTTTCATTCTGTTCCCAAAAGTAAAGGAAACTTTAAAGGATCATACTTTCACAAGCATGGGTGAGATTAAAAGCGCATCACTGAAAGAGTGATAAACTATCTGAAAGACAGAATTACAGAAGTTTTTCACAGGTTGGGAAATGGGCTTATGTATGACTACTTTGAAGGTGATAACATTGATGTAGACATATAAATAAAATTATTTCCAAAAAACAACATTTCCCATTATTTTTTGAACACACCTCATGAACTTACTTTCTATGTTGAGAATTATCATATCACAAATGTATTCCAATATTTGTGCTTCAATGCAGTTTGTTTAGTTTCTTAAAGAAGGAGGTCAACAAAATTAATTTCATCTTTTTCCTCAATTAATCTCTCTAAATTAATACATCAGGTCAACTTAACAATTCTATAATGGTCGCTGAATTGGTGGTACATTGAAAAATGTATGAAAAGTGGAAAAGAATGAAGCTAGTACTTTAGAGTACAGTTTTTTTGTGTAGTTTTCACAAGTTGGCAGTCTCTGTTTCTTCTTGTACCATTCACATCTGTCTGGCACCAAAATAATAACAGCTGGTGCACCATGTCATGTTTAAGACAGTGATGCAGGATGCTGACCATCACAGCGGACTACACGAAGCACTTAGGACAACTTCTCATCGTTGAGGGCACGAGGTATGGTAGTAAAAGCAGCACATGTGGGCGACATCTCAGGCTCCTGACAATGGCAGCGAGGATACAGACGCTGCGCTGCAGTTGACCTCAGTGGTTCATCTTCTTCAGCTTTGCCTCGGATGGCAGCAATGTCGAGAGTACACCACAAGCTGCAGATACAGGAAATGTTACACCCCACATTAAAAAACTTCTGTAAAATCATTGTTAATTACTGATACTGGTTGAGATAAAATTCCCTAGAAAAATCCTTAGTAATTTTAGTTTTAAGCATATTTTTAATACCTACCTTGTAGCCATGTGTTTGTAGTCTATGGAAATGTAGCAAAATCTTACAATTTGGCAAATGATTATTCCACGTCAAGGGACCCAACGTGAACATGCTCCCAGTTTGATTAAATTCAATTTTGTGAAAAATTGTGCAGAATGTACCCAAGGGAGTCACACCAAGTCCTACAAAGTTTCACCTCTAATTGTAATTTGAAGCAGGCACTAAAGTCATTTCCACAATGGCTATTTACTCAGGAGTTGGAAAAACACAAAAATATCCTCCAGTTTATCAAGCCACAGTTTGCGATCTAACAGACCTAGGATCTTGCGAGGTGCCGCTCTGACACAGTGTGTGCTAAGAATGTAAATCATCAGAAAGTATTCTTCGTGGCACAACCTCTCTGTACGTTTACTTCAAAACTTTGCTATAACAAATTTTGTCCATATTTTAGCAACATATTGGCAGTGGGCCAAAGGCACTGGAATCAAGAATGTCTGCATGTCAGAAAATCAGTTAATTATGAACTCACACGTGTGTTTGCTCTATGTTATCAGCCTCTGAAGTTACAAAGAGCCAAGTGTACAAAATTTTGCCTCTATTTTTCATAATTTATCTTAAAATTGACACACCTGATTTTATAATTGAAAGGGTCAGAGAGATATAGTCATAAGCCACATTCAACTAGTTTTGAGATACAGCAACTTTAAAGTTTCATGGAAGTATAAAAGTTTTGAAGACCAAATAGACACTCCCTTTTTGCTTTTAATTATACTTTAACACATTGCAAACCTTGTGTAAAATAGAAGATCTTCTTTCTGTTATCTAATATTAATTTGAGAGTAATTTTAATTATGATGTGGTCGAAAATGGCTTATGACTGTATCTCCCTGAAAATAATTTAGAACACAAAATACGTTTTTAAGGATTTATTTAGATAATTATGTAACAACTAGTAGTTTTTAACAATTTTTGCACTTTCACATACACACATAGATAACAGATAAGTCAGTCTAATAATTTACTTTAAACTGTAAATGTGAAATCAAGGAAGTTCTTCTACATCATCATTGTTCACATTATTTCCAGCACTTGACCAAAAAAAGCTTTCATATGCTGCAGGTTTGTCTGCCGTAATAGACAGAATGTCATCAATATTTTTCTGATCAATTTGAATTGGCTTTTTGTATTTTATTAGCAACTGAAATGGGTCTGGTTCAGCAGGTCTTCCTTTCCACTTGCTACGTAGATCCACTGACATGAAGATTCCTATATCTGAGTAGCAGTGCTTCACACTTAAAGTGAAAGGTTCTTTATACTCAAACTTAAATTGAGTCGCTTCACTAAAACGAATGGGATCTCCAGATCTGAATAGAGTGGGTATCGAGATTAATGACTTCAGATCGCCCAAGCCTCTGGAGTCTTTTCTGTGCATGTTCGTCACAACGAAATTTTTTGGACTACTTCACCCATTCATCTGGCATGTATGATATTGGACATATGTTTCTCGCATAAATTTCAAGATGACCAAAATCATGATCCCAAGGAAGTCTAGCATGACCTACCATGGGGAAATAATGCTGCACAGATTCAAATCTTCTGGTGCCAACGAGAGTATTTTCCAGGGCAATTAGAGCCCAATTCTTTGCCTGGCCCTTACAGTTATCTGTGATTATGTGGAGATTTTTTGCTTGAATGTTAGTTATCTCCAAGTTCCCGACTTCATCTGAACCACTTCCTCCGTCCTTCTCAGTCCACGGAATGATGTATCCCTCATTTGACCCACAATCGTGGATACCGTAGTTATATGTCCATACTTTTCTTTTGTAGAATGCTGGGGCCAATTGTTAGTTTTGGCATGGGAAACGTTTGTTGGATATCCATTGCCATTACATGGTGCTCTTTCACATTCTCTTTAGCCAGAGAAGTTAAAGACTCGATCATATTCTGCATGCTATCAGCCTTTCTTAGACGCAACTCATGTTGCTTTTTCTTTGTGTAATTTCCTCTGTACATAATTCTGAGTTACTCGTTGCTGTTGGAAAGGCATCACATGTTGAACGGGTGTCGCTTTTCAGGAATTTGCAGCCTACGCTAAATTCGGGCACAAAAATCTTATTCTGGAACTGAGCGATCCAGCTTCATTTGCTGTTGCAAATTCTTCACTCTTCTTGTGTGGTTCTGTAAGCCATGAACTCTAAGGAAAGCTTGCTTGCAAATCATGACTTCCATTCCATTTACTTTCACATTGTATGAAAATGTCACAGCTCTGGATGAAATTTGCTTTGTAGTCTTTTTTGCATAGCTGTGAAAGAAAGAAGAGTGAAGCAGAACAAGGTAAAGTAAATTTGTGACAACTGGTCCATTCATTTTTGAAAAAAGTGAAATGAACCTTCACTTTTTTGGTACCATTTTCATACAGCACATTAGGTAAGTATTATGGGCATTGAAGTTTCCTATGTTCCAAAATGAGTGGAAAATATTTTCATCTTCTCCAAGTAGTTTCGTATGGCACTTATTTGAACAACTACAGGGACTTCCCAAAGATGCTGCCTGAACAGTCTTGTTGGTTTTAGAAGACACATACTACTGACCCACATTACGTCAACATTTGGCCTTAATTTTTTTCCACTCACCAGTATTGTGCTTTCTTTTCTTGAAGAGCTTGGTTTCTGGGGTGATACTTAATTTGCTCTAGTTACTTCAAGCTGTAATATGAATAGAAGAATAGCCACAGAACTTCTGTGAGATATAGTCATAAGCCATACAAATCATTATATGCTACTGAAATTGCATGATAATAAAAATATTCTTACATATTTGTAGCCACTAAAACTATATTATTATCACAATCAGTGGTAATTAAAATTCAGCTCTAAAGGTTTCTCATTAACACAAAAGACGACCATCAACTATGAGAGCAATGTTATGAGAAACAAAGTCACAAGCCACTGAACAATGATCACCAGTAAAAAATATTTTTGTATAGTTACCGAAACATCTTATGAGCTAGTATTGTTGATTGATGGACACGAAGACTTATCACCATCACTGTTAAAAAGGATCAGAATCCTCATTTACACTACTGTCACTGCAATATACGCCTAGAATGTGCGAAGTGCCTTCAGATTTACGTGAGCATTCAGCCATTTTGATGTGGCTTGTGACTAAGTATCTTCTGAAAAAGACACCAGGTGGCAGAGTATAGAACTGCACTACGTCATCACCTGCCTCCTGTTGGAGAAAGTCTGAACTTCTTCAATCCAAGATGAAGAGGGCATCGTTGAGAATGTCATAGCATGAATATCTCTATTTTGACAAAAGTGTGGCTTATGACTATATTTCTCCGACCCCGTCAATTGTTAACACCACCCAAAAAGTGCATTTAAGTCTAAAATATTTTGTCTGATGTTTTCTGAAAATGTCTTTTACACTTTCGTTTGAATATCCCAGTGTCCCTTTTTCATCTTCAGCTTCATAGATAACTGTGCCATTCTTAGGAAGCATGAAATCCATCCATAGTCTTTTTAATTAACTGAGGAAATGAGGTAAGATAAGTGACTCACGCTTATTGATGACTGGACGTATTCAACTCCTTTTCACTTCTTTCATCAGATGCCTGTAGTATAAGCAACTGAGAAATTACTTGCTTGCACTAGCTTGCTCCAATGTATTTGGATCAAGTCTACCAACTACTGTATTGGAGTTTATTTCATAATTGCATCATCAATCTCACACACATTTCTCATTGTACAGCCTTTTTTATCTCTTTAACCCCTTAGCTTACAATGTCGTGTGAGAGACGTAGCGTGCCGACCTGGCCAAACATCACCTAGACATATCAGAGATGTGGTATGTTTACCGTGCTGAACAAGCACATGTCGTATGAGAGGGGTCATCGGTCAGCCACGCCAAATGTGAACAGAATGTCTCTGACACGTTGCAGAGCTGATCGAGTACATGCGGCATACACGAAGTGTTCTTTGCCGCATTCGGACCTGGCGACATTACAAAAATACTTTCACAATGTTCCCGACGTGTAGCAAATGTGTTCATGAGGAAAGGGAGACATGTGGTGGCATAGTCAACAATGATTTTGCAGGATATTTTGACAGCGGCAGTAACAGTGGCAGTGATGTTTTACCTACTGTATGAAAATGGTGTAAGCTGCTGGTGACTGAAGATGATACTGACGAAGAAGAGCAAACCTACCAGTAACGATCAGAGTCGTGGATGTGGCAAAAGGAAGACAATGAACCAACAATCTGGATGTATATGGAAATTCCCAGAATAAAGGATGCAGCCTTACGGCACATGAGTACAAGCATAAGAGAATTAGATGTTTTCTGTGTAATATTTAATAGTACATTTTGGGAAAACATCATAACTGAGACGAATAGATATGCACAAGACGTACTCAACAATGAACAGAAGAGGCGAAAAATAGGCCAAAAGTGGTCTCCTATCAGCTGTAATGAAATAAAAATATACATTGTGCTATGTAGAATCATGGCTGAAGTACGGAAACTGTTGATTCAGATGTATTGGTCTAGCAGGGTTGTTATAGAAACGCCAATATTTAGGAAGACAATGCCATTCAGGAGATTTCTGCACATAAGTAGATTTCTGCATCTAGCGAATAACAGTTTAGCCAACAACACAGATAAGCTTTACAAACTAAGGCCAGTCATATATATGTTCAATCAAAAATTTAAGGAAGTGTACACAATACAAGGGAATATTGCCATTGATGAATCATTAATGAAATTAAGGGGCGCTTATTGTATACAAACAATTTCACCCATCAAAAAGAGCGAGGTTTGGTATTAAAATTTATAAATTGTGTGAATCAAGTTCAGGATACTGCTATGATTTTAAGATATACACGGGTAGTGACAAACGTGATGCTAGTGGTAGTGCCTCTGAAAGTGTAGTTCTAGAACTATCACGGTCGGTATTACACAAAGAGCATACTCTATGTTTAGATAACTGGTTTTCTTCACCGAAACTTTTCAAAACTCTCCTCACCAATAAAACTAATGTGATTGGAACAGTGCACTCAAACAGAAAAAAAATATGCCCACAGACTTCCTGAAGGCCAAATTAAAGAAGGGAGAATATACAGTGAGGAGTTGTAATGGAATATTGGCACTAAAATGGAAAGATAAATGAGACATTTACATGCTTTCCACAAAACAATGAACAGCAAAAATGATTGCCACAGACACACCTTTCCGCAATGCATCGTGGAAACCGGTGTCGTCAAATACAATAGAGGCATGATGGGAATTGATCGCCAATATCAGATGCTAGCATGCTTCCCTGTGATGAGAAAATGTATGAAAGGATACCGCAAGATATTCTTTTACCTATTTGATGTTGCTTTATTTAACATGTACACTTTTTATTACAAAATACATTGTGGCAAATGACAGAGCTACGCAGAATATAGGATTCACATTACAGAAAACTACACCTTGACCGGAATATAATTGGAAGGGATGATTAGCATCTGGTGATATACCACAAAGACTGCATGTGCAACATCGGGCACATTTTCCCAAACATATTGATCCAACACCATCAAAAGTAAATCCTGTGAGAGCTTGTGTAGGGTGCAGAAAGCATAAAAGATGCAGCAAAACAATGTGGCAATGCAAAAAGTGCAGGGTTGCATTACATGTGCCAGATTGTTTTGAAAGATATCATACAATCAAGGACTATTAAATTCGTGTACATGTCATTGTGAAGATGTTGCGTTTGAAAATATGTTTGCCAACGTACTAACGTAACAGGTCCCAGAATGTTTTGAACAAAATATTATACAGTCTTAGATCATTGCATTGTTGTGAATATTATTATTAAGATGTATTTCATCAATGTATGTTTGCTTATAAAGGGAAATAAAATGTTTGCGGATATATCGTTGCATTTGAGACAATGAATGTTTCATTTCCAATGGGTAACTAATCGTCATTATTTATGATACCTGTAGAAATGTCATGTTACTAGCATCTCCCACATGTACTTACAAATCCTGAGGGCATCTGCACGACTTTGAATGCCACCAAGCGTAGTGCACCACAGCCTTAGCATGTGTAAGAGCTGGAAATCTTAAGGCGCAACCATACCTTGCAGCCACTTATGGCTCACACTAACAGAACTTAAATCGTAAGGCAAAGGGTTAAGAAAATAAGTGAAATTTAAGTGGTTACATTCCAATAACTGAGAAGCTTCTATGTAGAGCTTCAGAAGTATTGGTCTCATCAGCTTCATTTGGGTGAGATGAAAATAACATCTGTGGAGTTTTTTCCCAAAATCTTTTCTGCATGATGGGTACATTTTTAGGCTGCTTTTATATCAGCAATCTGTCACACATTTTAGCTGATCAGTCATTATGACACAATTGAGAGCAAACATTTTTGTACTGTATGGTTATTTCTACACAAAGTGCTACAACATTTTCTTTGCATTAGGTTGATGCCCAAGTTCATAACATCTGTTTTGTGTGCTGGTATTCCGGTTGTTATGGCTTATTAAACACTTGTAATTTTTGTATTTGTAGTTTACTGTTGTTATTTGAGTTGACATGTTGTTATTTTGCCATCTTGAGATAGTGAGTGGAGCTGTGGATGCTAGAAAATGGAGGTGCCAAGTGGAGAAATCTTAACATTTCCAACATATTCTTCTGTTTTAGTTCAAAAAAAGGATGACAGCAGTGGAGGCTGCCAGGAACTCTTATGCCATGTAGGGGGATAATGTCAATCAACAGAGCACAGCAAGAAAATGGGTTTCTCATTTTGAGGAGGATCATTTTGACAATAGTGATGCTCCACTTTCAGGAAGACATTCGGTGTTTAATTAAGGTCGTTTAAACCAACTAATCCAAATAACCCACATCACTGCACCAGACAACTGGCAAATGTGATGAAATGTGGTCATTCTTCTATTGTGCAACATCTGCATGCACTGGGGAAGGTTAAGAAATGAGGAGTATGGGTTACCACATGCTCTAAGCCAAAATCACAACAATTATCAGGTGGCCCTACATGCATCTCTGCTTTCTTATCATCAATTGGCTCGTAAACAACACTGATGATTCCTCTGCTGCAATGCTACTGGTAATAAGAAATGGTGTGTTTATGCTAACATAAGGAAAAGAAAGGAATTGTTGAGCCCAAACATAGCAGCAACTTGCCATACAAAGCCATGCCCACATCCACAAAAGATAATGTAATGCATCTGCTGGAACAGCAGCATTGTAGCCACAATCCGTAAACAACAGCCAGGAAAACTGTGTGAAGTGATGCTGGACTGACCAACCCAATAAACACTCAAACCCACATAAGAGCAGTGATTCACAATGAAAGCATATGTGAGCATCCTCATCCAAGCATAAAACACTTCATCTATTGAATGGCTGTTAGATTCTAAAGTAAACTTATTTACAGACTTTGAACACAGTAAATAGCATACACAACAGCTGAGGAATTATAAAGGAAATAGGGAACACAAATTTTATTGACTATTAAACTAACAAACTGCATTTTAATGTGCTTAAAAAATCAAGTAAAGATTTTGAAACAAAAATGAAAATTCCTATTTCTGACAGTCTCAGATGCACTCTTTTTTCAGTGGTGTGTTAACTTTAGAATCAGTGTTGTCAGTTTTAAGATGCATTGTGTGAAATATAGGCAAACTTTGGTACATTCTTTTTTTTGGTATATGTAAAGGCTGATACTGTGAATATATTTGTATGAAAGTTCATTGTTAACTAATTTTCTAACTAGAAGACAGATAATGAATGGTTATTTATTTATTTATTTATTTCGTGTTCCATAGTCCCATATGGGAACAAATCCCTGGATATAGAACGAGTCAAGGTTTTTACAGATTATTGTTTTGTGCACAGATACATTGATCTTATCATTAGATTAAAGAAACTGTGAAGTTTAGCATATACCCTTACATATTAGTTAAGATATAGGACATCTGAAGGAATAAACAGTCATACATAAATTTGGGTACTGTATTAAGTTAGACTGTACTTCAGAGTATGATTAATCAATTGTAGAGGTCACACAGTAAGGTTTAAGCACAAACAAGAGATTCTATGCATTTTTGCTAAGAAATTCATTAATACTGTAACAAGATTCATCTAAAAGGAATTGCTTCAGATTTTCTTTAAACTTTGGCATGTTTCCAACCAGTTCTTTAATGTGCAGTGGGAGGGAATTAAAAATCTTGGTGCCACTGTATAAAACCCCCTTCTGGACCATACTTTTCGTTTTTAGCTCATAATGAATATCCAGTTTCCTTCGGGTGTTATAACTGTGGTATGAGCTATTGATTTTGAATAAGTTGCTATTTTTTGAAACAAAGCACATCAGGGAAAAAGTATATTGGGCAGGTGTTGTAAGGATTTGTAGAGCTGTAAACAGATCCCTGCAAGAGTGCCTAGGATGTACTCACACATAATTCTTATTGCTCACTTCTGTGCATGGAATACTTTTTTTGTTATTGGTTGATTTCCCCAAAATATTATACCATAGGCCATAAGTTGGTGAAAATAGCAAAAATATGCAGTTTTTATTGTGCTCATTTCCCTAGTGTCTGAAATTATTCTTAAGGCAAACGTTGCTGAGCTTAGCCTTTTGCACAGATCTTGAATATGGTGGTGCCACTTCATTTTGCTATCTATATGCAGACCCAAGAATTTGGAGGACTCAACCTTCAAAATCTCGTGCTCACCCATTTCTAGATTCATTTCATTAGTAACATTTGTGTTAGAAGAGATGCACATGTGATGTACACGTGCAGACAAAACAAATGATTGCAATTTCAGAAAAATTTGATGATTTATTCAAGAGAAAGAGCTGACCCTCCTCCAAACAGTTATTTTGCTTGGCATTCATTGACAGAGTCATTGGATGTCCTGAGGGATATTGTGCCAAATTCTGTATAATTAGCATGTTGGATTGTCAAAATACCAACTTGGCTGGAGGACCCTGCCCATAATGCTCCAAACTTTCTCAATCTGGGACAGATCTCGTCATTGGTGGCCAAGGTAAGGTTTGGCAAGCATGAAGACAAGCAGTAAAAGACTCACCATGTGCAGACAGGCATTATCTTGCAGAAATGTAAGCCCAGGATGGCTTGCAATGAAGATCGACAGAACATGGCGTAGAATATTGTTGACATACTGATGTGCTGTAAGGGTGTGCTGTGGAGGACAACCAACCAGCTAACTGTATTGAAGATCCAACACCCCAGCTGCACAGAATTTGTCTCACTATCCCTCAGGAGGACATCCAATAACTTTATCAATCGCTATGTTATTGACATGCTCAGTTTGTGAAGCTCTATTTTTGTGGATTAATCATCCAATTTTTCTGAAATTGTTACCTTGTTCAGCATTTGAGAGTAATTTTTTCCTACTGACTTGCTTCATGCTACCCAGATGCCACATCCCTGTGTAGAGAGAATGATGTTGTTGCTGAAAGGCTATATTCGATAACATAATCTCGGGCTAATTATTCGTGCCGTATTTGAATTGGCTTAAGGTTTCAGTGTGAAGTGATTAATATTGTATTGTGGCCTATGGGATGCTGCTAAAACTGAATGTAGTTAAATTGGTTTGAAATACTAAATAATAAATTCGGTAATAACTCATACAGTCTATTATCAATTGAGTCTTTCATTGTTTGTGTCCTAAAAATTACCAGGAAATGAAAATATACAGTTAGATTGTTAAACATAGAGTATCATTGATTAATACATCTACTATGCATCCATCAGCTTGTATATGAAGACCTGTGACAATGAGATCACTTCCCGCAACAGTCTTTGAACCCAGAGCCTGACTGCCATTGATGGATGGTGAGTGAATTTGGAATTTTCAGTGGTACCTGGATTTTTCGAGCAATGTTGGACAGGAAGAATGATAGAGACAGTGAGCTTTTACTTTGATTATAAACTGTGTGTGCAATGTATGTATTTGAGTGACAACGTCTAGTTAAAGTGAGAATTGTGGCCTATTTGATGAGGAAGACAGTATTGATCATGAGTTCTATTAACAGAAATCAAATTGTAGAGGCAACTGAGAATGAAAGGTCAAATTTGAATTTAGATACTGGATCACGAGAGGCTGCGTTGATAATGAAGGAAGCGAGCATGTGTTAAAGCAAATCTTACGAAAAAAACAACATCTATTTGAATAAAGAACATGATATCAAAAACTTAAACACACTGTATTAATGTTCCACAATAATATTTGTTTAATAGTTCATTATGAACTGCCTTTCAGCTTCTTAGGCCATTGTCAGATAACTTAATAGTAAACAGATCGTTCATAAACTTCAGCGAGAGCTCACAGCTGTAAATAAATTGTTATACGAAGATATTTGATATTTTATGACTATCTCAGTATCAACCACAAGAATAATGTAATACCCAGAGAGACTCTGAAGACATAAATATTATATTACAATATATTCAAATATTAAAACTATGTTAACATATAAACCAAGTAATGGCACAGGCTACTATGCTATATGCACTAACTGGTGAATATGATGAACAGGCCAAAAGGCAGGGGGGGAGAGGAGAAAGACGTGTATGTAATGCGGTTGTGGAACAGTTATAACAAGTTCATTACCTAATCATGAGAGAAATAATAACTGGCTGCTGCTACTTTAGTAAATGGGCTAGAGGTGTGTGTGCCCATACTCCCATTGCTAATAACTGGTTCACAACAGATCATGTTGACTTGTCTTTGCTCACAAGAGCTCTTACCTGTGATGCGGTAGCTGTATGATGTGCTACTGCTGTCCCTACAATACGATGGTCATGGGTGGGGCGTTTTGTGATGCATGGACATGCAGATCCTCGTCTACTGGTGTGAGAATGTGTACTTGACCACTGATACCAATATCATTGAACAACTGGAACAGCATGTCCAACTTGTGTGGCAATTCTCCACAAAGACCATCCCACCAATTGGTAGACCACAATTTGACCCCTTTCAAACTCACTGAGTTGGCTGCAGGAAGCGTGAGGGCGTCTCTGTGGCATGGCTGCCTGCTTGCTTCACACGTCTGCATTACACTGAGCCATCTGGCTGTGAGCATTCACTATTAAAGATTAGACACAGATGGCGCTCCGGTAGCTATGCCACAACATTATGCTGAAACAATTATCAGCACATCTACAGTCCCCCAGGTGACATATGTCGTCAACTGATCAAAATTGATGTTGTCTCTCCGGGGGTATTATTTTTTTCTGAAAGAGAGAGAGAGAGAGAGAGAGAGAGAGAGAGAGAGAGAGAGAGAGAGAGTGTATCCACACACACACACACACACACCACTGAAGAGCCAAAGAAACTGGTTCACCTGCCTAATATCATGTACGGCCTCCCTCGAGCACACAGAAGCTACACAACACAACATGGCATGGACTCTACTAATGTCTGAAGTAGTGCTGGAGGCAACTGACACCATAAATACTGCACAGATGTCCTTAAATCCTGAGTACAAGGGTTGGAGGTCTTGTCTGAACAGCATGTTGCAAGGCACCCCAGATACACTCAATAATATTCATGTCTGGGGAGTTTGGTGGCCAACAGAAGTGTTTAAACTCAGAAAAGTGTTCCTGAAGCCACTCTGCACCAATTCTGGGCTATTGGGGTGTCACATTGTCCTTCTGAAATTGCCCAAGTCCACCGGAATGTGCAAAGAACATGAATGGATGCAGGTGATCAGACAGGATGCTTATGTACATGTAACCTGGCAGAGTTGTATGTAGCCTTATCTGGGGTCCCATAACACTCCAATGACACACGCCCCACACCATTACAGAGCCTCCACCAGCTTGAACAGTCTCCTGCTGCCTTGTAGGGCCCATGGGTTCATGAGGCTGTCTCCATTCCTGTACACATGTGTCCACTCGATACAATTTAAAATGAGACTTGTCTGACCAGGCAACATGTTTCCAGTCATCAATAGTCCAATATCAGTGTCGATAGGCCCAGGTGGGGCGTAAAACTTAGTGTCATGCAGTCATCAAGGGTACACGAGTGGGCCTTCGGCTTTGAAACCCCATACTGATGTCGTTTCATTGAATGGTTCACACTCTGACACTTGTTGATGGCCCACCATTGAAATTCACAGCAATTTGCAGAAGTGTTGCACTTCTGTTGTGTTGCATGATTCTCCTCCATCATCATTGGTCCCATTCTTGCAAGATATTTTTCCGGCTGCAGTGAAGTAGGTTGATGCTTTACCAGATTCCTGATATTCAGGGTACACTCATGAAATGGCCGTATGGAAAAATCCCCACTTCATCGCTATCTTGGATATGCTGTGTCTCATCGCTCATGCACTGACTGTAACACCACATTCAAACTCACTTATATCATGATAACCTGCCATTCTAGCAGCAGTAACCAATTTAATAACTGCGACCGACACTTGTCTTATGTAGGTGTTGCCGACCACAATGCCGTGTTCTGCCTGCTTACATATCTCTGTATTTGAATATGAATACCTATACCAGTTTCTTCGGCACTTCAGTGTGTATAGTGACTTAGGGACCCACGACCTCAGCAGTTTGGTCCCATAGTCCTTACCACAAATTTCCAATTTGTATATAGGGAACCATGTCACTGCCAAGAAGGAGAGGATTATGGCAACCACAAACATTCTTTCATGTAGGCATTTACTATCTGGCTTCAAAGTGGGATAAATGTATTGACAGTTATGGTGATGATTTTTGAAATGATAGTTTACTTACTTGTTTCCATGTGTCTTGTTTTCATTTGACTGCACTCTCATACTTCAACAACAGATTAGATTTTCAATTTGATAGCTAACATTTTCTGCTGCCAACTTCTTCAATTGTGCTAGTTTAATACAAAAGCAGGACTGGCTTACACATGACTCCTCACAATACTGTAAGTGGCTGAAAACTCATGTTGGTAAAAACAAAAATAATAAGTAAACATAAAAAAAGAAGCTTACCAAAGACAAATCCTCCAAGGATGGCAATAGCGAGGATGCAGCTAGAGTCAATGAGGGCACCCAGCATGAGGGATGTGATGAAAGTGCCCAAGCGGCCGCAACACAGTGACAGGCACACCGCCATGGCTCTGAATTAAAGTAAATAAAGCCTCTAAGAACATCAATCTTAGTTCCATTTACATAGTCATGCCAAATGTGTCTACTCACATTTTCCAGCAATGTGTAGCTGGAGTCAGCTTAAACAAGTAATCATCATCTCATTTTTCATGTGATGCCTATTGTCAATGGAAAGCATCAGTTTGTTTCCCCATTTTTAAACAAAATAATGTTTAGAGCAAAATTGTACGTGTCCATTCGATAGAGCAGTCCCAGATCAGTCCAGTGCGATATTCAGCTTAGTAACACGTCTTAACAAGGGTAGTAAAACACGAAGAGTAACTGGTACTCCAGCAGAGACTGAACAGCACTGCTGCATGGCAGTAGCAGACTGTGTGGTCTGCTTTAAAAATCATTTTATTTGTAAAGGGAACACAAATCGACACTTTCTGTTAACAGTGGGTATTGTGTGATCTAAATGATTAATGGAAAATCTCATATAAAGATGTGAAACAAATACTAACAAAGAGATAGAGGGGCTGGCCAGTACTCAGCTCAGCTCAGCACAACCAATAGATACACAAAACAGAACAGAAAATTTACATTCCTAGCTTTTTGGAACTCTGTTCCTTCATCAGGGAGGAGAGAGGGGAAAAAGGAAAGAAGGGAAAGTGGATTCAGTTACTCACAATCCAGATTATGAAGCAACAGGGAAAGGTAACCAAGGAGGGTAGCAAGGATGGAGGCATGGTTGTCAGAGGGAAGCCAAAGATATTCTACTGTTAAGTACTGTGCCAGCTACAAACCAAAGAGGATGCATGCAGAAGTAAAGAGGTATATAGTATAAAGATAAACACAACTATGTAGGATGAAAAGATGTGTGAATGGCTAAAGAGGAGAGGGAAAAAGGACAAGACTGAAGAGTAAATGGGAGTGAGGTTGGTTAACATAGGTTCAGTCCAGAGGAATGGCGGGATGAAAGGATGTGTTGGAGTGCAAGTTCCCATCTCCGCAGTTCCGAATGGACACGTACAATTTTGCTCTAAACATGATTTTGTTTAAAAATGGGGAAACAAACTGATGCTTTCCATTGACAATAGGCATCCACGTACGTTGTAGCAGGTTCCTAGGTCCCTAGAATTATGCTGGAGGGCAGGCTCTGCTACTGGGTATTGGACATCTTCTAGGCAGACAGTTCTTCTGTGCTAGGAATGTAAATTTTCTGTTCTGTTTTGTGTATGTATCGGCTGTACTGAGCTGAGGTAAGTACTGGCCAGCCCCTCTATCTCTTTGTTAGTGGGTATTGTGTGAAAGACATGTGAGGTGACTGCAGTTACGCATTGCAAAAGTGAAATTGCAACCATCTCCCAAAGCACCAGAGAAAAAGCACCTGACAACTCTTACAAAAGACACGCAGTATATTGTGTTTTACAAATACATAATGGTTTTGAAATCAGAAACATGATTCAAATAGACTGTCATCTATTTATTAAGGGTGAAATTAACCAATTTCAACTGTGGGTCATTTTCAAGTATCTGTAATACATTCATAAAATGGTGACTTTGGTTTATATATTAATTGTCTACAGCTGTCACATATACATATTCTGTACTTCATAACTAAAGTTACTTACTTATTTTAAGCTTCACACTACATTTCACAGTTTACTACACACTGGTACATATGGTCAGTTATACATCATATTTCTGTGCTTATGTGGCACATCCATTAGCTGACACTTAAAGAAAGCTGCCATATCGTAATAGAGGCACAGCTGTTATTGTATGACCAAAGATGTTTAGAATCTTATCTATGGATGACTGATAACCTTCTGTAAGCTACTGGCACAATATTCAGTGATACATTATGTCATTCTTCTCATACATACTACCTTATTAAAAGTACAGGATCGGAACTTTTACATCATATATCATGCCACATGTACTATTAGAATTTACCGTACAAAGTATTAACCATAAAGATTATGTCTGCCTTCTTAATGGGGTGAGCCTATCAGTCTATAACATAAAACATTGGTGATGTAGTAACAAATATTTCCAGATACAACAAAAATTTGGAGGTTCATATCTCATGTGATACATCGCTAATTAATTACACCCACACCTCTGAGAGGATCACGGGATGTACATAACCTAGCAAAATTCATAGAATATAAAAACATTGGTACACATCTGTCAAAGGTATTTTCAAAACCTTCCCCGAGTAGCGCATGTTAATGCAACTATTTCTGGGAAGGGGAGGTATGCTGATCCTGGACCAAATCTGCCCAGTGGACAAGGGGTTGGTGTGCAGGCTAGCCTGGATGCAGTTTTTATGCCATTTCCCACATCCCACTGTATGTATACTGAGCTGGTTCCCATGGTCTGCCTCAGATATGCGTTACACAAACATTCTTGCTCACACTTGCAGAATTTATTCTGTACATAGACACATTGGGTATTATGTTAATGTCATGGGGTGGTGGGTGGTGGGGGGGTGGTGGTGAGAGGAAGGGGGAGGGTTAGGGGAGAGGGAGGGGGAGGGGAGGTGAATAGGAACTGGTGACATTTGATGTTTAGCCTTGTTAACACTTACTCCACATAAGCAACTTCAAGTTTGATGTTGAAAATTTCAAAATGATGTTTTATGCTTTTTATTTTCCAGAAAATGAATGTATTTTTGGTACTGATGTGTCATGCTTTTTCTACATTTGCCATCCTGACAAAGTCCCTCTACAAACAAAAATTCAGCTTTGAAACTCTGCGGTTCAAATGAAAATGTGGACCTAGTTGATTTACAAGACACATTTGTCCCACCACCCTGGTCTTAATAATTGGTCAACTAAAAAGTTTGTAGTAGTGAAAGTGTAATACTGGTCATCAAAGAAGAAAGTTTTCAACCTCATAAAATGAGTTTTAACCCTTTGAGTCCCACCAAAATGAAATAATTCACAATTAAAACAAAATTCACATAATTAACCTTTATCATCATAGTAAACAATGATCCAAGAAGTCATTGGCAAAAAAGAAAACATTCAATTGTTTAAAGGTGATGGTTTCACTTTGGAATTACTAGGCCATACAGTTTTCAACCACCCATCATTTCATGTGATATATTTGAAAGCAAATTTGCATTGTTCCTAGACACAATCCCACATCTCGAAACTTTCACACACTCATCATGCCTGAAACACTTTACAGTCCTGAATAAGAAGCAAAAATGGGCCTGAAATTTAATAAATTTTGTATCAAAACTATATACCACCCCAATGGTTTCATTTTGAAACCACTCATGAAAGCTGTAGTACTAACTGAAATTTACATTACAATAATTTTAGACATGCAATGATCTCCTCAATATGGGTCCTATAAAAAAAGCCACATGTCACAATCTGCTACAATCACACAGCACAATCTCTGTGCCGACTGTTGCTTTGAACACTGCAAGTGACTGCTACAATGCACTACATTCATTGTATTGTTAGGTGTATATCTTGCAACAGCATAAGCAGTTTCATGCTAAAAGTTCTGGTATTCTAACAAAAGAAATAATAATAAAATGGTGATAAAAGAGTCCACAGGTGAACAGCCAGTTCATAGCATCACTATGTACTGACAGTACACCTGTGGATTGTTTGATCGACAAATACAGGGTTATTACAAATGATTGAAGCGATTTCACAGCTCTACAATAACTTTATTATTTGAGATATTTTCACAATGCTTTGCACACACATACAAAAACTCAAAAAGTTTTTTTAGGCATTCACAAGTGTTCGATATGTGCCCCTTTAGTGATTCGGCAGACATCAAGTCGATAATCAAGTTCCTCTCACACTCGGCGCAGCATGTCCCCATCAATGAGTTCAAAACGGTAAGGCTTCTGCTTTAGCCTTTTCCGTAAGATTTTCCAAACCGTCGGCTGTGGTACGTTTAGCTCCCTGCTTGCTTTATTCGTCGACTTCTGCGGGCTACGTGTGAAATTTGCCGGCACGCATTCAACCGTTTCTTCGCTCACTGCAGGCCGACCCATTGATTTCCCCTTACAGAGGCATCCAGAAGCTTTAAACTGCGTGTACCATCGCCGAATGGAGTTAGCAGTTGGTGGATCTTTGTTGAACTTCATCCTGAAGTGTCGTTGCACTGTTATGACTGACTGATGTGAGTGCATTTCAAGCACGACATACGCTTTCTTGTCTCCTGTCGCCATTTTGCCTCACTGCGCTCTCGAGCGCTCTGGCGGCAGAAACCTGAAGTGCGGCTTCAGCCGAACAAAACCTACTGAGTTTTTCTACGTATCTGTAGTGTGTCGTGACCATATGTCAATGAATGGAGCTACAGTGAATTTATGAAATCGCTTCAATCATTTGTAATAGCCCTGTACATGGAAGACACAATAATCACAATAAAATGGTGGCTTCAAGCAGAAAACAATGGCACTCAAACAGTTAACCACAAAAGGGTTAAAAATAAATCTTTATTGGAATGACCTACTTCAACATCCACATCCACATCCACATCCACATACATACCACTCAAGCCAATGTGTGTTGCGGAGAGTGTCTCGTGCCACTGTTAGTGATTTTCTGTCCTGTTCTACTCACGTACTGAGTGAGGAACAAATGATGTTCTGCATATCTTTGTAAACTCCCCGTGGCCTTTCATATTATTTCCACAATCCCTACACAACGTGTACTGTGGAGAAAGTAGGATTTATGCACAGCCTGTTTCCCTACATTTTCCCGAATGGGCTTCAAAAATACAACAATGCCTTTCATCCGAAGATTCCCATCTGACACGAACTGATAGTATATTGTCAGACTGGGGTATGGGACCTTTCAGTGTTCAGACAATAACTTTATTTCAAGATCACCTCTAATTACTGTAAAAATTCACATTGCCAGTTTCAGCATATTAACTGTCCTCTTCATATATGATAATTTTTGTGGACTATGTGACCATTTATGGATTACTGTAATCTCAAGACAGCAGTTTATATTTTGAAACCAATAATCTGAATGTTTACAGTAGCTGTTTTTCCCATTCAACTGCCCTGAGCCTCTCTTACACATACTGACTACTTACGATCCAAGAAGTAGATGCAGGTGCAAATGTAGTGCCAATGTGTCTCTGAATTTATTCGATGTCTGTTGCCATCCATGCTTGATAAGCGAGCCAAACACTGAAGTAGTACTCTCTCTTTAATTGGTCACACTGGTGTTTTCTCTCATGATTTCCTGTACAAATGCACCACATTTTCCCAGAACCCTCCCACTGTACTTAAGTTCTCCATCCATCATCATTGCTTCTGATTTCACCTATTCATATCACTTGTCAATACTACCCCTAAACAGTTATATGATGTGACGTGCTCTAGGTGTCAGAAATAACCATGCAATGGAGAGCTAAGATTTTTTTAAAAATTTTAATGTTTGTTGTCCTCTGTTCTGGCTTGCTGAAAAGCTGCTTTGATGTTTCCTGATGTAGAGGTTGATGGCTACTAGCTATGATTGTGGATTTGCAGTCACCTGCAGCACAACCCACCAGCACATGATTAATAGCATGCACCGTGCCCCTTGCTCGTTCCTCCTCACCCACCCTCAAAGGAACACACCAACTAAACTTTGCAGCCATGTTTACAGACACACTACAGACATCAAGTAGCTGTAGTGATGCCAGCATTCCAAGTGATTACATTTCACACTGCAGTGAACAGAAAGTGAATGATCTTTATGATGAAATCTACAGCCAGGCCTTGCATTTGATAATATTTCTTTGAAGAAAGGCAAGGTGGGGCAAAGTTTCCTATTGCAGTATCAAATTTCTTTGACATAAATATTTGACATATCGACTTTAACAAAGAAATATGACAGTGTAATACTGGTCTAAGAACCTTGTTTACATATCCCTACTGCGATGAATGCTCTAACAACTCAGACAATCCATCAATGCTGCTTTGACGCCCACTGACAATATGTTGCTACAAAAGGTATGGAACTAATTTTATTACCGCTCAGACACATGTCTTGTACCAAAGGGGAACTCGTAGAACATTTGTAGAGTGCAAAATGCAAACTTTATGAGTTTACAGTTCTACTCATGCATCAATCATATTTGTACACATATAGGGTGGCACACGAAACGTGTTACCATTTTGTTTTTGAATATAAACTTTATTGCCAATATGATCTGAAAGGAACATATACTACAATGAAGAGCCATCCATGGAGATTTGTTCTAACTCAGCACATGCTCAACATGTCCACCATGTTGTTTCCTAACTTCCTTCAAACGAACACTGAAGTTAGTGATTACCCTACGGCACGTCTTCCGTAATTTCACTGCATGCTTGAAGAATAAGTCTTCTGAGCTCCATTAAATCACGTGGACGTTTCGAGAAAATTTTTTCCTTTAGGTGCCCCCAAAGAAAAAAGTATATGGATTGAGGTCTGGACTATTGGGGGGCCAATTTTGTCTGTCATTGAAGCGACCTGGAAACCTGAGCGAAATGATCCGCATGTCAAAATGCTCGTGTAAAAACTCCAAGACAGTGTTTGCAGTATGTGGCCTTGCTCCATCTTGCATGAACCACTGCATGTTGAAGGGCAAGGCAGTAGCAAGAAGCTGTGGGATGAAGCTGTTGCGAAGCATGCTCAACGCTCACTGTTCACAGTTTCTTCAAAGAAAAAGGGTCCAATAAGTCCGTGACTGGAAATTGCTGCCCATGCTGTAATCCTCAGAGCATAATGTTGTTGTTCATGAAGCACTTGTGGGTTTTCAGTGGCCCAAAAGTGTACATTTTGTTTGTTAACCACACCCTCTAAATGAAAATGCACCTCGTCTGAAAACCAAACGTTGAGAGTTTCTTCCCTATCCTCCGCCCTCTGAGCAAATAGTAGTCTCTGCTGCTTGTGTTCTTCAGTGAGTTTCTGTGCACAGGTCATCTTGTATGGGTACATATGGAGGTCACTTTTAAGAATGTGTTGAACGGAGCATCTGGATATTCCTAGTTGTACTGCTGCCTTTCTACACAATTTCCCGGGACTTCTCTGTACAGCGACTCATATAGCTTCAATATTCTCCGGTGAACAAACAGGCTTAGGGCTAGGTCGCTTTGATTCCAATACTGTTCCTTCCTGTACAAATTTATCAAACAACCTGTGGATGGTCTTCTTGCAAGGGACCCATTGTGTGTTAAACTGTTGGCGAAAATGCCTCTGAGTCACAACAAGGCTTTTCGTTTCATGAAAAAGTAACACAACAGCCAATCGTTGCTGTGTCGTCAGTCTTCCATTGTCAGCCATTGCTACTTACTAGTCTCCTAGCGGCAGTATCGTGAATTACATGTCATTTCGTAACTCATTTGTTTTTCCAAGCTCTGCTGGTACTGCTGTAGAGATCCCAGTGGGATATCTAATGCGCATCATAAATTGTGAAAGAAACAATTGGTAACACATTTCGTGCCTCACCCTGTAATACTTAGGAAAATATAGAGCTCTGAAAATGAATGAATCATTTATAGTAGCCCTATATTTGTAACACATTCATGAGGGCAATTGCACCTCTGAGACAATACTCTGTATCATCAAAATTCCATTATTAATAGATGAAGTTATACAATGGTAACACCATCTTCATCTGCTGTTTGCATAGAAATAAAGAATAAAGTCTGGAAACTGAGATGCAGATGACATAGCAATAACAAAGAAGTCAGATGGTGCCACATTGATGAGAGCTGCTGAAAACACAGAACAATAGTCTACAGCAGTTGCCAGTGCACTGTGAGGAGGCAATATTCAGGGACGGAAAAGAACTCGCACCTGAGGTAGGTGGGGAAGATGTCGACGACGACGCTGTTGACGACCGCAATGCACATGCCGGAGAGCACGATGAAGGCCATGGGCAGCAGCAAGATCTGCAGCTCCGTCTGGGCCCAGATCATGGACACCCCGCACGCACCGGACACCGCCAGGCACACCGCTGCAACACAGATGGGACATCCAAAACTAGTCAACTGTCAAAGTTTGCAGCTGTGTCATCGGCAGCAGGAGGTGCACAGACAGGGCCAGGACTTACAGCTCTGTCTGTGTTCATATCACAGACACCCCGCATGCTCTAGACACCTCCAGGCACACCGCTACAACACAACCCGAGTTACAACATGGGATATCCCAAACTGGAACACCAGGAGTGGGAGGCACATGGGCAGCAACAGGACCTCCATGCCTGTCTGAGAAACCTTGCATGCCCCAGACAGCCCCCCAGGCACACTGCTTCGGTGCATTATAAGCCACAACATAGGAAGTCCCAAATTGGTCAACTGTGTGGGCAGTAACAAACGGAACACTAGCAGCAGGGGGTGCATGGACAGCAAACAGCTCTGTCTGCCTTCACATCATAGACACCCTGCACGCTCTAGATGTCTCCGGGCACACTGGTACAATGCAACACAAGTTACAACACAGGATATTCCAAACTAGTTCACTATTTGTGAGTAGCCAACAGTAACATCAGCAATGGGAACCACATGGGCAGCAACAGTATCTGCAGCTCCATCTGGATCCATATCGCAGAAACATGGCATGCCGCAGACACTCCTAGGTGCACATCTGCAACACAATACAACACAAGCTACAGTATTGGGCCTCCCAAACCAGTTCATTATTTTGGTGTTTAAAGCAGTTGGAAGCATGCTCATCAAGAGGTGGATGGATGGCACCAAGGAGCAATGTAGCATAAAGTCCCTATCCAAAAAGGAGTGGTCAGTGGTGGTAAAGTTCTGGCAAAAACTCAGGCTATAACAATGGCAATTATTACCTGCTACCTCACCATCCATAACCATCTCATCCATCTTACTAACACACTAAAATGCCTTGGACCAACCACAATAATCTGGAATCCCTTCTATAAACCACTCAACAAAGACCCCAAAATAGACTAAAACCACTATGAAGAGTACATTCTTCCAGTATCCTCTACATGCACAAAAGCCCTGTACGAACCCATCCTCACCTTTTCCAATGTACACTCCTGGAAATTGAAATAAGAACACCATGAATTCATTGTCCCAGGAAGGGGAAACTTTATTGACACATTCCTGGGGTCAGATACATCACATGATCACACTGACAGAACCACAGGCACATAGACACAGGCAACAGAGCATGCACAATGTCGGCACTAGTACAGTGTATATCCACCTTTTGCAGCAATGCAGGCTGCTATTCTCCCATGGAGACGATCGTAGAGATGCTGGATGTAGTCCTGTGGAACGGCTTGCCATGCCATTTCCACCTGGCGCCTCAGTTGGACCAGCGTTCGTGCTGGACATGCAGACCGCGTGAGACGACACTTCATCCAGTCCCAAACATGCTCAATGGGGGACAGATCCGGAGATCTTGCTGGCCAGGGTAGTTGACTTACACCTTCTAGAGCACGATGGGTGGCACGGGATACATGCGGACGTGCATTGTCCTGTTGGAACAGCAAGTTCCCTTGCCGGTCTAGGAATGGTAGAACGATGGGTTCGATGACGGTTTGGATGTACCGTGCACCATTCAGTGTCCCCTCGACGATCACCAGTGGTGTACGGCCAGTGTAGGAGATCGCTCCCCACACCATGATGCCGGGTGTTGGCCCTGTGTGCCTCGGTCGTATGCAGTCCTGATTGTGGCGCTCACCTGCACGGCGCCAAACACGCATACGACCATCATTGGCACCAAGGCAGAAGCGACTCTCATCGCTGAAGACGACACGTCTCCATTCGTCCCTCCATTCACGCCTGTCGCGACACCACTGGAGGCGGGCTGCACGATGTTGGGGCGTGAGCGGAAGACGGCCTAACGGTGTGCGGGACCGTATCCCAGCTTCATGGAGACGGTTGCGAATGGTCCTCGCCGATACCCCAGGAGCAACAGTGTCCCTAATTTGCTGGGAAGTGGCGGTACGGTCCCCTACGGCACTGCGTAGGATCCTACGGTCTTGGCGTGCATCCGTGCATCGCTGCGGTCTGGTCCCAGGTCGACGGGCACGTGCACCTTCCGCCGACCACTGGCGACAACATCGATGTACTGTGGAGACCTCACGCCCCACGTGTTGAGCAATTCGGCGGTACGTCCACCCGGCCTCCCGCATGCCCACTATACGCCCTTGCTCAAAGTCTGTCAACTGCACATACGGTTCACGTCCACGCTGTCGCGGCATGCTACCAGTGTTAAAGACTGCGATGGAGCTCCGTATGCCACGGCAAACTGGCTGACACTGACGGCGGCGGTGCACAAACGCTGCGCAGCTAGCGCCATTCGACGGCCAACACCGTGGTTCCTGGTGTGTCCGCTGTGCCGTGCGTGTGATCATTGCTTGTACAGCCCTCTCGCAGTGTCCGGAGCAAGTATGGTGGGTCTGACACACCGGTGTCAATGTGTTCTTTTTTCCATTTCCAGGAGTGTACATTCCATCCCCTAAATTTTACCGCACCTTAAAAACCTAGAAAACCACACACACCTCCTCACCTTCCATACTCAATACACCTTTCCCACTTTCTTTGTCTACCCCTCTTTCCTCAAAGAGCTCAAACTACTTAGCTGTTTATAAATATCTCAAACCTGAAGATGAAAATAAACCAACTGCCTCCTTCTGCCTCCTCTCCAATACTGGATTGTTAGCACAACTAAACCAACACGTCATTTACTGCACCTCCTCATCCTCTACATACTATCTCAAAGCCACTCCAAAAGATTCCTCCTTCCTAACCCATACGTCTGCACTGAGATCTCGCCTATGCTTAATTCTGGAATTAGCACTAACAGAGGGCGCTGATTATGTCCAGCACTATGTTTTCTTTCATTGTGGCTTCTTTAGTGATTTGTTTTATAGTTTTTTTAAAAATATTATTCTGTGCACAATCAAAGGTGTCTATTACTTATGCCATTATCTAGAACATTG
This sequence comes from Schistocerca serialis cubense, assembly GCF_023864345.2. Lineage (NCBI taxonomy): Eukaryota > Metazoa > Arthropoda > Insecta > Orthoptera > Acrididae > Schistocerca > Schistocerca serialis. The sequence continues at coordinate 35,540,997 of NC_064649.1, read as the reverse complement.
GCACTTGAGCATATGCCAACTACTGTCTCTTAACTCTTCCTCTTTTTAACAATCTGACTTTTGTTGTATTCTATTTCATCGCTTTTTATTACTGTATTGCCTTTTATACATTATAAGCTCACTACACACTTCAACTATTGTATCCCCCTTTATTTTATGCTGTTCAATTAATCATTGAAAACTAGTGTATGCCTACATTAGTGACATCTGGTGAACTTACAACACAAACATCTTTTGTCTACTGTGCGGCAGCTTGTTTTGAACAGGACTGCTACTGACAACATGACCCGTGCATATGATGTTATTTATATATATTTGATGGTGCTGGTGCTGATTTTACATTCAACATTTGATGATGCCACTATGGCTGTAGTACATTAGGACTTTGTTTTTATAAAACAGGTTTGCCTCTTCATACTTAAAGTGCACAAATGCCTATATATGTCAGTAGTACTTTTCATTATGGTCTCTTTATTGTTTTTAAGTTGTAGACAATCTGTGAGTGTATTTATGTTTTTTTCCATTTTTTGCTGCAGATCTGATGATGATCATTATAGACCAAAACCGGTAATCTGTTAACAAAAAGTTTGTGACCGTAGACGTAAATTAAAGGAAACTTATTGTGTTTCACCTTTTCCAAGCAAAAAGTGGGATTTCACCACTGCACACTGTTTGCCAAAATTAGCCATTGCAAAAATGACAATCACACAAAACAGTTGTCGCTACAAACTCTGCCGATCTCCTCAGTGACAGTACTCAGCTTACTGACTTCACAATGTGCGCTCCTAGTGACGAAAGGTGATACTACAAAAGCCCCGTCCACTCTCGTACGTACACGCCACTAGCTGAAAAACAAAAGTATGGTATATTAAATGTGCTCTGCCTGAAAAACCGTTCAGGATAAGGCATGTGTCCATGTGAAGTTTTTTTCTTCAAATGAGTGTTCCTGTCTTATCCCAAATATTGCCCATTCCACCTGAGATACTTTCTGTAGAGTAAGTAATGAAAATATACTGCATGGAGTCAGAGGAAAAAAGTTCTTTACGGTTCAGATTTATTAAAAGAAGGGAGTGGTTCATAGGACATATGCTAAGGCATCAACAAATATTTAATTTGGCCACTGAGGGAAATGTTGTTTGTTACAGATGAAGAGGGAGTCCAGTGCTTGATTACAGTAAGCCAGTTCAGACGGGAGTATGCAGGGATGAAGAAGTCTGCACACAGTCAGCTAGCACGGAGAGCTGTATCGGACTAGTCTTCACACTGAAGCTTACTACAACAATAACACTGTAACAATATTTGCTCGAGACATTATTCTGGAGGCCCAAAATATAAGCAACAGACAGACAGTCTGGATGGAGCGGTGAAGCCGCTAGTGCCCTCACCGATGATGGTCTTCTTGGAGACGACCCTGAGCAGCAGCGTGACAGAGGCAAAGGAGACAGCCATGCCAACACCAATGATGAGAGTATTCTGGAAGCTGGAACTGCTGATGGATGCCGAGCATGCTGCCTCCAGGATTGGCATGCTGGAGTTCTCCAGAAGGCCACTGGCGACAGTGGCTTCCATCCAGGTGGCCTCCTCGGTCCACGGCTCTGTGACGGTCGTGTTCAGAACACTGCAGGAAAGAGAAGTTGATTCATTTTCTGATATTGTGGCAGGTGACCCATCACTTCAGTAAATGACCTGCCCTGTTTTGGAATGGATTTGTGTGCTGATAGAAAACTGAAACTGGTAGGCCTGACCAGAATTCGAATCTTGCCACCCACCCTTGTAGCTGCCATTGTGAAAGAACAGGTGGGCATGTCAGCTGATAAAATTTTTATGTTGGAAGATAAATAGTGTTTATCCAAGTCATATAGGTTAATTACCGTCTTTTGCGACTGTAACGGAAGTCTTATTATGACCAGACGCGTTTCGCTTTATTCACACGAAACGGCGAGAGGACAGTAGGTTTTCTCAACACAGAAACATAAATATTTAGTGCAGTCAAAATGCTGTGTGACAAATACCCAAAACATACATGTGCAAGAATAACAAGAATGAAGTAAACAAGAAAGAAATATGACCAACGAAGATTAGATTAGATTAGATTAGATTAATACTAGTTCCATGGATCATGATTACGATATTTCGTAATGATGTGGAACGAGTCAAATTTTCCAATACATGACATAATTAGGTTAATTTAACAACATACTTAAGTTAATATAACAACTTTATTTTTTTGTGTTTTTTTGTTTTTCTTTATTTTTTATTTTCTTTATTTTTTTTTTATTTTTTTTTATTTTTGTTCTTAATTTATATCTAAAAATTCCTCTATGGAGTAGAAGGAGTTGTCATTCAGAAATTCTTTTAATTTCTTCTTAAATACTTGTTGGTTATCTGTCAGACTTTTGATACTATTTGGTAAGTGACCAGTATAATTCACCCCTTTCTGTGCCAAAGGTAGATTTAATCTTGAATAGTGAAGATCGTCCTTTCTCCTAGTATTGTAGTTATGCACACTGCTATTACTTTTGAATTGGGTTTGGTTGTTAATAACAAATTTCATAAGAGAGTATATATACTGAGAAGCTACTGTGAATATCCCTAGATCCTTAAATAAATGTCTGCAGGATGATCTTGGGTGGACTCCAGCTATTATTCTGATTACACGCTTTTGTGCAATAAATACTTTATTCCTCAGTGATGAATTACCCCAAAATATGATGCCATATGAAAGCAATGAGTGAAAATAGGCGTAGTAAGCTAATTTACTAAGATGTTTATCACCAAAATTTGCAATGACCCTTATTGCATAAGTAGCTGAACTCAAACGTTTCAGCAGATCATCAATGTGTTTCTTCCAATTTAATCTCTCATCAATGGACATACCTAAAAATTTGGAATATTCTACCTTAGCTATATGCTTCTGATTAAGGTCTATATTTATTAATGGCGTCATACCATTCACTGTACGGAACTGTATGTACTGTGTCTTATCAAAATTCAGTGAGAGTCCGTTTACAAGGAACCACTTAGTAATTTTCTGAAAGACAGTATTGACAATTTCATCAGTTAATTCTTGTTTCTCAGGTGTGATTACTATACTTGTATCATCAGCGAAGAGAACTAACTTTGCCTCTTCATGAATATAGAATGGCAAGTCATTAATATATAATAAGAACAACAAAGGACTCAAGACTGACCCTTGTGGAACCCCATTCTTGATAGTTCCCCAGTTTGAGGAATGTGCTGATCTTTGCATGTTACGAGAACTACTTATTTCAACTTTCTGCACTCTTCCAGTTAGGTACGAATTAAACCATTTGTGCACTGTCCCACTCATGCCACAATACTTGAGCTTGTCTAGCAGAATTTCATGATTTACACAATCAAAAGCCTTTGAGAGATCACAAAAAATCCCAATGGGTGGTGTTTGGTTATTCAGATCATTCAAAATTTGACTGGTGAAAGCATATATGGCATTTTCTGTTGAAAAACCTTTCTGGAAACCAAACTGACATTTTGTTAGTACTTCATTTTTACAGATATGTGAAGCTACTCTTGAATACATAACTTTCTCAAAAATTTTGGATAAAGCTGTTAGAAGGGAGATTGGACGGTAATTGTTGACATCAGATCTATCCCCCTTTTTGTGCAAAGGTATAACAATAGCATATTTCAGTCTATCAGGTAAAATGCCCTGTTCCAGAGAGCTATTACACAGGTGGCTGAGAATCTTACTTATCTGTTGAGAACAAGCTTTTAGTATTCTGCTGGAAATGCCATCAATTCCATGTGAGTTTTTGCTTTTAATCAAGTTTATTATTTTCCTAATTTCAGAGGGAGAAGTGGGTGAGATTTCAATTGTATCAAATTGCATAGGTATGGCCTCTTCCATTAACAGCCTAGCATCTTCTAATGAACACCTGGATCCTACTATATCCACAACATTTAGAAAATGATTATTAAAAATATTTTCAACTTCTGACTTTTTGTTCGTAAAGTTTTCATTCAATTTGATGGTAATACTGTCTTCCTCTGCTCTTGGTTGACCTGTTTCTCTTTTAATAATATTCCAAATTGTTTTAATTTTATTATCAGAGTTGCTGATTTCAGACATGATACACATACTCCTGGATTTTTTAATAACTTTTCTTAATATAACACAGTAGTTTTTATAATTTTTGATAGTTTCTGGGTCACTACTCTTTCTTGCTGTCAGATACATTTCCCTTTTCCGGTTACAAGATATTTTTATACCCTTAGTAAGCCATGGTTTGTTACAAGGTTTCTTACGAGTATATTTAACTATTTTCTTGGGGAAGCAGTTTTCAAATGCATTTACAAAAATGTCATGAAATAAATTATATTTTAAATTGGCATCAGGTTCACGGTACACCTCATCCCAGTCTAACTGCTGTAGGCTTTCCCTGAAATTTGCAATTGTTAAATCGTTGACTGAACGTATTACTTTGGAGGACTGTTTAGTATTGCTGAATGGAGCTATGTCATATATTGTAACTAGCTGTGCACCATGATCAGAAAGACCATTCTCAACAGGCTGAGCATTTATCTGGTTAAACTTATCTTGGTCTATAAAGAAGTTATCTATCAGTGAGCTGCTATCCTTTACCACCCGAGTAGGAAAATCAATAACGGGTGTCAAATTGAAAGAACCGAGTAATACTTCAAGGTCATTTTTCCTATTACCCTCTTTCAGAGAATCTACATTGAAGTCCCCACAAATAATAATTTGCTTCCCCCTGTCTGACAGATAGCACAACAAGGAGTCCAAATTTTTCAGAAATAGATGAAAATTTCCTGATGGGGACCTATATACAGTTACAATTATAAATGTGCCTTTATTTAATTTAAGCTCACAGGCACATGCTTCTGTATGTTTCTCTACACAAAACTTTTTTGTTTCTATACTTTTTGCACAATGATAACTTTTGACATATATGGCAACTCCTCCTTTCTCCGTATTTTCTCTCATTACATGTGCAGAGAGCTTATAACCACTTACATTTACCTTATCCATATCAGTAACAATGTGATGCTCAGACAGGCATAGTATATCTATTTCATTCTCAGCTTCTAAATCTTCTAAACAAACCAGAAGCTCATCTACTTTATTCTTTAAACTCCCAATATTTTGATGAAATATACTTACATTATTTTTAATTATATTTTTATGAGAACCTTTCCTTATTCTAACATTTGCAGTACTCTCCTGTCTGAGTTTCTCATTGTGCTTAGGCCTAGTTCCTATACCAGTGATCACATGGTGTTCAGAGAGGCTTTTGCGTAACACGGTAATTAATCTATACAACTTGTACATCTGCAACTGCAGAAGAAAGAGGTTGAAAAAACCAAGAAGACAACATTTTATTCATTTTTGACTTCTACATCAAACTAACAGTATTTATCTCTATTACTAAACTACTAACATGATTCACAGTGCTTGGTCCCAATTCCAGATACCCTATTTGATGGCCCCCAGGGGCATCAAAAATTTGATTTTCAATACTTAATACAGAAGGGTTTGAAACAATACTGATTCGAACATTATTAAGTACCTCGAAGAAAATGATTTATTAACATATAGTCAGCACGGATTCAGAAAATATTGTTCTTGCAAAACACAACTAGCTCTTTATACTCACGAAGTAATGAGTGCTATCGACAGGGGATGTAAAATTGATTGCATATTTTTAGATTTCCAGAAGGCTTTCAACACCGTTCCTCACAAGCGTCTTGTAACCAAACTGCATGCCTATGGAATATTGCCTCAGGTGTGTGACTGGATTCATGATTTCCTGTCAGAAAGGTAACAGTTCGCAGGAATAGATGGAAAGTAATCTAGTAAAACAGAAGTAATATCCGGTGTTCCCCGAGGAAGTTTATAGGCCCTCTATTGTTCCTGATCTATATTAATGACATAAGAGACAATCTAAGTAGCTGTCTTAGATTGTTTCCAGATGGTGCTACCATTTACCATCTTGTGAAATCAGATAATCAAAACGAATTGTAAAATGATTTAGATAAAATATCTGTATGGTGTGAAAAGTGGAAATTGACCTTTAATAAAGGAAAGTGTGAAGTTACTCACATGAATACTGAAAGCAATCCACTAAATTTTGATTTCGCGGTAAGTCACACAAACCTGAAGGTTGTAAAATCAACTAAATAATTACAGATTACAATTACAAATAGCCTAAATTGAAATGATCACATAGATAATGTTGTGGGTAGAGCAAATCAAGAACTGCAATTCATTGGCAGAACACTTAGAAGGTGCAACAGATTTACTAAAGAGACTGCTTACACCACACTTTTCCACCTTATTCTGGAGTACTGCTGTGTGGTGTGGAATCTGCATGAGGTGGGACTGACGGATGGTATCGAAAAAGTACAAAGAACGGCAGCTCTTTCTGTATTATCACAGAATAGGGGAGATAGTGCCAAAGACGTGATATGTGAATTGGAGTGGCAATCATTAAAACAAAGGCGTTTTTCATTGCAACAGGATCTTTCCATGAAATTTCAATCACTAGTTTTCTCCTCAGATTGCGAAAACATTCTGTTGGCACCCACCTACATAGGGAGAAATGATCATCATGATAAAATCAGGGCTCGCACAGAAAAATTTAAGTGCTCGTTTTTCCCGCATGCTGTTCGAAAGTGGAGTGGTAGAGAGACAGCTTGAAGGTGGTTCACTGAACCCTCTGCCGGGCACTTTATTGTGAATAGCAGACTAATTACGTAGATTTAGATATTGACTGAACTGAATTTTTTTACTGCATTTACTGGCATTCATTTCAAACCATACAGCCATCACACAAACAAAACTTACAGGTATTGTAGACAGAACATACACAGTTACATACAGTGTTCCAGGAATGGATTTATACTGTTTGAACTTTAATGGCTGAGAAGTTATTAGTGATAACCTGATCCGATTGTGATTATATGGTGCTCTCGTAAGTAGTATGTGCAGCCATTCATTTGTTTTTCCTTTTGTTATTTTCAGTTGCCAGTAACTACATGTAAATAAAAAGATGGCTGGAAACTTTTTCCTTGAGCAAAGAAAGTGGATTTTAAATTGTTATTGGAAATGTGAAAATTTGAAAGAAGTTCAGAGATGATGTCTTGCAGAGCTTGTTACTTCACACCCATCACATGTAACAACAATGAAATTACCCAATACATTTGAGAGAGAAAGAAGTGTGTGTCATCTGAAGAAGGAATTGTGTGGCGCGAAGAAGTCAGTAGCAGATGACAGAGGGTTGGACACACTGGTACAACCTTTCACAAGAAGCCGAGAGAAATCCATACAGCAAGCTACAAGTGAAACACATGTATGCAGATCACGTATTCACTGCTTTTTAAAGCAAGCAAAGTGGAAATCCTACATTCAACAGCTGTAATGAATGAAGATGATCTGTATAGGTGCCTCAGTTTTTGTGACTGGTTAGTTAGTGTTTTTTTTTAACGTCCCGTCGACAACAAGGTCATTAGAGACGGAGCGCAAGCTCAGGGTTAGGGAAGGATGGGGAAGGAAATCGGCCGTGCCCTTTCAAAGGAACCATCCCGGCATTTGCCTGAAACGATTTAGGGAAATCACGGAAAACTTTTGTGACTGGATTTGCGATAATGAACAGTTGGCTAATGTCATTGTTTGGTCTGATGAACTGACATTTTATCTGGAGGGAACTGTCAGCCACCATAAATGTGTGTACTTTGCAAGAGATAATTCATATGTTGTGGAAGATCAATGTGTTTCCTTTTTGAAGGAAAAGTGACACGTCTAAAGCATCTTACAATGTTGCAGGCATGAATTCTACGCTCCGTAATGTTGTGACCATCTATGTCACTTAAAAAATCATAGTCTTTATTATTTTTGTTCAAGTTATGAAAGTTCGAACAGTGTACACCCTTTGTGGGACACACTGTATGTACATCAATACCGTATAATCATTTTGTAATCAAATGTTATTGGAAACGTTTGCACAGTTCCATTCTATGTTCGTCTTGGATGTAGATAACTGCTGCAATAGCGAATCTCTTGACAACCTTTGCCATAATTCAGCGCAACTGAACAGAGCGGATCAGTAACACTATGTCTAATACCCTCCAAGATGCTTTAACATCCTCAGGTATGGACGGAGCAAGTTGTTGCAGAGTAGTACGTATACTGGTATCCAAATGCTGTCATAATCTAAGCATTAAGAGGTACTGTCTTATGTTAAAGGATTAACACAATAAGTCAAGTAATACTGCTGGAAACTATGTATACGTCTGAAGGCACTGTATCTCAGGGTGTGCAAATTACCCAGACTATATTCATCCAGTATTCGAGAGTAACAGCACTTAGCATCTTCGAACAAACTTTACACGTAATTCCAAACCTTCACAAAACACACAAAATGAAGAAAGCAAAAAAAAAAATTTGTTGCCTACTACATTTTTGCTATTTATGTACTAAAAATGCAGCATCAGGCATGATGTTTTCATTTATTACTTTTTTACTACTATCTCTATTCACAATACATTTGGCAGACACGTCCACATATGCTGAGGTGACAAAGGTCATGGGATAGCAATGTGCAAATATACAGATGGTGGTAGTATCAAGTACACAATGTACAAAAGGGCAGTGCATTGGCGGAGGTGTCATTTGTATGAGGGTGACTCAGGTGAGAAGGTTTCCAGTGGGGTTATGGTCACTTCAGGGAAACTACCAGACATTGTGTGTGTCACCGCCAGACACCACACTTGCTAGGTGGTAGCCTTTAAATCGGCAACGGTCCGTTAGTATACATCGGACCCGCGTGTCGCCACTATCAGTGATTGCAGACCGAGCGCCGCCACACGGCAGGTCTAGTCTAGAGACTCCCTAGCACTCGCCCCAGTTGTACAGCCGACTTTGCTAGCGATGATTCACTGTCTACATACGCTCTCATTTGCAGAGACAACAGTATAGCAAAGCCTTCAGCTACATCATTTGCTACGGCCTAGCAAGGCCCCATATTCCTTTACTATAATTACTATCTTCAAGAATGTATTCTGAACAGATAATATTGTGAATCATGTACCGTCAAGAGCGACATTCATTATTAATGGATTTAAATTATCAAACTAATTACGTCCGCTTTCTGAATTCTCATTCCTTGTCACGTTCCAGACCTCACGTCAGTATAGTTCTTCCCTCCGCACGCCAGCCTGCGTGAGCTAAAACGTGTGCATTTCGGCCTCCACTCATAACACGGTGTTGGCTTTTCTGCTAACACAAAACATTGAACAAAGAGTGGTAGTTGAAGCTAGACACATGGGACTTTCCGTTTCTAATTGGTTAGGGAATTCAATATTCAGACATAAATAGTGTCAAGAGTTGGCTGTCAGTCTTCACTCAATGACTGAAAGTGGCGGTATTCGCATATAGTTGTCAGTGCTAACAGACAAGCAATATTGCATGAAATAACTGCAGAAATCAATGTAGGATGACGATGAATGTGTCCCTTAGAGCAGTGCAGCAAAATTTGGTATTAACAGAGTATGGCAGCAAATGTCCGACATGACTGCCTTAGCTAACAGCACGACATTGCCTGCATCACCTCTCCTGGGGCTTGTGACTGTATCATTTGGCAGCTGTACACCTGGAAACCAGTGGCCTGGCGAGAGGAGTCCTGATTTCAGTTTATGAGAGCTGATGTTAGGTTTTGAGTGTGTTGTAGGCTCCACAAAGCCGTGGACCCAAGTTGCCAACAAGGCACTGTGCCAGCTGGTGATGGTTTCATAATGGTGTGGGTTGTGTTTACGTGGAATGGACTGGGTCCTCTGGTCCTGGTCCAACTGTATTGCTCACTGACCGGAAATTTTTGTGTTCGGCTACTTGGAGACCATCTGCAGCCATTCATGGACTTCATGTTCCCAAACACTGATTAAATTTTTATGGATCACATTGTACCATATCACCAGGCCACAGTTGTTCATGACTGGTTTGAAGAACATCCTGGAAAATTCCACCAAATGATCTAACCATCTAAATAACCCAATATGAATCCCATTGAACATTTATGGCACATAATCAAGAGCTCAGTTTGTGCAGAAAATCATGTACTGGTAACACTTTTTCAATTATGGACCGTTATAAAGGCAGCCTGGCTCAATTTTCTGCAGGGGCTTCCAACGACTTGTTGAGTCGATGCCACATTGAGCTGCTGCAAAAAGAGGTCCGACACGATATTAGGAGATATCTCATGACTTTTGTCACCTCAGTGTGTTATATGTTCATCTTCCAAACAGTAAGAGGAATTGAAACTTCCTGGTAGATTAAAATTGTGTGCCAGGCGGAGACTCGAATTCGGGACATTTTGCCTTTCGCGGACAAGTGCTCTACCAACTGAGCTACCCAACCACGACTCGCGTCCCATCCTCACAGCTTTAATTCCAACAGTACCTTGTCTCCTACCTTCCAAACTTCACAGAAGCTCTCCTGCGAACCTAGCAGAACTAGCACTTCTGGAAGAAAGGATATTGCGTGGACATGGCTTAACCACGGCCGGGGGGATGTTTCTAGAATGAAGGTTCGCAGTAGAGCATCTGTGAAGTTTGGAAGGTAGGAGGCGAGGTACTGGCAGAATTAAAAGTGTGAGGAAGGGGCGTGAGTCATGCTTGGGTAACTCAGTTGGTAGAGCGTTTGCCTGCAAAAGGCAAAGGTCCCGAGTTCGAGTCTCGGTCCGGCACACAGTTTTAATCTGCCAGGAAGTTTCATATCATCGCACACTCCACTGTAGAGTGAAAATTTCATTCTAGTAAGAGGAATTCTTACACTTTCTGCATGAAATATGTCTTCAAGCTATTCTTGAGTACGGTACTTGTGTCTTGTACTAATTCTATTTTTTGTTACTGTTAATTTAATTTTAATTGTTATATAGGCAGTGTTTAATAAGGGTTCCATGTTAATATTTTTCTGGTTTGTTTCCTTTATATTTATTTACTAACCAACTTCAACATTTTTATTACATTACTACTGCACTGTCAAAGAGGACATTTACCATGTGTTTGTATCTTATTCTCAATATGTAACACCTTTTTCCCCCTCAAGAAAATTGCTTAGCAAAATACATTGTTACTATAGAATATACAAAGTGTTGTGCTTTTCATTTATGATCTGTTTTACATATTCATGCAGTGTTCAGGGCTTAAGGCGGTAGAACTTAGGTGGCGTTGGTGTTCAGGCAACACTGGCAGGGGGGAGGGTATGTCAATTCAAGGTTTTGTAGGCATGAACAATAGCAGAGGAGATTTCTCCAGGTCTACCCAAATTTTATAATCTAACCAGTGTGGACACAAGGGAAAGACCACTACATAACTAGATTACTGTTGCCAGCTGATGACAGTCCAACCATTAATCCTTTGATAATAACTTTGCAGTGGAGGATTCTGTGTTGTCAGCTATGGCCCTTCTATAGGGAACCAAAAAGAAACCAAACTTATTTCTTTTAACTTATTTATTCACATTTTAAGCATCTTCAACCCCCTTCAAAGTACTCTCCATTTGCTGTAATGCACATGTCTAATCTTTTATTCCATTTTACAATGTGTACAACTTTGCTTCCGCCATTTTTTCCCCAACATTTGAGGCTTTAATGAAACAAATTGGTTACACATGTATCATTCAAAGTATTTTCCATTGCTGGCCACTACTTTCCCCCACCTTTCGGGCAGAATACAAATCCCATGTCGAAAAAATTGTTCATCTTTTGAAGCGATCCACGAATCAATCCAATTTGTCTTCATCACGAGATCGGAAGTGTTGGTCAGTTAGGATATGCGCCATTGATCTAAACTGGTGATAGTCAGAGGAAGCACTGTCTGGAGAATATGGCAGGTGGGGTAGGACTTCCCATTTTAACGATTCCAAGTACATTTTGACCTCTTTTGCAACGTAGGGTTGAGCGTTGTCGTGCTGTAAAATCACTTTATCGTGCCTCTTGCTGTATTGCGGCCATTTGTCTTTTAATGCTCTGCTCAAATGCATTATTTGCATTTGATAATGAGCACCTGTGATTGTTTCACTTGGTTTTAACACCTCATAGTACACGACGACGGTCTAGTCCCACCAAATGCAGAGGATGATCTTCGAGCCGTGAATATTTGGTTTGGCCGTTGAGATGGAAGCATGGCCAAGATATCCCCATGATTTTTTGCATTTAGGGTTATCGTAATGAACCTGTTTTTTGTCCCCAGTCACAATGCGATGCAGAAATCTGTTCCGTTTTTGCCTCTGAAGCAATTGTTCATAAACACACAAACGCCATTCAACATCTCTTGGTTTCAGCTCATAGGGGACCCAAGTTCCTTCTTTATGAATCATGCCAATAGCCTTGAGACATTTTGAAATGGTTTGCTGTGTCACTCCCACTAATCGTGCCAATTCTTCTTGAGTTTGACGTGAGTCTTCGTTCAGCAATGTCTCCAATTCTGCATCTTTGAAAACATTCTCTCTTCCACCAATATGCCAGTCTATGACGTTAAAATCATCGTTCTTGAAGCATTGAAACCACTCACAACATGTTCTTTCACTAATAGCGTCCTTACCATACGTACTTGAGAGCATTCGATGAGACTCAATGCTGTTTTCTTCATACTGAAACAAAACACTAACATCTTCCGCAAATGACAAGAATTAGGCTCGTAAACTAACATTTTCAATCAACAACAACTTTATGATGCAGACACAAATCGACTAATGTTTGAATGAGGTTATGTTGACCGAGGTCCAAGCTAACTGCCTGACATCTGCGATCTGTTTCTTTTGACCGCTACTTATCGTTGTCGCCACCTATTGCCAAACAGTGGAAGCAAAGTTGTACACCTTTTACAAAATATTGTTTAAATTAATCTTTTATGATGCCTGACAGTGACTTCATCAGTTTTTTCTTCACCTCAGCAACATCAACAAAACACTTCTCTTTCATGTCTTTTTTCATTCTAGGAAACAAGGAAAAAGTCACATGGGGCAAGGTCAGGGGAGTATGGGTAGGGGTGAGAAACAGGGGCCATTCCATTTTTGATCAAGAATTGTCATACAGACAGGACTGTGTCAGCAGGGCATTGTCAGGAAGGAAAAACCAGGCACCCGACTTCCACAAATTGAGCCACTTCCACTGTCTGCTGTAGAAAGCCCTGTGGAACAAATTCCGAATGGACAATTCCTCTCACATAAAAAAAACAACAAATCAGCATTGTCTTAATGTTTGATTTCACCTGATGAGCTTTCTTTGAGCGAAGCTAACCTGTACTCTTTCACTGGCTCAACTGTTACTTTGATCAGCATCATAAGCACAGTGCCAAGTTTCATTGCATCTGTTAATTTTTGAAGAAAAGTTCGGATCATTTTGGGATTCATTTTTCAAAGTACAACATCCTTACATGCGAACTTGTTTCTGTTTAGCAATCAGCAGTCATGGCACGAGTTTGGCAGCCAGCCTTTTCATTCACAAATCTTCTGACACAATGCACCACACAATTTCTTCAGTGGTCCATCGTCAATCTTTTTTGATGACTGCATGATTGTTTTCAACATTCTAATGTGTTGGGGCTGTGAGAGGATGGCCAGAATGAGGTTTGTGCAACTGACATTTCACCATTTTTGAAACAGAAAAACCACTCAAACCCTTGAGTTTTCCCCACAGCATCATCCTTGTATACAGGTTTTAATACTCCAAGAGATTCTGTTCCATCTTTTCCAAGCAAAGAGCAGAATTTCACTGCCACACTCTGCTCACAAAAATCAGCCATTGCAAAAATGATAATCACAAGAAAGAGATGTCACTATAAACTCTGGTGAAACTAGTCCTAGCCTTCTTCAGTGACGGAGCTCGACTCACTTATTCTGGAATGATCACTCTATGGGCTCCTAGCCACAGAATTCACTCTTGTGTATGACTGAGTGACAAGTTTCTTTGCATCAGACTCACCTGGAGTAGTTCGTTTGAATGTCAACAGGTGGTGGCATCTGTCCAGCGAGGATAGCGATGACGTCACAGACGGTGGTCTCCTGGCCAGGGTAGGCCATGTTGTACTGCGACATGCGGGTCACCAGGTCTGGCAGCCACAGCAGGAAGCCATTAGAGCTGCAAATGGAAAACAGCAGCTGTAGAAAATGTGGCTGTCTATCATCTTCAGTCCCAAGGTATCATATACACTGATGGGTCAAAGCATTACAAAACCCTGCTTATTAGCTTATCTGTCCGTCTTTGGACCAAAAATGACTGATTCTGCATATCAGGGATCTGACAGTTTGTTGGTAGGCATTAGATGTAATTTGTCTAAATACCGTGCTGTTGATTTGTGTACTCTGTGATGGTGCCCGATAGCGACCCAAATGGGTTCCATAGGATTCACATCAGCTGAATTTGGTTACTGAGACATCATCGCAAGTTCACTATGATGCTCCTCACCAAACCACTGTAGCATGGTTCTAGCTCTGAGAAAGATGACAGAGCCATCGGGGAAGACATCAAGCATGAAGTGATGCAGGTAGTTTGCAGCTGTCAGCGTGTCTTCGATTACTGGCACAGGTCCCACGTGAGTGCAGGAGAATGTCTCCCATCACATAACATTGCTCTCATCAGCCTGCGTCTGTGGCATATTCTACATTTTGAGGTGCCATTCACCAAGATTATGGTGTTTGAAAAGATGACTGTCAACCTAGTGTACCAAAAATGTGATTCATCTGAACAGCCGATACGTTTTCTCTGATTGATGTTCGAATCCCAATGGTCCTGTACCCACTGCAGTTTTAACTGACAATGTCATCATTTCAATGTGTGAACACATAGGGATGGTCTGAAGCGAAGCCCCATTTTCAACCAAGTATGATGAATGGTGTGCCCCAAAACATTGTGCGTGCACAAGTATTGTGCTCTTTTCTTTTGGCACTGATGCTACAGACCACCACCTATCCTACTTTACAGAGCAGACAAGTTTCTGAACCCCACATTCTGTCAAGAGTCATGGACATTCAAGCATTTAGTGCCTAGTGGTAATTTCATTGTCTTCTACTACCTCTTGAAGCAGATGCTCACAACAGTAGCACATGAACATTCGACTAGTTTCATCATTTTTGAGATGTTTGTTCACAGGCTCTGCGTAATAATAATCTGTCCTTTGTCAAAGGTGCTTGTATCAACAGATTTTCCCATTTTCAGCCCACATCTTTGCTAGTGTGATTCCCCTTACATGTCTGCTCCACCTACATACGTTTCTTACCGTGTCACATGCCTGCAGTGCCAGCAGGCAGCATCCAACATTGTGGAGGGTAGTGGTAATAATGTTTTGGCTTCTCAGTTTATGATACCTCCAGGTTATATTTTTTTTCTGGTGTGTATGCAGATGAACTCTTTCTGGCCTGTGGTTATAATTTTTTCCTACTTTATTCTCAGGATTGACCTAATAAAGATCACCCAGTTGGTCAAAAGACTAATCCAGAAGAGTCCGATAGAGTTTGATGCATCTGATGATAAAGATGATGCTTTGATGGAAAGAGATTAAAGAGAAGAAAGTTTATCAGAAGAGGAAACTGTGCCTCTTGCTCTAATTCAACAAAGCAATGAGTTCTGGAGGCATGGGTTGAGAAAATAGTGTTATTAAAATAACTACTGCTTTTCACCAGACAGATTACATAGAAAACTTTTGCTGGAATATTGTGAAGTGTTTACTTACACTTGTTGAAAGTGTTGATACCATGTTTGTAATCTCATTTATCTTGAAATATACAGCAAATGTGAACAATATGTGTAGTGCTTATCACTGATTATTTGTAATAAAGCAACTTGAAACTGCTTAGTTGTGTGTATAATTATCCTATTTAGTCCTGAGGTATCATATATGATACCACCTACAAAAATTTCACTATGTATTCAAAACTGTTTTGAGGGTCACTTGATATTAACTAAAAGTAACACAAAGCAGTTAACAAAAATGTGGCTAATTTGAACATTTAATATGTTCTCAGGACTCAAGAGGCTATAGGAGAGAGACATTTCACACAAACGATAATTGTTGTATGTTCTGGGATTCCAAGAACCTTTGATACCCATTGACACTGAAACCACTTACACTGATCAGCCAAAACATATTGGTCACCACCCACCAAAAGACTAAACGCTGTCTAATTACATTGGCATGTAGCATGATAAGGAAAGCCTGGAAGCAAAGCAGAGACCTACATGGAAGCTTTGCATAATATATAAGAGTTCACTGTCATAAGCAACTTTGACCGAGGGCAAATTGTTACTTCCTGATGCATGTGAATAGCATCTCAGAAATGGGGTAGCTGGTTGGCTGTTCACACATTACTGTCGTGAGCTCCTTCAGGAAGTGTTCAAAGGACGGGAGAACACTGAATGAGTGACAAAGTGTCGAAAGTCCACACCTCATCACAGAACGTGGGTACTTGTCAGCTCTGTAAGGCAGGATAGGCAGTGATCTGTGCTAGATCTGATGACAAAGCTGGTATGGAAGCAAGTGTTTCCAAGCATACTGTTCAGCATACACAACTGAATAAAGGTCCTACAGCTAACATCCTCCAAGTGTTCCCACATTGATCCAAAGACAACAATAACAAGTACAAGTAGAGTACGCACCCGTTCACCAGGTGACAGTGGGTCAACGGAAAGGTGTTGCATGGTTAGACGAATCACATTTCTCATTACACCAAGTTGAAGATCATGTGTGGATACAGCATCATTTGAGTGAATGTCTGCTCGAAATATGCACTGTACCATGACTGTAGGCTGGCGGGGGGCAGTATTACGATATGGGGGGGAGGGGGAGGCAGTCATCTGGGCTTCCATGGGACCTGTGGCAGTAATCTAAGGTACAGTGATAGGTGCAGGCTACATAAACCACCTGTACACCATATACCTTTGAAAACCCACTGAGGACTTGTCAAAGCCATGTTGTGCAGAAATGCTGCCGTACTGTGTTCCAAAAGTAGACCAACTTGCTTTTAAGCTGGTGGTCATAATGTCTGGACTTATGAGTATATTACATTTATTAAATGAAAGACAGGAAAGTAGGAGCTCTCTAACCTGCATAGGTTCCATTATGTAGACTGTTCCTTGGATTATCTCCTTTTTGGACAGAAAATCTGTCCGCCATTACTCTTGATCATTCTTCCTCATAAGTGTATTATCCCAAGGGGCTCAATTAGTTCAGCTTAATATGTCAGACCACCTAATTCAAGGGTAAAGTACTCATGAACTGACCTCTTATTGCAGAAGAATGACAAAGACACACATTATGGGTCAACATCTGAAAGTGAAGACCACTCACACACTGCTCAGAGAGACACATCATTTCGTATACAATCACTGCCTGCTGTGGGCGTAGTGTCCAGTTTGGTATGAAAGCACAGAAGAGAAAACTCCAGATAGCAAACCAAGTCATCTTGTACAGCAGCAGAGACCATAGTTGCTACCCAAAAGCAAAGTCTGAATGAAGTTCATAATGAAGGTCAGGTAATATGGTCTGTTTGGTATGTTTTCAGAGACCAGATTAAGTGCAAACAGAAGAATGATTTTTGTAGCCTTAAGAGACTGTCATCATTGCAGCCATAGCCAGTGGTGCTCCCCTAAATCATGTGGCACGAAGCAAGCAATGTGGTGGATGTTATATTAATTTCCATAGGCCTGCTAGCACCGTAGCCCTGAATGCAGTGTGTCATCTGGGCCATCTGCTGGTGGAAGACGTGGCAATTCTGACTGGTCACTATTGACTGACCTCACAATCAATTCTCCATGCAAACAGGCTTCAAAATGTCCAATGGTACCGCCTAACCACTGTGTCAGCCAATAGGCATCACTGGATGCAGATATGAAGGGGCATGTGGTCAGCACACCACTCTCCCAGCTGTCGACAATTTTCATGACTGGACTGCTACTTCTCAATCATGTAGTTCCCAACTGGCATCACGAGGGCTGAGTGCAACCCTCAGCAGACCCAGATGGTCACCCATCCAAGTGCTAGCCATACCCAACAGTGCTTAACTTCGGTGATCTGATGGGAACTGGTGCTAGCACTGTAGCAATGCCAATGGCTCATATAGTCAACAGATAGATATGAACAGAGGCCAAAACATAAAACGTCATCATAAGCATCCTAGATCAGTGCAGAGTGATATCAAAGGAGAGAAACTGTAACACAATCAACAAATGATACATTTTGAAGGATTCAAAACATAACATCCAAATGGATGTACACAACCATTCATGTATTTAATTCCAGACATGCACCAGATTAAGGTCCTACTGATTGTGCTGTTTGTGGGACTGGAACTGCTATTACTCACTAACTGCACTGTCTCAAACTTTGCCTCAATACTGCATCTTGTTGCAGAACAAGAATAACTGTCAAATACAAAATCCCCAATGCTGGATAACCCACTGTCATTCCCCTCATTTTCCTGCTGTGATCCATCCTAGTTGTATGCCCTGCTAGAGTCCGCTTCTTGTCTCCACTTTCCAGGTGCTAGTCTCCTATTGTACCTCTTTGATCTCAGAGGATAATTCACACAGTTCTGCTGCATCCTTCTCTGGTGAAATTTGAGGGACCTGTCATGTCTGAGCTTCCAAGCTTAGGACTGGTGCCCATTATCACTCTTTTCATCAGTGTTTTGCATGTGTCTGGTTTTTGTTTTATTCTGTAACAACTTTTTGGGAAAGAAGTGGTTGAAGTGGAACTTGCTTCCATAGTAAAATTCGGTAGAGGCATGGTGCAGAGATGATGTTTGATCCTGAGTTGGCTGCACCCGACTGGGGTGGAAAAAAATGCATCAGATGTGTTGCCAGTGAAGGGAGCACAGATCACCAGATACAGTTCCTAACCATAGGATTGTGGCACAAGGCTCTGGATTTATGCCCTGAAGCACTCAAAACTTCTGGAGCTCTCCTCAATATCTTTATGGATTAACAGTTCTCAAAGAAATGAAATTTGTGAAGTAAGAGATAGGTGCTGAAAGAATTGAAGGCGACAGCGTGGGCATATTGTTCAGGGAGAGAGAGTAGTGGCTCTGGCCCAGGTTGCCATACAGCTTCCAACCAGCATACAGTGCACACAAAATAACCATGGCCGTTAGATGCGCAGTCGGATGGGGAAGTGTGGGGAGAATGGCAGTGGTGGGGGGTCACTCAGAGCACTGTAGGGGAAATGCTGAGTGCTGGAGGGAAGTGCCATTTTAAACTGAAGCCTACACTCACATTTTTTTGTAAATATTAAGTGGGGCCCCACCACAACCACACTTCCATGGTTACCATTCAAAAAGATCTGTCACCTCTGCTTTCGTAAGCATCTAAAAAGCATTCAGATGCAGCAATTTATTTTTGAATGGCTTGTTAACCATGTGAAACTTTCAGAGAAGCATCAATGAGTGGCAATTTTTGAACGAAACCTACACATTTCTCTGGCTGCCATGTCAAAATTTGCTTCATTTGCCAAAACACAGTGGAGTCTATTAAGAGAGGAACTAAGGAAAAGTAAAGTCAGTAGCTTATGAAAAATCACATCCTTGGTACAAAAAAACATGTAATGTCTTTGCATGTCTTGTTCCAAGACCCACAGCATTTCTCATTTCACCAGATATTGATGGCCCTTAACAATTACACTGTTTCACCAAAAAAGTCTGTAGTTATTGGAATAACATGGGAGACAATGAAGTTTTACATAATAACAATATGGTAGACTACTGTCCTCTTTGCAAGCTATCATTTGCCAAAATCTCATTTCGACATCTGAAACCATTTATGAAATGTGAGGAATGTTGTGGGTATTTTACTCTGGCTTTGTAATTCGTATGGTTTGATCACCAATGAGCAGATTAATTTTATCGATACTGGTGACAGACAAACACCTCTACCCAGTCTAAAGAAAAATTCAGTATGTTAGCTAAATTTCATATGCTGCAACATATTATGTAATATGCACCAAATGCAAAATCAAAGCTACTTCTAATTTTCATTGCACACTTTTCCAAATTTTGTGCAGTGTCTTACTTTCACCTGAATATTATAACAGCTATGACCAGTAACGAAGTGATGGGCACATCACGAACTTGACATATAAAGCTAAAAACAAAGCAAAAATGAAATTTTTTTGCCAAATAGTTCCTGTAAAATCATTTGAGAAAGACAGCAGCATGTGCGCCTCGATTCTACCATTGCTTGCTGGCTGAAAGGTGAAAAACGCTGATCAGCCTACACTTCCGAACAAACAAATGAAATGAACTCGTGCAGAGCTTACGACAAAAGCTGGTCACTGTGCATCGGCTACCATATCCTGCATGAGCTATACACCCTGCTGCAGAATTAACGATTGGTTCTAACAATGAAGCTGCCACCAGCGTAGAGACTGATCTACTTACACAAAATAAGTCACTGCTTCTGTCTTTGGTGAGTTATTTATGTCTGTTAGCAGTCTGTCATCACCATACCCTCTAGAAAATTTGCAGTCAACCATTATAGCCTCTCGCCGAGATAAGTCCTGAAAGGAACCTGGGAGCATGTGTTGATAACATCTGCTCACTCTATTGTAAGTATTCTTGGTGTGGCAACTCTCTGTTGCACATTTATTTATTTTTATATATATATTTTTTTTTAGCATCCTTGTATCTCATCATTATAAAATATTATTACATATAACATGAAACCATATGCATAACAACATTCATAATATGCTAAATTAGAATAATAGATGAATACAATTTAGTTTTCAATGAGCATTTTGGATCATTATGATGAAGGAAATAAGCTACTGTATATTGAATGCTGGTGACTTAAGTATTCCTTGACGCTATAAAAACTCTTGCTAATTAACATTTTTTAAAGATCTTTTTATAATATGTGGAATTTTGAATCCTTTTAATTTCCTTTGGTAGTGCACTAAATAAGATTTTTGGTTGATAAAGAACACTTTTTTGATACATAGCTTTTGTGTGACTTTCTCTATGAAAATTGTCTCTATTTCTCATTTTGGTACATTTCTGTAATGAGTGCTAAGTGACATTTGTGACGGCATAAAGAGTGACGTCACTGGACAGTGGATAACTGGAAACTAGGAATTTGGGGAGATGAATTACACTACGCCCTGTGGGAATCAGGTGGAAGTGTCAGAGTTTATCCAGTGCCTGGAGAATGTTACTTCCATCACTTGTAGTGTCAACAGTGACATAGAGAAGGACGTGCTATTACTGTACAGAAGTTTTTCTTGTGGTCGGCGTGTTGTCCCCATTTTGCGCTTAAGTGGAAGAATATGGAAACATTCTACAGCATTATGTACTGCATACAGCACAGTAACAGTTCAGATATGATGATTGTCTGTATCAGCATGACAATGTAACCAGTTATAATGAGCATCTATAAGCCAATGGTCTGCGGGCAGTGACATTCCTGAAATGAACTGGCCTGTGGAGAGGCCTGACTTGAACCCAATGGAACATCTGATGGAGACCGCTGTGTCCAACATCACTACCTCCTCTGGTTTCGGCTTTTAGGGAATAATGCACTGCCAGTCCTCCACAGACATTCAGAAACGTCATTGAAAGTGTCCACAACAATGTTTAAGCCACCATTATACTGAAAGGTGAACAAACACTTTATTAATGTCCATTAATAGCTGTCCAGATACTTTTGAACAGGTGGTGTACGTACCTATAGTTTGTTTACAAACTATCAAGGAGGACACAGATATGCAAAGACATTATTATTATTATTATTATTATTATTATTATTACTATTATTTCTTTCCATTCTCAGACGTTATGTCTGGTTAAAAATGGAAAGTGACGTGGACCTTGATCAAGCGTGACTTCCTTTTAACTGTACGGTGTATGTTACATTGCATTTAGGAACTTTTGGGTAATTGAACATGTATCAATAATTACAGATTTCTGTAGTTGTATACAGGGTGTTACAAAAAGGTACAGCCAAACTTTCAGGAAACATCCCTCACACACAAATAAAGAAAAGATGTTATGTGGACACGTGTCTGGAAATGTTTAATTTCCAAGCTAGAGCTCATTTTAGTTTTGTCAGTATGTACTGTACTTCCTCGATTCACCGCCAGTTGGCCCAATTGAAGGAAGGTAATGTTGACTTCGGTGCTTGTGTTGACATGCGACTCATTGCTCTACAGTACTAGCATCAAGCACATCAGTACGTAGCATCAACAGGTTAGTGTTCATCATGTACGTGGTTTTGCAGTCAGTGCAATGTTTACAAATGCGGAGTTGGCAGATGCCCATTTGATGTATGGATTAGCATGGGGCAATAGCCGTGGTGTGGTACATTTGTATCGAGACAGATTTCCAGAACGAAGGTGTCCCGACAGGAAGATGTTCGAAGCAATTGATCGGCGTCTTAGGGAGCATGGGACGTTCTAGCCTATGACTCGCGACTGGGGAAGACCTAGAATGACGAGGACACCTGCAATGGACGAGGCAATTCTTCGTGCAGTTGATGATAACCCTAATGTCAGCGTCAGAGAAGTTGCTGCTGTACAAGGTAACATTGACCACGTCACTGTATGGAGAGTGCTACAGGAGAACCAGTTGTTTCCATACCATGTACAGCGTGTGCAGGCACTATCAGCTGCTGATTGGCCTCCACGGGTACACTTCTGCGAATGGTCCATCCAACAATGTGTCAATCCTCATTTCAGTGCAAATGTTCTCTTTACGGATGAGGCTTCATTCCAACGTGATCAAATTGTAAATTTTCACAATCAACATGTGTGGGCTGACGAGAATCCGCACGCAATTGTGCAATCACGTCATCAACACAGATTTTCTGTGAACGTTTGGGCAGGCATTGCTCGTGATGTCTTGATTGGGCCCCATGTTCTTCCACCCACACTCAATGGAGTCCGTTATCATGATTTCGTAAGGGATACTCTACCTGTGCTACTAGAACATGTGCCTTTACAAGTACAACACAACATGTGGTTCATGCACGTTGGAGCTCCTGCACATTTCAGTCGAAGTGTTCGTACGCTTCTCAACAACAGATTTGGTGACCGATGGAATGGTAGAGGCGGACCAATTCCATGGCCTCCACACTCTCCTGACCTCAACCCTCTTGACTTTCATTTATGGGGGCATTTGGAAGCTCTTGTCTATGCAACCCTGGTACCAAATGTAGAGACTCTTCGTGGATGGCTGTGATACAATACGCCATTCTCCAGGGCTGCATCAGCGCATCAGGGATTCCATGCGATGGAGGGTGGATGCATGTATCCTTGCTAACGGAGGACATTTTGAACATTTCCTGTAACAAAGTGTTTGAAGTCACACTGATACATTCTGTTTCTGTGTGTTTTCATTCCATGATTAATGTGATTTGAAGAGAAGTAATAAAATGAGCTCTAACATGGAAAGTAAGCGTTTCCGGACACGTCCACATAACATATTTTCTTTCTTTTTGTGTGAGGAATGTTTCCTGAAAGTTTGGCCGTACCTTCTTGTAACACCCTGTATATACATTTGGATGTAGCTGTATTGCGTTGATGTAGTGGTGGATATTGTGTGGTATGACTCCTGTAGTTTATAGTATAATTGGTATAATGTCAACTTTATCCTGATGCCACATGTCCTTGACTTCCTCAGCCAGTTGGATGTATTTTTCAATTTCTTCTCCTGTTATCTTCTGTATATTTGTTGTATTGGGTATGGATATTTTGATTAGTTGTGTTAATTTCTTCTTGTTATTGGTGAGTATGATGTCAGGTTTGTTATGTGGTGTTGTTTTATCTGTTATAATGGTTCTGTTCCAGTATAATTTGTATTCAAATAATATGCTTGCTGTAATATCTGGTGTTTATTGTTTGATCCTGCATTGCAATCATGAATCCTTCCGTCTCACTGTATACATTGCCTTTTCTGAGCCATGTGTTGGATGCATCTTGATCGATGTGTGGCTGCGTTAGATGATATGGGTGCTTGCCATGTAGTGTTTTCTTTTTCCAATTTACTTTCTTCGTATCTGTTGATGTTATGTGATCCAAAGGGTTGTAGAAGTGGTTATAAAATTGCAATGATGTAGCCGATGTATTTATATGAGTGATTGCTTTGTGTATTTTGCTAGTTTCTGCTTGTTCTATAAAGAATTTTCTTAAATTGCCTACCTGTCCATAATGTAGGTTTTTTATGTCGATAAATCCCCTTCTCCTTCCTTTCTGCTTAATGTGAATCTTTCTGTTGCTGAATGTATGTGGTGTATTCTATATTTGTGGCATTGTGGTCATGTAAGTGTGTTGAGTGTTTCTAGGTCTGTTACTCCAGTTCACTACTCCAAATGAGTAGGTCAGTATTGGTATAGCATAAGTATTTATAGCTTTTGTCTTGTTTCTTGCTGTCAATTCTGTTTTCAGTATTTTTGTTAGTCTTTGTCTATATTTTTCTTTTAGTTCTTCTTTAATATTTGTATTATTATTATTATTATTATTTGTTGTTTATTATTATTATTATTATTATTATTATTATTATTATCATTATCATTATCATTAATATTATTATCATTATTAATTTGTTTTTTTGCCATAATATGGCAACCACTCCTTTAAATAAATTAATGGTAGCAGACTGTAAATTTGTTGTACATACTGTTTTTCTCCTATCATGTTTTTCTTGGTGGTTGGTACTATACATTTGTATATGCTTGACAGTGGCACACAAGCCTAAACTACAATAGACAATGAAAACTGTTACAGTCAAAAGCGGAAAATAACGTCATTTATACACTGGGAGCTGAACAGAGTAGCCTCTGTGCACCTGCAGTTAGTACGTACCTGGCGTAGAGGCCAAACTGCAGAAGACAGGCGAGCAGTGTGTACAGCAGGTAGGGCGGTCTGAACAGTGGGGCAGTCTGCCTCCACATGTGGCGAGCGATGGCCGCTGGGGACTTGGTGTTGACACCCACCGATGACACTGACTGCGAGTCCCTCTGGAGGGCTGTAACCTGTGCAAAGGGAAGGTGGTGGTTCTTCTGTCAACTGCTTGTTCCTTTCCCTCCATCCCATCAAATCATTCCAATTCCTTGCACTCATTTTCACATACGGTTCCAGTTTCCTGTCTATCTTCTCATATAGTTTCCCTTCCCCTTCCCATATGATTCTACACACATCAGTTTTGCATCACCTCAGTTCCAAGAGTTCAGGAAACTGTACAGAAAACTGGAACAGAGATCAACATAAACATCATTTCCACCCTTTTTATTGCTCACTAACACCACACATTGCATGTTGTACCACCATACAGCAATACCTTCAGACATGGTGGTCCAGATTGCTGTACACACCGGTACCTCTAATACCCAGTAGCATGTCCCCTTGCATTGACACATGCCTGTATTCGTCGTTGCATACTATCCACAAGTTCATCAAGGCATTGTTGGTCCAGATTGTTGCACTCCTCAACGGCGATTTGGTGTAGATCCTTCAGAGTGGTTGGTAGGTCACGTCATGCATAAACAGCAATTTTCAATCCAACCCAGGCATCTTCAACAGGGTTCATGCCTGGAGAACATGCTGAGCAGTCCATTCAGCATGTTGTTGCGCCCATCTGTACCACACTGCATGGTGTCGTGGTTGCAAAGATAGGTCTCACCATGGACTTCATGAGCGAAGTTGCTCATCGTGCAGCCTACTGCACACAGTTTGAGTCTTAACACAACATCCTCAGACTGCACGAAAGGCATTATTCAACATGGTGGCTTTGCTGTCAGCGTTCCTCTAAGTGATAATCCATAAGTAGCTGTCACCCACTGCAGTAGTAGCTCTTGGATGGCCTGAGCGAGGCATGTCATTGACAGTTCCTGTTTCTCTGTATCTCCTCCATATCCAAACAACCTCGCTTTGGTTCACTCTGAGACACCTGGACACTTCCCTTGTTGACAGCCCTTCCTGGCACAAAGTAACAATGTGGACATGATCAAACTGTGGTATTGACCATTTAGGCATTTCTGAACTGCAGACAACAAGAGACGTGTACCTCCTTATTGGTGGAATGACTGGAACTGATTGGCTGTCGGGCCCACTCTGTCTAATAGGAACTGCTTATGCATGATTGTTTACATCTTTGGACGTGTTTAGTGACATCTCTGAACAGTCAAAGGGACTGTGTCTGTGATAAAATATCCACAGTCAAGGTCTATCTTCAAGAGTTCTGGGAACCGGGCTGATGCAAAACTTTTTTTGATGTGGGTAGTTCCCTGCCATCCACTTTGTCATATAATTCAAGTTCTCTTCCCTGTACCTTATCATACAAGAACAATTACCCACTGTTCATGTTGTATGCTTCCAGTTACATGCCCTTCACCATGCTGCATGATTACAATTAC
Source organism: Schistocerca serialis cubense (assembly GCF_023864345.2). Classification (NCBI taxonomy): domain Eukaryota; kingdom Metazoa; phylum Arthropoda; class Insecta; order Orthoptera; family Acrididae; genus Schistocerca; species Schistocerca serialis. The sequence goes on along the minus strand of NC_064649.1, from coordinate 35,514,610 downwards.
CTATTCTCCAAGTTGTCGTATGATTTGAATTATCTGCTCTCCGCCTTGTCATATGATTCCACTTACCTACCCAGTATCTAGTCAGGTGATTACAGTTACCTGGTAGATTGATTGTGTAAACACTGAAGAGCTAAGGAAGTTGATACACCTGTCAAATATCTTGTAGGGCCCGTGCCAAAAATGCAGAAGTGCCACAACACAACGTCTGAAATAGTGCCAGAGGGAACTGACACCATGAATTACGCATGGCTGTCCATAAATCCATAAGAGTACAAGAGGGTGGAGATCTCTTCTGAACAGCATATTACAAGGCATCCCATATATGCTCAATAATATTCATGTCTCAGCAAAAGTGTTTAAAGTCAGTAGAGTGTTCCTGGAGCCACTCTGTCGCAGTTCTGGAAATGTGGGGCATCAAATTGCCGTCCTGAAATTGTCCAAGTCTGTCAGAATGCACAATGGACATGAATGGTTGCTGGTGATCAGGCAGGATGCTTACATATGTGTTACGTGTCAGAGTTATATCTAGATATATCAGGGGTCCCATATCACTCCAACTGCACACATCCCACATCATTACAGAGCCTCCACCAGGTTGAACAGTTCCCTGCTGACATGCAAGTATCATGGATTCATGAGGTTATCTCTAAACCCAAACATGTCCATCTGTTTGATACAATTTGAAACTAGACTCGTCTGACTAGGCAACATGTTTCCAGTTATCAACAGTCCAATGTTGGTAAGACGTAAAGCTTTGTGTCATGCAGTATTCAAGGGTACACCAGTCGGCCTTCGGCTCTGAAAGTCCATATCGATGATGTTTTGTTCAATGGTTCACACACTGGCACTTGTTGATGGCTCAACATTGAAATCTGCAGCAATTTGCAGAAGGGTTGCACTTCTGTCGCACTGAATGATTCTCTTCAGTTGTCATTGGTCCCATTCTTGCAGGATCTTATTCCAACTGCAGTGATGTTGGGAATTTGATGTTTTACCAGATTCTTGTTTTCATAGTACACTCATGAAATGGTCATATGGGAAAATCCTCACTTCATCGTTACCTCGGAGATGCTGAGTCCCAAAGCTCATGCGCCGACTATAACACCATGTTCAAATTCACTTAAATCTTGATACTCTGCCATTATAGCAGCAGTAACCAATCTAACAATTGCACCAGACACTTGTTGTCTTATACGGGCATTGCTAACCACAGCACTGTATTCTGTCTGTTTACACATCTCTGTATTTGAATATGCATGCCTATACCAGTTTCTTTGGCACTTCAGTGTATAAGGTTGGTAAGGGACTGATCTACAGATGGAATATCTTTGTATTTCAGTTAATTTTCAGATGGTTCTGACCACATTCTAGTTTTGGATGGGATTTTCTGATTCACTTGACAGTAGACCTGTTAAATATTAGTGAGGGTATCTGTCAGTGAAATGTATAACCCAGTCCAGTTCTCAGTTTTGTGTACTTGGGAAATTATACTGACATTTGTTGGAGTACAGGTGGTTCTTAGAAAGATAATAAACTCTGTAGTAAATTCGTCCACTACTGTTAATACGTGATTGTTTGAGCAGGTCATAATACCATTCTGCTCACATCTTGGATTAGAGTGACTGCGCCATTTCTAATGCAAGTGAGGGATATATTTTAACTAATAATGAATTGTACACTAACATTAAAACCTTCCTTATTTTATCCAAATTCATCACAGTAGGTATTGATGCCAGAAACCACCTTTGCACAGACATGGAAGTGAATGGTATGCATTGATAATCTTAAATTTTAGGGGAAAAGAAGCTATTTTTAAAAGTTACTCAAATTGCCTCCTTATTTGAAAAACAGCCCAATACAATAACTGAAACAATAATTCCATACCAAAGGAACTGGCATTCTGTGAGGAAAACTATTTGTGTTAGATTGGTGCATAAGTTAGTAGCATTTTTTTTCTTTTTGTGTGATAGTATTGTGGTTGCTATGGGTTTCTTTATCGATTGTCATTTTTTATTTGTTGTTCACTGTTGCTATTTGAGTTTACATATTGTCAATCTGTCATCTGGAGATAGATAGTGGAGATATGGATGATGGAAAATGGAGGGCTAAGATGGAAAAATCAGTACATTCCTGGCACATTCTTCTGCTTTGTGCTGTGTACGGCGATAACACCACTGGACAGAGCACAGCAAGAAAATTGTTTTGTCATTTTAAGGGGGATCATTCTGACATTAGTGTATCTGCACATTCAGAAAGATCTCAGTGATTTGATGAAGATTGTTTAAATGCATTAATCCACAATGATGAATGTCATTCCACTCAAGAACCAGTAAATATGATGAATTCTGATTATTCCACCATCATGCAACGTTTGCATGCAATGGGGCATCTCCAAAAACTGGGTGTATGGGCACTGTACACCCTAAGGTGAAACTACTAAAACCAACATAAGTGATTATATGGGCATCTCTGCTTGCTCATTATCAACTGGCTTGTGAACAACACTGACCATTCCCATCCTGTGAGAACCCATGTCTTTATGCTAACGAAAGGAACAGAAAGGAATGGTTGATCCCAAACAAAGCAGCACCTTACTGGACAAAGATCTGTGCACATCCCCAAACGATAATGTTACGCATCTGATGGAACAACGACAATGTGGTGTACTACAAATTGCTTCTGACATTTATTGTCAACAACTGAGATGTCTTGCAGACACAATCTAAGAACAACAATAATGAAAACCGTATGAAGTAATGCTACTCCACGATAATGCCACTCACATTCTGCTATACTGACAGAAAACATTATACAGGAGCTGGATTGGGAAGTCACTCTACACTCACCTTACTCACCTTATCTTGTGCACTCTCTATGAAACAACCTTTAAGAACTCCCTCTCTGGAGGAAAACGCATTCCGATTAATGCTAGACAAATTCTTTGCCTCAAAGCCAAGTGATATCTACAGTTGCGGAATTGAAAAGTTACTCAGTGTTGGGAGACTGTTGTAAATAGTGAAGGAGAATATATTATTTATGACTAAATATGTGTATCTGCTGTAAACTTATGGAAAAATGCTGCGAACTTGTGCACCAACGCAATAGAATGAATTTGAATAGAACTGACAATTGGTACTGACCTCTATAGTGTCTCAAAGAATGTCAAACTGTTTTCCTTTGTTTAATTAAAAGCAAAGCTATATTTTCTTTTCTTTGAACAGGCTCATTTTGTATTCCAGAAAAATTTCATATTTGAGTAATGGCAGGCACAGTGTTTTGTGTAGCAGGAGGCATTCTCACATCGGACAATAGACAGAGTGAACCATCCACTTCCAGTACTCCCTTTGGCAACATCAAGACTGAAATTCTGAAATTAACTTGACATCCACGAAAAAAAATCAGTCCATTCAATATGACACTTTGTGCAGTTCCATTTGTGCCAAGTTTATTCTCAAGGCTAATTATATGTTTGTGATGGCTTTGTTGATGATACACACATCGATGAGGCATAGTGCTACAATGCTGTTTTTTCTTTATTGTGATTTCATTCCCCTGCCCCATATGGGCAGGGGAAGGCTGTCAGCGGCACAATCTGCCGCTCTTCAGCCGAGTTACATGACAACTAAAACTAGAGTAAAATGCTACATATATAAGGCGATAAAAAAGGGGAACACAAAACAAAGTAAGGGGAGATAACGGAGGTAAAAATACACTGACAGGGAGACGTTCATGGGGGGGACGATTAAAAAAGCCACCATAAAGGTAAAAAACACAGTTGGCGATTCTTAAAACATAAAGAAGACACTGAATGCACATGCACAGGTTAAAAGTCAGCCACAGTATTAAAAACACTCCAGAACAACACACTTAAGGCCCACTTGGAGCACACACAGTGAAGTATAAAACTGCCAGGTGGGACCTGCCGAGGGAGAGGTCGGAGAGGATGGAAAAGGAGGGGAGAGCAAGGGGCAGCAGGGGAGGCGGCGGGATGAAGAGAGGAGGGGCAGCAGTGGGTTCACGAGGAGGCAGGAGACACGTGGGGTGGGAGAGGAAGAGGGAAGACAGGGCAGGAGGGAGTGCAGAGACACTGAAAGGTGGCACAAGAGTGGGAGGGGGAGTAGGAGGGGATAGCCGCTCAGGAGAAGGGAGGGGGAGGAGAGGGAGCCATGAGGAGGAGGCAGGAAGATGGGGTTAGAGTTGGTAGGAAGGGTAGATGTCAGGGCGAAGCTCATCATCTGGTAGGGGTAGATGGTGGAAGTTGTGTTGGGAAAGGAGATGGAGGGTGTGGAGATGGAGAGAGGGTGGGACACAATCCGCTGGTCTGTGTTGGCCGCTTTTATACTGAGCACATGACCTTGATTACATAACAGCGCTGATAACGGACTTAGCCGCTGCAAGGGCCGGCGCGGGTGTGCAATCCCATACGCGTGCTGTAGTCTCTTTAGCAGCACGCGTACCTGCGGGCTGGTGGCCCAAGTGGGTTGCATCATGCAGCCTGCCCCTCACAGTGGCTAAGTCCGTTATCAGCACTGTTATGTAATCAAGGTCACGCACTCAGTATAAAAGTGGCCAACGCAGATCAGCGGAATCATTCCGCTGTGAGCTATATCGGCAACAGCATTGAAGCACTATGCCTCGTCGACGTGTATATCTTAAGAAATTGTCAGGGCAGTCACTATCAAATGACAACTGAAATTGTAACAGACTACGAAGGCCGCAATTGGCACGGGAAGTGAAATAAGCATTGCATGTACTCACGGGGAACTTGTCCGGTGGTACGCCATTGTTGGTGGCGAACATGTGGCGGAGCACGTCGAGTGCCTCGTCCCTCCGGCCGGCAACCAGCAGGAACTTGGGGCTCTCCGGCATGAACAGCCTGAGGAGGGCAAAGGTGATGGCACTCAACGCCGCCCCCAGCAGCAGGAAGACGCGCCAGGAGCGCAGCCGCACAGCCCCCAGCGCCACGTCCCACGGCTGCGGGATTACCACCCACGCCAATGCTGCGAGAACATTGGAGGTGTTCTGTCAAGTCAAAACATCATATTGGTGTACATTGTGCATTCGTGCTATTTCTCTGCAAGCCACTCCACAGTATGTATGACTCAGTGTTCAATGCTTTTGTGTTTCTGGACTGCAGAGACTGGACTTCCAACTTTATCGACATATCAGATTTATGTTTTGTCGGTCATGCTGCTGATGACATTTCGTTTACAGTTATAATTACTTAGCTGGGGATAATATTGTTTGCCTAATGCAGTTTGTACAAATTTCGTACTATTTACTGATTTTTAGAATTTTTTTACACACACACACACACACACACACACACACACACACACACACACACACACACACACGTGTGCATTGGTCAAAGCTAGAAGCATCTTTACATAATTATTTGTCTGGAAACCATAACCTGTTCAAAAACAGACCAATGTGTCCCCTCATCCCAAATGTCTGGTACAGAGAACGCACACTCCTGTATTATCTGCACACTGCCAATATCCCTGTAGCCAAAAACCCAACAGATTCAGGTCCAATGAACGAGGAGGCCGCACTACCGGACCACCTCGACCAATATGTCACCCGTGAAACATTACAGCAAGGTGCTGTCACATGATCCATAGAAAATGAAGTAGTGTCTAGTCACGCATAAACCACAGTTTGTCTCATTTCTGCAAGGGCAATGTTCTCCCATAGTGCTCAGAATTCACCGCAAACAATTCAGAGCTACATAGGACGTGTTAATGTCTTGTGAAAAAAAATATAGGGCCTCCCATCAGGTAGACCATTTACTGGGTGCAAGTCTTTTGATTTGCCGCCACTTCAGTGACTTGCGCATCAATGTGGCTGAAATAATGATGATTAGGACAACACAACACCCTGTCCCTGAGCAGAGAGAATCTCCGACCAAGCTGGGAGTCAAACCCGGGCCCTTAGGATTGACATTCTGTCGCACTGACCACTCAGCTACTGGGAGTGGACATGATGTTGTTGTTGTTGTTGTTGTTGTTGTCTTCAGTCCTGACACTGGTTTGATGCAGCTCTCCATGCTACTCTATCCTGTGCAAGCTTCTTCATCTCCCAGTACCTACTACAGCCTACACCTTCTGAATCTGCTTAGTATATTCATCTCTTGGTCTCCCTCTACGAATTTTACCCTCCACGCTGCCCTCCAGTACCAAATTGGTGATCCCTTGATGCCTCAGAACATGTCCTACCAACCGATCCTTTCTTCTAGTCAAGTTGTGCCACAAACTCCTCTTCTCTCCAATTCTATTCAATACCTCCTCATTAGTTATGTGATCTACCCATCGAATCTTCAGCTTTCTTCTGTAGCACCACATTTCGAAAGCTTCTACTCTCTTCTTGTCTAAACTATTTATCGTCCATGTTTCACTTCCATACATAGCTACACTCCGTACAAACACTTTCAGAAACGACCTCCTGACTCTTAAATCAATACTCGATGTTAATAAATTTCTCTTCTTCAGAAACGCTTTCCTTGCCATTGCCAGTCTACATTTTATATCCTCTCTACTTCGACCATTATCAATTATTTTGCTCCCCAAATAGCAAACCTCCTTTACTACTTTATGTGTCTCATTTCCTAATCTAATTCCCTCAGCATCACCCGATTTAATTCGACTACATTCCATTATCCTCGTTTTGCTTTTGTTGATGTTCATCTTATACCCTCCTTTCAAGACCCTGTCCATTCCGTTCAACTGCTCTTCCAAGTCCTTTGCTGTCTCTGACAGAATTACAATGTCATTGGCGAACCTCAAAGTTTTTATTTCTTCTCCATGGATTTTAATACCTACTCCGAATTTTTCTTTTTTTCCTTTACTGCTTGCTCAATATAGAGATTGAATAGCATCGGGGAGAGGCTACAACCCTGTCTCATTCCCTTCCCAACCACTGCTCCCCTTCAAGTCCCTCGATTCTTATAACTGTCATCTGGTTTCTGTACAAATTGTAAATAGCCATTCGCTCCCTGTATCTTACCCCTGCCACCTTCAGAACTTGAAAGAGAGTATTCCAGTCAACATAGTCAAAATCTTTCTCTAAGTCTACAAATGCTAGAAACGTTGGTTTGCCTTTCCTTAATCTTTCTTCTAAGATAAGTCGTAGGGTCAGTATTGCCTCACATATTCCAACATTTCTACGGAATCCAAACTGATCTTCCCCGAGGTCGGCTTCTACCAGTTTTTCCATTCGTCTGTAAAGAATTCACGTTAGTATTTTGCAGGTGTGACATTAAACTGATAGTTCGGTAATTTTCACATCTTTCAACATCTGCTTTCTTTGGTATTCGAATTACTACATTCTTCTTGAAGTCTGAGGGAATTTCGCCTGTCTCATACATCTTGCTCACCAGATGGTAGAGTTTTGTTAGGCCTGGCTCTCCCAAGGCCATCAGTAGTTCTAATGGAATGTTGTCTACTCCCGGGGCCTTGTTTCGACATAGGTCTTTCAGTGCTCTGTCAAACTTTTCACGCAGTATCATATCTCCCATTTCATCTTGATCTACCTACTCTTCCATTTCCATAATATTGTCCTCAAGAACATCGCGACATAGGACATGTTAATTGTTTAGTAATGTGTATGGCCCTAGGAGTGTGACCCAACAATTCCTGCCCATACATTAGTACTGATCCCGATGCCTCACCTCCGTGACTGTTCAAGGATTTGTATCTGCGAACATGTGTAGTGCACCATGCTTGCGAATCCAGTCCACACTGCTGAATACCACATATGACTCATCACAATTAAATCTTCGCATATCTCAACTGCTTTTCGTTTCTTGACAGATCACTATAGGTTGTTCTCTGTTAGGTTTTACCAATACTATGTGAATATGTGACACGTTTTTAAACACTTTGTATGAATACACAGAAAGAGGTCCAAACAACTCTAGTGGTATAACAGAAACCATAAAAAGACGATAATTTTCAGGAAGAACTATAAATCAAACACATTGAAGATACATGAGAAAGGGCTGAAACATGTGGATAAAAAAAAGTCAAATGGTGTCTTAAATACAGCAGAATTTATCTCTCTGTACTTTTCCTAGGAAACATGGAAAAGAAGAGCTACATGGAAAAGATGATTGTGCCACAGTAGTTCTTATCATTTGTGTAGATTCCTGTTGTGGCAGTAGCACACCTAGCGTGGTGGAACTGGTCGCCCGGACTGGAACTCGACTTACCCGGCTGTGCGACGCTGGCAATGGCGATGAAGACGCAGACGTAGACCATGCTCTGAGTGCGCGTCTTCTCACCGTGGAACTCCCCCAGGTAGGCGTATGTCACAGCAGAGGGCCCGCAGATGCTGTATAGTGAGAAAACAAAAGACCAAACTAGCACTTCTCCCGCACAATAACCTGAAAGCGATGCATAATGGCAGTCAGGTAGATGGAATATTTCTTGAGTAGCAAAAACCATTCGTATCGGTGCCACATTAAAATTCAATATTGAAAGTGGGATCAAACAACTTTTTGACTGGAGGATTTCCTGGAAAGGAGGACATGAGCTGTTATTGTGGATGGAGAGTCATCAGCTGAAGTACAGGGTGTTCAAAACGTTTCTCCGCAGTGCTGTATGATTGTTAGCCGCGCATGCCGTATGATTGTTCACCTGCCTGGGTTACTTCCCTTCAAGTGGACTCCCCCAACATTCCACTGTTTCGTTTATCTCATCCAGAGTCAGTAGTATTGTTGGTGAGTGTCATTACGTGTTGACGTGAACATTTAAGTTTAGTTCCTTTGTTCGTTTGTTTCGTTCCTGTCACTGTTAAAATGCAAACCATTGAGGAATGTGTGTTTTTAGCCAAACAAGTGTTCAAAGCTGGCGGTAAACACACAGTTTTGGTTTGTCAAACATTTAATTCAGTTTTCCCGGAGACAACACTCCCACATCGTGATACTGTGCGAGATTTGATTAACAAATTTCGAAGTACGTGTTCAGTGACAGATGCACCGAGAAGTGGTCATCCTAGCATTTTGTCCGAGGATAAACTACTCGATATTTCTGATAAAATGTCCATGAGTTCGAAAAAAGTCAGTAAGAAAACTCGCCCAGGAAATCGATGTTAATGTCAGAACAGCCCACACAGCTGTAAGGAAAAAAATGGTTCCAATGGCGCTGAGCACTATGGGACTCAACTGCTGAGGTCATTAGTCCCCTAGAACTTAGAACTACTTAAACCTAACTAACCTAAGGACATCACACACATCCATGCCCGAGGCAGGATTCGAACCTGCGACCGTAGCGGTCTCGCGGTTCCTGACTGCAGCGCCAGAACCGCGCGGCCACTTCGGCCGGCTGTAAGGAAAAAATTAGAACTTTTCCCATACAAAGTGACAGTCGTGCAAGAACTGAAAAATACTGATCATGGCAACAGACTGCATTATTGTCAATGGTTCAAAAATTTCGTTCAACAAAATTGAAGGGATATTCTTAATGAAACGTTTTTTCGCTGATGACAAACTCTCAAAATTCTCTTATGTGGAGTACTGCAAATCCATTGTGCATTCATGAGGAACCACTTCATTCTGTGAAAATAGGAGTTTGGATTGCAATTTCTAGATGTCGGATTGTGGGTCCCATATTTTTCAATGAAACAATAAACGCACAACGATACTGCAGCGATATTCTGTACCCATTTATAGGAGAACTTGTGTTAAGTGAAATACTGAACGGTTATTTTCAACAAGATGAGCATAAAGCTCACATTTCAATGTGACTGTTTGCTGATGTTTTTCGTGATCGCGTAGTTTCACAGGGCCTTTGGCCTCCACGATAGTCTGACCCAACACCACCTGACGTTTTCTTCTGGGGTGCAGCGAAAGCAGCTGTCTATAAAAACCGTCCAAAATCCACCGATGAATTGAAAACTGCATTATCCACTTTCACTGCTTCTGTTACAGAAGATATGTTACAGCTTGTGTTTGGAAACATGATTAGACGTGTATTCAACAACAGGGGGGGACACTTTCAACGTTTAATGTGAAAATTTGTAAGTAAAAATGAATATTCAATAAATTAATAACTTGTATTTCACTGAGTTTCATTCTGGTATATTCACTGTGGCATACGGCATGTGCGGCTAAAAATCATACAGCAATGCGGTGAGATTTTTTGAACACCCCGTAGAAATATCTTCAGTACCCCAGGGAAGTTTACTGTAACCCTTGCTGTTTGCAGTGTATATTCTCCTCATTCCTCACACAGCATGTATGACACATCGAACTTTTATTTATTTATTTTTGGTAGCTCAGTGAATAAACCAAACTTGCAGTGAATGATTGTAGCATATACAGACCATCCATAAAGTTCCAAGGCTGATTTTATTCCTGGTATATAAGCGACATCAGTGCAGTAGCTACGGTGGTAGTTTGAACCAACGACTCTAAACAACAGGTGTGCATTCGGACAGCCAGTTGTGAGTAGGCACTGTGAAGCTGTGGACATGTGCCTATAGTGTCGCAACATTGTTGCATCACAAACTGAAGATGAACAGTGAACTGAAGATCTCTAAACCTAGTGTTCAAGACATTCTACAGAATGTTTTGAAGCAGAGATAAGAGTGTACGAAATTCGTCCTGCATATCTTTAGTCCCGAACAAAATCAACAATGTATGGAAGACTACTACCACTTGACTGAAAAGCAAAATGCCAACAATTACTTTCTGCAAAAATCATCAGACGTGATGTCACTAGGTGTCATCAATACAAACCTGAGAGAACACGAAAAAGCGCAGAAATTCATACGAAGGGTCAACGCTTTGATGATGTAACCGACCTTTGCGTCACTGTGACGGTCAAACTGAACTTAAGGAACAAGAACGTTTCTGATAGATTCACAAGGTTTTATGAATGTCCTGTTCTATGCACTCTAGTGGAAGGACGTAATGTGGAACATATGAAACAGTAAAACCACAACCTTGACGTGTGCTGACTGTGCATCGCTTGTTTTTCTTCTGGACATTATCAGCAGGTGGCACCATCAACATGAAGACAGCGGCCTATTACAGTGTCAGCAGGTCTTTAACCATTTCACTGCTCCAGACGTAAATATAAGCTAATCGTTTCAGTGCTACAGACGTATATATACTATTTTCTATAAACAATACTTACAGCGATTCCCTGCTACAGTCGTATAGTTACGTATAACGCCGACAATCGGCCAGCGAGTCGGAGGTAACTGTTGCGCAAGTATGCAGTTTAATTGTTGTAATACTAGGAAATACCTGAACGACTATTGAATGCTGAATTCTCTTTCTGCTGAGTTCATTCGTATCACTATATTACCTAGTATGTGTGCGGCCGTTTCCGCGTGACCATATAAAATGACGCGACGTTACCGTCCGTTTACAGACGATGAGCTGCTGAGTATTCTAAAAAGAGTGACGAGGACATCATCATGCCCAATAATGACGACGACGAGCTGGCAGATAAATCTGTCACCACAAATATAAAAAATATTTGTGAATCAACAAACGTTGAACCAGTAAATGCAGATCCAGATTTTGATGTTATCGTCGATTCTTTCTCCGATTCCGAAGAAGAGCCTGAGCGTATGCCCGAAAAATATCCTAAGAGACACAAACAGTTGATTTTAAATGGAAAGACTCTGATTTGGACCCTAAAGTGATTAATTTCGATAACAGTGGTTCCGGTTGCAAAATCGTCAATTTAGATTATTTATGTACTGTCTACGACTGATTCCAAGTTTTTTTTTTTAGCCAAGAAATTGTGAGCTACATAGCTGAGCAACGTAATTTATATTATGAACACCTTTGCAATGATGCCAGTGAAAAATCAAGACTGCGACGTTGGAAAAACACAAACAGTGACGAAGTTTACTGTTTCCTTGCTGTAAATTTTCTGATGGCTCAAGTGAGAAAAAATGAAATAAACAGTTATTGGACCAATGATCAGTTACTGTCTACTCCAATGTTTGAGAGATAGATATCTTCTGTTACGTCTAATGTTACATTTTGCTGATAACAGTAAGGACCGCCGGCCGCTGTGGCCGATCGGTTCTAGGCGCTTCAGTCTGGAACCGCGCTACTGCTACGGTCGAATCCTGCCTCGGGCATGGATGTGTGTGATGTCCTTAGGTTAGTTAGGTTTAAGTAGTTCTAAGTTCTAGGGGACTGATGACCTCAGATGTTAAGTCCCATAGTTCTCAGAGTCATTTGAACCAGTAAGGACCCTGGAGATGACAAAATCTGGAAATTACGTCGAGTTGTGGATCACTTACGAAAAGTATTTCCAGGTGCCTTCTATTTTTTTTAAAATTTGTGCATTGACGAAAGTTTAGTTCTCTTCAAAGGTCGTGTCTTCTTCAAGCAGTACATTCCTTCTAAACGCCACAGATTTGGTGTAAAATTTGCTGTGTTATGTGATGTGAAACTGGTTATATTCCTGACTTTATTATTTATGTGGGTGCAGCAACAGACGTAAAAAAGGAAACTGGCTTTGGTGTAAATGTTGGAATACCTGGAAGCATTGTTCTCACTGTACTTGAACGTTACCTTGGTAAAGGTTACACATTATATATTGACAATTGGTACGCTAGCCCAACGTTATTTTCTGATTTGCATGACAGAGTGATTAATGCCTGTGGAACTGTGAGAACAAACCTCAAAGGCATGCCTGCTTTATCAAAAAAACTTAGAAAAAGCGAGATCGAGTTTATGTCAACAGATAAACTTCTTGCTCTAAACTGACAGGACAAGCGGGAAGTGAGGATGCTTTCAACTCTTCATGTAAGTGTAATTACAGCAACTGACAAAACTGACAGAACCACGAATGAACCAAAAACAAAACCAGCTTGCATCGTAAGCTACACTGAAAATATGGGGGCCGTCGACAGGAGCGACATGATGCTAAGTTCAGTAGAATGTGTACGAAAAACTGTAAAATGGTATAAAAAAGTATTTTTCGTTTGGTGGATCTGTCTCTGCTCAATGCGCATGCATTATACACTCCTGGAAATGGAAAAAAGAACACATTGACACCGGTGTGTCAGACCCACCATACTTGCTCCGGACACTGCGAGAGGGCTGTACAAGCAATGATCACACGCACGGCACAGCGGACACACCAGGAACCGCGGTGTTGGCCGTCGAATGGCGCTAGCTGCGCAGCATTTGTGCACCGCCGCCGTCAGTGTCAGCCAGTTTGCCGTGGCATACGGAGCTCCATCGCAGTCTTTAACACTGGTAGCATGCCGCGACAGCGTGGACGTGAACCGTATGTGCAGTTGACGGACTTTGAGCGAGGGCGTATAGTGGGCATGCGGGAGGCCGGGTGGACGTACCGCCGAATTGCTCAACACGTGGGGCGTGAGGTCTCCATAGTACATCGATGTTGTCGCCAGTGGTCGGCGGAAGGTGCACGTGCCCGTCGACCTGGGACCGGACCGCACGGATGCACGCAAAGACCGTAGGATCCTACGCAGTGCCGTAGGGGACTGCACCGCCACTTCCCAGCAAATTAGGGACACTGTTGCTCCTGGGGTATCGGCGAGGACCATTCGCAACCGTCTCCATGAAGCTGGGCTACGATCCCGCACACCGTTAGGCCGTCTTCCGCTCACGCCCCAACATCGTGCAGCCCGCCTCCAGTGGTGTCGCGACAGGCGTGAATGGAGGGACGAATGGAGACGTGTCGTCTTCAGCGATGAGAGTCGCTTCTGCCTTGGTGCCAATGATGGTCGTATGCGTGTTTGGCGCCGTGCAGGTGAGCGCCACAATCAGGACTGCATAGGACCGAAGCACACAGCTCCAACACCCGGCATCATGGTGTGGGGTGCGATCTCCTACACTGGCCGTACACCACTGGTGATCGTCGAGGGGACACTGAATAGTGCACGGTACATCCAAACCGTCATCGAACCCATCGATCTACCATTCCTAGACCGGCAAGGGAACTTGCTGTTCCAACAGGACAATGCACGTCCGCATGTATCCCGTGCCACCCAACGTGCTCTAGAAGGTGTAAGTCAACTACCCTGGCCAGCAAGATCTCCGGATCTGTCCCCCATTGAGCATGTTTGGGACTGGATGAAGCGTCGTCTCACGCAGTCTGCACGTCCAGCACGAACGCTGGTCCAACTGAGGCGCCAGGTGGAAATGGCATGGCAAGCCGTTCCACAGGACTACATCCAGCATCTCTACGATCGTCTCCATGGGAGAATAGCAGCCTGCATTGCTGCGAAAGGTGGATATACACTGTACTAGTGCCGACATTGTGCATGCTCTGTTGCCTGTGTCTATGTGCCTGTGGTTCTGTCAGTGTGACCATGATCTGACCCCAGGAATGTGTCAATAAAGTTTCCCCTTCCTGGGACAATGAATTCACGGTGTTCTTATTTCAATTTCCAGGAGTGTATAAAACTCAAACGGGACGAAATATTTCAGTATCTGATTTTCAACAGAAACTTATCAAGGAGATCCTAGAGATTCACCACCAACTGCAAACAGAGGGACGTCGTGGAAGGAGATCGGCTGGTGGTGACAATCCCTTACGTCTAATCGAGCGCCACTTCATCTCGCTAATCCCAGGAACTTCAAAGAAAAAGGCCGCCGAGAGAAGGTGAATTTTATGTGCAAAACATGATAAACGAAGTGACACAAGATACATTTGTGTAAAATGTAATGTGCCTTTATGTTTGAACTTTTGTTTCGATAGATATCACACTTTGAAGTATTACTAATGTAATATGTTTTGTATTTTTTTTCTCCTAATAAAGTACCATTTTTGAACAAAATAAGACTCTCTGAACAAAGATTTAAAAAAAGGAAACGATTTACACCGACAATACTGGATTTTGCGTCTCATTGTTATCTCAATAATAACGGTAGACTGCTACAGTCGTATATATACGCACCGGGAGAAAATAACGTGCACAGGGCGGAAGCCGCTGAGAGTAAATGCGCAGTGGAAGGGTTAAGAAACAGAGTTAATTTCTGTTTGTTTTTAGTAATTTTGGGCTAGAATGTGTTCAGAATATGCTCTAACGTACTAGTACAACAAGGTGACAAAAGTGATGGGATACCTCCTAATATTGCACCAGACCTCATTTTTCCCAGCACAGTGCAGCAACTCGAAATGGCATGGACTCCACAAGTCATTGGAAGTCCCCTGCAGAAATATTGAGGCACCTGCCTCTACAGCTGTCCAAGATTGCGAAAGTGTTGCAGGATTTTCTGCATGAACTGAGCTCACGATTATATCCCATATCAGGCAATCTGGGTGGCCAAATCATCACTCAAATTTTCCGGAACATTCTTCAAACCCATCGCGAACAACTGTGTGAAGTTCACGAATGACTGCAAATGATTTCCAGTCAGTGATTGGTTCAGTTGGATCAGATGATCCAATCCATTCCATGTACACACACAGCCCACGCAGTTATGGAGCCACCACCCAGTTGCACAGTGCCTCATTGACAACTTGGGTCCATGGCTTTGTGGGTTTTGTGCTACAAACGAATCCTACCATCAGCTCTCATCAACTGAAATTGGGACCCGTCTGACCAGGCCACGATTTTCCCGTCATGTAGCGTCCAACCAATGTGGTCAAGTTCAAGAGAGGTGCTGCAGGCGATGTCGTGGTGTTAACGAAGGCACTTCTCATCACCTATCTGCTGTCGTAACCAAATTTTGCTGCACTGTCGTAACGGGTATGTTCGTCATGCATCCCACATTTCTTTCTACAGTTACACTCCCGGAAATTGAAATAAGAACACCGTGAATTCATTGTCCCAGGAAGGGGAAACTTTATTGACACATTCCTGGGGTCAGATACATCACATGATCACACTGACAGAACCACAGGCACATAGACACAGGCAACAGAGCATGCACAATGTCGGCATTAGTACAGTGTATATCCACCTTTCGCAGCAATGCAGGCTGCTATTCTCCCATGGAGACGATCGTAGAGATGCTGGATGTAGTCCTGTGGAACGGCTTGCCATGCCATTTCCACCTGGCGCCTCAGTTGGACCAGCGTTCGTGCTGGACGTGCAGACCGCGCGAGACGACGCTTCATCCAGTCCCAAACATGCTCAATGGGGGACAGATCCGGAGATCTTGCTGGCCAGGGTAGTTGACTTACACCTTCTAGAGCACGTTGGGTGGCACGGGATACATGCGGACGTGCATTGTCCTGTTGGAACAGCAAGTTCCCTTGCCGGTCTAGGAATGGTAGAACGATGGGTTCGATGACGGTTTGGATGTACCGTGCACAATTCAGTGTCCCCTCGACGATCACCAGTGGTGTACGGCCAGTGTAGGAGATCGCTCCCCACACCATGATGCCGGGTGTTGGCCCTGTGTGCCTCGGTCGTATGCAGTCCTGATTGTGGCGCTCACCTGCACGGCGCCAAACACGCATACGACCATCATTGGCACCAAGGCAGAAGCGACTCTCATCGCTGAAGACGACACGTCTCCATTCGTCCCTCCATTCACGCCTGTCGCGACACCACTGGAGGCGGACTGCACGATGTTGGGGCGTGAGCGGAAGACGGCCTAACGGTGTGCGGGACCGTAGCCCAGCTTCATGGAGACGGTTGCGAATGGTCCTCGCCGATACCCCAGGAGCAACAGTGTCCCTAATTTGCTGGGAAGTGGCGGTGCGGTCCCCTACGGCACTGGGTAGGACCCTACGGTCTTGGCGTGCATCCGTGCGTCGCTGCGGTCCGGTCCCAGGTCGACGGGCACGTGCACCTTCCGCCGACCACTGGCGACAACATCGATGTACTGTGGAGACCTCACGCCCCACGTGTTGAGCAATTCGGCGGTACGTCCACCCGGCCTCCCGCATGCCCACTATACGCCCTCGCTCAAAGTCCGTCAACTGCACATACGGTTCACGTCCACGCTGTCGCGGCATGCTACCAGTGTTAAAGACTGCGATGGAGCTCCGTATGCCACGGCAAACTGGCTGACACTGACGGCGGCGGTGCACAAATGCTGCGCAGCTAGCGCCATTCGACGGCCAACACCGCGGTTCCTGGTGTGTCCGCTGTGCCGTGCGTGTGATCATTGCTTGTACAGCCCTCTCGCAGTGTCCGGAGCAAGTATGGTGGGTCTGACACACCGGTGTCAATGTGTTCTTTTTTCCATTTCCAGGAGTGTATTTCGTGCAATGTTGCTTTCCATTAGCACCGACATCTCTATGAAAACATTGCTGTTCTCAGTTGATAAGTGAAGGTCATCAGTTATTGCATTGACTGTGTGAGAGGTAATGCCTGGAATGTGGTATTCCCAGTACACTCTTGACACTGTGGACCTGAGAGTAATGAGCTCCCTAATGATTTCCGAACTGGAATGTCCAAGCGTCTAGCTCCAACTGCCATTCTATGTTCAACATCTGTTATTTTGCATCATGTGGCCATAATCATGTTGGACACCTTTTCACATGAATCACCTGTGTTCAAATGACAGCTCTGCCAATGCACTGTACTTATACATTTTCCACCATCTGTATACGTGCATATAGCTATACCATGACTTTCGTCACCTTATTGTGCTCTATTGTATCGAATAAGAGAGTGTTCATTTCATAACGACTGTACAGCAATACATATTTTTTTCAATGTCACTTTAAATCTTCATTCTAGTAGCATTACGGTCATAAATTTTAGGTGTTTGAGATTGAGTTCTCTGAATATTGCACATATTTCAGTTACTATGTAACATAAATAGTTTTCAGATTAAATATGTCCTAAAATTTTGCTGAATCACAATTTTTTTAAAAATTTAATGTGTTAGTCTTATGCCTAAAAGAAGCTTCACATTCAACAATGTACGATGAATGGCGTGCTCTGAAACACTTGTGTGTGCACCGGCATTGTGCTCTTTTGGTAGAGATGCCACAGATCACCATGTGTCCTACTTTACAGAGCAGGCAAGCCTCCGAACCCCATGTTCTGTGAAGAGTCGTGGTTGTCCTGTCATTTAATGCCTAGTGCTAGTTTCACTGTCCTTTTACTTCTTTCCATAGATGCTCATGACACTAGCATGCGAACATTCTACCCGTTTCTCAGTTTTTGAGACACTCATTCACAGCCTCTGCGTGGTAATAATCTGCCCTTTGTCAAAGTCGCTTATCTCAACGAATTTCCCCATTTGCAGCCTGTAGATTCCCACTGTGTTATGTCTATTACTCTACAGGTATGTGTTTTTTTTCCTTTAAGAAATACATGTATTAGCGTACAAACTGCCAGCAACTGCCACAATTTTCTTCTTACTGTCCATACTTTTTAATGTATTAACTACTTTAGAAGTGCCAAAATGCACTAGAATAAATCAATGTCCGTAAAATGCCACATGTACAATGTACATGCAGTGAGACAGTCACAATTCCTGAAATCCATCGCCTGCGGCCTCTGGCCTGCCGAGGAGCATTGCATTCCCAGGTCCACGGATAAACCACGAAAATCCGCCGCATTACGACACACACAAACAAACCCGGTCTGTGGGTAGATCAGTGAGACTAGATCCAACTGGCAGGGCTTGAACATTAGTGGTAAACAATGGGCTTCAGATCGGCAGAAATGGCCTGTGGTTATGGCTCATCGTTGAAGTCCACTCGTGTGGCTAGCTATTCACATGTCACATACGCCACGTTGCTGAAATGAGACCGCAGTGATCGATCCATGCAAGAGGTAACATGCACAAATACTTTGAGAATCAATACTAATGAGGATAGGTAGCAACTCACCGTACAAATGATTGTTGAGCCGCAGACAGACATGTAGGAAAGACAACCACACTCTCACAACTAAATTTTGGGCCATAGCGTTTCTCAGAAAACGAGAGTACACACTCAGACACAAATCACGCACACTTGGCTGACGTCTCTAACCACTGCGCCAACAATCTTTGAGAATCAGAGCCAAACAAACCACTCCTCACGCCTCCCTGCCTGCTATCGGCTAGCGGCAAGGAATGGTGGCAGCACTTAAAAACTGCAAGCCGAGGAGAGTGGCAGAAAGGGGAGAAGCAGTAAGAATGAGGGAGTCGGGAAGCACAGTGCCCAGCCAGCAACGATGCATGACATCTCAGTAAACAAACCATTTCATGTATTGAGACAAAATCGACATTTTTCCGGTGTTTTTTTTTTTTTTTTTTTTAAATTTCTCTGATATTACCCTGATTTCCTGGACACGTTTGATATTCCCTGATTTCCAGGACTTGTGGCAACCACGTTGTTCTTTTAAGATCTTATGTGGTATTTTTGCAGATGTGTGTAGATGTATTGAGCTGTGGCACTCGTTACTGGCGCGCCAGTCTCTTGGATGTCCATTATCGATCCTTCGATGTCTCTTATCTTTGCCTGGCTTTGTTGCTTTCCGCATTCGCAGGGCGAGTGGCAGTTGACGTTTGCTCGGGCGATGTGCTGAGATGCTGAGAGGTACGAGGTGGGAAGCAACCACGTATGTGTGGAGTTGGTTGTAAGCGGTCTGCCGGTTCAGCATGGAGGATATGTGTTGGCTGCCTGCCTGTCTGCTCTCCTGACCGCCTAGCTTGGGTTTCTGCCTGGTGTACCCTACACGAGCCATACCGGACGTCAGCAGAAGTTAAGCAGCCTTGTGTTTCCTTTAAAGAAAAGGAGCAAATGTATAAGACTTTGGTAACCAATTTTGGTGGCCTCTTAAGTGTGGCCTTAGCGTTTACACTGCCTTTGGGGAGAGCTAATTCTTTTAAATTTAAATAGTTGGGGTTCCCTGTCCTTTATAATCTATTGGGGGTTGTATTTGAATTTTCTCTTTGGGGTTCCTTCCTTGTACTTGGTTAAATGTATACTTGTATGGCGGAAAGTGACTCCTGGTTAAAACTCGGAGAAGGTGTTTGATGTTACTGCATTCGTCTTTTCAATTAAGTGTTGTCATCCCTTCGAGCGACCTGGCGTCACTCCTCGTTAATTAATGCTGGTTTATGTGTACTTAATTTTGAATTATATAACGGTAAGACAGAGATTTAGGAACCAGGTTTTAAATTGTAAGACATTTACAGGGGCAGATGTGGACTCTGACCACAATCTATTGCTTATGAACTATAGAAACTGCAAAAAGGTGGTAATTTAAGGAGATGGGACCCGGATAAACTCAAAGAACCAGATGTTGTACAGGGTTTCAGGGAGAGCATAAGGGAACAACTGACAGGAATGGGGGAAAGAAATACAGCAGAAGAAGAATGGGTAGCTTTGAGGGATGAAATAGTGAAGGCAGCGGAGGATCAAATAGGTACAAAGACGAGGCCTTGGATAAAAGAAGAAATATTGAATTTAATTGATGAAAGGAGAAAATATAAAAATGCAGTAAATGAAGCAGGCAAAAAGGAATACAAACGTCTCAAAAATGAGCGACAGGAAATGCAAACTGGCTAAGCAGGGATGGCTATAGACCAAATGTAAGGATGTAGAGGCATATATCACTAGGGGTAAGATAGATACTGCCTACAGGAAAATTAAAGAGACCTTTGGAGAGAAGAGAACCACTTGTATGAATATCAAGAGCTTTGGTGGAAACCCATTTCTAAGCAAAGAAGGGAAAGCAGAAAGGTGTAAGGAGTATATAGAGGGTCTATACAAGGGCGATGTACTTGAGGACAATATTATGGAAATGGAAGAGGATGTAGATGAAGATGAAATGGGAGATATGATACTGCGTGAAGAGTTTGACAGAGCACTGAAAGACCTGAGTCGAAACAAGGCCCCCGGACTAGACAATATTCCATTGGAACTACTGACGGCCGTGGGAGAGCCAGTCCTGACAAAACTCTACCATCTGGTGAGCAAGATGTATGAGACAGGCAAAATACCCTCAGACTTCAAGAAGAATATAATAATTCCAATCCCAAAGAAAGCATGTGTTGACAGATGTGAAAATTACCGAACTATCAGTTTAATAAGTCACAGCTGCAAAATACTAACGCGAATTCTTTACAAACGAATGGAAAAACTGATAGAAGCCGACCTCGGGGAAGATCAGTTTGGATTCTGTAGAAATGTTGGAACACGTGAGGCAATACTGACGCTATGACTTATCTTAGAAGAAAGATTAAGGAAAGGCAAACCTACGTTTCTAGCATTTGTAGACTTAGAGAAAGCTTTTGACAATGTTGATTGGAATACTCTCTTTCAAATTCTGAACGTGGTTCAAATGGTTCAAATGGCTCTGAGCACTACGGAACTTAACATCTGTGGTCATCAATCCCCCAGAACTTAGAGCTACTTAAACCTACCTAACCTAAGGACAGCACACACATCCATGCCCGAGGCAGGATTCGAACCTGCGACCGTAGCGGTCACGCGGTTCCAGACTGAAGCGCCTTTAACCGCACGGGCACACCGACCGGCTTCTGAACGTGGCAGGGGTAAAATACAGGGAGCGAAAGGCTATTTACAATTTGTACAGAAACCAGATGGCAGTTACAAGAGTCGAGGGACATGAAAGGGGAGCAGTGGTTGGGAAAGGAGTGAGACAGGGTTGTAGCCTCTCCCCGATGCTATTCAATCTGTATATTGAGCAAGCAGTAAAGGAAACAAAAGAAAAATTCGGAGTAGGTATTAAAATCCATGGAGAAGAAATAAAAAACTAAGAATCGCCGATGACATTGTAATTCTGTCAGAGACAGCAAAGGACTTGGAAGATCAGATGAACGGAATGGACAGTGTCTTGAAAGGGGGATATAAGATGAACATAAACAAAAGCAAGACGAGGATAATGGAATGTAGTCAAATTAAGTCGGGTGATGCTGAGGGAATTAGATTAGGAAATGAGACACTTAAAGTAGTAAAGGAGTTTTGCTATTTGGGGAGCAAAATAACTGATGATGGTCGAAGTAGAGAGGATATAAAATGTAGACTGGCAATGGCAAGGAAAGCGTTTCTGAAGAAGAGAAATTTGTTAACATCGAGTATAGATTTAAATGTCAGGAAGTCGTTTCTGAAAGTATTCGTATGGAGTGTAGCCATGTATGGAAGTGAAACATGGACAATAAATAGTTTGGACAATAAGAGAACAGAAGCTTTCGAAATGTGGTGCTACAGAAGAATGTTGAAGATTGGGTGGGTAGATCACGTAACTAATGGGGAGGTATTGAAGAGAATTGGGGAGAAGAGGAGCTTGTGGTACAACTTGACTAGAAGAAGGGATCGGTTGGTAGGACATGTTCTGAGACATCGAGGGATCACCAATTTAGTATTGGAGGGCAGTGTGGAGGGTAAAAATCGTAGAGGGAGACCGAGAGATGAATACACCTAGCAGATTCATAAGAATGTAGGCTGCAGTAGGTACTGGGAGATGAAGAAGCTTGCACAGGATAGAGTAGCATGGAGAGCGGCATCAAACCAGTCTCAGGACTGAAGACCACAACGACAACAACAACAATTTTGAATTGGCCATTTGAATTAATATTTTGGAGCGCAGTATAGCACTAAGGCAACCTCATTGTATACCACCCTGTGCCCCTTTCTAGTACCTTAATTTTCAGAAGGACGAATTAGCTCCACTAATGGTTTTACTGATGTGCTCCCTTCAAAATCTTGTCTTGTATAAGTTTGCCGCCTGTGTGTCTGGGAACACAGAGATGAGCTTTAGAGTGACTTCAGTGCTAGTCAGTTAATGGAATATTCATTTTGCCTTGGCTTCCACTGAAGAGTGTGAGTGGAGCGTAATGTGTTTCATTTGCTATTCATTTAGTTACTGTAAGTTTGTTTATTTAATGGGAAGCAAGACATTTAAAGTGTGTTGGTATTAACTCCCCTAGTTGCTGTGTGTTGCTAATTCGTTCCAAATGGCCTACTACTTATTTAATGGCAAGGCTGTTGATTAGTTCGTTACTGCGAATACAAATTCACGCTCTTTATTTGTTGCCGAAATTGTTAAAGTGTCTGTGTCGTGATTCAATCACTAGCTACGTGTTTGAGCTAAATTGATATAAACCTTATATTGCCTCCTTAAAATTTGTTGCCAGGAGAAATCCTCAAGAGAACTAAGTTTTGTCACTGCTTATGTTAACCTTTTACTGGAAGCAATATTTCATGTAGTTAAATTTTGACCGAGCGAGGTGGCGCAGCGGTAGCACACTGGACTCGCATTCGGGAGGACGACGGTTCAATCCTGTGTCCGGCCATCCTGATTTAGGTTTTCCGTGATTTCCCTAAATCGCTCCAGGCCAGTGCTGGGATGGTTCATTTGAAAGGGCACGGCCGACTTCCTTCCCCGTCCTTCCCTAATCCGATGAGACCGATGACCTCGCTGTTTGGTCTCTTCCCCCAAACAACCCAACCCAACCCAAGTTAAATTTTGTCTTAAAATGTGTATTTGGTTGGTTGGTTGTTTTGGGGAAGGAGACCAGACAGTGAGGTCATCGGTCTCATCGGATTAGGGAAGGACGGGGAAGGAAGTCGGCCGTGCCTTTGAAAGGAACAATCCCGGCATTCGCCTGGAGCGATTTAGGGAAACTACGGAAAACCTGAATCAGGATGGCCGGATGCGGGATTGAACCGTCGTCCTCCCGAATGCGAGTCCAGTGTCTAACCACTGCGCCACCTCGCTCGGTTAAAAAAAAAAAAAAGTTATTTCTCCGCTGTAATAAACGAGTGATAAAAGAAAAAAGCAAAAGGGCCTGGTCCTTCCTATTGTGTCCGGTTTGTAACACTTATCATGTATAATCACGTAGCTTGCTTCTTCGGTTGCACAGCAGACACAAGCACTAATCTCTGCATTCTTCATGCAGCCTGAAAAGGAGGCTACACGCGCATCTCTGAGTCTGTAACGCCAGCGCTCACTCACAAGATGCCGTTGAGCAGGCGCAGGAAGATGAGCAGCGGCAGGCTGGGCATGAAGGCGGCGACCACGGAGCACGCGCTGTTGGCCGCCAGAGTCACAGACAGCACCAGCCGCCGGCCGCGCGTGTCCGCCACGAACCCCCACAGGTGGGAGCTCACGATCATGCCTGCCGCAGCCGTAACACGCGTCAGCTTGTCACTACAGCCTTCAACATCTACAACTACGTACATATGCAAGTACACATAACACCTACATGTACATCAGGACCTCCGCCTAGACAATCACTCTCGTTGCACTCCAAATGTGGATCAGTGGAAAGCATAACTCGTGCAACAGGAGACGCCCTCTCCCACTACTGGCCATTACAATTGCTACACCACGAAGACGACGTGCTACAGACGGAAAATTTAACCGACAGGAAGAAGATGCTGTGATATGCAAATGATTAGCTTTTCAGAGCATTCACACAAGGCTGGCACCGGTGGCGACACCGACAACGTGCTGACATGAGGAAAGTTTCCAACCGAATTCTCATACACAAACAGCAGCTGACCGGCGTTGCCTGGTGAAACGTTGTTGTGATGCCTCGTGTAAGGAGGAGAAATGCGTACCTTCACGTTTCCGACTTTGATAAAGGTCGGATTATAGCCTATCGCGATTGCAGTTTATCGTATCGCGACATTGCTGCTCGCGTTGGTCGAGATCCAATGACTGTTATCAGAATATGGAATCCGTGGGTTCAGGAGGGTAATACGGAACGCCGTGCTGGATCCCAACGACCTCGTATCACTAGCAGTGGAGATGAGAGGCATCTTATCCGCATGGCTGTAACGGATCGGGCAGCCACGTCTCGATCCCTGAGTCAACAGATGGGGACGTTTGCAAGACAACAACCATCTGCACGAACTGTTCGACGAAGTTTGCAGCAGCATGGACTATCAGCGCGGAGACCATGGGTGGGATTACCCTTGACGCCACATCACAGACAGGAGCGCCTGCGATAGTGTACTTAGCGACGAACCTGGGTGCACGAATGGCAAAACGTCATTTTTTCGGATGAATCCAGGTTCTGTTTACAGCATCATGATGGTCGCATCCGTGTTTGGAGACATCGCAGTGAATTCACATTGGAAGCGTGTATTTGTCATCGCCATAGTGGCGTATCACCTGGCGTGATGGTATGGGGTGCCATTGGTTACACGTCTCGGTCACCTCTTGTTCGCACTGACGGCACTTTGAACAGTGGACGTTACATTTCAGATATGTTACGACCCGTGGCTCTACCCTTCATTCGATCCCTGCGAAACCCTACATTTCAGCAGGATAATGCACGACTGCATGTTGCGGGTCGTGTACGGGCCTTTCTGGATACAGAAAATGTTCGACTGTTGCCCTGGCCAGCACATTCTCCAGATCTCTCACCAATTGAAAACGTCTGGTCAATGGTGGCCGAGCAACTGGCTCGTCACAATACGCCAGTCACTACTCTTGATGAACTGTGGTATCGTGTTGATGCTGCGTGGGCAGCTGTACCAGTACAAGCCATCCAAGCTCTGTTTGACTCAATGCCCGGGCGTATCAAGGCCATTATTACGGCTAGAGTTTGTTGTTCTGGGTACTGATTTCTCAGGATCTATGCAGCAAAACTGCGTGGAAATGTAATCACATGTCAGTTCTAGTATAATATATCTGTCCAATGAATACCCGTTTATCATCTGCATTTCTTCTTGGTGTAGCAATTTTAATGGCCAGTAGTGTAGCTATATAGGTGTAGATACAGATTTAGATTTCGGTGTAGATATAGGTGTGGGTATAGATGCAGATGAAGATGTACACTGTGGTGACAAAGGTCATGCAGTCATGCACGCATACAGATGGCGGTAGTATCGTGGACACAAGGATAAAATGGCAGTGCGTTGGCAAAGCTGTCATTTGTACTCAGGTGATTCATGTGGAAAGGTTTCCGACGTGAGTATGGGCACACGCCAAGAATTAACAGACGTTGGGCGATGAATGGTCATTGGAGCTAGAAGCATGAGACTGTAGGTGAATGGAAAACCATGGCCTGGTCTGATGAGTTCCCATATCGGTTCGTAAGAACTGATGATAGGATTTTAGTGTGGCGCAGATCCCATGAAGTTCCGTATTACCCTCCTTGACCCACCGATTCCATATTCTGCTAACAGTCATTAGATCTCGACCAACGCGAGCAGCAATGTCGCGATACGATAAACCGCAATCGCGATAGGCTACAATCCGACCTTTATCAAAGTCGGAAACGTGATGGTGCGCATTTCTCCTCCTTACACGAGGCATCACAACAACGTTTCACCGGGAAACACCGGTCAACTGCTGTTTGTGCATGAGAAATCGGTTGGAAACGTTCCTCATGTCAGCACGTTGTAGGTGTCGCCACCGGCGCCAACCTTGTGTGAATGCTCTGAAAAGCTAATCATTTGCGTATCACAGCATCTTCTTGCTGTCGGTTAAATTTCGCGTCTGTAGCACGTCATCCTCGTGGTGTAGCAATTTTAATGGCCAGTAGTGTAATAACGATGTGGTGAAATACTCTCTTCTTTGCATGCTGTCATTTGCCAAAATCTCATTTCAATATCTGAAACTGTTTATGAAATATGAGGAATGTTGTGGATATTTCACTCTGGCTTTATCGCTGGCGCGGCGCGATCGCAAACGAGTGTGCTACATCAGATCAATTTTTCTTGAGACTGGTAGAGACAGATATCTCTACTCAATTCTAAAGAAAAATTTAATGTGTTTGCTCAATTACATACGCAACAACATATTATATAATACGCAACACATGTAAAATCATAGCCACCTCTATTTTTCATTGCGCGCTTTTCCGATTTTCGAGTACTCTCTTACTTTCACATAAATATCACAATAGCTACGACCATTAACGAAATGAAGGAGGCATAATCATAAACCTGACATATAAAGCTGTAAGTAAAGCAAAAATTAAATGTTTTTACCGAATAGTTTCTGTAAAATCGACTGAAAAAGATTGCAGGGCGCGCTCCTCGAGTCTGGCATCGCTTACCGGCCGAAAGGTGGTAAACACTTACAAGGGAACATCCCCATCGTACCCCTCTCAGATTTAGTTGTAAGTTGGCACAGTGGATAGGTCTTGAAAAACTGAACACAGATCAATTGAGAAAACAGGAAGAAGTTGTGTAGAACTACCAAAAAAATAAGGAAAATATAGAAACTGATAGTCCATGGAAAGATAGGCAACATCAAGGATGGTGTGAGCTCACGAGCGCCGTGGTCCCGTGGTTAGCGTGAGCAGCTGCGGAACGAGAGGTCCTTGGTTCAAGTCTTCCCTCGAGTGAAAAGTTTACTATCTTTTATTTTCGCAAAGTTATGATCTGTCCGTTCGTTCATTGACGTCACTATTCACTGTAATAAGTTTAGTGTACGTGTTTTGCGACCGCACCGCAAAACCGTGCGATTAGTAGACGAAAGGACGTGCCTCTCCAGTGGGAACCGAAACCATTTGATCGCAAGGTCATAGGTCAACCGATTCCTCCCCAGGAAAACACGTCTGATATATTCTATACGACACTGGTGACGGCATGTGCGTCACATGACAGGAATATGTTGTCGACTCACCTAACTTGTACACTTGGCGAATGGGTAAAAAGATTCTTCTACCTTGCCCGATTTAGGTTATCTTGTGGATGTGATAATCACTCCCAAAAAAGTGATGAAAACATAATTCTTTCAGTCGAGGGAAGACTTGAACCAAGGACCCCTCGCTCCTCCGCTGTTCGCGCTAACCTTTTTTTTTGTTCGATGTAGTTCGTTGCGTTTGGTCTGGGCTGACGTCACAAGACATCCGTCCAAGTTGACCGTTGATGCCTTGACTCAGTTTTTTTTATTACAGAGAGCACGCTGACCGAACACGCTGAGCTACCGCGCCGGCTGAACCATGGGACCTCAGCGCTCATGAGCTCAACATATCCTTGATGTTGCCTATCTTGCGTATCGACTGCTCAGTTTGTATATTTTGCTTATTTTTTTCGTAGTTCCACACAACTTCTTCCTGTTTTCTCGATTGATCCGTGTTCAGTTTTTCAAGGCCTATCCACTGTGCCAACTTATAACTAAATCTGAGGGGGGTGCGATCTGTAAGTTCCTTTGTTAGCGGCCTCCTCTTCCGAACAAACGAATGAACTCTCCCACTTTTCGTGAAGCGCACAGACATTTGTCTTTTGCACAGCGATGGAGCACCTGATCTACAATATTTTGAACACCCTCATCGACGTCACAAGCAGCAGCAAAAGGGTTTACTGACCTATGTAGATAGTGCCGCTCAGGAAGCCCTTCTCGAAGGAGGACATGTCGAAGTCGCACTGGGCTGCCGGCGTGACGTAGGCAGCCGCCAGCGACTCGAAGATGAGCGTCATGAGGCAGAAACCACACACGGTGAGGGCAGTCAGGTGGAAGCGACCCTGCCCTGCAACACACAGCAGCATTCGTATTAAGAATGTAGGCAGTGCGTCGTAGCGTTCTCAGTGCATTTCGGAAAAGTACCGCGAACAGTTAATAAGATGCGAAGTACGACGTTTGTCCGGAAAATACGTATAAAAGTTGAATAACTACAATATGGTCTCCTTCAAAGTGCTCGCCCTGAGACGTGATACACTTCTGCCAACGCCGTTTCCACTGTTGATAACATTGCTGAAAGTCTTCAGTTGTGATGTTCAGCTGCCGTGTCGTTTCCGCCTTGATGGCTTCCACATCTCCCAAGTGCCACCCCCGAAGCACCATTTTGCATTTCGGGAACACGAAGAAGTCACACGGGGCTAAATCGGATGAATAAGGCGGGTGGTCTGTCACGGTGATTGAGCTTCGGGCCAAAAACTCGCGTACAACGAGCGACGTGTGAGCGGGCGCATTGTCATGATGAAGGATCCATCTGCCCCCTTTTGCCAACTCCGGTCGAACTCGGGCCACACGAGCTGTGAAACGTGTCAGAACTTCAACGTAAAAATTTCCGTTCACTCTCTGGCCGGAAGGGACAAATTCCTTGTGAACAATGCCCCTAGAATCAAAGAAAACAATCAACACTGTCTTCACATTGGACCTTGATTTTCGCGACTTTTTTGTTCTCGGTTCTCCTGCTAGTTTCCATTCCTTGCTTTGAGATTTGAGCTCCACATCAAATTCGTAAAACCAGGTTTCGTCTCCAGTGATGACTCGGTTGAGAAAGTCCCCTCGTTCCTCTGCTTCCAACCAATCCTCACAGCACTTAACCCTCTTTGCTTTCTGTTTTGGCTTCAAGAGCTTCGGTACGATTTTCGCACACAATTTCTTCATTTTAAATTTTTGTGTCAGGATTTCGTGAACGATTGTTTTGGGGATTGACAGCTCGTCGGCAATCATTCTGACTGTCAATCTACGGTCTTTAAGAACACAAGCCCGAATTCGTTCAACATTTTCATCGGAACTCGATGTCGACGGGCGTCCTGGGCGAGGGTCATCTTTCACTTCTCGGCCAACTTGCAACCTTTTTAACCACCTGTTCACGGTTGGTTCCTTCAGAAAATTGTCTCCGTAAACCTGTTTCAAGCACTCACAAATCTCACGACCATTCTTGCCTAGCTTTGCAAGAAACTTGATGTTGACGCGCTGTTCCTCAGAGAGAGCTCCATGCCGACGGCAGGTGAAAAAGGGTAACTCAACAAGCTGCCGCACACTCCCACCTTCACGCAGAGTGCTCTGACTCGAACTGAACGTTGATGGGATTGATTACAGCAGTAGTCCCACCTGGCGGTGACTGCAACCTGTAACATAAAGACATTATTCAACTTTTATACGTATTTTCCGGACAAACCTCGTACACTGAAGAGCCAAAGAAACTGGTACACCTGCCTAATATCGTATACCGCAGAAGTGCCGCAATACAACGTGGAATGGACTCGACTAATGCTTGAAGTAGTGCTGGAGGGAATTGACAATGAATCCTGCAGGGCTTTCCATAAACCCGCACGAGTACGAACGGGTGGAGATCAATATGTTCACGTTTGGCGAGGTTGGTGGCCAGCGGAAGTGTTTAAATTCAGAAGAGTGCTCCTGGAGCACTTCTGGACCTGTGGGGTGCCGCATTGTCGTACTGGAATTACCCAAATCCGCTGGAATGCACAATGGACATGAATGCATGCAGGTAACCAGACAGGATGATTTCGTGCATGTCACCCGTCACAGTCGTATCTAGACGTATCAGGTGTCCCATTCACTCCAACTGCATACGCCCCACACCATTACAGAGCCTCCACCAGCTTGAATAGTCTCCTGGTGACATGAAGGGTCGACGGATTGATGAGGTTGCCTCCACTCCCGTACGAGTCCATCCGCTCGATACAATTTCAAACGAGACTCGTCCGACCAGGCAAAATGCTTCCAGTCATCAGCAGTTCAGTGTCGGTGTTGGTGGGCCCAGGCGAGGCGTAAAGCTTTGTGTCGTGCAGTCATCAAGGGTACACGAGTGTCTCCAGCTACGAATGCCCATTGAATGGCTTGCACGCTGACACTTATTGACACAATATTAGTTTATTCCAAAGAATAAGCAGCTTTCAGTCAGTTAATACGCGGCAGAAATCAAACCCGCATTTGGATCGGACTTCCTTAACACTTGTGCAGAAAGGTGTGCAGTATACTTCTGCATCCATTTTCAATACGCTACCACTCGAACTCAAAAATCTTAACAGTAAACCACGCGCTTTCAAATCGAAACTGAAGAGTTTCCTCATGGGTCAGTCCTCCTATTCTGTCGAGGAGTTCCTTGAAAAAGTAAGCTGATTCTTGTATTGTTGATTGCGTTTACTTAAACTTATGGATTGATTTTTTTTAGGATTCATAAACATTTTATTTTTATCTGTTATTACTTTTATGTTGTAATTTCATGTTCTGACACCTTCCATGACCTTGGAGGCTTGCTCCTGAATTTGGTCCTACGGAACTCTACGTGTAAATAAAAAAAAAAAAAAATCAATTCTGGGCCATCAACAAGTGTCACTGTCTGAACCATTCAACAAAACATCATTGATACAGGCGTTCGGAGCTGAAAGCCCACTCGTGTACCCTTGATGACTGCACAAACTTTACACCTGGCCAGGGCCCGTCCTAAATTTTCTTTTTTGGAAATTTGTGGTAGGGTCTTACAGGACCAAACTGCTGAGGTCATTGGCCCGTAAGCTTACACACTACTTAATCTAACTTAGACTAACTTACGCTAAGGAATACAACACACACCCATGCCTGAGGGAGGACTCTAACCTCTGACGGGGGAAGCCGTGCGAACGACAAGACGCCTAGACCGCTCGGCTACCCCGTGCGGCGTCGTCAACTCCGACATTGAACTGCTGATGACTGGGAACATGTCGCCTAGTCGGACGAGTCTCGTTTCAAATTGTATCGAGCGCATGGACGTGTATGGGTATCGAGACAACCTCATGATCCATGGATCCTGCATGCCAGCAGGAAAGTTCAAGCTGGTGGAGGCTCTGTAATGGTGTGGGGCGTGTGCAGTTTGAGTGACATGGGACCCCGGGATACGTCTAGTACGACTCCGTCACGTGACACGTACGTAAGCATCCTGTTTGATCACCTACATCCATCCATGTACATTGCGCATTCCGACTGACTTGGGTAATTTCAGCAAGACAAATCTTGATAAACTGTCAGTGTAGTAGCAATAACCGATCTACCAACTGTGCCAGATACTTGCTGTCTTGGGCCGATTGCAGCGCCGTATTCTGCCTGTTTACATATCTCTGTATTTGATCACGCATCCAGAATGAGATTTTCACTCTGCAGCGGAGTGTGCGCTGATATGAAACTTCCTGGCAGATTAAAACTGTGTGCCCGACCGAGACTCGAACTCGGGACCTTTGCCTTTCTGCAAGGTTCGCAGGACAGCTTCTGCAAAGTTTGGAAGGTAGGAGATGAGATACTTTTTGATCACGCATGTCTATACCACCTTCTTTGACGCTTCAGTGTAGTATATCACCAAATTGGTCCACAGATCTGGAGAAAATCCTCCTCACAACTGCAGAGCACTCTATGCTCCTCAAAGGCATTTCTAATGCTGCCATCACGATGAAATTGACACACAACATATTAAACTCTGAAGAAGACGGAGAAAATAATATTTTTGAAAAATCTATTTTTTGGACCCAAACGCATTACATGCTCGCTAAATGAAATGCACTACGCGTTTCAGTGGGTTTCCACCCATATCACAGTGACGGGCCGTCATTAGCTACCGCTAGTATCTGCCTCTCTCATGTGAGAACGTCGATTCCGGAAGCTGCCGCGTCATCCCAGAGAACGCTTGCCCCGCCACTGCCGCGTGCCGCATTCTAGTGAGATCCGGCCTTAAAGCATAACGATGTTTACAATGAAGGAGGTCAGGGGCAGCTCGTAAGCACACATTACCTCTTATCTCACAGATAGCACGGTTGCGGACCCATGCCCGCTGGAACTTTTGAGCTTCTATTACCGGATACTTCCATCCTTCTCACTTTCCGCTATTAATTATGTAACCCTCCGTAAGAGACATGTGACAATGAACAAAAAGATGCGCAGCCACACACCTACGCGAGCTGAGTACTTGCAGAGACCGTAATGACGTCGGCAGCAAGACGCTGGCGAGAGTCAACACCGAGCGCGGAGGATCACGTAAACCATCAAGCGGCTGTCTCCCGTTGACAGACAGCCCCATAGCGTGGCTGCTCTACGTCTCCATAATTCATTAGTCGAAATCATTTATTTAATTTAATTTATTTCTCTACTTAACCTCGTAAGGCTTGTGTCATCCGGCTCTCTCTCACATCTAGCGAGGTATTCTACATGTAAATTTAAATAAAAATCAATTGCCGTATGTACGAAAGATCATTACCTAAGAACGGCTTTGACTGATTTGGTTTATTTTTGTTGTTGTGTTCATTAGTGTCAGGACGAGTTTTGTATGAAGGAGAATTTCTGAAAATACAACGGGTATGGTGGAAATTAACATTAATTGCAACACGTATAAAATATCATCATTTAAGAATGGCTCAACGAATTTGACTGAGTTTTGTCTTTGTTGTGTTTGTAATTGTCAGGACAAGTTTCGTGTGAAAGAAAATTATTGGAAAATTCACCCGAAAAATCAGTGACGAAAAATCGATTGTGAAAGAACATCACCTGAGAACGGCTTAAACGATTTGGTTGTTTTCTTCATATATTAATTTTTTTTATGTTCGTAACTGTAGGTGGTAATTGCGCTTTTGATGTGAAAAAGGCAACAAAAAAATTTAAATTAAATTTCACATTTCTGCTGTCACATGTTATAACAAAAAAACTCAGTTTGACAGATTTTATTTATACAATGTTGTACCAAAAATAATCATCCGATTTGGCGCGTCCATATTTCTGAAACTGATAAACATCTACAATGAATTTGGATTTTTGATGAATGGGAAACTCAAAAACGTTTTCATACGTGTTCAATATGCCCCTCCCGATGTCTCAGTTCATTCACTGTTGATGGTAACACAGTCTTATTAACCCCCACAAGAAATAATCACATACAGTCAGGTCCGGTGACCTTGGAGGCCAGTAATGTAAGGCTGAATCATTTGGTCCTGTGCGACCGATATATCGTTCAGTAATCCTTCGATTTAAAAATTCCCGCACTTCCAGATGCCAGTGTGGAAGTGCCCCATCCTGTTGGTAAATGAAGTCATTCGAATCAGTCTCTAACTGTGGGAAAAGGAAATTCTCAAGCATATCGAGATATGTGCTTCCTGTAATAGTTTTCTCAAAAAACCTTGGCTACATACCTTTTCCCGTGAATCTGCACTAAACACATTAAATTTTGGAGAGTCCCTCTCATGTTGTTCAGTTTCATGTCATTCTTCTGTACCCATATTCTCACAGTACGACGGTTCACCTTTCCATTTAAATGGAATGTTGCCGCGTCGCTAAACACGAAGTGTGGATGGAAACTGTCATCTTCCACGTTGCCAAGGACGAAATTACGGAACCCCACACGTTATTTGTCACACTTTACAGTTGCTGAATTTTGTATTATTTCATGTGTAAACGTGAACGCAACACACGCTAAACGGACATCGGAGACATTTTGAGCTGTCGAGCTGCACGGCGAACGGATTTCTGCGGACTCCTTGTGAAACTATGCCGGATGCATTCACGTCTGTGTCAGACACTCGAGGACGGCCCGGCGATTTGCCTTCACACAAACAACCTGTTTCTCGTAACTGTTCATGCCATCTAATGCTCTGTGCTGTAGGAGGATCCACACCATACTCAGTACGAAAGTTACGCTGCACAGTTATTACTGAAATGCACTGCGCAAAATGTGGAACACAAAACGCTTTCTGTTGTCCCGACACCATTTTCACTAGAACTGAAGTGGGTCCACACTGCTGCTACCTCGTGGCAACTGTGTAAATCTCGAGAGTTTGCTCTTTCCAACAATACGTTGTTCCCGCACCTATCTCAAATAACATAATAGTTATGATTGTTTTGAAATCGGATGATTGTTTTTGATACACCCTGCATAACATATAGGGTGAACATTAATAAAACCGACAAATTGCAGAGGCGGACTCCTGAATGGAAACGGTGAAAAGAGCTCGTATGAACATGTGTCTGCAAATGGACCTGCATGCAATGACAATAAATCGTCCCGGAAAACAATACAGAGCTGCATCGCATCCATGTGACAACAGATGTTCATCATGGCGTCCCAGCATGGACACGCTGTAGAAAGGTCTGCACATCAGGAACTGGTACAGCATACACAACGCTGTCCATATGCTCCCAGAGGTAAAAATACAGGCTGTTTAAGTCCGATGATCTAGCGGACCACCCTAAGTGCCTTCGCGTTCTATCCAACATTCAGGGAAGACGTCCTGTCGGCGAACTGTAATGCTGAAGTGGGGCGGTGCTCCGTCATCCAGAAACCACAACCCGTCGTACTGCCAAAGGAACATTCTCAAGCAGTCCAGGCAGAGTAATCTACAGGTAGTACACGTACGTTCCTCCGTCGACGCGTTGTGGAATAACAACTTGATCAAGTATGTGGTCGCCAAGAACCCTGACCACACATTGATGCTGAAACGATGCTGATAAGACGTCTCAACCACTGACCGAGGACTGTCTGTATCCCACAGATGACGATATTATGCACACTGATGATGCCAGTTCTCGTGAAGCTTGTGTGGTGTCACCGCCAGACACCACACTTGCTAGGTGGTAGCTTTTAAATCGGCCGCGGTCCGTTAGTATACGTCGGACCCGCGTGTCGCCACTGTCAGTGATTGCAGACCGAGCGCCGCCACACGGCAGGTCTAGAGAGACGTCCTAGCACTCGCCCCAGTTGTACAGCAGACTTTGCTAGCGATGGTTCACTGACAAATTACGTTCTCATTTGCCGAGACGATAGTTAGCATAGCCTTCAGCTACGTCATTTGCTACGACCTAGCAAGGCGCGATATTTAGTTACTATGTCTTCTGAACAGATAATATTGTGACTCATGTGCCGTCAAAAGCGACGTTCATCATTAATGGATTAAAGTTAAGTATCAAACTAATTACGTCCACTTTCTGAATTTCTTTGTCATGTTCCAGACCTCACGTCAGTATAGTCCTTCCCTCCTCACGTCAGCCTGCGCGAGCTAAAACGCGTGCATTTCGGTTTCCTCTAGTAACACGGTGTTGGCGCTTCAGCCAGCACAACAGGTTGCTTTATCGATGAAGAGGACTGATGACATATCTCATAAATGTGATGATCTGGTGCAAGAAATATCGACATAATCTTTCCCATGGGGGGAATCCTTGCACTC
This sequence comes from Schistocerca serialis cubense, assembly GCF_023864345.2. NCBI lineage: Eukaryota > Metazoa > Arthropoda > Insecta > Orthoptera > Acrididae > Schistocerca > Schistocerca serialis. Next base: position 35,478,905 of record NC_064649.1, on the reverse strand, counting down.
TTTGCAGGTGACAGGGATAGTAGCGATTGTCATCCAAGATACACATAATCGTACTTTGACCTACAACGTGTTAGAGGGCTACTTCCCTGTACTAGGGTTCATCTCAATATTCTGTAGAACCTGGTCCTCCAAACCTGGTGTATGCACCGAGTGCTGCCTCCCTGCACGTTCGTCTGTCTGAAAGGACCCATGATCACACAAATGCCCAAAAAGGGTTTGAAATGTTGTGTGATGTGGTTGGTGTCTGTGAATGTACTTGTTTAGGTACAGCCGCGCTACCTCTCGACCTTTCCCATCTGCTTGGTCTTTCACAAACACCATCTGCGCAGACGGCCGGAGTGTCCGAGCGGTTCTAGGCGCTTCAGTCTGGAACCGCGCGACCGCTACGGCCGCAGGTTTGAATCCTGCCTCGGGCGTGGATGTGTGTCGTCCTTAGGTTAGTTAGGTTTAAGTAGTTCTAAGTTCTAGGGGACTGATGACCTCAGCTGTTAAGTCCCATAGTGCTCAAAGCCATTTGAACCAATCCTTGACCGATTTGACGCTCTAATGAACGTTTGGAAGGACAAAGACTATATACAGGGTGAGTCATAAATGAGGAAATCTACGTGGAGGACCGCATGCTGCTATGCGTAACACGTGACGCACCGTTGTTAATTTCGTTCTCCTCGGTGTACTGTGTACGTAAAACAGAAACACCCGTTAACCATTGAACGAGATAGCGAGGAGCCTCACGATCACGACATGTCGTTCACCCATAGATACAACACATGACACACCAATGAGCTGTTGTGAATCTGCCAACTTTTGAAAGATGCGAGAAAGAACAAATCCCATCGTAATGTGTGTGAAATTGTATCAGAACTTGTGAATCACACGTTGCCAGCGGTAAGTGAGTGTACAGTCGCATGTTAGGGAATGTGTGTCATGTGAGCGGAAAGAGTGGTCAACGGCGGCGTGCATGACGTGTTTACAGCACCTCTGCGCTGCTCACTCTGCCCGATACTCGCCGTGTCGACAGCTGCTAACGGCCGCCTGGCAGTGTTACCACAGTACCGTGGCAAGCTTCACAAACGAGGAACACGCCGTCATCCACCTTACCTACGGGCTTGCAGATGGAAGAGCTGACGTTGCAAGGCAACTGCATCACGGGAGGTTTCCTAGTCGGCGCCTTCCATCCGCAAAAACGTTTTACTCTGTGGACAGGCGCTTGAGGGAGTCAACCGTCGACTTGCAGTGCGGGTGACGAAGAAAAAGTGTTACAAACTGTTGCTGAGGACCGAACAATAAGCACCAGGTCTCTCGCCACTGCGGTAGGAATGTCACAATATACTGTTATGCGAGTACTCCATAGAAACCATTAGCATCCCTTTCGCACGCAGAAGGTACAGGCATTATTGCCAGAAGACTACCAGAGGCGGCTTTATCCTACGGCGTCAGACCCACGACCAGCATTTTTCACGTAAAATACTGTTCACCGACGAAACCTATTTCACGAAGGACGGTATAGTGAATTCGCATAATTGGCAAGAGTGGGCGGAAGAAAACCTCCCAAAAAAAATGTGTGAAATCTTATGGGACTTAACTGCTAAGGTCATCAGTCCCTAAGCTTAGACACTACTTAACCTAAATTATCCTAAGGACAAACACACACACCCATGCCCGAGGGAGGACTCAAACCTCCGCCGGGACCGGAGAAAACCCTCCACAGCACAGTGATACGAGGGTACCAACAACGATGTGGTGTCAATATCTGGTGTGGCTGATACGGCGCGAGCCGCTATCCTGTGATGATGTTTAGAGCGCGCGCTATAATCGATTATAGTTCGCTGTTCTGGTGCGGGCGGCGCTCCGATGGTGATTTGCTATTACGTCGCTGGCGTGTGTTTGCGGTGGCCGGCGGAAAGCGAGAGGGCAGTCGGTTTCCGGGGATTGCACGGAACGTGAAGTTCGCTCTGCCTGACCTGCTGGTAACCAGCGTAAGGTTGTTGTGCCTCGCAGTATGAGCAGAGTGGTCTGGGGCGGAGGCGACTCGCCGCTGTGCAGGCCATGCGGTGGTGATTAATTGGAGTCGGCGTACTTGTTCTGCCTTCCTGTCTGATGTGCTGGCCATGCGGTGGTGATTAATTGGAGTCGACGTACTTGTTCTGCCTGCCTGTCTCATGTGGAGGTGCGGTGGGGTCCTGTGATACTCTGGCCCGGAGACAACTAGTTGCTGAATTTTGGAGTCGTCTGCGAGGTTAGGGTGTGGGCTCGGTTGGCTCGTCAGATTTTCCGCTGGAAGCTCCAGCACCGGTTTCTGAACTTCATTCTGATGTGGGACGGCGTTGTTGGAAGTTTTTGCTGTGTGTGTCTGTGGCACGTTACGATATTTGTTGGTACTAATTTATTTGCTCAACTGGAGTATCTTTTGGTTATCCCGCTGAGTGGGTCGTTGCCCACACGGTCTGCTCAGCCATACCTTTGGTGGTGCCTGTTTGTTCCATTTTGAAGGAATTCACGTACGTGGTTCCTGTTACCTGCCCGGAGTTGCGTTCATGTATGGTATATTTGGCACTTGGTGTGTTAGGTAAAGTCTGCCTAAGAAAGGCGGTTTTGGACAGTATATGCATAGTGAATTAGTGCTGCTTGGTATATGTGGTCCTCTCGGACCTGAACAACACGATCTCGTCAATTTAGTTTGTGTAACAGCATTTAGTGGAATGTTCTGTATTTTTTTATTGTGTTATTATTAACTTGGTGGAATAGTCGCGTTTGGCGTCGTTAAGGCACTTCTAAGACTGTGGTTTGACTATTCATGTGCGCTTGGCTTTTATTGTTTTGTTTTAAGAAGCGAGAATTGTTTACTAAGATTGGTGTGAGTTGGCTTCCGGCACGTGTTAAGAGCGCCCGACTTAACGGCGCCGTGGTTTTCATGTGCTGTCGGGATGTTATATTGTTATTTGATTTTTTAATTTTATCTTGTGTTTATATTATCTGTCGTGTGTTACAGAACATAACCAAGGTGCGTAAGTGATCAGCAGTTGTGGGAGGCATGTCGGGGAGCTCTCAGCGGTTTATTTCGGGGACCGTTTCTAGTGGGAAGGCTCCGAAGTGTTAAGATCTCGCTCGTCTGTGATTGCGTTGAGAGTTATCCTCGCCCTTTGGCTGTATCAAATTATTTTGTTATTATATTTATTGGTTGTGTGTTGCATTTCTTTGATTTTATGTGCCAAGTGCCATTATCTTACTCGAGGTTTTTTATATAAATGTTTTTAAACTGTAATGCCAAGTTAACTTATTATTGGATGTTTATCTGTGGAGTAAACTCTTTTACATCACCATTGTAATTTGTTCTTGCAGAAGAAATTTCTCTTATTTTATGGTGCCAAGTTGACACTATTATTATTTTTTAAATTTATTGAAATGGTTCAAATGGCTCTGAGCACTATGGGACTTAACTTCTGAGGTCATCAGTCCCCGTAGAACTTAGAACTACTTAAACGTAACTAACCTAAGGACATCACACACATTCATGCCCCAGGCAGGATTCGAACCTGTGACCGTAGCGGTCGCGCGGTTCCAGACTGTAGCGCCTACAACAGCTCGGCCACTCCGGCGGGCTTTAAGTTTATTACTGCTCTTAATGTTTTCCGATTTTATGGTGCCAAGTGTCATTATCATTCTTAAACGTTTTTGTAAATGATCTTGAGTTGTATTGCCAACTTAACTTATTATTGGATTTTGTCTCTTGTGTAAACTGTAAAAGCACTATTGTTAAAGGTTCTTTGATTTTATGGTGGCAAGCCGCCGTTATTGTTTTTTAAAGCTCATTGTTTTAACCATTTGTTAAGTTCTGTAAGTTATATGAATTTGTTGTTATTTAAAAGAGATTAGTATTGGCAATTTAATAAATTGTGTACAGAGTGTGCTGTTTGGATATTGTTGTGTGGAAATCCTTGGATAGTTGTCCTATAAGAACACACATTCCAGTGGTATTATTGATGACCATCTTATAGGGCCACACGTGCTACCACAAAGGCTTACAGGAGAGTGGTATCTGCGTTTCCTGGATGCTACATTACCGGAATTTTTGGAAGACGTTAGTTTGGCCTTTCGTATGAACATGCCTGATGGTGCCCCCGCTCACTTCAGCGGCACAGTGCGACGCCACCTGGAGAATGCCTTCCCTTCGAAATGGATCGGTGGTGGAGGCCCTGTAGCATGGCCAGCAAGATAGCCAGACCTCAATCCACTGGATTTCTTTTTGTGGGGCCATCTGAAATCAGTGATTTATGAAGGAGAGGTTGTCGATGTCAACACCCTTCAACGCAGAATACAACATGCCTGTGATATTACGCAGAGAGATACAGACATGTTGGATCGTGTTCAGCAATCCTTCCTGCGAACAGTTAGACTTTGCCACACACATCGTGGCCGTCATTTCGAACAGTACTTATAAACCGCCACTGCAGCTTTTGGTCGTGTGTTTCTATGTTAGTTTCGATTTGTACAGCTGTATTGTACTCGTTTGTATTAACTGCCACATACCTGTGTAGTTGTATTTGTATTCTGCATCTATGTACTCGTTTCTTAAAACTAAGTCTGGGACACAGAAACCAAATTATAAAACATGCATGTAAGTAGTACAGCCCCTCCTCACGTTCCTTTCCCTATGCCAACTAGCCACGATACATAATACCGGCCAGCGTGACCGGTACGAGAGAGATGTGGGCGCTGTCATTGCTCGCGGTCTCACGCAGACCGTCGCCTGACGCCGCATGCCTCGCCTTCTCGTGAGCGGCTAGACTACCTGCAACACTTGCACGTTGTGCCCTGTTGCCGATCTGTCCCCTTGGCCAATGTCGGCGCACAGTAACACGCAAAAGTCCATATTTCCAGATTTTTACCATTCAATTCCATTGTCATTTATTGACATAGGAGCATGCGGAAAACTAATTTATGTTTGTAGCTCAGTGTGTGACAATTTGCACGACATTTTTCCTCATTTATGACTCATTTATGACTTTTTCTAATATACAGGGTGGTACATTGATCGTGACTGAGCCGAATATCTCACGAAATAAGCGTCAAACGAAAAAACTACAAAGGTCAAACGGATATCAACTGCGTTTTTTAAAATAGGAACCCCCATTTCTTATTACATCTTCGTACAGTATGTAAAGAAACTGAATGTTTTAGTGGCACCAGTTATTTCGCTTTGTGACAGATGACGCTGTAATATTCACAAACATATGGCTCACAATTTTAGACGAACAGCTAGTAACAGGTAGGTTTTTTAAATTAAAATACAGAACGTAGGCACGTTTGAACATTTTATTTCGGTTGTTCCAATGTGATACCTGTACCTTTGTGAACTTATGATTTCTGAGAACGCATGCTGTTACAGCGTGATTACGTGTAAATACCACATTAATGCAATAAATGCTCAAAATGATGTCCGTCAACCTCATTGCATTTGGCAATACGGGTAACGACATTCCTCTCAACAGCGAGTAGTTCGCCTTCCGTAATGTTCGCACATGCATTGACAATGCGCTGACGCATGTTGTCAGGCGTTGTCGGTGGATCACGATAGCAAATATCCTTCAACTTTCCCCACAGAAAGAAATCCGGGGACGTCAGATCCGGTGAACGTGCGGGCCATGGTATGGTGCTTCGACGACCAATCCACCTGTCTTGAAATATGCTATTCAATACCGCTCCAACCGCACGCGAGCTGTGTGCCGGACATCCATCATGTTGGAAGTACATCGCCATTCTGTCATGCAGTGAAACATCTTGTAGTAACATCGGTAGAACATTACGTACGAAATCAGCATACATTGCACCATTTAGATTTCCATCGATAAAATGGGGGCCAATTATCCTTCCTCTTATAATACCACAGCATACATTAACCCGCCAAGGTCGCTGATGTTCCACCTATCGCAGCCACCGTGGATTTTCCGTTGCCCAATAATGCATATTATGCCGCTTTATGTTATCGCTGTTGGTGAATGACGCTTCGTCGCTAAATAGAACGCGTCCAAAAAATCTGTCATCGTCCCGTAATTTCTCTTGTGCCCAGTGGCAGAACTGTATACGACGTTCAAAGTCGTCGCCATGCAATTCCTGGTGCATAGAAATATGATACGGGTGCAATCGATGTTGCTGTAGCATTCTCAACACCGACGTTTTTAAGATTCCCGATTCTCGCGCAGTTTGTCTGCTACTGATGTGCGGATTAGCCGCGACAGCAGCTATAACACCTACTTGGGCATCATCATTTGTTGCAGGTCGTGGTTGACGTTTCACATGTGGCTGAACGCTTCCTGTTTCCTTAAATAACGTAACGATCCGGCGAACGGTCCGGACACTTGGATAATGTCTTCCAGGATACCGAGCAGCATACATAGCACACGCGCGTTGGGCATTTTGATCACAATAGCCATTCATCAACACGATATCGATCTTTTCCGCAATTGGTAAACGGTCCATTTTAACACGGGTAATGTATCACGATGCAAATACCGTCCGCACTGGCGGAAAGTTACGTGATACCACGTACTTAGACGTTTGAGACTATTACAGCGCCATCTATCACAAAGCGAAAAAAGTGGTCCAACTAAAACATTCATAATTCTTTACGTATTACACGAATATGTAATAAAAATGGGGGTCACTATTTTAAAAAAACGCAGTTGGTATCCGTTTGATCTATGTCAGCGCCATCTAGAGGGCCAGCCATCGCGCCATCTAGTTTCCCCCTTCAAGCTAGACGAGTTTCATTCTTTGTAGTTTTTTCGTTTGATGCTTATTTCGTGAGATATTTGGCCCAGTCACTATCAATGGACCACCCTGTATAAGGGAAGTGTAGTTATTACGAATCCCGAAAAGTTCTTGGCCGATTTACTTCGAATTTTTACACGATACTCTACTGAGCATTAAGGTGGAAATGGACATAAAGAGGGGGGTGTGAAGGTGGGTGGAGGAGGCAAGAAATTTAGGACGTATACGCAAATCTCAGACACATTTAGCACGGCCAGATTCGCTAGTATTTTATTTTTCAAATATAGAGTCCTGTCACATTAATGTGGCGGCCTCCACAAGCCAGAATAACCCCTTTTCGCAGTGCAGACCGCTGCAAGAAGAGAGTCAGTCAGGTTCTGGAAGGTACCAACAAGGATGTGGGGCCACGCCGACTTCAGCACCATGCCTTGCTGCGTTAGGTTTCTCCGTGCGGATCTGTGATGCGAACAGCCTGATAGAGGTGGTCTCACGGATTGGGTTTAAATCCGGGAAGGTTGGTGGCCAGGGGAGTACAGTAAACTCACTCTTCGAACCACGCACGTACACTGCAAGTTGTGTGACATGTTGCATTGCCCTGCCGGTAGATGCTGTCGTGCTGAAGAAAAATTAACTGCGTGTAGCGATGGACGTGGTCTGGAAGGACAGATACATCCTTGTCCTGACCAGCAGGGCCTTCCAGAATGACGATATCATCCAGGTAATGTGACGGAAATATTCCCCAGACCATAATGATCCCTCATCTGGCCTGGATCCTTCTGATGACTGTTGCAGGGTGTTCCATTTCGAAGTTTCACGCAGTACACGCCAATGGTCAACCGTCTGACGGAGCGTCCATCTGGAAAGGCCGCCTGCCGCCACCCAGTCGACGACGTCCATTTGCGATACTGGCGAACAAATTCCAGCCTTCGTCTCCGATGCAACTGCGGGTGTATGAGCCAGGCGTCTGCTGCGGAGGCCCACACGTCTGCTGAAGGGTCGTTGACAGGGTTCACCTGGATGGTCAGTTGTTCAACAGTTGCAAGTCTATTCACCCATACATATCTCCAGAGCCACCGTTCGCCCCTATCATCTATGGCCTGTGGTGCACCACAGTGCCCCCACGTCGGTTTTGGATGGCGCCGTTTTGCCATGCACAGCGGCATGTGAACAATTTACCTACTTAGCCGTTTCGGAAATGCTTCCACCCTTGGTCCAAAAGCCAAAGATCATGCCCCTTTGGACGTCAGATAAATCGCTCCATTTCCGCATTACGATAACGACTGCACTGTTTCCTGCATTTCCCAGCAGCTTTATTTACCTTGCATTGTAAGTGCTGCCACCTGCTTTTTGTGAGTTGTTATTGCACTTTATGTCCAACATGACAGATGTGAAAATTACCGAACTATCAGTTTAATAAGCCACGGCTGCCACATACTAACACGAATTCTTTACAGACGAATGGAAAAACTGGTAGAGGCCGACCTCGGGGAAGATCAGTTTGGATTCCGTAGAAAGGTTGGAACACGTGAAGCAAGACTGACCCTACGACTTATCTTAGAAAATAGATTAAGGAAAGGCAAACCTACGTTTCTAGCATTTGTAGACATAGAGAAAGCTTTTGACAATGTTGACTGGAATACTCTCTTTCAAATTCTGAAGGTGGCAGGGGTAAAATACAGAGAGCGAAAGGCTATTTACAATTTGTACAGAAACCAGATGGCATGAAAGGGAAGAAGTTGTTGGGAAGGGAGTGAGACAGGGTTGTAGCCTATCCCCGATGTTATTCAATCTGTATATTGAGCAAGCAGTAAAGGAAACAAAAGAAAAATTCGGAGTAGGAATTAAAATCCATGGATAAGAAATCAAAACTTTGAGGTTCGCCGATGACATTGTAATACTGTCAGAGACAGCAAAGGACCTGGAAGAGCAGTTCAACGGAATGGACAGTGTCTTGAAAGGAGGATATAAGATGAACATGAACAAAAGCTAAACGAGGATAATGGAATGTAGTTGAATTAAATCAGGTGATGCTGAGGGAATTAGATTAGGAAATGAGGCACTTAAAGTAGTAAATGAATTTTGTTATTTGGGGAGCAAAATAACTGATGATGGTCGAAGTAGAGAGGATATAAAATGTAGACTGGCAATGGCAAGGAAAGAGTTTCTGAAGAAGAGAAATTCGTTAACATCGAGTATAGATTTAAGTGTCAGGAAATCTTTTCTGAAAGTATTTGTATGGAGTGTAGCCATGTATGGAAGTGAAACGTGGACGATAAATAATATAGACAAAAAGAGAATAGAAGCTTTCGAAATGTGGTGCTACAGAAGGATGCTGAAGATTAGATGGGTAGATCATATAACTAATGAGGAGGTATTGAATAGAATTGGGGAGAAGAGAAATTTGTGGCAAAACTTCACTAGAAGAAGGGATCGGTTGGTAGGACATATTCTGAGGCATCAAGGGGTCACCAATTTAGTATTGGAAGGCAGCGTGGGGGGGGGGGGGGGTAAAATTGTAGAGGGGGACCAAGGTTCAAAAATGGTTCAAATGGCTCTGAGCACTATGAGAGTCAACTGCTGAGGTCATTAGTCCCCTAGAACTTAGAACTAGTTAAACCTAACTAACCTAAGGACATCACAAACATCCATGCCCGAGGCAGGATTCGAACCTGCGACCGTAGCGGTCTTGCGGTTCCAGACTGCAGCGCCTTTAACCGCACGGCCACTTCGGCCGGCTAGGGGACCAAGGGATGAATACACTAAACAGATTCAGAAGGATGTAGGTTGCAGTAGGTACTGGGAGATGAAGAAGCTTGCACAGGATAGAGTAGCATGGGGAGCTGCATCAAACCAGTCTCTGGACTGATGATCACAACAACAACATGTCCAACATAGGCATATTAATGTGACTGGACCATTTATTGCCATAAGTATGTTACACTACGTTTGGAAATTAAAAATTTAATACTAGACACAAACACACACACACACACACACACACACACACACACACACACAGTGACGCCACAAAGGACAGAAGACCCCAATTAACAGACTCTGTGAAAACAAAGTAGGGAAGTGAGTCATCTTGACAGTGACGGCAACTATTTACGATAAAATCTACACTGGTAATATTTTGGTCAACACCTATATCATTCAAATACTGAGAATAGCATACAAATAGGGGAGATAAAAGGAAAGAATTATCATAGATTCTTTATCAAACATCTACAGAATAAGTTCAGAATCATATGAACTACGGTTAAATCCAAGAAAGTAATTCAGTCAAAGATAACATTTACCATGGAAGAGAGTTGTATCCGCATCGAAAAAGAAATTCAATGCGACTACAATGCAACTCGGATATGGAAATTTTCAGTTAGTTAGTTACTCTTGAGTCGCTCTAGAGTACTTTTGCGATAGTTATCTGGGTGCAAACGCTATTAGATAGTTTCAGTTTTGGAAGTTCGGTAATTCGTGAGGTAGAGAACTGAAATATTGATCAGTCATTCGACTGATGAATGTTAATCCTCACCGTTCTCAACGCGACGGTATAGTAAGACGAGTGTTAGACTATGATTGAGTGATATTGCTTTATCGGACCTTGAGAGCAATGGATCAACGACAGAAAAAACAATTCGTAGTCTTGAGTAGGGCGCAATAAAACGAAGACACGATGAAAGATAACTACGCCGATTAGTCAAATGTTGTCGTCTGTGTCACCATTACTGAACTGAACAGAAGTAAATCTTGAATGACATATCGGTGTGCGCGTGTTGTAGGGACAAACAATTAATTACAGAAACAACAATAAAATCTGAGTCAAAAGGTAAATCTTACGTGTCGCCTAACTCATTAAGGGGGGTAGGACGTCAAATGGACCGACTTGGAGTGGGAGAGGCACCACAGGAAATTTTAATTTCCACTGTCTATACTTTTTTTCAAATAAATTCCTAAAACTTTGTCAGCATTGCCAGGAAGGATACAGGATTCATACTCATAGCAGGTGGAAGTTCAAAAACTTAAAAAAAAATCATATGTGAAATTTCATCAGTTTTTCACTTACTATTGGCTGCATTTTTTGCTATAGGTACACTTTTCTTCATAAGTATGAGAGATTCTTCGATGAATTTTGCATAGCATACAAACCGTACTTACAGGTGTATGAAACTCTAGAATTTATTTTATTTATGAAAAAATGAATGAGTTGTTACATTCTAAACTTCATGGTTAGAACGAAACTCAAATTTTATTGTTAATTACCTCAATTTTTACCGCAGTTTTTAATAGATTTGGAAAATTCTAGGGTTTCATACACCTGTAAGTATGGTTTGTATGCTGTGCAAAATTTATCGAAGAATCTGTCTTACTTATGAAGAAAAGTATACCTATAGCAAAAAATGTAGCCTATAGTAAGTGAAAAAATGATGAAATTTCACATGCAAAAAAAAAACTATTTTTTATGTTTTTGAACTTCCGCTGCAGTGAGTGTGAACCTTGAATCCTTCCTGGTCATGCTGACAAAGTTTTGTGAATTCATTTGTAAAAGTATAGGCAGTGGCTATTAAAATGTCCTGTGGTATCTCTCCTCCTCCATGTTGGCCCTTTTGACGTCCTACCCCCCTTAAACGGAGAATACAATGTGTATTAATGCAAGTTGGTTGACTCTTTAAACATTTTAAGTGACTAAGTGAGTACATGAACAATGGGCAGTGAAGAGTGATTCGTTTAAACCAGTATTACAGCGTATTAAAAAATATTTACTCCAACGTAAGTTACGTCTGGAGTTACGTCAGACCGTTGTTAATAACTCGACGTAGCAACAGCATAGCAACGGAACAGCAGATGGCAAAATTTCATCCTCGCTATGTATGATGTGAAAAAATGACCGTAATGATGAAACCAAGAATAGAGATTTTATTTCATCACGGGACTAACCGGGCGTAAAAATAAAAATAAACTATTGCAGTTTACCAGTTCGCACAAGATGAGAAGACTGTTGTGGACAGGTAACAGAATATTTCTAAACCACGCGAGGAGTTGAGAGTTACAGGTGCTGTTGCACGTCATACCTACAGGGGTGAACATCGTTACGAGTCGCGTCTCCTCCCAGCGAGTGACGAAGGAGGGAAGGGCGTCACAAAACACACACACACACACACACACACACACACTCACACACACAGTATACACATATTCACTATAAGTAGAACATTAAATAGAAATTATAGGAAGGTAGGTTTTAATTATGAACGCTAGCAGTAATGGGCGTGAGACAAAGGGGTGGAAGAGTCAGGGAAAGAGAAATGTGATAGCAAACAGGTAATGAATGTAAGGGAAGAGATGGTTGCGCAACTCACAGAGCACGGAAAGAAGAAAGAAGTATAACTGGGGGAAGGTAGGAGCATTGGCTTTTCTATTTGACAGAGGTGAAGTTGGTATCACACGTTAAGTTTTGCAGAAAACGTTACGAGGGGGACAGAATGAAGTGCTTCAACTCCTACTTAAAAGGGGCGTGGCACTTGTGCGCAGAGGGACAGATGGCAATAGCAGAGGAAAAACTGATAGAAGACTGGTCAGAATGTCAGTTTGTCTGCTATACTTTGAGTTGACCGAAGTAATTGCATATCTTCTAATATCATGTCGGACTTCCTTTTGCTCAGAGTGGTGCAGCAACGCGATGTGACATGGAGTCAACAAGTCGTCGGAAATCTTCTGCAGAAGTATTGTGCCATGCTTCCTCTACAATCATTCATAGTTGCTAGCAGGATTTTGTGAACGAAGTGATCTCTCTATTATGTGTCATTAACTTTCGATGGGATTTATGTCAGGTCATCTGGGTGGCCAAATAATTCGCTCTAATTGTCCAGTACGTTCGTCAAAGCAATTGTGAACAGCTGTGGCCTGGTGACATGACGCATTGTCATCCATACAAATTCTACCTTTGTTTGGGAACATGAAGTCCATAAATGGCTGCAAATGGTCTCCAAGCAGCTGAACATAACCATTTTCAGTCACTGTTTGGTTCGTTCCATATATAGACAGGCCACACCATTACGGAACCATCACCAGCTTGCATCGTGCGTTGTTGACAACTTGGGTCCATGGCTTCGTGGACTCTGCGCCACACTCAAACCCTACCAATCAGTTCTTATAAATGAAATCGCGACTCATTGGACCATGCCACGGTTTTCCAGTCGTTTAGGGTCCTACTGATATCATCACGAGCCCAGGAGGCGCTAAAGGCGATGTTGTGCTTTTAGCAAAGTAACTCACATCGGTCGTCTGCTGCCATAGCCCACTAACGACAAATTTCGCAGCACTGTCCTAGCGGATACGTTCGTCGTACGTACTAAATTGATTTCTGCAGTTATTTCACGGAGTGTTGCTTGTCTATTAGCACTAACACCCCTTCGTGAACGCCGATGCTCTCGGTAGTTAAGTGAAGACCGTCAGCTACTCTGCTGTCCGTGGTGAGAGATAATGACAATTTTGGTACAGCTCCAATTACCATTCCATTTCAGTCTGTTATTTCCTGTCGTGTGGCGATAATCACGGCAGAAACCTTGTCACGTGAATCACCTGAGCACAAATAACAGCTCCACCCTGTGTTCAGTGTATGCCGCCTTTAGCATCTGAAGATGGTCGTTGTATGGCCGAAACCGGTTATGACTGTGTCATAAACATGTGATTGTGTCTATAAATAAACAAAAAAAATTTACAAGAGAATTAATCACGTGCTCCATACACAAAATGTCGTTTTTCCCGAAATGCACTGCCCTGTTACATCTGTCATCTCAGTGTATCTGACAGCTTATTTGTGATGTTTACGACTTTGAGCATCTTCGCATGCTGAACACATGACTAATAAGTGTTGTTTGGCTTCCAGAGGTTGTAGTGTTACAGAGTAGGGCTCTGGCTGTTGTGCCATGGCAGAGAGAGGAGTTTGGATGGCAGATGTGCCATTGTTTGAGACTAGCTGAACACGAACACACCAGGTTACCGAGAGCACTAATACGCTGCTTCCTGGACTCGTGTAGGCGCACTGGCCGAGGATCGAATCCGCCCGCGGATTAACGACGTGGCCTGGTGTGCTGGCCAGCAAGGATGTGGTTTTTAGGCGGTTTTCCACATCCCACTAGGTGAATACCGGGCTCGTCCCCATGTCCCACCTCAGTTACAGGACTCGCAGACATTTGAACACGTTCGCACTATTTCATGGCTTACACTAGATGCAGACAGCGATGCAGACAGCTGGGATACTCTAATTCCATCCTGGGGGGTACGGGGTGGCGACAGGAAGGGTATCCAGCCACCCTCTGCAACTAACATTGGCAAATTCATAGTAACAGGCCAAAAGGAAATGATGATTAGCTATACACGGCTACATATTGCTGTGGCTAAATCTGGTTAAATGGAAAACTAACAAAAGAGATACGCACACGTTTCTAACATGTATGGGAATTAGACATGTGTCCTAATCTCTTTCTTCCCCTGTGTCTGTCCATCTCCCCCATTCTTTGTCCATCTCCTCCTTTTTCACCCTATCTCAATCGTTTCCTCAACTTCCTTATGTCCATCTTCTCCTTCCACTCTCTCTCCATCTCCTCCTATCCTCTCTGCCTGTCTATCTCCTCCTCTCCATTTTCTATCTCCATTTCCTCACACTCCTCTGTCCATTTCCTCTTACTTTGCTCTCTGTCCTTGAGCCTTGTTTATTGTTATTGCAAACTCAGTTTCTGTAGTAATACTCTAATCACAAACTGATAAGCCACAAATATAACTTTCCCCTTTCCTAAGAACATTCCACTATTATATATATAGGATGGACCTATTTAATCCGTAATGGGTAATAACTAGGTAAAAGCTGCAGGTGACAAATAGGATCACGCACTGCTACTAACAACCATGACCTGGAACGTGATTTTCAAGGTGATTTGGAGGTTGAAGCGATTTTTTTAAAAATGGGAACCCGAATATTTTATTTAAAATATTTTATTTAAAATTTTTATGTATAAAATGATGCATTATTCAAGGTCATGGCAAGGTTCAATGAAGGTCAAATAAGCAAATATGTTTTTACATCTTGTAGGGGTTGACTCGGAAGAGAGGAGGGATACAGCAAATTCTATGTTATATACAAATTGGAAGGGACATAAGGGGGTCAAGTATATTACCAATAACAATGGTATTCAGCATCGAAGATCATTCGAAGGTTGATTTTTCTTCCATGGAAACCCTTAATAGCGGGTTTGGATTTGGAAAGAGCGAAGAGTGTTTTGAATTTTTAGTTTTAATTAATATGCTTACAGGTAAAATTAAATACATCACAATGTATAAATGTTATTTTGACATTTGCAAGACAGAACAGACATAAATAAAACGCAGGTCATTGATTTACAAGTCGTTGAGTGTGTCTGATCGCCTCTCATTCCTCCGGATGCCCCTTCCAATTTGTATCTAACTTGTATTTAGCTGTATCGCTCCTCTATTCCGAGTTAATCTGTATTTGCTTATTTGATTTTCATTGAACCTTGCCATGAACTTAAATAAGTTTCATTTTATACGTAAAATTCCCCCCTCTTTTCAAATATTAAATCAATTATTAGGGTTCCCATTAAAAAAAATCGCTGCAGCCGCCAAATAACTTTGAAGATCACTTTCAAGGTGACGATCATTAAGAGCAATGCGTGAACCTCTTTGCCATCTACAACTTTTACCTAAAACATATTGCTGTATCTCATCTCAGTCCCGAGTTATTCCCCATTTTATATATATACTACTGGCCATTAAAATTGCTACACCACAAAGATGACGTGCTACAGACGCGAAATTTTACCGACAGGAAGAAGATGCTGTGATATGCAAATGATTAGCTTTTCAGAGCATTCACACAAGGTTGGCGCCGGTGGCGACACCTACAACGTCCTGACATAAGGAAAGTTTTCAACCGATTTCTCATACACAAACAGCAGTTGATCGGCGTTGTCTCGTGAAATGTTGTTGTGATGCCTCGTGTAAGGAGGAGAAATGCGTACCATCACGTTTCCACCTTTGATAAAGGTTGGATTGTAGCCTAACGCGATTGCGGTTTATCGTATAGCGACATTGCTGCTCGCGCTGGTCGAGATCCAGTGACTGTTAGCAGAATATGGAATCGGTGGGTTCAGGAGGGTAATACGGAACGCCGTGCTGGATTCCAACGGCCTCGTATCACTAGCAGTCGAGATGACCGGCATCTTATCCGCATGGCTGTAACGGGTCGTGCAGCCACGTCTCGATCCCTGAGTCAACAGATGGGGACGTTAGCAAGGCAACAACCATCTGCACGAACAGTTCAGGCTCTGTGTGTTACCACAAGCATCTGCCTTGTTCTTCGAGAATGAATAAAGCTAACCCAAAGCAAAAAAGAACCATCGTTTTTCTTGTGTAATTGTCTACGTTTTAAATATGTCACATGACCCCTTTCTACTTGCATCCATCATGATGGCTTCCACAGTGGCCCCCATTTTCGTAACAGTCTTGCAGACTTCTTCAGGTCTCCTACCTCGACTATTTGTGTAAATTTTTTTGTCCATTTGTTTCTGTTGTAGAAGGACAGTTTCCACACTTCTGATCACCCTGTATATTAAATAGAAAAGAAGTTATGCACAGCTCATGCTTTGAAAGAGTGGAAAGAAACCTGACAACAGTACTTAGAACACTGTCAAGCTACTACAATCGGAACCAACTCAGGCCAAACCCTTCGAAGACACAAGTGTGTGCCTTTCATTTAAGGAACAGGGAAGCTAATCGTGAGCTACATATTGCATGGTCAGTCATCCAGCATCATCGCGCACCGAAATACTTGGGAGTCACTCTCGATAGAACCCTGACATTCAAAATTCACGTCAAGAACACCAAAATGAAAATCTCCGCTCGAAACAACCTAATTCACAAACTAGCGGGGACACTGTGGGGATCACATCCACAAACTATTCGCTGTTCTGCAATGGCACCGTGCTTTTCTACTGCTGAATATGCTTCTCCAGTCTGGTACAGGTCATCTCATGTCAGACAAGCAGACATTGCTCTCAACGAAAGCTGCAGGTTGATCACAGGTTGCTTAAGACCTACCCCAACTGATAAGCTATACTGCCTGGCTGGAATAGCGCCACCGCGGAACAGTGGCTGCCAACAAGGAGAGACAAAGTGGAACAGGACAGTGCCCATCCACTGCACGGACATAATCCACCGCAGCAACGGCTGAGATCGCGAAAGAGCTTCCTGAGAACATCCGAGAAGCTGACCATTTCACCAGAGAAGGCAAGGCTGGAGTTATGGAAGAAGTCGACGCCCCACCTGCAGACACCAGAAGCTGAAGAACTACCACCTGGACACAACGAGAGCTGGCTGGTGTGGAAATCTTTAAACAGATTACGATCAGGAGTTGGACGATCCAGAGACAACCTGAAGAGATGGGGCTTCGTAACAGAAGATACGTCCTGTGATTGTGGACAAGAACAAACCACTAGACACATCTTTAAACAGATTACGATCAGGAGTTGGACGATCCAGAGACGATCTGATGGGGCTTCATAACAGAAGATACGTCCTGTGATTGTGGACAAGAACAAACCACAAGCCACATGCTCCAGTGCCTTTTGTGCCCTACATCCTACACGAAGATTGATCTCCTGCAAGCCACTACAAGCGCCTTGGAGGTTGCAAAGTACTGGGTACGTGTAATATAAATACTATATATATATATATATATATATATATATATATATATATATATATATATATATATATATCTATATCTATCTCTGTTTATTGAAGCGAGTCGAAGGCTTCCATCCAGTCACTCACTGATCAATCTGGCCTGGCAACGGAAGACAGCAAAACGAAAGCCGAAGGTGACGCCTGTATATAAGAAGGGTAGAAGGACGGAGCCTCAAAATTGCAGACCAATATCCTTAACATCGGTTTGTCGTAGGATTCTCGAACATATTCTTAGTTCGAATATAATGAATTTCTTTGAGACAGAGGAGTTTCTGTCCATGCATCAGCACGGCTTTAGAAAGCATCGCTCCTGCGAAACGCAACTCGCCCTTTTTTCACATGATATCTTGCGAACCATGGATGAAAGGTATCAATGGATGCCACATTCCTTGACTTCCGGAAAGCGATTGACTCGGTGCCCCACTGCACACTCCTAACTAAGGTACGAGCATATGGGATTGGTTCCCAAGTATGTGAGTGGCTCTAAGACTTCTTAAGTAATAGAACCCAGTACGTTGTCCTCGATGGTGAGTGTTCATCGGAGTTGAGGGTATCATCTGGAGTGCCCCAGGAAAGTGTGGTAGGTCCGCTGTTGTTTTCTATCTACATAAATGATCTTTTGGATAGGGTGGATAGCAATGTGCGGCTGTTTGCTGATGATGCTGTGGTGTACGGGAAGGTATCGTCGTTGAGTGACTGTAGGGGGATACAAGATGACTTGGACAGGATTTGTGATTGGTGTAAAGAATGGCAGCTAACTCTAAATATAGATAAATGTAAATTAATACAGATGAATAGGAAAAACAATCCTGTAATGTTTGAATACTCCATTAGTAGTGTAGCGCTTGACACACTCACCTCGATTAAATATTTGGGCTTAACATTGCAGAGCGATATGAAGTGGGGCAAGCACGTAATGGCAGTTGTGTGCAAGGCGGATAGTCGTCTTCGGTTCGTTGGTGGAATTTTGGGAAGGTGTGGTTCATCTGTAAAGGAGACCGCTTATAAAACACTAATACGACCTATTCTTGAGTACTGCTCGAGCGTTTGGGATCCCTATCATGACGGATTGAGGGAGGCTGCTAGATTTGTTACTGGTAGGTTTGATCGTCACGCGAGTGTTAAGCAAATGCTTCAGGAACTCGGGTGGGAGTCTCTAGAGGGAAGGAGGCGCTCTTTTCGTGAATCGCTACTGAGGAAGTTTAGAGAACCAGCATTTGAGGCTGACTGCGGTACAATTTTACTGCTGCCAACATACATTTTGCCGAAAGACCACAAAGATAAGATAAGAGAGATTAGGGCTCTTACAGAGGCATGTAGGCAGTCATTTTTCCCTCGTTCTGTTTGGGAGTGGAACAGGGAGAGAAGATGCTAGTTGTGGTACGAGGTACCCTCCGCCACGCACCGTATGGTGGATTGCGGAGTATTTATGTAGACGTAGATGTAGATGTAGATGATGTGTATGGCTACTGTAAATTTGTGTGTTTCTGACTCGAGAATACAAAACTGGTTGGGTTTGTTTTGTTCCGTTTAAAGCAGGGTATTAGGTGATAGAATGAGAAAAATAAACTGTTACCCTTGGCACAAAACCCGGCCTGTCCTACTGACCTGTGAGGGCGACAGCGACCTCGAACGGCGTCTCCGCGTCGACGTCTGCGTTCGCCACGCCATTCTCAGCTCGCTCCTTGTCCTCTGCTGAAACATAGAAAACAGCAGCCACAGGTCACACTAATCCTAATACACACCACAACACAGTGGAACCGTGTTCCATTATTTTTTAGTAAAAATGTATCTGATTTTCGGTCATAAGGTGGTGCATTTTGTTGTGGTCATCAGTTCGAAGACTGGGTTGCTGCAGCTTTCCATGCTACTCTATCTTGTGCGAGCCTCTTCCTCTCCGGCTGCGAGGTTTGAGGCACCATGTCACGGATTGCGCGGCCCCTCCCACCGGAGGTTCGGGCCTCCCTCGGGCATGGGTGTGTGTGTGTGTGTGTGTGTGTTGTTCTTAGCATAATTAGTTTAAGTAGTGTGTAAGTTGAAACACGTATGTAACGTAGCAGCGATGGTGAGGCACGTTAAAATCTTTGACCAGAGAGCCTATTATCGTGGTTAGTATGCGCTTGACCGCGCGAGTGTTACGAGCAGTCTGTTAGTAGTAGTCGTGTAGTACAGTTGCGAGCAGTACGCTAGTAGTCGTCATGCAGAGTCGTCGGTCAGTAGTAGCAGCCCAGTGCGGTTGTGTGATGTAGTCTGTCGGCAACACTGGTCAAGATGCTGAATGAGGTATACTGTTAATTAAGATAATCATCGGATAATGTAAAGTTTATTTATTGTAATTAATTTCCAACAAGTGCCCCCAATAATAATTTTGATTTCAAAGCAGTTTTTTTTAAAAAAAATTTTTTATTTAATTGAAGTAACGATTTGGTTCCACTTCCCTTAAAGAAAAGTTTCAGTTTTCCGTTAAATTACAAAAAAAAAAAGAGGAATATTATTATTTGCAATGCAGTTCCTCCGAGCCGTGCGCAAGATTAAGAGCAGAATTTTGACTAGCTGTTACAATGAGGTAAGAATTTAATTCTGATTTTTGCACAGGGCCAAAGACCGATATTTCGGTTTAATTGAGTTATCATTATCACTGAGATTTTCTTATCACTGAGTAGACTTTAATTTTTTTGTGTGAAGAATTTATATTTGAGTCAGATCGCGATTCTCACTTTTATTGTCATTAAATTTAATTGCTAGGGAGGTTATACTTGGCTCCCATTCATTTATTATTTCTGTCATTTAAATTTTGCTAGGGAGGTTGTACTTAGCGCAATGTCCATTACCATTTCTATATAATATTTCTATCATTTAAAATTTTTGTGGGGAGGTTACACTTGGCGACACCCAGTCCAGGATCGTATTTCGTTGAGAGTCTATAGAACAACAGTCAGATATCTGCTCTTATTTGCTTAAATATAATTAGGATTTGGCGCAACGCTTTTATTAACTTGTGACTTTCTTTCTACAGGTCAACGGCAATTCGTTGCTCTGTTGTATTTGTGTGTTGCTTTTGTATTGTGCTGATTTATTTTGTGAAAAATTGTGACTATTGTAAAAATGCCGCGAAAGACTGAATAGTGTATCGCGAGGTATTACGAACGAAACTACCGATTTAAACAACTTTACCGATAGGACATGTGACACGCAGTGTAATGATGTCAATCCTGCGTTCACTAAAAATCAGTGCATTACAACCACTAATGATGACTTTTATCTTAATGATGAACAAACGAACTCAATTGTCTCGTCTGTTAATTTGACGACAATTGATGACGCGGGACGCTCTATTGTAATGAGCGCTGCCGAGCTTAAGACACCCGATTTGGAAAATTCAAGTAACATTCAGACAAATATTTCTAATGAAAGTGGACAGTGTACTGAAAGTACGACGGATCTATTTAATTCCGAAATAAGGTATGACAGTGTACATCCGACTGACAAACCTTTTTCTAAATCTCAGAATAACCAAATGGTTACAGTCAGCGAGACAATTCCAGATCCACAACTAAACAGCTCAGAGAGTATAAACGCTAATTTTGGCTTTGAACGAATTATGGCAAGATTGTTAGAACAACATAGTGAGAAAATAGACAACAACATCAAACAACTTAGTGAACAGGTCAAACAACAGAGTGTAGAGAACAAACAAGATAATGAAAAACTCAAACAATACTTGAATGAAAAATTAGACAATAATAATGAAAATCTCAAACAACTTAGTGAACAGGTCAGACAACAGAATGAAAAATTGGATGACAATTCCAAACAGCTTAGTGAACAAATTAGAGCCGTTGCCGCGCAGTGCCATGACACTAAGGAACAGTTGCGCGTGGAAATTGAGGCTTGTTCACGAAAAAATAGCGAAGAAATTAAGTCTGTTGCGCAAGAATTAAGGGAAATGCAAACAGCCGCAACAGAAACACTCAGAGACGAAATTAGCGGAGTCGCTAAACAATGCTCTGAAAAAGCTACACAATTACGTGACGAGTTTAAAGCAATGACAGCAGAACTTTCGCGCACAATGGATGAAAAGATCGACGCGAAATTCGACCAACAGAACTCTCAGATTGACGAACGCTTTAATCTTCACATACAAAACAGTGATACGCGTTTCCGTAAATTTATTCAGGATCAAAACAAAGTAAAACGACAAGTAATGGAAACAATCACAGCACAGAGACAGGAAGACAAACGTAAAATGTTTGCGAAGGCAAAAACGTATGTAGACAATAATATTACTACTGTGTCCGACAAAATTAATACCATAGAACAGTTGAACGCGGAATTACGGGATGAAATTTCTGATCTTAAATCAAAAACAGATACACACACAGTAAATATTCAAACAGTGACAGACAGATTCGAACAATTAGATCTAACACAGGATTGCGATGTCATCAAAGCTGATGTTAAAATACTGAGCTAAACTACGCGTAAGTTGCAAAAACAGATTAATGCGTCTGATTCTAAAACCGATGATCAGGTTAAAATACTGACTGAAAAATGTGATGAATTGGCCAGTCGTATTGATGTTATCGAAAATACTAATGACAATAAATCAGACGATACTGCACCGGTTTCATTTATCCAAACACCTGAATTTCAAAATTTACAGCAGACAATTAATGAGATCGATTCATCTAACAACACGTTACGTAGGAAGTTATCAAATTTACAACAAGAAGTAACAGAGATGAAAAACATTTCAGTTAATAACATACCACAACAGACGCCACTTTATGAACATTTGTCAGAGTCACGCAGCGTGTATAATTGAACAATTTACAGAGACTACGCGAATTAAAATCCGAAAAGCTACGCGACTTAAAATCTGAAAAGCTACGTAACTTGAAGTACGAAATGACACAGACAAACAAATTCACACACAAACCTGAACGTGTTCTCAAACTGAGTGACGAGAACGTAGATTACGAGCAATTTTTATCCGCAAGAAAATGTAAAGAATTTAATAATGACGGAACACAGGTACACGCTTTGAGCTGTATACGACAATTTATTTTTGTACCTTCACCGCTATTACCTGTAATGGAGAAGCTAGCTTTGAACCAGATGCGACAATTTATTTTTGTATTTACAACAGCATTGCCTATAATGCAGAAATTTGAATTAGCAAGAATACAACAATTTGCTTTTGAATTTTTACCGCTATTGCTTGCAACGCAAAAGCTAAAATTTATTTGCAGTGCGTAATAGACCTCAGGGGATTCATTACGCTTTAATGAATATGTGCCGTAGCGAGCATAGGGCCCCGAGCTGTAGCAGTGCTGTTTCATCTTTAGTTTTCTGCACTGCTGCCTTCTCTTCTACTATCCTTTATATCTATCCAAACTGCTCTTTAACTATTGCTCTACCTAGTATTAAGAAACGAGTAATGAAAACCGGATATGACAAATATTTTACCGAATGTGACAATTTTCAGTAGGCACTCCCGTAATGACAACTACCGCCGTAATTTTAATTACAGATAAAATCGTGATCATCAGTATGTGTAAAATTATTAGTAACAGGAACCACATTTTTGGTAACAATAGATGTTTTTCACCACAATAGCATGAAAGTCAGCCGCTTAGCATGCGTAACCAACAATGCAGTCCACAAGGTCAACCAGGCTTTAATGTTTCACCGCGAGCACGTATAGTCCCTGATACAACAAATAGTAACGTACGTCAGCAAGGAAACAACTACGTACAAAGAAGGCAGTATTTCAATTCCTATCGCAATACACCGTATAGGAATGACTATTACGACAGACGTAAAAATAATGAGCACAATTTTCAGCGTACATTTAATAACAGTCGATCTTATGAGCAGCAACAACATCAGCAACAACATATTATGATGAATGAAACAGACAATAGGTGTCATCTATAGCGTAACAGGTCAATAAGAAATAACAGAGCAGTTCATATAGTGGATATGCCACAATATTCTCCCGTAAATAACAGCACGTACGATAGAATTTGACCATATACAGTACAGGTTTCATATTCCAGTAACGTAAGCAATAATTTTGACACGCAGAATCTTCTTCACGAAAATGTTATTAATTTTGACGCCATCCGACACACGTTTGCATTAAGGACAGAATTACGACGTATGTAGACGACATTCTTATCGCAGAAGCTAATTGGTCTGAACACAATCTGATTCTTGAACAACTGTTACAAACTTTCCATGCACAAGGACTTACAGTTAATCTTAGTAAATCGCACTTTGGCAAAACTTCCATAAAATTTCTTGGACACGTAATTTCAGCAGAAGGCATTGCACCTGATCCGGAAAAACTTCAAGCTCTACGTGACATTACTGTTCCTACGACAAAGAAGCAACTACGCAGTTTTTTGGGCTTAATTAACTTTTTTCGTAAATTTATTCATCACTCTGCTTTAGACACGCCTAGATTATGCCAATTAACAGGTAAAAACACTATTTGGTCTTGGGATAAGCAAGCACATTCTGAATTCATGAACCTGAAACATGCTCTGTTGAATGCTCCACTTTTATCGCACCCAGATCTTACTAGAAATTTTTCCATTGCCACCGACAGTTCCAACACCGCTTTAGGCGTACACATTTTCCAGGAAATTGAAGAAGATGGTTCAATAGTAATTAAAAACATCGCATTTGCAAGCCGCATTTTGTCACCTGCTGAACGAAATTATTCCGTTACAGAACTGGAAACATTATGTGTTGTATGGGCTTTTACGAGATTTCGATACCTTTTTTATGGCAGACATACCACCGTTTACACAGACCACAGAGCGATACAATTTTTACTTTCGGCTAAATTCACTCACGACAGGTTAAGTAGATGGAAACTATATTTACAAGAATTTAATTTTACGATTGTTCACATTCCCGGCACACAAAATGTTATAGCAGACGCACTATCGCGTTCTCTGAGCAACAATCAGCAAGACGTAGCAACCAACTTCTGCAAAACAAATTTCAGTGTCATGTACATTCAGCAAGTTGCATTTGAAAACTTTATTTCATCGTCATTACAGGACATAGCACAAGAGCAGAATAAAGACAATGTGTGGAAAGAAATTAAACACCTTTGGCAGGATAAGAATAATGTTACGATTAGAAACCACTACACTGTACGCAATGACATTCTGTTTCGCCGCTCTCATCCTGACAGCAACAATTGGTTATTATGCATTCCTGACGAACTGGTCAACAAATTAATCTGGTACACTCATTTAAGTTACGCACATTACGGAGCACGAAAATGTTTTCTTATACTGAGACAGAACTGTTATTTTACCAACATGGAGAAACGTATACGACGAGTTTTAGCGTCTTGTAAAATTTGCCAGAAAGCTAAATCAGACACCACTTCACATATTCCTCCATTATATCCCATTATACCTGTTAAATTAAGACACATGGCCGCAGTAGATATTTTTGGTCCGATTCCGAGAACTAACAGAGGTTTTTGCTACATATTTGTCGCTGTTGAGCTCACTTCAAAATTTGTTACTTTCACTCCATTACGCAAAGCTACTGCTAAAAGTGTTTCGAAAGCATTTGTAAAACATTTTCTATTTCATGTAGGGCATGTGATGAAAGTAATTTCTGATAATGGATCACAATTTCGATGTAGCGTATGGACACGCATGTTACGAGCCAGAAACATTTCTCCGATCTATATATCCAAGTACCATGCTTCTTCGAACCCCTGTGAAAGATTAATGAAAGAAATTGGTAAACTGTGTAGAATATACTGCCACAAAAGACATATTGATTGGGATACACACATACTCTCATTCCAAGATGTAATTAATTCCATTCCAAATGAATCCACTATGCTATCTCCATCTGTTATACTGAAAAATGTTGAACCACCAAACAAAATTAAAGAATTAGTAAACTTCCCTAAATGTCGTCGACTAAGACACCACGAAATAATTGACATTGCGCTGAACAACATCAAACGTGCCGCAGAGCGCCGGAGAAGACAGCAAAAACAGGTTTGTAGACGCCGCGACTTTCACATTGGACAGAAGATATTAGTACGTACACACTATTTATCCAGCAAATTAAAAGGTAAGTGCAGTAAATTTGAACTTCTATACGCAGGTCCATATCGGATTCGCAGCATCCCTCACCCCAATGTTGTACACGTCGAAACTTTGAGAACCAGAAAATCGAAAGGCAATCACCATATCTCAAACATTAAACCGTTTATTGAATGAAGACACTTTATGATTCAACACACTATGATGACATTTACTTATGCAATTATATTCACATGACTAATTACTGATGATTATCGTATTTTTTCTTGGCAAGTGCCCGACAAGGTAAGGTTAGCAGGTCGCTTTTCTTGTCGTTACACATCAGACCATGCACATTTTCCATTTTTTGTGTGTATGATTGTACTCCAGTTTTGTTTGTATGTACTGTGAAATAGTTAAGATATAACACACACCAGTTGACTTTGACATTCTTTTTGCCTTATGACATCTCAAGATCGTGACTGTTTTACATTTTTTGCTGCTGCATTGTATTATTCTGTGTACATTTTTGCATCTGAACACTGTCAATGTCTTTGACATATTACGTTTTCTGTCATGTTATGCTGTATGCTTAATTATGTCACCATAAACTAGTCGTTAGTTAGTGGGTATATGATTTAAATGCAAGACATTAATCTTTGTTCATCAATTTCAGAAAGAAATGATGCGTGTAAGAAATAAATTCAACAGAAATGGGAATTTCACCTACAGAATAAACGAAAGGAGATGCAATAACTTTATGGGGAAGAGTAAATGGATCAGGATTAACAAGCATTAACAAGAATATACTATACTCATCGTAGAATAGCAGTCTTAACTAATTTTTTCTTTCAGAATACAAGGTGATTGATGCAGGCTGTCAGACGGAACTACACATCTTAGTTTTAGTGATGAAATATGCTAGAGATAAGGAATAGTTGTATAATGAGTAATGAAGTGATTTTTTGCAGATGATAATGAATACTGATGAATAATGATGAAGGATATGGTATTATGAATAATGAAGTTTTTCTCTACAGGTGATGATAATGAAGTTATGATGATATGGATAATGAAGTTTTCTTTACAGATGAGGATAATGTTGAAGTTATATTTAGGGTATGTAGTTATTTAAGTATTTGTTGCAGTTTGTTTTGACAGCAGGCGTTATATTGCATAGTAGGATGACGGAAAGTTTTGGAAAGGACAGCTATGGAACACATTTTATACACATTTCACTACCTGTTAATTCGAAGTTCACTACTTTTCAGCATAGTGAGCGTTTCTTCTTTCAGGTCAATAATCCATTTTGTATTTTTTCCAGGAGAAGCTTTTCATGATACTTACTAAACCTGTTACTTATTATACCTGTTCTAGTACTTGCATTTTTATTTTTTACCCATTTGTGTTTATCATTTATAAATGTGATCACATATACTGCCTTGTTACATAACCTTGCTACAGCTGACTCATGACGAATGACGTTACCTATCCTCATTAGCAGCAATAGGTCAAATGCAAATAGTGTTATGCCTCAGCAATTAATTATCGATCCCAACGCAATGCATTGCTAACAAAAAAAGTGTATTACCAGTCCCAAATAGTGATACCAGTTTGAGAAAGTTCTGAGTAATGCTGATTAGCTCTGAATAGTATGTCACTTCAGTAATGACTTCTTAATGATACAAAAAATATATATATATATATAAAATAATGCTTTGTAACTAGCTAAGGACTGCCACTGTTTATTGTAATGAGACTACTTATAATGGCCATGATTATTAGTGATATGACTCTAATTAACTGATTTTTAATAATGACTTCTTAATGATCTGAATAATACTGAATGAGGAACAATGTTTTATTCTATTCAATACTTGCTGGCCACTGAGTGCCAATAATTAATATCACTCAACGAATTATGTTATTAATTATGCCATTAATTAACTCTTGTTTTCAATGTTGATACTTTGTAACTGGAAAAGAATATGATTCTTACTATATTGAAATGACAAATGATGCTATGCTTTGTAATTAGAAGAAGGCTAATGATTCTTACTATATTGGAATGACAAATGATTAATTAACTGTAATTAGGAGAAGGCTAATGATTCTTAATTATGCTTTGTAACTGGAAAAGAATGTGATTGTTTCATAATGCTTTGTAATTAGGAGAAGGTTAATGATTAATACTATATTGGAATGACAAATAATTAATTAACTATGCCATACTTTGTAACTGGAAAAGAATGCGATTGTTTCATAATGCTTTGTAATTAGGAGAAGGCTAATGATTAATACTATTGGAATGAGAAATAATTAATTAACTATGCCATACTTTGTAACTGGAAAAGAATGCGATTGTTTCATAATGCTTTGTAATTAGGAGAAGGCTAATGATTAATACTACTGGAATGACAAATAATTAATTAACTATGCCATACTTTGTAACTGGAAAAGAATGCGATTGTTTCATAATGCTTTGTAATTAGGAGAAGGCTAATGATTAATACTATTGGAATGAGAAATAATTAATTAACTATGCCATACTTTGTAACTGGAAAAGAATGTGATTGTTTCATAATGCTTTGTAATTAGGAGAAGGTTAATGATTAATACTATATTGGAATGACAAATAATTAATTAACTATGCCATACTTTGTAACTGGAAAAGAATGCGATTGTTTCATAATGCTTTGTAATTAGGAGAAGGCTAATGATTAATACTATTGGAATGAGAAATAATTAATTAACTATGCCATACTTTGTAACTGGAAAAGAATGCGATTGTTTCATAATGCTTTGTAATTAGGAGAAGGCTAATGATTAATACTATTGGAATGACCAATAATAAATTAACTATGCCATACTTTGTAACTGGAAAAGAATGTGATTGTTTCATAATGCTTTGTAATTAGGAGAAGGCTAATGATTATTACTATTGGAATGACAAATGATTAATTAAGTATGCTATGTTTTGTAATTGGAAATGAATGTGATCGTTTAATAATGCTTTGTAATTAGAAGAAGGCTAATGATTCTTACTATATTGAAATGACAAATGATGCTAAGCTTTGTAATTATAAGAAGGCTAATGATTCTTAATTATGCTTTGTAACTGGAAATGAATGCGATTATTTAATAATGCTTTGTAACTAGGAAAAGAAGGCTACTGATTCTATGTAAAACAATTAATGAACATTTTTCTGTAATACTACATACTTGGTACAGAAATGTTCAATAACTGGGCTATGAATGCCGCAAACTACTAATGAAGACTGTAATTGTCAATATTATGTGACTTAATGTCCTTCACCTCATGAGCTAACTACCCTGAATTACTGCAATGTCCATTTGTCCTGTTTATCCTAGTGATCATGGAGCACTATCTTTGGTTTTGCACTAATTCTACGTTGGTGTGCCTTGTAAGAGCGTGGTGTTGACACGACATGCTGTCCACCACCGTGAGCGATGAAGACGTTATTATGGTCCCACTGTTTGGTGTACCTAGTGTACTGCCAAAATGAGAACATGGAACATTACTACGACAGTTCAGTGTCTTGGGTACACTGATAAATTCTGATGGGAAAAGAACTTCAAATTGTGTCACTTGGTGTTGTACTTCTGTGGAAAGATATGGACTTTCAGAACAGCTGTGTGCAACCTAAAGTGCTACTACCATGATGCAATCCTTCCCTTTCCTATCCTAATTCTTGTCACATAGTGAAAATCATTTTTTGCTAACATTATTTATGTTCATGGGTTATACATTTTTTTTGATTCGCTGAACTCCAGTGCGAGTACACTTATGTCACTGGTCGACATGATTTTTTGCCATTATGTTTATTTATTGCGAAAACGCTAAAGTCATTTTTTCGATTTGTTCTGAAGTACAGTATATGTGCACTCTTGTCTTTTATATTGTATATACATTTTTTTATTTTGAGGATATGTTCTGAACTACAGTGCATGTGCACTTATGTTAGGTGTTAATATGTTTTCTACTGAACTTCAGTGCCTGTGCACTTTTCTCATTTTTCAATATGATTTGTACTCATTCTATATGTTCAATACTTCAGTGTGTATGATTTTTTTTTTTTGTCATTCTGTTTATGCTAAAGAATATATTCAGTGCCTGTGCACTTCGCTTTCTGTCAAATAATTTGTATATACAGTTTTCTGATTTACTACTATGTTTTGTACTCACATCCTGTCTTTGTCTGATATATTTTGTACTCGGTGCATGTGCACAACATTTAATTTATGTACTAAATTTGAATTTTCTGTAAATTGTAAAAATTTCTTGCGATGGCAAGTCCAAATGACTCACCATCGCTGCCAAATTTTTGCCCCCCCCAGTGGAGGTTATGAAACACGTATGTAACGTAGCAGCGATGGTGAGGCACGTTAAAATCTTTGACCAGAGAGCCTATTATCGTGGTTAGTATGCGCTTGACCGCGCGAGTGTTACGAGCAGTCTGTTAGTAGTAGTCGTGTAGTACAGTTGCGAGCAGTACGCTAGTAGTCGTCATGCAGAGTCGTCGGCCAGTAGTAGCAGCCCAGTGCGGTTGTGTGATGTAGTCTGTCGGCAACACTGGTCAAGATGCTGAATGAGGTATACTGTTAATTAAGATAATCATCGGATAATGCAAAGTTTATTTATTGTAATTAATTTCCAACAAGTGCCCCCAATAACAATTTTGATTTCAAAGCAGTTTTTTTCAAAAAAAATTTTTATTTAATTGAAGTAACGATTTGGTTCCACTTCCCTTAAAGAAAAGTTTCAGTTTTCAGTTAAATTACAAAAAAAAAGGAATATTATTATTTGCAATGCAGTTCCTCCGAGCCGTGCGCAAGAATAAGAGCAGAATTTTGACTAGCTGTTACAATGAGGTAAGAATTTAATTCTGATTTTTGCACAGGGCCAAAGACCGATATTTCGGTTTAATTGAGTTATCATTATCACTGAGATTTTCTTATCACTGAATTGACTTTCATTATTTTTGTGGGAGCATACACCAGAGTCAAATTGCGAATTTCACATTTTTGTTGCCTTTGTCAGTACATTTCATTGCAGGGAGGTTATTCTTGGGTCCCATTTATTATTATAATTTTTATTTAAATATTTGTGTGGGGACGATATTGCTTCTTGGCTCCATTTCTATATAATATTTTCATTTAAAATTTCTGTGGGGAGGTTACAAAGTCTAAGGACCCATGACCTCAGCAGTTTGGTCCCTTAGGAATTCCCACACATTTGAACATTTTCTTCATCTCCGAAAAACTACTGCATCCTACATCTTTCCGTATCTGCTTACTGCATTCACTTCTCAGGACCCCTCTACAGTTTTTACCCCAACATTTCCCTCCAGTAATGAACTTGATGCCTCAGAACGTGCCCTACCATCCGATTCCTTCTCCTAGTCAGGTTGTGCCACAAATTCCTCTTCTCTCCAATACTATTCAGAAACTCCTCATTAGCTACGTGATCTACCCATCTAATCTTCAGCTTTCTTCTGTAGCACCACATTTCGATAGCTTCTGTTCTCTTCTGGTCTAAACTGTTTATCGTCCATGTTTCACTGCCATAGATGGCTACACTCCATACAAATATTTTCAGAAAAAAGTTCCTGACACTTAAATCTATACTCTATGTTAAATCTCTCTTCTTCAGAAACGCTTTTCTTGCCATTGCCAGTCCACATTTTATATCCTCTCTACTTCGACCATCACCAGTTATTTTGCTTCCTAAACAGGAAAACTCACCTACTACTTTAAGTGTCTCATTTCCTAATCTAATTCTCTCCGCATCACCTGATTTAATTCTACTACATTCCCGTATCCTTTTTGCTTCTGTTGATGTTCATCTTATATCCTCCTTTCAAGACACTGTCGATTCCGTTAAACTGTTCTTCGAAGTCATTTGCCGTATCTGACTGAATTACAATGTCATCGGCAAACCTCGAAGTCTTTATTCGTTTTCCCTGATCTTTAATTCCTACTCCAAATTTTTCTTTGTTTTCCTTTAATGCTTGCTCAATGTACAGACCTAATAGAATTTGGGATAGTTTTTAACGCTGTCCCTCTACATCCTCAACCGTTGCTTCCTTTTCACGCTCCTAGACTCTTACAATTGTCATCTGGTTTATATACAAATTGTAAACAACCCTTCGCTCACTGTACTTTACCCCTGTTACCTTCATAGTTTGAAAGAGAGTATTCTAGTCAGCATTGTCAAAAGCTTTCTCTAAAACCACAAATGCTACAAATGTAGGTTTCCCTCTCGTTAACCTACCTTCTAAGATAAGTCGTATGGTTAGTATTGGCTACATTTCTCTGGAATACAAACTGATCTTCCACGAGGTCGGCTTCTACCAACTTTTCCATTCCTCTGTAAAGAATTCGTGTCAGTATTTTGCAACAATGACTTATTAACCTTATTTTCACACTTTTCAGCGACTGCCACTGCTTTCTTTGTAATTGGAATGACTAAATTCTCCTTGAAGTCGGAGGTATTTCGCCTGTTTCATGTCTTGCACACCCCATGGAACAATTCTGTCATGTCTGGCTCTCCCAAGGCTATCAGTAGTTCTGCTGGAATATCATCTACTTCTGGGACCTTGTTTTCACTAATATCTTTCAGAGCTTTGTCAAATTCTTCTGGTAGTAACATATCTACCATCTTTCTATAATTGCTTTTAAGTTCATCTCCCTTGTACAGATCATCTACATACTCCTTCCTCCTTTCCCTTCATTGCTAAGGAGTAGTTTACCATCTGGGCTCTTTATAGTTACACAGCTGCTTCTCTTTCCGCCAAAGGCCTCCTTAATTTCCCTGTAGACGGTATCTGTCTTTCCCCTAGTGAAATACGCTTCTAAATCCTTACATTTGTTCTCTAGCCATTCCTGCTCAGCAATTTTAGATTTCCAGTCAATAACATTTTTTAGGCATTTGTATTCCCTTTCGCCTGCTTCATTTATTGCGTTTTTTTAGTTTTCTCCTATCGTCAACTAAATTCAGTACCTAGTATGTTATCCAAAGAATTTCTGCCTGGTCTCGTCTTTTTTAACTATTTCATCCTCTGCTGCCTTCACTATTTCATCTCGTAAAGCTAACCATTCGTCTTCTACTGGATTCTACTGTTCTAGTCCGTCCCCTAATGTTCCCTTTGAAATTCTCAACAACCTCTGGTTCTTTCACATTATCCAGATTCCTTCGCCTTAATTTCCTACCTTTTTCCAGTTTCTTCAGTTTTAATCTACAGTTCATAACCAATGAAGTCGGCCCTGGAAATGTCTTAAAATTTAATCTGGTTCCTAAATTTCTGTCTCTCATACAATCAATATGAAATCTTCCGTCGTCTCCAGGTCTTCTGCAAGTGTACAACTTTCATGATTCTTAAACGAAGTGTTAGCTATGATTAAATTATGCTCTCTGCAAAATTCTACTAGGCGGTTTCCTCTTTTGTCCCTTTCATTGTAAGGTAAGTCACTTATACACTGAAGCGTCAAAGAAACTTGTATAGGCATGCGTATTCAAATACATAGATATGTAAACAGGCAGAATACGGCGCTGCGGTCGGCAACGCCTATGTAAGACAGGTCGGTTACTGCTACTACAATGGCAGGTTGTCCCGATTTAAGTGAGTTTGAGCGTGGTGTTATAGTCGGCGCACGAGCGCTGGGTCACAGCATCTCCGAGGTTGCGATGAAGTGAGGATTTTCCCGTACGAGCATTTCACCAGTGTACCGTGAATATCAGGAATCTGGTAAAACATCAAGTCTCCGACATCGCTTCGGCCAGAGAAAGATCCTGTAAATACAGGTCCAACGACGACTGAAGAGAATCGTTCAACGTGACAGAAGTGCAACCCTTCCGCAAACTGATGCAGATTTCAGTGCTGGGCCATCAAGAAGTGCCAGCGTGCGAAACATTGTCTATATGGGTTTTCGGAGCCGAAGGCCCACTCGTGTACCGTTGATGACTGCACGTCACAAAGCTTTACGCCTCCCCTGGACCTGTCGACACCAGTATTGGACTGTTGATGACCGGAAACACGTTACCTGGTCGGACGAGTTTTGTTTGAAATTGTATCGAGCGGATGGACGTGTACGGGTATGGAGACAACCTCATGAATCCATGGACCCAGCAGGTCAGCAGGAGAGTGTTCAAGCCTGTGGAAGACCTGTAACGATGGCGGGGCTTGAGCAGTTGGAGTGATATGGGACCCCTGATAGATATATTTACGACTTTGAAGCATCCTGTCTGATCGCCTGCATCCATTCATGTCCATTGTGCATTCCGAAAAACAATGTGACACCCCACACGTCCAGAATTGCTACAGAGTGGCTCCAGGAACACTCTTCTGAGTTTCAACACTTTCTCTGGTCAACAAACTCCCCAGACATGAACGTTATTGAGCCTTATTGGAATGCCTTGCAACGTGCTGTTCAGAAGATATCTC
This sequence comes from Schistocerca serialis cubense, assembly GCF_023864345.2. Lineage (NCBI taxonomy): Eukaryota > Metazoa > Arthropoda > Insecta > Orthoptera > Acrididae > Schistocerca > Schistocerca serialis. Next base: position 35,444,836 of record NC_064649.1, on the reverse strand, counting down.
CACCCCCTTTCGTACTCTTATGGATTTATTGACAGCCCTGCAGAATTCATGGTGACACTTCCCTCCAGCACTAATTCAGAAATTAGTCGAGTCCTTGCCACGTCGTGTTGCGTCACTTCCGTGTGCTCGAGGGGACCCTACACGATATTAAGCAAGTGTACTAGTTCTTTTGCCTCTTCAGTTTATTATTACGAGAACTGTTACCTTACTTAAACGATGAGTGATATTTTGTTACAATATGAACGTTTAAACAACGTCTTTTGTCCTGCATATGTAGTTCACTGTCGTTTCTTTCAGTTTGATATTTTTATGTGTGACACTGAGTCCGATGGGGAAAACTGGACACACTACTCGCCGGGAAATGTGGAGAATGTGTCCAATCTTTCCAACAATTATCTTTAATCTCTTTACCCCAGTAGAAATTAGTTGCTTGCATATATCACACATCAAACTGCAGATTTGCTTCTAAATTCTTTTAAAACAATCATCCGTCATTCTATCCCTTTGTTGTGACTCTGAATTAATTAATTTGTTCCATACTAGCTGAGTGCCCGTTTTAGCCCCGGTATGTATTTACTCCGATCATCTATTAGTCTAACTCCCCCTTCCCCCCACTTCCAGTTCATCTTCTCCCACCACTCTTTCTGTGAACCTGCTCCTCCTGCATGAGACCATCTGCTCCTTCTCCCTCTGTGCATCCCTTTCTCCCCCTCTTCCTTCTCCTCTCTTTGTCCTTTTCCTCAATCCCCTTTAATTCCACCTCCGTCTTCCCCAGTCAGTCTTCTCCCCCACTTCCTCTGTTAATCTCCTCCTCTCCCTGTTCAGCTCCTCCAGCTTCTCTTTCTCTGACTCTTTCCTCCTCTGACTCTGTCTGTTCGTCTCTTCCTCCCCCATCTCTCTGCCTATTTGTTCCTCCCCATGTCTCTGTCCATCTCCTCCTCTTTCCTTACTCTGTATGCCTCCTCTCCCCCTCTCTGTTCATTTCCCCTTCCTCTATATCTGTCCATCGCCTGTTCCTCCTATCTCTGCCTATCTCGTCGTTCCCCTTGACCCTCTGTCCACCTCCTCATCCTTCCTTCTCTCTCCACGTTATCACGCTAACCCCAATGAGAGACTGGCAGTTCTCATCCCAACAGTATTTCTTTGCAGACTGTAGCTACCATATGTACCAAATTGGACTGAAATAGTTCCAGGGGCTAAGGGCGAACTTTTTACTTATACCTGCAGACGCACGTTTCAAATACATTTCGCACATATTCCGTACATTTCACGCGTATCTGTACCCATATATCACCTGCATGTATAGCGAATTTCGCCCTGCAGTTTCATTTTCACGCAGTTCAACATTTATCACATCACACCTCCTGAACTGTGTGATGTACAATGATGTACTTTTACACGTGCATCCAGTGGTATATGTGGATAGTGTCTGCGAAATGTGATGCGAAAGAATTAGTAACAAATTAAAACGTCATTCTTTATGTAGTTTTTATCGCATGTCAGTACTTGACGTCTTATGTACCTGAACTATGTGTCGTACAATGACATTTTCTTGGTAGGCACATTCTGTGGCAGATGTGGACACTAACAGCGAAAACTGTTGCGAACAGAGTTAGTAGCAACGAAGTAGTAAATTTAAATGTCTTGCATGATGCGGTAGTTTCTCACGCATCTCACTGTTTATGACGCCATACATGCGGAAGTACGCATCATACAATGATGCAATTTTTCTGTACACTCAATAGTATATGTGAATACTAACTGCAAAATGTGTCATGAATACAGTTATTAGTAAAGATATAGTAAATTAAAACGTCATACTCCACGTGGTTGTTTCACTACGTGAGCAGCAAAAACGCAGTAAACGACGATAAGCTTTTTTCCTTTCTTCATTTTGTGAGGATTGGGTGTAAAATTATGTGTAAAGTTTGTTCCAAGTCATTAAGCGCTCTCATTCTCAAATACTGGATGAGTAAATGTTGTCTATTCGCGTGTCGTGGGCTACACTAGTTTTTTAAACTCACCCCTTTGAGAGATAAGTCGTTCTCACTCCACAGCGAAGATTTCCAGAGAGTAAGTGGTGTGTGCGTATCAAGTTTGGCTGGAATCGGTCCAGGGGTTTAGGGGGAGATGTAGAACATACATACATACGTACATCAATTTTTTTGATTTTTATGGATTCATAGCTGTTGTTCTCTGAGTAACTGTAGTCAGACTGAAATTCAGTCATCAGTTGCACAGGTATTTTTATATCGCTTTAACGGTTCCAACAGATCAATCTGTGTTCTTCGGCAGCTTAGTATTGGCTTTGCACATACTGATAGCACAACAGCCTGACTGTGTACATAAATGTAATGTATCTACTGTAAATTATCAACTGTCAATTTGTATTAATAATAATCACATACAATACGTACAATTTTTGGACGTGTCAAGGCATTACACTTCTCTGAAGAAGATATTGACATCAGATAAACCAATATCAGGCTTCTGAAGATAACAGATTAATCTGATGAAACCGGTAAAGCGAAATTAAAATGTGTGTGCACTTGTGGTCAGTAAGTTTGAGCGAGGAAGCTTGTTCCATTATGTTCTAGTAAAAATGTTTGTGATTGTTAGCCACTTTATCTGACTCAAGTCTTTGATATAACTCTTGTACCTCAGTTACACATAGAGTAATATATATATATTTTTTTTTTTTTACAATACCAGCCTAGCTGCCGGCGTCAACTCAGTTTACCTGAGAGCCCGCGACCCACTGAACGTTGGCTGGGGTGAGGAAGCACGCTTCTGACCTTTGAGCTAAGTACAGCTATTGACATGGTACACACGTACCGTTTATTTTACATTTTAAGCGAGTCTTTTGCCCTTTTGGGCATTCTGTATTAATATTGGACCATGCCTCTTTAGGTTTTTGAAAATGTTAACGAGGTTTGTTTTTCCACGAAAAACCTCAAAAGACCTTGCGTATGCAGAAACACAGCATTTAATCAACGCAGCTGGTGTCGTTTGACTTCCCATGTTTTTACGAAAAATACCATCGTGCAACATGTACTCGTAAAGTCGAAAGCGACGATTAATTGTACATCTTTCGAAAGGCGTTTGTGCCGGTCAAAGCTTGCTGGTAACAAGTAGTTTCGGGCTCCTTCCAGATATAATGGATTTCTCAAATCACGGACAAGCATACATTTTTAGTATCACTTTATGCGTTTAGTCGTTGATTAGTCGATAGTTAAGAATATTATATCATTTGTGATAATAAAGATTTGGAGACTGCCTAGTAACATTGCGAATTTAATAAAAGTTCATCCGGTTACACGCATTTTTCCCATTATATCAATTGTAATATAAATAGTAAAGAAAATGACTGTGTTAGAAATTTTAAAAAACTGACGAACAGGACTCGATCTAGCGATCCAGCGATTACGGGGCTTGAACGCTAACCACTCGGCTGCCGCCGCTTCATGGTACAAATGGCAACGCACAGCCATATATATTTCATGACCGAAATTATCTTGCTATTTTCTCAACAACGCTTGAGAAGTACGCGCTACTGCTTACACGTTTCGTTATCCTCAGAGTACTACGAATGTACGAAGTTTACTGTAAATCCGCGTTCCAAACATCGTGGCCTCCACTTGTCAGTTTGAAAATTAAGTTAATCCAAGAAAACAGACAAAGAAAAGACTCCTTGAGGATGAAGAGGAGTATACATATGGTTTGCACTTGTTCACCTGTATAAGGTAAGGTCTAATACAAGCGGTGTCAAATCTTTAATTCAGATTTTCCGCAACTTACAGTTTGGAAACATTATGTACCTTTTCGTTACAAACCACTGACGTTAGAGTACTAAAATTTCACATACACTTAGTCAATACTGTAGTCGGACATCCTCTGAAAGGAGTTTGCATTTACTATAATATTACGTCATTTATGGAAGAGAAAAGCTCTAAATCTGGAGCATTTTTTCACGTTTGGAGAGCTGTAAAAATCCTGCAAAAGAAGTTATCAAAATTCTGTTCCACTGATATTTGAATCATGACTTGTCCACTGACTCCACTTTTGAGAAAGCTAAAGAAGACTGTTTGCCATCTGGTTCAATTGTGTGACTTCAAATCAAACTTCTGAAACTGCTGTTATGCTTGGACATGTTTATTACAACAATTTTCCGTTTCAGAAGTAATTTAGACTATTTTAAGATGTTTATCGTACATGGTTTTAAGTACACTTAACAATTCATTCGCAAAAAATTTTGCAAAAGTAGTATTTCTCATGGTTTTGGGTAACGCAATTCTCAAATCATATTTTTATATCTACTTAATATATACTGGTGAATGACCACTAAATTCGTGTAAAACAATTTATCTCTTATATTTTTGCGATTATCTAACATTATTCCAGAAGTAACCTTATTTCATACTTTTAGAACATCCAAACTCATAATAAACATAATTTATACCGTCGTTTTTAAGTCTGGAACGAAGTCAGTGGTTTTACAAATACTGATTTAACAATGATCTTTCAGTCTTCTTCTTAACATCACCTGTTCAAGCCATGCTGTTCCAGTTAACAACCGCTTGGTAGAAAATAATTTCTCCTCCTCCATGGAGAATATATGACAGTAGTTGCTGAATGTCGACGGCTCTCTTGGTTCTGATGGGGACACTGCTTTCTGGATATGCTAAGGCGTAAGGGAAAGCTACATCATTCGTATTATTAGGCCGTGAAAGCTCAAATGTATGTCACACAGGGCTGCATATGTAAGATGAAGTCGCTACACATCCTTTCTGATCTGAAGAGTAACTCCAGATAGCCACAAAGCTTAGATGTAACGTGTTCACATCAGGACACAGAACGTTTCATTGTTTCCATTCGTAGTATCGCTTTCGCTTTGTGGTATTAACATTCAATATATCACATGATTCGATCATTTTCAGTTTCTTCCGACTGGTTACGTATTGTTGTCCTTTTACATGAGCTTGTTTCGATATGTTCCTTGAAAATAAGGTGTCATTACTCACATCTTTCATGTTTTTTTATCTTTTTTGTTGTTACATTAACAGTTTCATCTAAGTCAACCACCTTAAAGCTCTAAGACAATCATGAATATTAGAAAACAAGAGAATCACAGCTTTTTCTGTATGATCTTTGTGGTCAGAAATTAGTCTATTATTTCCAGATGTAATTGCTTGGAGAAATGTGAATAAAGTATCTTACCAGTGTGTATAGTCAGGCATAGCGCACTTTGTGCTGAGTGCATTAGACCTCCGTGAAATGATATTCTATGCCTGTTGACTGGCAATGAGGTCGCATGCCTAGCCTACATCTAAAATGAGTTCATGTGTTAATAAAATATAAGTTGTCTGTAAACAATTTTCCACGTCATTTCGCGAGGATCCAACACGTTATGGGCGCAGCACTGAATAAAATAGAAATAATACATTTCGCGGTGACTTGTTTTTGCGGAAAAGTGCACAGAAGTTTGTATGAAGTTGCATTGTGTGTACAGTGAATAAAAGTGATTGTTAACATGACTACAACACAGACACCGCGAATATAGCAGCTAATAGGTCGCGGCAATTATGCAGCTTGGAAATTTGCCGCTGAGGCGTATTTGCATTTGCCAAAAATGCTGCAAGCAAGCTTTGCAATGATACAAGAGAAAAACATTGGATGGCAATCAGGAAAATATTCAGATATTTAAAGGGAGCTACTGATTATAAGCTGACATATTCTAAAAAGGGAAATGTAAATTTTGAAGGGTACAGTGATGCAGACTGGGGAAGTGAGTTGGAAAGCAGACACTCCATTAAGATGCTTTAAACTAACGGGAGGATTGATATTCTGGCCATGTAAGAGATAGAGGACAGCAGCTTTGAGCACAGTGGAAGCGGAATATATGGTCTTATCCTGCACTATCCAAGAAGGTCTGTGGATCAGAACACTGATGGGTGAAATAGAATCTCTTACAAAAAATAAAACCGAATGTCATATTTTGTGATAATATGAGATCTTTCCCCCCATGAACCATGGACTTTGCCGATGGTGGGGAGCTTGCGCGCCTCAGCGATACAGATAGCCGTATCGTAGATGAGACAGGCGAAACACCACGCAAGTGTTTACTGGTGTGAAAAGTACCGAACTATCAGTCTAATAAGTCACGGCTGCAAAATACTAACATGAATTCTTTAGAGACGAATGGAGAAACTGGTAGCACCCGACTTCGGGGAAGATCACTTTGCATTCTGTAGGAAAGTTGGAACACGTGACGCAATATTGACCTTACGACTTATCTTAGAAGATAAGTTAAGGAAAGGCAAACCTACGTTTCTAACATTTGTAGACTTAGAGAAAGCTTGACAATGTTGACTGGAATATTCTCTTTCAAATTCTGAAGGTGGTAGAGGTAAAACACAGGGAACGAAAAGCTATTTACAATTTGTACAGAAGCCAGATGGCAAGTATAAGGGTCGAAGGACATGAAAGGGAAGCAATGGTTGGGAAGGGAGTGAGACAAGGTTGTAGCCTATCCACAATGTTATTCAATCTGTATATTGAGCAAGAAGTATAGGAAACAAAAGAAAAATTTGGAGCAGGAATTAAAAATCCATGGAGAAGAAATAAAAACTTTAGGTTTGACAACGACATCGTAAATCTGTCAGAAACATCAAAGGACCTGGAAGAGCAGCTTAATGCAATGGACAGCGTCAAAAGGATGTAAGATGAACAACGAAAGCAAAACGAGGATAATGGAATGTAGTGGAATTAAATCACATGATACTGGGGGAATTAGATTAGGAAATGATACACTTACAGTAGTAGATGAGTTTTGCTATTTGGGGAGAAAAATAACTGATGATGGTCGAAGTAGAGAGGATATAAAATGCAGACTGGCAATGGCTAGGAAAGCATTTCTGAAGGATAGATATTTGTTGATATCGAGTATAGATTTAAGTGTCGGTCTTCTCTGAAATTATTTGTATGGAAGTGAAACATGGACGATAAATAGTTTAGACAAGAAGAGAATAGAGGCTTTCGATATGTGGTGCTACAGAAGAATGCTGAAGATTAGATGGGTATATCACATATCTAATGAGCAGGTATTGAATAGAATTGGGGGGGGGGGGAAGAGAAATTTGTGGCACAACTTGACTAGAAGAAGGGATCTTTTGGTAGGACATGTCCTGAGGCATCAAGGGCTCACCAATTTAGTATTGGAGGGCATCGTGGAGGGTAAAAATCGTAGAGGGAGACCAAGATATGAATACACTAAGCAGATCAAATCTCCAAAGCAAGCCTCTCAGTAAACACAAGTTTCAGAAGCTCGCGAAACACTATGATCTAACCTGTGATGTGAAGTGTTCAGCATCTGAAAAATAGTTGGAGAAATGTGAACAAGGTATTTTTCCAGTGTATATAGTTGTGTACAGGACTCTTTGTGCGGAGTGCACGGTGTCTCTGTGAAATGATGTTCTATGGTTGTTGATTGGCAACGAAATCATATGCATAGCCTATATGTAAATGCGTTGATGTGTTAATAAAATGTATTTTGTTCCTAAACATTTTTTCCACATCATTTCGCTGTGCTAAACGAAGAATCCAACAGTTCACACACAGTGTTCAGTGTTAAAAGGACTTAAGTCCTGGACTTACGTCATACTAACATTACATGAATAGATTGAAACCGTGGTGTTTGGCCAATGATTCATAGGAGTAAAAAAATCCTGCTGCATCTGTGATGTGAGTATCCAATTTCTTAACAGAGCTCGAGTCACACCTCTACAAGTGCTCGAAATTAGCTTTCGTTACTCGAAGGTGCTTTATGCATGGATCTTCAGATTTGCATACTCGAGATAATTCCTGGTGACCTTGAAAATCGAGATTACAAACACTATGTTTTGGTGAATTTATTTGAAGTTGTGCCGATACACGTCAATTAACCTTCAATAACTCGCCATTCACCATACACGTGAAAGACGAACGGGAAGTTTAGAATAAGATACGAATAAGTAGTAATAATAATTTGTAGATGTTAATGTCCACCTACCAATCCCAAAAAGACCCATAACATATACACCATCCTTCTCACTTTGACAAATTATTTTTTGAGCTTATAATTTACGTCTAAAATATAAGACAAAGATTTTTGCCTAGTTGTGGTTTCCAATAAACTTGCGATTTCAGTCCACAGATTCCTAACTATACCTCGATTATGATATTTTCATCTCCAGGAAGCCACAAACTCCTACTTTGAGTAAACTTTTCAACTTCTCACAGCCCATGATACATGCCGTGTCGGTCGAAGAAAAACTGATTTGAATTCCACCTATTGTCGTCCGAAAGCTGTACGTTCGGGCGACGCAACGTTGTGACCGCGCACGCAGTGACGCATTGATTTGAAAAGATCGGCTATCTTCGGCTTTTGTCGTTCGTAGGCCGAATCCACCGGTAGCTGTGCCACTTAAGCACAGCTAAGTCATCGCGCCAACCCAAGGCGCCGCTTTTCCTTCGTTTTTCTCTACCTCCTCTCCTACAACAGAAAAGAAACTTCCTAGAAAACGTAAAATCTGTTACTCAGAAAGCGGCGAAAGTCATTCATCGGACTGCCCGTTCTGGCACTCCTGAACAAGCCCTAAACTACGGGGTGGGGGGGGGGGGGGGGGGCGCAAACCGAGATAACTGTCCCGGGCGGAAATTGCAGGGGGCGCCAATTCAATTCTTAAAACAAACAAAAAACAAAAAAACCAGCCTTGTTTCACAAAACGCCTAGCATTCAGCGTACATTAGTCTGTCTATTATTCATATGATTTTGAAATGCATCCCGGTTGGTTTTTAAACACATTCTAAGTTGATTTCAGAACGAATCATAAGTTGATTTTTTTAATGCGTGCATAGTGTACGTGATGTGTCTGCCGGGGGGAATCCCCGTCGCATCTAGCGGGGGAAAAAAAATTGAATTACCCGTAGACGAAAGAGGACGCGGCCATATGAGCTGAGCCGAATAAACCCGAACGGGTGAATGCCAATCTCTATTTATGTGGGTGATTGGTAGGGCGAATAATGAGCGCTGTTATAATTATTAGCGAAATCCGTATACTCAGACTACCAGAGTGAAACAAACGACTGACAGAAGTAACAGGTAAGAAATATTATGTACTAATCTCCTTGGTGTTGCCAAGAAAATGAAATTTTGGCAGAATTTTTTTGCCAGTCGCTACAGTTGTACAGTCCCCGGTTAGCAGTAGCGCAAGTTCTATTCTCGGAATAGCGCGGAAAATGCGTTGTACGAACATGTAATAACGCCTAACAGGAGAATAAACGCAGGATAACTAAACTTGTGATTCTGGCAGGGTTCGTGAAGTTTTTGATAATGACAGGAGTAGTTACGGGATCAGTCATGACGAGATTGTTAGAATGAGGAGGGAGAATTGGAGACATCACACAAATTATATGGAAAAATATCAGTATTCCAAATTTATATAATTTCGTACTACTACTTGTCTATCTCATGCTTGAAAAACTGGAGCCTCTGAAAGAAATGTGAAACATTTCCTGTCATAAAACGTTTCGGTTGTAGTTGGCCTAATAGCCATATGATACTGATATGTCGTTAATTGTATTCAGTCGTGTTATCTGTGTAAATGAGGTAGATAAAAATGGCCATTTGTGCCAAAACAGTTATGCTTAAAGGGACCGATGGCCCTTCTTGGAGTCTGGTCCCTTCAACCCCCCCCCCCCCCCCCCTACCCACACACACACACAAACCAACCAACCAACCAGTTATGCTTATTTGGCGTGTGTTGCAATTGCTGCAATGTTAGAAAGGACTATTCCGTTTTATATCTTGAGTACTATTCGTTATTAGCAGCTTTTTCAGTATCAGACAACGACATTTTGATTTTTCATGTAGCAAAACGTTTGACGAACTATGATGAGGTAATAGATTCTTTCGCAGAAAGAAGCTGTAGCAAGATTAAAGACAGGAAAATAGTGGAACGTAAGAACTGAAGAAATAATTACTGTCTTGCTAGTCTTTTTTCTTTACTGGTTTTATATTTCCTGTATTTAATTGTTTGTCACACAAAAGTTATTAGTTAATAAGCAAAAACTGTGCAAATTTCTGAAGAGTTCTAATACTCCCAGTTACAAATAATCTCATCCAGTATTTAAAAAAACTCACAATTAAGAGGGTAGGATGTGAAACAGGTCCACTGGGAGCAGGAGAGGCACCACAGGACATTTTAATTTTCACTGTCCCGAATATAGGCTTGATGACTTCCATTAGAAAACATACACGTCTGAATGCTATAGAGCGAAATACAGTGACAGGCGATGGAAGAATGCTGTGTGAAGAGGCGTGGCACAGCACTCTGTCACACTTAAGATCAAGTAACATATGTTACATTTCGTCGGACATGTGTTTCATATGCGAGGGTCACTCCAAAACAAATGCACACTATTTTTGTAAAAATACAGTTTTCATTGTGCATGTACGGGATCACAGGAATACACATTAGGGATAAAAGACAGTTACGAGCATGAAAGACGAATAGCGGTCCGACTGGGTCACCAGGAACACTGCAAAAGGCGTACTTATGGCATATTCCAAGCATCAGGAACAGGCTCAAACTGCGCGATGTTGCCCGTACTCGAGGTATGGTGCATCTATTAACGGGTCGTGGTCCATATCCCAAACATTTGCATCTAGTGGGATTTAGTAACACACCAGTCTGTGAATGTGGAGAGGAAGGTTCCGCTCATCATGTAGTTTCAGATGCCCTTTACTCTACATTAATACAGGGTGGCGCACGAAATGTGTTACCAATTGTTTCTTTCACAATTTACGACGCGCATTAGATATCCCAATGGGATCTCTGTAGCAGTAGCAGCAGAGCTTGGAAAAACAAATGAGTTACGAAATGACGTGTAACTCACGATACTGTCGCTAGGAGACTAGTAGGCAGCAATGGCTGACAATGGAAGACTGACGACACAGCAACGATCGGCAATTGTGTTACTTTTTCATGAAACGAAAAGCCATTTGACTCAAAGGCGTTTTCGACAACAGTTTAACACACGATTGGTCCCTTGCAAGAAGACCATCCCACAGGTTGTACAATAAATTTGTACAGGAAGGAACAGCACTGGAAGCGAAGCGACCTCTGCCTAAGCCTGTTTGTTCGCAGGAGAATATTGAAGCGGTACGAGTTGCCGTACAGAGAGGTCCCAGGAAATCGTGTAGAAAGGCAGCAGTGCAACTGGGAATATCCAGACGCTCCGTTCAACGCATACAAGGTGACCTGTGCACAGAAGCTCACTGAAGCACACAAGCAGCAGAGACTACTGTTTGCTCACTGGGCGGAGGATAGGGAAGAAACTCTCAACAACGTCTGATTTTCAGACGAGGCGCCTTTTCATTTATACCGTGAGGTTAACAAAGAAAATGTACGCTTTTGGGCCATTGAAAACCCACAAGTGCTTCATGAACGACAACATTATGCCTCGAGGATTACAGCGTGGGCAGCAATTTCCAGTTACGGACTTATTGGACCATTTTTCTTTGAAGAAACTGTGAACAGCGAGCGTTATTTGAGCATGCTTCGCAATAGCTTCATTCCACAGCTTCTTGCTACTGCCTTGCCCTTCAACACGCAGTGGTTCATGCAAGATGGAGCAAGTCCACATACTGCAAACACTGTGTTGGAGTTTTTACACGAGCATTTCGACATGAGGATCACTTAACTCAGGTTTCCAGGTCGCTTCAATGACGGACAAAATTGGCCCCCCAACAATCCAGACCTCAAGCCATGTGACTTTTTCTTTGAGGGTAGCTAAAAGAAAAAATTTTACCGAAACGTCCACGTGATTTAATGGAGCTCAGAAGACTTATTCTTCAAGCTTGCAGTGAAATTACGGAAGACATGTGCCGTAGGGTAATCACTAACTTCAGTGTTCACTTGAAATGGTGAACATATTGAGCATGTGCTGAGTTAGAACAAATCTCCATGGACGGCCCTTAATTGTAGTATATGTTCCTTTCAGAGTGTATTGACAATAAAGTTTATATTCAAAAACAAAATGGTAACATTTCGTGAGCCACCCTGTATTATTAATGATTGCTGTTAACATGATTAACCACAACATACATAAAATAAAATATTGTATGTCACTATGATTAACGAATACGTACAAATTGTTCAGCGTTTAGAGACAACAGTTCTAAACTTCGTAGCAATAAATTGAACTGAAAAAAAAACCTCTTCTATTAATCCTACACGGTAAGGGTTGTCGATTGATGAACAATACTCAAGAATCGGTAGAACAAGCACCTTGTAAGGCACTTCTTTCCTCTGTGAACTACATTTATTTAAGGTTCGCGTAATGATTCTCAGTCTAGTATCTGCTTTTTCTACTATTTGTTTTATGTGGTTGTTCATCGCTCCGGATGACTGCTCCAAGGTATTCTATGGGGATTTAGCTGCTATTTGTCACCGATAGTATGTAAAGATACGTAAGTGGATTTCTTTGCCCTTGTTTGCACAATATGTTACTTTTCTTTTACGTTCATGGTGAACTGCCATAGGTTGCACCAGTCATCAATCATCTGTAGGTAGTTCTGCAAATCGATACTTTCTTCTGGCGTTCCTGCTTTCTTATAGACAACAGCATCAGCTGCGAATATTCTTAAAGAGCTTCCGACGCTTTCTAGTAGATCATTTACATACACTATAAACAGTAATGGTCTTATCACACATCCATGGTGTATTCGCCCCGGGACAACCACGAAATCCGGGAATTTTTTCAGCCGTGAGAAAACCGAGAAAAACTAGGAAATGTTTTCGAATTCCGGAAATTTTTCATTGTTTTAGATTTCACTTAATTTTTTTGTAATTTTAACTTAGAAGAACTGATACTCTAACAAAGAATATTATTCCATCCCGCTACTGCAGAATAATAGCGCAGCAACGAGAGGATAACACCAAAATAAAACTTTAGTTGCAAAGAAAATGCGCCATATACAGCTACAACACAGTGCGCACACAAGCGTCTGCCAACAGCAAACTCTGTCAAAGGCCTTAAGACTAAGACTATCGCCCGCATCTCGTGGTCGTGCGGTAGCGTTCTCGCTTCCCACGCCCGGGTTCCCGGGTTCGATTCCCGGCGGGGTCAGGGATTTTCTCTGCCTCGTGATGGCTGGGTGTTGTGTGCTGTCCTTAGGTTAGTTAGGTTTAAGTAGTTCTAAGTTCTAGGGGACTGATGACCATAGATGTTAAGTCCCATAGTGCTCAGAGCCATTTGAACCATTTGAACTAAGACTATTCAATATTTCACAACAAACTGCTTCCGATGAGCAACACGTAAAAACTGTGTACATTAGGTTCGTTGAGCAGTTACCAGCGGGCTCGTGCGCAATGCAGTCGCAAATGAGCGGTACCTTCTTCCGCTTCTGGCTACTTCAAGTGTGGCTGTTAGCTGTATCAGCAGTAGCAATAAACAGATGCTACGCGGAAAAAATTTTCTGGCGTGCCGTAAGCTGCCAGATTCGCGCATGCGAAGAGCAGTCTGAGTTGTATTGGGGTGGGTTCAAATGGCTCTGAGCACTATGGGATTTAACATCTATGGTCATCAGTCCCCTAGAACTTAGAACTACTTAAACCTAACTAACCTAAGGACATCACACAACACCCAGCCATCACGAGGCAGAGAAAACCCCTGACCCGCCGGGAATCGAACCCGGGAACCCGGGCGTGGGAAGCGAGAACGCTACCGCACGACCACGAGATGCGAGCAGTGGGGATGGGGGTAGTGTCCACGAGAACCGTGTTTATGTTACGTCGCTGGTTCCTCTTCGTTTACAACGCTCACGTCAAATGATGATAAAACCTATTTCTGTGGCCAGGAGCTATCAAGTGAATTAAAATACATAGGCCTACCGTAATTGTGGAACGCTAAAACAGTTATTAGTTTTCTAACGTTATTTTATTTCCACGTTTTTGACAGTCAAGCATTAATCGCCTTGCAGGACAATAAAGTTATTTTTGTCGGTTTGCTACAGAAATTTAGCTTTTACTAATCTTTTTCACAGAGGCATTCTATTTATTTGAAATGAAGTGTTTCATTCCACACCACTGGCTAGTTTCAGCTGCTCACTGAATTTCAAGTGCACGTTTTCATCTTTGGCACGTACGGCGGTATGCTGCAAAGAACCGAACATGAGATAATATAGTAGCGGTACTCCAAGAAAATTTGCATCCCGAAAACCAGACTCGAAAGCTTGATATCAAGTTGGGTTCAAATGGCTCTGAGCACTATGGGACTTAACATCTGAGGTCATCAGTCCCCTAGACTTAGAACTACTTAAACCTAACTAACCTAAGGACATCACACACATCCATGCCCGAGGCAGGATTCGAACCTGCGACTGTAGCAGTCGCGCGGTTCCTGACTGAAGCGCCTAGAACCGCTCGGCCACTCCGGCCGGCATCAAGTTGGGGCCTACTTCATTGTGAATCTGGCCATTAAAATGTACCCTGTAAGCCGAATTACGCGTTTTAGTGTGGATTACGAAATTCCGATGCTCTTTGAATATCCTCTGATATCCTACTTCTTTTATGACGTAATGTAAGGTTTCTTAATGCTGCATACGATAAGTACGGACATACAGGCCTCCTACGTCATCGTAGCTGCGCACGCGCAGTAGCGCCGTTTTCTAGCGGTCTGTCAACTGCTGAAACTAACCTATTCCTAACACATGGGGGGAAAATATTGCGGATGGTCGTTCGAAAAGCGTTACTTTCAAAGTAAAATTTCCCTTTATTCAAGATGAATTATTTACGTGTGAGAAGGTGCGATGAAATTCTTATATCTAAGAGCGATTGACTTATTTAAAACAACACCTCGAGGATCAGCCACTTAGAAGAATTTCGAACCCAGAAAACCAGAAATTTACGTCATTATTTAAAATTTTATTGGCACATTTGTGTAATGTATCTTGAAGTGTAACACACGCAAAAATAGACCAATATTACATGTGAAAGCTTAGACTTTGTTGTAGCTACACTATGTCCGTTAATTTAAATGACTAACTTTTCTTATCTGTGTGTTCGCGCTACTTAAAAACAATGTTGCTATTGGCGGACTACATCACGTGTCCTGTGCTCTGCATGTCTGCTGTCATCGACTGACGTGAGCTATGATTGGCTTACAAAGGCGCATCGCCAATGCTACGGAAACTAACGTGCTGCGTTTGATTGAATTTGAATTTATACTTTCGTAATATGAGAATATGCATCATACATCTTGCCCCACATCAAAGGTCTTTCCAACACGAATGACCATTTATTTTTTTTTCTTCTTTTTTCCTTGCGGGGTTCAGTTTTCTAAAGTGCCGGGAAGTACTGCGTCAATGAATAAAACCTTAACCATTCAAAGGACTGATAAGTTTTAAAGTTCTGAGGGAATGTATACTGTCACTTAACACGGAAAAAGTTTATTTCCACCCAAAGAAGTATTTTTTAACCGGAAAAATTCGATTTTTTCCCTTGTCTGTGTATACACCCTGTATATATACTGCGTTTATATCTGTCGATTTTGTTCCGTTAAAGGCTAGGTGTAGAGTTTTTGCGCAACGGAGACCTGGATCCAGTCGCGGAAGTGTTCGGATTTTTTTTCTGAATGTCATTGCAGAACTGCATCGAACGCTTTACGCTCATGGACGTACGGAGCGAGCTGGGTTTCGCGACACCTCTGTGGAAACCCTAGTAATTTTTGTAGGGATTTTCGTTCTCCATAAGTCGTAACGCATGACAAAGCATGTTTCATAATCCTATAACAGATTCATGGCAGTGATATTTGCCAATAATTGTTTATGCTCTGTAGCCGTATTCCTTTCTTTTCTTGAATATCGTTCTATTTCCTTCTTTCGTCGCACAACAGACTTATTTCTCCCGTTGTTTTATCGAAGAATATAAATTGTGGTCGACGTACTCATAACCGATAAAGTTGAGCAAAGTCGATAACGTACCAACGGTCCTTAACCTAAGAGTGTGCGACTGATTTTTGTCTTTTATGCTTTTTTAAATTATGATCTCTGCTCTCTCTCGTTGTTCTAACATGATGAGTAGTTAATGGCCCATACCCTTCATGTACATGACGTTCCCAAGTCTCATAATATGCATAGCTTCACTTTTAATTTGTATTGTCTTTTATACCTGAAGACGGCCGAAATCGGCAATTTCTCATTAAACTGTGTGAGATTGTGCCGGAAAATAAACTTTCCAAAGATTTTATCGTCAAAGCAGACGGAAAATTGCGTCCTTCGTTCTATAGGACATACAAAACTATGTTTTATAGGACGTACCAATTTAACCGAGCTGCATTGACTTTACGTGGAGTGGAAACACGATAAACATGTATGTTATACGATTCATCAGTTGTATTTTAAAGTGTGTATAATCTTGCTACAGTATTGGACATCTTTTTAGGAAGTCTTGAAAATGAGCCACAAACTATATCTAAACAATACTGTATGATGTAAGACATAGTAGAGCATTTTAACAATTAAAAAAAAAATAATGCTTTAATAAATAGTACATTGAAGGAAGATGCGTGCGAAACATATCCACAAAAATCTCGCAAATTCTGAATCACAATTGCTGAAACAAATTATATCATCGTAACATCGAAGTACTATGTTTTATTAGTCATATGAGGCCTTATCTTCTTTACAAAAATTTACTTCACTGACGAATCCTGTTAGTTCGTACTTAACATGCAAGCGATTAAGGTACCAATCAATGAAGCATTGTATCTTACATGCTTAAACGTTTACCTATTTTTTTGTTTTGTTTTTTGACATAATCTGGGTAGCTTCACTTCAGAATGCTGCCGAAATTGATAATTTCTCATTAAATTGTGTGAGTGTGCAGGCAGATTAACCGTTTTCAACAGAATTTGTCGTCAGAGCAGAAGAACTGTCTCCCTCATTTTGTAGCATATGTAAATTTATGTTTTGTAGTAAATACCAGTATAATCGAGTTGCACTTTCGTTACGAGGAGCAGAAACAATGAACAGGTATATTACATAATTCATCAAATGTATTTGAAAAAGTGTATATCTTGCCACAATATAGAAAACGTCTCTTCAGAAAGTCGGGAGTATGAGCCAGAAACCATATCTCAACAATTCTATAGTGATAAAGTATCCATGTATTAACACTTTTGTTAATTAATGCGCTTATAAATATTAAATACGGTCGTGATATTTGTCAGCATATACAAATTCCGAATCTCAATAAACATTCTATTACGTTTATGGGTGAGTACTATGATTTCATTCATTATTTGAGGCATTTACTGCCTTCCAAAAATTGGCTTCATTGTCAAACCCTATTAACTTTCAGTGCTAAGTGTAGCTGCAAAATGCTGTAAGATTACCTCATATAAAAGATAAATTACGCTAAGTGAATGGGTACAGATTTATTTTGCAATCTGTGAAACTGCACACGCTTCTAAGAAAACTGATACGCTTATCCACTAAAACCCTTAAGTGCTTTCCTATGACGGAATAGCTGCAGTTACATTGTTTAAGTTCACAGATTGTATTTTCGGTCTCGTGCATGCTCGGATGTATGTGTGGCGCCGCGAAGCGGTCATACAGTGAATTACTTGGCCGTCAGCGCAGGAGTAGTAAAGGCCAGTTCCCGCTAGAGCGCAATACGACCGCATGCGGTGCTCCGTTGTAACGGCTGCTAGTGCTCGGTGAAATGGCGTTCATATACGAAGTGGCAGCCGCTAGCGATAATAAGTGATGTTCAGAAAGATGCTGTGGCTGCGGAATCTATGAAATGCGCTCAGTAGTCATTGGTCTCTTCCTCGTTTACAGGTTTTTTTAAGTTCCTTTGTCGTTAACTGAAGCTGAAGCCATAAAAAAAGTTGCCTAAGTACTGAATATAGAACAGGAGAGACTACATTGCTATTTCGACAACTTCGATGAAGTTTACGAAAGTAAAATGCAAAAAATAGCAAATTGCTCCAAAAATGCGATTTTGTAAAGCCGACAAATAGAGGAAGGCAAATGTGCTACCATGTTTTTTTCGACGGCTGCCCGCTGAAATGTCTTTTCAGACATGTAAACGAAGTGAAGAAACACCAGTGAACACAAGATGCATTGTAATGAAAGTGAAATGCATCTGGAGGAAATACTTCTTTTAAATTGTAGTAATCGTAAGACGGGAAAACACAATAATTGCAAATAATGAAGTGATTGTTCCTCACGGCTCGTGTAGTCTCTCACATCAGTTCAAATTGTCCCAGATGTTCAAAATTTCTTCCACGTGATTCATGAAGTCTTCCATTTGTAAGGTATGCGACATCCAGGCTTGGCAGGTAGTAATTACATAGAAACGTAATGATCGCGAAAAACTTTATGACGCGTTTCGAGATATCAGATAAAATATGCTTAGGAAAGCTCATGCAAGAGAGGAATACAAGAAAAACGTACAATCTCATGCTCAACTTCCGTCAGGAGTATATATAAAAAAAATCATGCATCTGACAAACGAAGTCTCAAAATAACATTTTTTTGCAGATACCCCTAACAGGAATTGCACACGAAGATCGTACCTTTTTCTCGTATTGCGCACTTGTAAGAGCTTTCCTAAGCATATTTTATCTCACGACGACTCGCAACGCGTCATAAATAAAGTTCTTGGCGATCAAGACGTTTCCATGGAATTGCAATGTTCGAAATTGCATGAAAGTTATGGCAAGCCTGTTATGAATTTCGTGGATTCACTTTTGTCTGCAGGTTAACAGTATTTCAGTCAATATCTACAAAATATAACGAGTTATAAATAAGAATTTCACTGCTCTAACCCGTATAGCACGGAGAGAAAACGTTTGCTTTTTCTTAACGCTCACATTGTAAAACGTAAGAGAAACAGTCAGAGACTTATATTGTCCCAGTTTTGGTTGTAATGTATAGTTTTTTTAACTCAGTGTTATGCCTTGAATTACTAACACAGATTTTGAAGATCAAGTTTCTACAAATGGCCTAATTTCAAATGGCTCTGAGCACTATGGGACTTAACTGCTGAGGTCATCAGTCCCCTAGAACTTCTTAAACCTAACTAACCTAAGGACATCACACACATCCATGCCCGAGGCAGGATTCGAGCCTGTGACCGTAGTGGTCGCGCGGTTCCAGACTGCAGCGCCTAGAACCGCTCAGCCACTCCGGCCGGCGGCCTAATTTCAAATATGCTAATGGGACAGCTACTCTTCCGTTTTCATTTACGCGGTATACCTATACGAAATTTACTGTCACTCTTCAACAGCCAGCTTACTAAAAGGATCTGCAGCAGAAAAATAAGTATTGCAGCCAGTCCATATGGAGTGATTTACATTCTTTGTATGTCACACTATCAAAAACCGAACTGCATTATAAGCAACAAATACTAAAGAGAAAATTAGTATTATATGGACGTAAAGACGCTATGGTCTTGAAGAAGCAGCTGCAGAATACGCAGATATAAGATTTATGCAAATCTCTGCTTCTTGCGCCTGCGGAATAAAATTTACATACTGTGAAGATGCTAATGAAGCGGAGGGAGGCGGGCATAATCACTGTATGTACTCTTCGTCATTAAAGTTAAACGCTCTCCAGATCTTAAAGCAAAAATTCACTATTGAACTTGCAGGAGTATAGGTATTCTTGTGAAACCTTGAAAGCCATTTCTTCCTCATTGTTTCATCTACCGGAAATTTAAATACAGTAATTTCTTCTAGAAACTCGCATACAACGTAGCGGCATATTATCATCAACACGAACATCACAGATCGATCGCGTACACACAAATCGTCCAATCCAGTGCATGCAAAATAAACGAATTCACGTCCGGCCATGTTGAAAATGGCGTCAACGGAAGCGTTCGATTCCACCCTGCTGCTTTGACCCATGGCGTAAGGGTGTTATGGTGTGCGACGTCATTAAGGCGCGGATTTTATGAGTCGGGTGTGTTTGTAGGTGTCATCTTGCTGTGATTGATGGCTCTCTCTCTCTCGCTGTGTTGGTGTGTGTGTGTGTGTGTGTGTGTGTGTGTGTGTGTGTGTGTGTGTGTGTGTGTGTGTGCGCGCGTGTGTGTGTGTGTGTGTGTGTGTGTGTGAGTGTGTTGTTTTTCGTAGTGGTAAGTGTTGGTTTTATCGTATCAATAGCTATGGTTGACCTATATAGGTCAAGGGAAATGACCGATTCAAATTTTCGTAGTTTTATGTGTAGGTATTGAGGTTTTGGTATCGTCAGCTGCAGTTGACCTATATGGGTCAAGGGAGGTGTCAGATTCCTGTCGATTTTGTAATTTTTTTTCATCATTTTGTGTGTTTTGGGATCGTCGTGTGTGTGTGTGTTTTTTTTTTTTACTGTTATATTTAGCTTGTCCCCTCCCTAAAACTCCCAGTTTCCCGCAGTTGTCCCATTAGTTTGTATTTTAGGAGGGAGATGTTATTGCCTTATTTATACGTATTTTCGTGTGTATGTAGTGACATCATTGGCGCCATATTGCAGACTCTTAGAATAGCCATTTCCGCCATACTGATGAAGTCTTGGGTCAAAGCAGATGGGTGGAACCAGACACTTCCGTAATCCCAATTGGGCCTTTGTTTTAGTGCTAGCTTAACATCAACAAAATTAATTTTAAAAATTTTCACAAAATTGGACTTTATCATAATAGTAAGCAATGAAAACAAATTTAAAGAAGTGGTTTCACTTTGGAATATAATTTTAAAATTTTTCACAAAATTAAGTTTTATTATCATAGTAAACAACGAATACCAGAAGAAACTGGCAGAAAGAAAACAATCAACTTCTGTATAGCTGTGGTGGTCACTTTTGAACCACTGGCACATACTATTTTTAACTACCCACCATTTCATGATATATTTGAAAACAAATTCGCATTTTTCCTAGACACAATTCCACACCTTTATACTCCCACGACTCATAATGACCAAAATAAATTATAGCCCTAAATAACAAGCAGAAATGGGGGCTAAAATTTAACAAATTTATATCAAAAGTACGTACTGCACCAGTGGTTTCATTTTGAAGACATTCATAACAGAAGTAGTACAAACATTTACGTTACAATACGAATATTTACCTTCGCTGTCAATAATCTCCTCAGTATCATCACTATAAATAATACACTTGCCATAACCTCCTACAGTCACGTAGGTCAGTCTCTGTAACAACCGTCGGTGTTAACACTACAAGAAACTCCTGCAAATACCTCAGGTGCTCAGTATACCGCTAGATGTCTCTGTCTGGCAATAGCATTGGCGGTTACAAGCGGAAGGCACTGGTACTTAAATTAGTAAATCGGTGGTTCAGACAGAACCTACTGGGACTCGAAGGGTCGATAATTGGCAACTCACTCACGGATGGCGTACCAGCATCATTATGTTTCTTAAGTGTAGTATAAGATCGTCAAACGAGTTTCAAAAGCCATCAATATTTTCATCTATGTGTATTTTACAAATCCTCATTTATTGTCGCCCGTTTTTTATGTAAACATCGTCAGTATCGTTCACCTATATATTGTCACCTTTTACATGTTTTAATCATTTTGAATACAGTTTTTGTAACCTTTGACTGAAGAGCGGTTTTTGTCTGTTGCCAGCCCGCCCCCGTTGTGTGAAACTGAAATAACAATAAAGCAAAACAACAAAAGAACTGAATAACGTTTTCATCGATGGAACTTGCCACACGTTAAGCGACATCCGCATAGAGCTGCCGAAGAATAACGATGATGATATAACAAAAAGAAGAAAGAAAAAAATTTGGCTAGGTGCAAGTAGGCCTCGCACATTGATAGTTCGTACATACAGGCAGTTCATCCACCCCGGCAATGGAAAATTTCGACGATTTTGTCTGTTATCAAATTTATCCTGGCAAGATATCAGACCAGGGAAGTCCAAGACTTTCGAGAATGGTTTAATTTCTATCTTGAATTGGATAATAAATTATAAAAGCAATGTTTCTTTCACGTTATATAAAAGTAGATTAACATTTTTCTAAAATTATATCCGTTATTTTACTGTGAAACGTTGTTATTGTTATGGCCTTCAGTCCTGAGACTGGTTTGATGCAGCTCTCTATGCTACCCTATCTTGTGCAAGCTTCTTCATCTCCCAGTACCTACTGAAACATACATCCTTCTGAATCTGCTTGGTCTCCCTCTACGATTTTTACCCTCCACCCTACCCTCCAATGCTAAATTTGTGATCCCTTGATGCCTCAGAACATGTCCTACCAACCGATCCCTTCTTCTAGTCAAGTTGTGCCACTAACTCCTCTTCTCCCCAATTCTATTCAATACCTCCTCATTAGTTATGTGATCTACCCATCTAATCTTCAGCATTCTTCTGTAGCACCACATTTCGAAAGCTTCTATTCTCTTCTTTTCCAAACTATTTATCGTTCATGTTTCATTTCCATACATGGCTACACTCCAAATAAATAATTTCAGAAACGACTTCCTGACACTTAAATCACTACTCGATGTTAAATTTCTCTTCTTCAGAAACGCTTTCCTTGCCATTGCCAGTCTACATTTTATATCCTCTCTACTTCGACCATCATCAGTTATTTTGCTCCCTAAATAGCAAAACTCCTTTACTACTTTAAGTGTCTCATTTCCTAATCTAATTCCCTCAGCATCACCCGACTTAATTCGACTTCATTCCATTATCCTCGTTTTGCTTTTGTTGATGTTCATCTTATACCCTCCTTTCAAGACACTGTCCATTCCGTTCGACTGCTCTTCCAGGTCCTTTGCTGTCTCTGACAGAATTACAAATTCATCGGCGAACCTCAAAGTTTTTATTTCCTCTCCATAGATTTTAATACCTACTCCGAATTTTTCTTTTGTTTCCTTTATTGCTTGCTCAATATACAGATTGAATAACATCGGGGAGAGGCTACAACCCTGTCTCACTCCCTTCCCAACCACTGCTTCCCTTTCATGTCCCTCGACTCTTATAACTGCCATCTGGTTCCTGTACAAATTGTAAGTAGCCTTTCGCAGACGTCAATATTGTAACCGTATTCTTGCCACACCTGTCGCAGCATGGCATCGTCGACTGTGGCAGTCGCTTCCCGCATTCTCTCCCAGAGCTCTGTTACATCACGCGGTAGAGGCCGTACACATACCAGATCTTTAATGTGTCCCCACAAAAAAAAGTCACACGGAGTGAGATCTGGTGATCGGGGAGGCCATCTCATGAAACAGCTGTCCCCTTCTGTAGCACGACCCGTCCATCGATGAGGCAGCTCCGTGTTCAGGTACCCACGAACTTCACAATGAAAATGGGGTGGAGCTCCATCCTGCTGAAAGATGAACGGAGAGTCCAGTTGCATTTGAGACATCAGCCATTGCTGCAACATGTCTAAGTAGCAATATCCAGTGACAGTGCTCTCGGCGAAGAACAATGGCCCGTACAGTTTTCGACGTGACAAGAGACAAAAAACATTTACCTTTGGGGAATCACACTCAAATTCGGTGCATTCGTGTGGATGCTTTGTACCCCAGATTCGACGATTATGCCTGTTCACTTTCACATTAGTGTGAAAAGTGGCTTCGTCCCTAAAAATTAAGCGATCAGCAATGGCATCCCCATCTTCATTCAATTGATGCAACTGCGAACAAAACTCAAAACGCTTGTCTTTGTCGGCGTCAATGAGTTTTTGCTCTAGCTCCAACTTGAATGGTTTCATAGAGAGCTTCTGTCGCAGGACTTTCCACACTTGTCATTCGAGCCATTTCGAGTTCAGAGGATGCACGGCGCACCGATTTCTTTGGATTCCTTATCAATGGCTCTCGTACGCGCTCCACATTCGCTTCACTCACACTTGGGATGTCCGCTTCTCTTTGCCGGTCACAAGCAACGCGTCGTAACGAATTTGTTGTGCCAGTGGTAAATGGCCTTTCTTGTTAGTGGCTTCTTATCGTACTTTGTTCTACACATCCGTTGAACTGCTGTAGCACTCATGTTTGTCGAACTCCAACACACAGAACGCTCGCTCCGTACCTGAACTCGCCATGTTTACAACTAGCGCTTACTATCGGAAAAATTACCAAACTACGATGTGGCGGTATATATAAAAAAACTTTCAGGGTTTCTCTTCAAAATGACATATGTATGATATCTGTACAACATTTGGTTCTTGTGCAGTAAATAATTGAAAGTGTTCCAGGACTTTAAGTACACCCTGTATTTAAATAGCCATAAAAATTGCATTCAGCAAGTTTAGTGAAACAGTTCAGCTTTTAGTGCGAAACGTTACATTATACGACATAAGAAACTATATCCAAATAAATTTTTAAGTTTATTTTTATGAAAAAATGCATTTAATAGAAGCTACACAAAATGAACATAATACAGGGTGCATCTGAAAGAATCATCCGATTTTTAAAACATCGTACTATTATCTTACGTCGTAATCAGGAGAAAGAAAACTGGCGTTCTACGGAGCGAAGCGTGGAATGTCAGATCACTTAATCGGGCAGGTAGGTTAGAAAATTTAATAAGGGAAATGGATAGGTTAAAGTTGGATACAGTGGGAATTAGTGAAGTTCGGTGGCAGGAGGAACAAGACTTTTGGTCAGGTGAATACAGGGTAAAAATACAAAATCAAATAGGGGTCATGCAGGAGTAGGTTTAATAATGAATAAAACTATAGGAATGCGGGTAAGCTACTACAAACAGCACAGCGAACGCATTGTTGTGGCCAAGATAGACACGAAGCCCACGCCTACGACAGTAGTACAAGTCTATATGTCAACTAGCTCTGCAGATGAAGAGATTGAAGAAATGTATGATGAAATAAAAGAAGTTATTCAGATAGTGAAGGGAGACGAAAATTTAATAGTCATGGGTGACTGGAATTAGGCAGTAGGAAAAGGGAGAGAAGGAAACGTAGTAGGTGAATATGGATTGGGGGTAAGAAACGAAAGAGGAAGCCACCTGGTAGAATTTTGCACAGAGCATAACTTAATCATAGTTAACACTTGGTTCAAGAATCATCAAAGAAAGTTGTATACATGGAAGAACCCTGGAGATACTAAAAGGTTTCAGATAGATTATATGATGGTAAGAGAGAGATTTAGGAACCAGGTTTTAAATTGTAAGACATTTGCAGGGACAGATGTGGACTCTGACCACAATCAATTGGTTATGAACTGTAGATTAAAACTGAAAAACTGCAAAAAGGTGGGAATTTAAGGAGATGGGACCTGGATAAACTGACTAAACCAGAGGTTGCACAGAGTTTCAGGGAGAGCATAAGGGAACAATTGACAAGAACGGGGGAAAGAAATACAGTTGAAGAAGAATGGGTAGCTTTGAGGGATGAAGTAGTGAAGGCAGCAGAGGATCAAGAAGGTAAAAAGACAAGGGCTAATAGAAATCCTTGGGTGACAGAAGAAATATTGAATTTAATTGACGAAAGGAGAAAATATAGAAATGCAGTAAATGAAGCAGGCAAAAAGGAATACAAACGTCTCAAAAATAAGATCGACAGGAAGTGCAAAATGGCTAAGCAGGCATGGCTAGAGGACAAATGTAAGGATGTAGAGGCTTATCTCACTAGAGGTAAGATAGATACTGCATACAGGAAAATTAAAGAGACCTTTGGAGAAAAGAGAACCACTTTATGAACATCAAGAGCTCAGATGGAAAACCAGTTCTAAGCAAAGAAGGGAAAGCAGAAAGGTGGAAAGAGTATGTAGAGGGTCTATACAAGGGCGATGTACTTGAGGACAATATTATGGAAATGGAAGAGGATGTAGATGAAGATGAAATGGGAGATATGATACTGCGTGAAGAGTTTGACAGAGCACTGAAAGACCTGTGTCAAAACAAGGCCCTGGGAGTAGACAACATTCCATTAGAACTACTGACAGCCTTGGGAGAACCAGTCCTGACAAAACTCTACCATCTGGTGAGTAAGATGTATGAGACAGGTGAAATACCCTCAGACTTCAAGAAGAATATAATAATTCCAATCCCAAGGAAAGCTGGCGTTGACAGATGTGAAAATTACCGAACTATACGTTTAATAAGTCATGGCTGCAAAATACTAACACGAATTCTTTACAGACGAATGGAAAAACTGGTAGAAGCCGACCTTGGGGAAGATCAGTTTGGATTCCGTAGAAATATGGGTACACGTGAGGCAATACTGACCCTACGACTTATTTTAGAAGCTAGATTAAGAAAAGACAAACCTACGTTTTTAGCATTTGTAGACTTAGAGAAAGCTTTTGACAATGTTGACTGGATTACTCTCTTTCAAATTCTGAAGGTGGCAGGAGTAAAATACAGGGAGCGAAAGGCTATCACAATTTGTACAGAAACCAGATGGCAGTTATAAGAGTCGAGGGACATGAAAGGGAATCAGTGGTTGGGAAGGGAGTGAGACAGGGTTGTAGCCTCTCCCCGATGTTATTCAATCTGTATATTGAGCAAGCAGCAAAGGAAACAAAAGAAAAATTCGGAGTAGGTATTAAAATCCATGGAGAAGAAATAAAATCTTTAAGGTTCGCCGATGACATTGTAATTCTGTCAGAGACAGCAAAGGACTTGGAAGAGCAGTTGAACGGAATGGACAGTGTCTTAAAAGGAGGATATAATATGAACATCAACACAAGCAAAACGAGGATAGTGGAATGTAGTCTAATTAAGTCGGGTGATGCTGAGGGAATTAGATTAGGAAATGAGACACTTAAAGCAGTAAAGGAGTTTTGCTACTTGGGGAGCAAAATAACTGATGATGGTCGAAGTAGAGAGGATATAAAATGTAGACTGGCAATGGCAAGGAAAGCGTTTCTGAAGAAGAGAAATTTGTTAACATCGAGTATTGATTTAAGTGTCAGGAAGTCGTTTCTGAAATTATTTATTTGGAGTGTAACCATGTATGGAAGTGAAACATGGACGATAACTAGTTTGGACAAGAAGAGAATAGAAGCTTTCGAAATGTGGTGCTACAGAAGAATGCTGAAGATTATATGGGTAGATCACATAACTAATGAGGAAGTATTGAATAGAATTGGGGAGAAGAAGACTTTTGGCACAACTTGACTAGAAGAAGGGATCGGTTGGTAGGACATGTTCTGAGACATCGAGGGATCACCAATTCAGTACTGGAGAGCAGCGTGGAGGGTACAAATCGTAGAGGGAGACCAAGAGATGAATACACTAAGCAGATTCAGAAGGATGTAGGTTGGAGTAGGTACTGTGAGATGATGAAGCTTGCACAGGATAGAGTAGCGTGGAGAGCTGCATCAAACCAGTCTCAGGACTGAAGACAACGACAACAACAACAACAACAACATATTGCACAAGCAGTAAAGGAAACAAAAACAAAATTTGGAGTGGGAATTAAAATCCATGGGAAAGAAATCAAAACTTTGAGGGTTGCCAACGACATTGTAATTCTTTCAATCAAAGGTCCTGGAAGAGCAGTTGAACGGAATGGACAGTGTCTTATAAGGAGGACAGAAGATGAACATCAACAAAAGCAAAAAACGAGTCTATAACTGTTTGCATATCACTTTCGATGTAAATTCAAAGTTATTTATTGTCAAGCTGTTCTATAGAAATAAAACTACTAAAGATATTTGCTTCAATTGTTGTATAGCATTCCGAAAGCGCTGCATCTCTGAGACACCCTAATAAGCGACGAGTGGGCAAGAATCAACAACTGGCGACGAGGTGTTACAATCACTGTGCCTGACGGCCATGAACTCTCTCTCTCTCTCTCTTCTTATTCTTCTTTTCTTCTTCTTCTTCTTCTTCTTCTTCTTTTCTGGCGCCTTAATTTTCTCTTGTCTTTCCTTTTGCAGGAGCGCATATTGCTTTAACAGATTCTTGTCATTTTTGCTAATCAGTGTTTTCAGGTGGGCGTTGCAGAAACTTTCTTTGCTGTCTTTTTTTGCTCTGTCTATTTTTTGCACTTGTGTCTTCCAACATGCCAATCAATCCTGTCCTATCCCTTGCTCCGGCGCCACAGTCGCAAGCGTTAGACGCAACACACCTAATGCAGATGTTTCAGTACCAGACTCAACAAATCTCCACGTTACTCAACGCGGTGAAGCAGCTACTTGCCAACACTGCACGCCAGACAGACCACACAACGCCTACGACAGCTGCTATACCACCTTCTCGACAATCTACTCTACAAGAAGAGGAATGGCTCAAGTGGTTAGCCCAGTTCGAATCGCATCTCATCGCCCACAACGTCCCAGGTACTCTGAAACTTCTTCATCTGTTATCCACGGCAGGAAGTGCAGTGTTCAGATTAATTCAGAAACTCTTTCCTAACGCCACTCCGACTGCACTCGAGTATGACAGTTTTGTCGCCTCACTAACAAACTATTATTACCAACAAAAAATGGTTCAAATGGCTCTGAGCACTATGGGACTTAACATCTGAGGTCATCAGTCCCCTGGACCTTAGAACTACTTAAACCTTACTAACCTAAGGACTTTGTAAGTACAATGTTTAGGTTTTTATATTGGTAACGCCACGTAGCGCTCTGTATGAAAATCACTGGCTGTGTTGTGAGCAGTCTGTGGCTGGGTGGCATTGTGGTTATATTCGCTATTGTAGTGTTGGGCTGTCGGCTGTTAACAGCCCGTAGCGTTGCGCAGTTGGAGGTGAGCCGCCAGCAGTGGTGGATGTGGGGAGAGAAATGGCGGAGTTTTGAAATTTGTAAGGCTGGATGTCATGAACTGCTATATATATTATGACTTTTGAACAATATTAAGGTAAATACATTGTTTTTTCTCTATCAAAATCTTTCATTTGCTAACTATGCCTATCAGTAGTTAGTGCCTTCAGTAGTTTAAATCTTTTATTTAGCTGACAGTAGTGGCGCTCGCTGTATTGCTGTAGCTAGAGTAACGAAGATTTTTGTGAGGTAAGTGATTTGTGAAAGGTATAGTTTAATGTTAGTCAGGGCCCTTCTTTTGTAGGGATTATTGAAAGTCAGATTGCGTTGCGCTAAAAATAATGTGTGTCAGTATAAGCACAGTCATGTGTAATTGTTCAAAGGGGACGTTTCAACTTCACACATATCCATGCCCGAGGCAGGATTCGAACCTGCGACCGTGGCGGTCGCGCGGTTCCAGACTGAAGCGCCAAGCGCCTAGAACCGCTCGGCCGCCGGCTATGACCAACAAGTGAATGTGGTGGCAGATAGGTATCCATTCCTACATTGGAAAAAAAAACTTATCGCGAGTGGGTAACAGATTTGCAAGGTATGGCAAGGAAATGTAAATTCAAATGTGCTTGCGATGCTTTATATTCAGATAATATGTTGCGTGATGCGATCGTATGCAATGTGGGTGATGTCAAACTCAGAGAACAAATTCTGAAGCAATTCGATCTATCATTTCAGCAGGTAGTGCAAATTCTAGATCAATACGATTCCGGTGCCTTGTCGGCTCATACTTTTGAAAAGCCAGCTATTTGCCGGGTTGAGTCCCTTAGCTGCGATCGCCCCATTCCGCACCGTCGTCTTGCGCTAAGCAAGCCGAGTAAACGACGCTGTTGGCTGCAAACGCAGTTCGCTACACAGGCGAACAGTATAAGTCTTGCCCACGCTGTTATTTCCGGCTCAAACGCCAAGACTGCCCCTCCCGGCAAGCTTAGTATTGCGATTGTGGTAGGAAAGGAAATGTGCAATCCGTATGTTTGCCGCGGAACAAATGTAAGAATTCGGCGCACTCACAGAAATCTCGTTATAGTATCCATGTCATTAATGCAGTATATTCCAAGTCTGCAACTAGCAAGCGTGCAGTTTCGTCAGTGATACGTCAGTCAACAAACTTTTTTTTCATTTATTTATTTGTGGGAAACGTGCGAAATTTCAGTTGGACACGAGTGTCTCTGTCACATTGCTAAATCGTCGCACATATGAACTGTTAGACTCCCCACGCCTAGCACGCAAATGACGGCTTATAAGCCGGCCGGAGTGGCCGAGCGGTTCTAGGCCCTATAGTCTGGAGCAGCGCGACCGCTACGATCGCAGGTTCGAATCCTGCCTCGGGCATGGATGTGTGTGACGTCCTTAGATTAGTTAGGTTTAAGTAGTTCTAAGTTCTAGGGGACTTATCACCTCAGAAGTTAAGTCCCATAGTGCTCAGAGCCATTTGAACCATTTTTTGAACGGCTTATAATGGACAAGACATTCCCGTTCTCAGAACATGTACTTTGCCTGCCTTGTATCGCTCACACACGCGAACAGTGACTTTTACAGTGCTACAATCACGCGACTGTCAGAACATATTTGATCTTGATTGTTTTGATTTGTTTGGCTTTAACAGTCAGGACAATGTGTTGTCAGTGTCCTCTTTCAATGCAAAAAGACAGTGTAGTTAGTAGCTTTCTAAAAGAATTCCCGGAACTCTTTTCTGAAGGTTTAGACAAAGCTAAAAATTTGGTGGCGCATATTACTCTGAAAGACAATGTTCTGCCAAATTGTGCTGTGCCAGAACTGTTCCTATTGAATTACGGGACAAAGTCGCTGCTGAACTTACGGAATTGCAAGATAACTGAGCTAATGCGCGCGTATCAGCTAGTCAGTGGGCAAGGCCACTGACTTTGCTCCCAAACCTTCAGGTCGCATTCATCTTTGTGCTGATTTTAAGTCTACAGTCAACCCACAAACTGTCATTGATACTTATCTATTGCCACGCCCAGAGGATCTCATGGACAAATTAGGCGCTGGACGCTATTTTTAAAAAATTGATTTGTCCGGCGCATATCTTCAAATACCGCTCGATGAAGAATCTCAAAAAGTGTGTGTAGTAAATATTCATTTGGACTTGTTTAAATATTTGCGTTTGCCTTTTGGCAGTGCTTCCGCACCCGCCATTTTCCAACGGTATTTGGAACAGCTGACTGCACAAGTGCCAAACTGTTCAAACTATTTGGACGATATTGTAGTAGCAGATCGTACACCTCAAGATCACATTTAAAATTTACGTGCTTTGTTTCGTGTGTTATCTTATGCAGGACTGAAGTAATGACAGGAGTAGCTTGGTCATGTCACAAACAGTGAAGGGGAACATCGTCTTCAGTCGCCGTTGTTAGCCATACGAGATCTTAATATTATCTGGGAACTCTTCCATTTGATCAGTGTTTTGTATAGAAAAACAGTAATATCAGAAATTGAGTCCGCCTTGATGCAAAACACCTTGTTGTTCGTTTATTTCTTTATTATCCCAAACTAGTTTCGGCGACTAATATCACCATCATCAGTGGGGTTTTTTAATCTAAAACATGCAGAAAGTGGTATGGTTGTACAAACACAGTAAAACATTATTACATTTTTAGAAGTCGTCTTTTGAAATATAGTTTTATATTGATACTTTCATACTACCTTATTTATTGTATGTTACAGCATGTTTTAAACAATTATTGGCGCTGTTTGTGACATATTTTCTCTGCTCTTTTTTTTTTGTTGCCGTCTTTTTGCTTAGCGAACGTCATGTCATACGAGATTTGCCACTTCCTCGCAATGTCACAGAATTGCAGTCAGTTTTCGGGAAAATGAACTACTATATTCGGTTCATACCGAATGCTGCACAAACTGCAGCTGCATTGCATCGCTTGCGTCGCAAGTGTGTCCCCTTTGTTTGGACAGATGACTGCCACGTAGCTTTTCAAAAACTTTAAGACGCGTTGCTCAGTGATCGATGCTTAGTTCACTTTGATCCGGACAAACCAGTTGTATTGCAAGTTGTCGCTTCCTCTTATGGAATCGACGCAGTGCTTTCGCACAGAATTCGCGATGAAGACCGGCCTATTGCTTTCACATCAAAAGTGTTGTCCAAAGCCCAGTGTAACTTTTCACAAATGGAAAAAGAGGCTTTGGCTATTGTGTGTGGTGTCACCAAATTCCACCATTGTTTGTATGGCAAAAACTTCTGCTTAGTAACGGATCACAAGCCTTTCCAGCCCTTGTTTCATCCGACGAAACCGGTTCCTGTGCGAACTGCCCAAAAATTGAGAAGATGGGCTTTGTTGTTGTCTCAATTCCAGTACGAGAATGTGTATTGTCCGAGAGCTAAGCATGGTAATGCGGACGCACTTTCACGGCCTCAGATTGGCCCTGATACAGACTTCGGCGCTTCTGTTGCGTCTTGTTGTCACTTCGATGCTCAGGATTCCGAATTGCTTCAATATTTTCCGGTGAAATATAAGAAAATTGCACAGGCCACGGAAGCTGATACAGATTTGCACCTTTTGCTCATATACATTCACACATCTTGGCCTCGTTCCTTGAATAGCATGAAGAACTCTGTGGTTCGCCGATATTTTCCACGTCGGCATAGCCCCGCTGTACAGAAAGGTGTGATTCTTGTTCAAAATAACACTGTACAGTCGTGTGTGTTGATCCATAAAGCTTTGCAAAAAGAAGTGTTGCAGTTACATCATCAAGGACACCGAGGGATTTTTCGTACGAAACAGCGCGTCGACACTGTACTTGGCAGTGTATGGACACCCAAATAGAACAGATGACGTCACAGTGTCACGCATGTGCGGAATATCAGTCCGCTCCGCCACAAAAATTCCCTACTAGGTCTAAGTCGCAATCGCCATGGCAACGTGTGCACACAGACTTTGCGGGACCTGTTTGGAATACCCATTGGTTGTTGTGGTAGACTAGTATAGCAAGTTTCCTTTTGCTGTGCCAATGAATTCGACGACGTCACGTAGCACAATTGAGGTATTGTCATCGATTTTTTGCTCAAATGGTTCAAATGGCTCTGAGCACTATGGGACTTAACTGCTGAGGTCATCACTCCCCTAGAACTTAGAACAACTTAAACCTAACCTACGGACATCACACTCATCCATGCTCGAGGCAGGATTCGAACCTGCGACCGTAGCAGCAGTGCGGTTCGGGACTGTAGCGCCTAGAACCTCCGGCCAGCTCGGCCGGCGATTTTTTTGCCTAGAAGGTTTACCTGAAGTAATAGTGTCAGACAATGGCTCTCGGTTCACGTCAAATGACTTTGAAACATTCTGTGAGCGTAATGGCATACAGCATCTAACTAGTGCACCATTCCATCCACAGTCAAATAGCGAAGCGGAACGTTTTGTCAGAACATTCAAACAGCAGATAGCCAAACTTCGCTCCGCACACACCAGGGATCAAGAATTGCAACTGTTTCTCGCCTCACGTCGTTCGCACCCACGAGATGGTCCACCGCCGGCGGAATTGCTTCACGGCCGCCGCCATCGCACACTGCTCCATCCTCTTCAGCATCCGGCGCCGAAGGAAGGCCGCAAGTATCGCTTAGCGCCGCATGACATTCTCTTTTACAGGGTTTTTAGCGGCAGCAGACTGTGGGCGCGAGGCGAGATCGTCCGTCGATCTGGCGCTTGCACGTATCTTCTTTCTGGTCCAGATGGTTTGCGGCGCCGCCATCAAAATCAACTTCGACTCTGTCATGTACACGACAATCTTTCAGTCTCTCTTTCCCCAGATTCACGGGTCCAGAGGAAAGCGCAGCCACAGCAGCTGCCAGAGGGCTCAACCAGGTAGATGCCATTTTCCTTGACTTCTGGAAGGCGTTCGATACAGTTCCGCACTGTCGCCTGATTAACAAAGTAAGAGCCTACGGAATATCAGACCAGCTGTGTGGCTGGATTGAAGAGTTTTTAGCAAACAGAACACAGCATGTTGTCCTCAATGGAGAGACGTCTACAGACGTTAAAGTAACCTCTGGCTTGCCACATGGGAGTGTTATGGGACCATTGCTTTTCACAATATACATAAATGACCTAGTAGATAGTGTCGGAAGTTCCATGCGGCTTTTCGCGGATGATGCTGTAATATACAGAGAAGCTGCATCATTAGAAAATTGCAGCGAACTGCAGGAAGATCTGCAGCGGATAGGCACTTGGTGCAGGGAGTGGCAACTGACCCTTAACATAGACAAATGTAATGTATTGCGAGTACATAGAAAGAAGGATCCTTTATTGTATGATTATATGATAGCGGAACAAACACTGGTAGCAGTTACTTCTGTAAAATATCTGCGAGTATGCGTACGGAACGATTCGAAGTGGAATGATCATATAAAATTAACTGTTGGTAAGGCGGGTGCCAGGTTGAGATCCATTGGGAGAGGCCTTAGAAAATGTAGTCAATCAACAAAGGAGGTGGCCTACAAAACACTCGTTCGACCTATACTTGAGTATTGCTCATCAGTGTGGGATCCGTACCAGGTCGGGTTGACGGAGGAGATAGAGAAGATCCAAAGAAGAGCGGTGCGTTTCGTCACAGGGTTATTTGGTAAGCGTGATAGCGTTACGGAGATGTTTCGCGAACTCAAGTGGCAGACTCTGCAAGAGAGGCGCTCTGCATCGCGGTGTAGCTTGCTGTCCAGGTTTCGAGAGTGTGCGTTTCTGGATGAGGTATCTAATACATTGCTTCCCCCTACTTACACCTTCCGAGGAGATCACGAATGCAAAATTAGAGAGATTCGAGTGCGCACGGAGGCTTTCCGGCAGTCGTTCTTCCCGCGAACCACACGCGACTGGAACAGAAAAGGGAGGGCATGACAGTGGCACGTAAAGTGCCCTCCGCCACGCACCGTTCGGTGCTTGCGGAGAATAGATGTAGATGTAAATGTAGACACCGTGGGATGACCCGGTGGAGACGAAGCCTTGGCCTCCTCCATCTCCTGGAGCTGGACCCGCCCACACTGCAGCTTTCATCACCTTCTTCATCTGGTTCATGGCAGCAGAAGGTGGACGCGTACCCTTCTGGACATTTTCCGGAGGACGTTTCCGCCAGGCCACTGGCCGAATTGGGGGGGGGGGGGGGGGGTTACGACCGGAAGCTTTATGTCCCCTGCAGCCACAGACAGGTTCCCGCCTGTCGAGGCGCTCACACTCCAGCATCCCCCGCCGTGGTCGTACATACACGACTACGGTCCGTCACTCTAGGGGCTGGGGGGAGGGGGGGGGGGATATTCTGGCGTAACCACAAACGCCGAACGAAGACGAAGAACAGAAAAGAAGAGAAGCCGGTGAGGAAATGTGAGCCAATGTAAGTAGGCTGTTTAGTTTTTTATGTTGGTAACGCCACGTAGCGCTCTGTATTAAAATCACTGACTGTGCTCTGTGCAGTCTGTGGCTGGTTGGCATTGTTGAAATACTCGCTGTTGTAGTGTTGGGCAGTTGGCTGTTAACAGCGCGTAGCGTTGCGCAGTTGGAGGCATTGTTGCCAATTTAGCGACTTTGTCGCTAGAAATGGCGACTTTTGGCTTCGTCTTAGCGACAAAAAAAGCTTTTTAGCGACAACAATTATTTAGCGACTTATCTGGCGACTTTTGGAGTACTGACGACTTTTGAAGTACAAATCAAAACTATTTTGGGCCAGTATTTTCATTAACAAAACTAAGATTTTAACTATGGAATGGGTACTACACTGACTTTGTTCTAGATTTACTAAGTTAAATTAAGTTCTTAGCAGATCATGTAGCATTGTTCAGCATTTAGTAAATCTGAATATGGGAACTGCTACAGAGTAAGAGAACCTTGACTATAGAACAATTCATTATTCATTACCCACTAGCCTGTTATCGTCGATGGCATACCGATCTATAATTCTTCAACTTTTGAACTCCCTTTATTTTTCGAATTGACAAAAAACATACGTAATATTAAGTATAATAAAGTACATTTCTGTCCAGCAACCTCTAATTTTTCGAAATGTTAACTCGCAGTCAAATTATTACCACATGCACAGTGCTAACGCAAGAACAATTCGGTGGGGGTATCTCAGACATTATTACGTTTCAAACAATGAACAATATGACTGATATTGAGTCACCGAGTGAGTAAATTGTTTCATGACCTCTAGTTCGCCTGAGTTTTAATGTATTTTCAGTGATTATAAATTGGTGAAACTTATGTTGTGTTGGCACACATAATGGATTTACCGCAGAAGAAGAAGTAGTACGCTCAAATATATCGGGATGCGTGGGAAGCAGAACCTGAATTCAATGGGTGCCTTATCCAAGGCAAGGTGTCAAGTATGTCCAACAGAGTTTTATGCTAAATTGTGTGATATTAGAAAGCATTCGAAAACTATTAAGCATAAACAAAAAATTAATTAAAAGAAACACAAACCACGTTACTTGTGAAAATTGTTCCGAAAACTACAGTCAGAATAGCAAGCAGAGCGGAAGGCGCCCTTTCTTTATTTATTGCTGTACATTGTTCTATTTTAGCTGTATATCATTTAGGAATGCTGTGCAAGAAGGTGTTTTCCGGTGCTGAGGGCGCTAAAAACATGCTGTTACATCGTACAAAGTGCACTAACATTATAACTGAAGTTTTGGCTCCATATTTTTACACAGTCATTGGTTGAAGATATGGGTAACCAAAAATATAGTGTACTAATAGATGAATCCACAGATGTATCATTATCTAAAATGCTACCTATCGTTATACGGTACTACAGTGCAAACAACCAAACCATTAGATCAGCATTTCTCAAACTCGCTGTAGTAGAAACTGCAGATGCAAGAAATTTGGCTGCTGTTCTTGTGAATCCTTTGAAAGATCTCAAACTTCCAACCGCTAATATGGTAGGAATTGGCATAGATAATGCTTCTGCAATGGTTGGAATAAGCAATGGGCTTTTCGAACAACTCAAGAGAGAATATGGTTTGAAGCATTTGGTATTGATCCGTTGCATTTGTCACTCTCTTCAGCTTGCAGTTTCGGACGCCTCAGTGAATACCATACCTAGAAACATAGAGTTTCTTGTACGGGAAACCTACAATTGGTTCTCCATTTCACCCAAAAGACACGAGGAATATAAAAAGGTTTATGAGACAATAAATTGTGGAAAACAGCCACTAAAAATTTTGAAGGTCTGTGCAACACTAAGAATTCTGGAGCAGTGGGAACACCTAAAGCTACATTTTTCACTTGCCATGGTTCCAGACAATTGTTACACTGCCGATCTTTTGTACAAAATGTATTGTGACGACCCAAATCATCTTTATGTGTTTTACCTTAAACATGCTTTAAAAGACGTACACATAGCAATAAAAGCTTTTGAAGAAGAAGACAATGACCCCACTAAATTACCAGATACACTTGTATTTCTCATGCAGTCACTCGGACAAAACATAGTTTTTCCAACTGTTGATTTGTTGACAACACCAGTTCCAAGCGAATGTATGTACGCAAATCCGAACCTTGGCTTTATGTTTAAACAGAAATTGTCTGAGTCAAGTTTGTCTGAAGAAGATAATGTTTATTTGAAGAAGAGATGCATTCAGTTTAGTCTGAAACTCATAAAGGAAATTCAACAAAGACTGCCAAGTAACGTTACGATCCCGTAAAAAGTGTCAATGCTGAATGTTGAAGAAACACTAAAAGTGAATAAAAATAATGCTGTAGCTGATGTAGTCAAAAGAATTGGGTTTTAGTGGCAATTTCATAGACGGTATGCTGCAAGAAGGGCATAATGTCAACTTCATTAGGTGGAATAACACTACTAACACTGTTCGATTTTGCAGTGAGGTTTAGCAGTATAAAAATGCCGCAGGGGAGAATCCTTTTTCTTTGATTTCACAGCTAGCAATGACTGTTCTATGCCTACCGCATTCAAATGCAGAAGTGGAAAGAATATTCAGTTCTATGAACATTATAAAAACTAAACAACGTAACAGATTATAGTTAAAGGCAATTAATGCTTTGATTATATTGAGAGACCCGCTGAAGAAACAAAATAAAGGTTGTGCATCTTTCGACATACCGTCAGACGTATTGGAGCTTATTGGAACGAACAAAAGTTACTCTTTTGCGACAAAACCAGTCGAGATGCAACATCATCTTTTGAGCGACGTTCAACCCTCTACATCAACTACAGTTCTGTCAGAGCATGAAACAGAAGAGTTATTCGATCTTCTGAGTGACGACGATGAATAGCTCACATACCGGTATGTATATATTTTGTAACCTAATTTGAGTTCTTGCTTTCTTTTGTTACAAATATAGTTGTATATTTCTAGTATATTTGACTACTGTGATTGAAACAACAATTTCTGTGTTGCGTCAATTATGATAACATGTTTAATTAAACGTTAGCGTATTTTATATGCATGTTGTTGCAAGCGATGTGTCATTTAATTAAGACAATATAGCAATTACGTATGAGAGTTTTTATTAATATTTTATTAGCCCTCCCCTCCCCCCCCCCCCCCCCCCCCCCCACTGGCTTATTGCACCATTCACAGCACGAAATTTTCAGTACATCCCTAGTAAAATCAGTTTTAGCGACTTTCTAGAGACTTTTGATATTGAATCTAGCGACTCGGGTTTTTTAGAGTTAGCAACACTGGTTGGAGGTGAGCCGCCAGCAGTGGTGGATGTGGGGAGAGAGATGGCAGAATTTTGAGAGCGGACGATCTGGACGTGTGTCCATCAGAAAGAGTAAATTTGTAATATTCGATATCATGACTTTTGAGCACTATTAAGGTAAATGCATTGTTTGTTCTCTATCAAAATCTTTCATTTGCTAACTATGCCTATCAGTAGTTAGTGCCTTCAGTAGTTAGAATCCTTTTTTAGCTGGCAGTAGTGGCGCTCGCTGTATTGCAATAGTTCGAGTAACGAAGATTTTTGTGAGGTAAGTGATTCATGAAAGGTATAGGTTATTGTTAGTCAGGGCCATTCTTTTGTAGGGATTATTGAAAGTCAGATTGCGTTGCGCTAAAAATATTGTGTGTCAGTTTAGTGTTGATCAGAATAATTAAAGAGCGAAATGCCTGAGTACGTTCAGTTATGCTCAGCTGTTTGAAAATCAAATAACGTACGAGGTTTATCAGCACAGTAATTCATTAATTTTTCTAAGGGGACGTTACACCAATAGCTCGCTGACAAGGACCGAGCTGCACCAGGAGCGCCCCCTGCATGAAGTGAATATAAGCGCCGCTACTGACAGCCTCGGCTGCTCAGATCGGCCCAGTGTACCGACATTAGAAGAAAGTATTTGCGGAGCGTGCTACAAGAACAACTAGATGTGATCCTTATCAGTTACTTGTCTGGTCTTTGACTATAAAACTAAACCCCTCCCGAAAGAGGCCATGAAGGCCCAACGCTAACGACCGGCCGCCGTGTCATCCTCAACCCATAGGCGTCACTGGATGCGGATGTGGAGGGGCATGTGGTCAGCACACCGCTCTCCCGGCCGTATGTCAATTTCCGAGACCGGAGGCACTACTGCCGGCCGCTGTGGCCGAGCGGTTCTAGGCGCTTCAGTCCTGAACCGCGCTGCTGCTATGGTCACAGGTTCGAACCTGCCTCGGGCATGGATGTGTGTCATCTTCTTAGATAGGTTTAAGTAGTTCTAGGTCTAGGTGGCTGATGACCTCAGATGTTAAGTCCCATAGTGCTTAGGACCATTTTTGGAGCGACTACTTCTCAATCAAGCAGCTTCTCAGTTTGCCTCACAAGGGCTGAGTGCAGCCCACTTGCCAACAGTGCT
Source organism: Schistocerca serialis cubense (assembly GCF_023864345.2). NCBI lineage: Eukaryota > Metazoa > Arthropoda > Insecta > Orthoptera > Acrididae > Schistocerca > Schistocerca serialis. The sequence continues at coordinate 35,405,249 of NC_064649.1, read as the reverse complement.
CGGCAGACTGGATGGTCACCCATCCAAGCGCTAGCCCAGACCAACAGCTCTTAACTTCGGTGATCTGACGGAAACTCGTGTTACCACTGCGGTAAGGCCGTTGGCGGCCTTAGACTATGTTGTTGTTGTTGTTGTGCAAGCTTATTCACCTCCCAGTACCTACTGCAACCTACATCCTTCTGAATCTGCTTAGTGTATTCATCTCTTGGTCTCCCCCTATGATTTGTACCCTCCACGCTGCCCTCCAATACTAAATTGGTGATCCCTTGATGCCTCAGAACATGTCCTACCAACCGATCCCTTCTTCTAGTCAAGTTGTGCCACAAACTCCTCTTCTCCCCAATTCTATTCAATACCTCCTCATTAGTTATGTGATCTACCCATCTAATCTTCAGCATTCTTCTGTAGCACCACATTTTTAAAGCTTCTATTCTCTTCTTGTCCAAACTATTTATCGTCCATGTTTCACTTCCATACATGGCTACACTCCATACAAATACTTTCCTTAGACTATAGCGAAGATTATTACGATTATTACTGTAACTCTTCAGGCTTTCCCGGCGATCTAATGACATCTTGGGTTGTCGGGTGTTCTGCCGGATACGACGCTGATATCCGGCAGAACACCCGACAACCCAAGATGTCACGATTATTACTGTTTGCTTGTCACTTTCGACACCGATGTAACCCCAAAGGTAAGTACTGCCCAGCTGCTTTATAGAAATAAAACTACTAATGTTATTGACCGATGACCGTAGCAGTCTGGTCCCTAATGTTATTTGCTTGATTTGTTGTATAGCATTCCTAGACCGCTGCACCCCATTAGGCACTTTAATAAGCGATGAGTGGTAGCACTTGCAATGTGCCTCGTATTCCTTCCTCATTCATTCTAACCCCCCCCCCCCCCAACCACCCACCCAACCACACACACACACACACACACACACACACACACACACACACTAAATACCATCCATCTTTCACCATTTTAAAAATGAAATTTTTCCGAGAAAAGTATTTCATTCTATAGTTTAGCTATGTGCTAAAGTTGGTGATAGTGTGTTTAATATGGGAGAGGGTGTCGAGAGCAACTCACGGCGGGGGTGTGGGGGGTTGGGGGTGGGGGGGGGGGGGTACTAGCTAAGGTCTAATAGCAATCAGGTTGGGAACCACAGCTCTAACTGTACAAGAAGCTAGGAAAGAAATACAGCAAATGAGTTTGCCTGTCCTCAAACCCAAACAGGAAGTCCAGACCCGCTGGAATTCTACTTTTGAAATATTCCAGCGAACAGTTCAGGCAAGGGATGCGCTTCTACGCTCTGACCTAACGATAAAAGAAAGCGACTGAGAGATAACTGAAGGAGTTTTGCCCTTCTTAAGTCTAGTCTACAAAATTACAGTAGAAATGTGACTTTGCAAAATTTATTTTGTTTTGTAGCTTGATTAGCAGTTTTCTTCAAAAAAATACTTCTAACAATAAAAAAAAAATAGTGTGTGTGCAGTCAATACTGAAGAAAGATATAGAGAATGATATACTCTATATGTAGACCGCCGATTTACATAGACAGGATTCAGAAACCAAAGACTTTCTGGAGTTGCAACAAAACGCCTCAGAAATAAAATTTGTAGGGTGCAATTACTTCAGAGGGAGAGTCGAGAAATTTCAATGACTGATCCTATTCTTAGCGCTCATCCGCGACTAGTTCCAGTAGCAACAGTAACGAAAATACAAAGGATTCTATACGAGACGAGTATGACCAAGAAACTAGAAAACATATTAGATAACCTACTTGCTGCTGGTATTCGCGAACTCGATAAATAGCTTAACGAAGAGTATTTAGGTCGAAGAAAAGATCCACTTGTATGTTGGCTCGAGCTACTAGCTACATTAGTCTCCTCTGAACGCATTTTTCTTTTAGCGACGGGAAGAATCCTTAATGAACGTAGAACATTGTTATCAGCGAATAAAGTTCCCAAATTAATATCTTAACATAACAATATGTTAATGACTATGATACTTAATTTGATAGTTAGAAGACTGATCAATATTTAAAGAGTAATAATGCAAAGCACTAAAAATATGCTTTAGAATACGATCTCACTCAGTGCTCATGGTTATTTTATTTCTATGTTTATTTGTTAAGTAACAAATTACAAGTGTCAGTGCTTCTTTTGTTAGTAATGTAAGTATTATTGTTTGTGACACATAGTACTTAACCTGTACCTTAACGTAGAAGCAATTTTTGTTGATTATTTCCAAAGCTTTATAAAATTTAAAAAGTTGGTTATTTATAAAAGGATATATTTATTCGCCAAAATAACAGCATTTAGCATATTTTGTAAGTAATATTTCTTCAATGGACTAATAAATAAATGAATGAGTGAATGAATAAAAAATCAACTTAAAAATTAAAATACTATGAGTCCACTGTGTGTAAAGTAGCTGAATATCCAATTATACGCATTTGTATAAATAACTGGCTTACTTTCCCATTTGATGTCTAATTACCCAAAATATGAGTAACAAAACAGGCATCGCCAAAAGTAATCAATATAAACAAACTACCAAAACAAACAAAACAGCGCGTGCAATAACTGTAGCAAAGTGAGCTAGCGATCTGTCTTTCTGGGTTTCGTGACGGAGGTAAACTTGAAAGAGCGACCTAGTTCGCGACGGATCTACGAACTTTACTGAGCTTTCCCATTCATGAACTATTATGCGCAAGATTACACTGCTGAGATATATCCCATGTGACGAATGCCCGTGTTCGGTAGTGGTCATTTATTTACGAATCTACTTGTAAGAAATGACACAGTGACAACAGCGGACGTTTACGGTCTCGGGCCGAGGGGAAGGTTTCTTCTCGCAGGCAGAGAATAGGAACACGAGTGGTAGAAGAACTTAACATACCTCGCTCAGTTAATTCTTGGGCCGGAATTACATTCTCATATTTCTTTGACAAAGAAATATGATCAAATATTCGTCAATGTCTTTGACAAAGTTCTTTGACGTGGGTATTACACTGTCGTCATATTTTTCGTCAAATTTCAAGATAGCGGACAACTTGTTATTATGCGCTAGTATTACATTTGCACTGTATATTTGGAAGAAAAGCAGCGGAAAAAAGGAAACGTACTTGGATGAAGCCCTAGGGATTACGTCGAGATAATAAAAGCATTCAGCGAGATTTGTCACGAGAGCTTCAAGTGGAGGACGTCAAGTCCTAATATATAAATTACTTACGAGAAAAGCTGTATGTGCAGAAGACAACCAAACCGTGACACCGTGATTTCTTGATATATGAGAGAGCTAGTCTAGTTTACAACACAGCACTGGAATATCACATAGCACATTAACCAAAATAATTTCAGAAATTTATAAAGCACTAAGGGGGAATATGTGAAGGAAAATAAATGCTTAGTACACTATATGGGTAATAAGAACTATTTTTAATTCTGAATAATTTACTTGAATTTGCGTCCTAACAACTACAAAATTAATAAAATTTCCGAAAAAGATGAAGCTACTTTTAACTTTTGGCGTCCAGAGTTCAAAAATAGGCATAGTAGGATGGAAATTTGATAAAGAATTTATTTTATTTTAGAGTGTGACCACATCCTCCATTCCGGCTTGCTGAAAAACTGCCTGGATGTTTCCAGATGCCGGCCGCGGTGGTCTAGCGGTTCTAGGCGCGCAGTCCGGAACCGCGCAACTGCTACGGTCGCAGGTTCGAATCCTGCCTCGGGCATGGATGTGTGTGATGTCCTTAGGTTAGTTAGGTTTAAGTAGTTCTAAGTTCTAGGGGACTGATGACCACAGTAGTTAAGTCCCATAGTGCTCAGAGCCATTTGAACCATTTTGTTTCCAGATGTAGAGGCGAATGGCTGTAGCTGTGATTGTGGACATGAAGCTGCATGCATGCACATATTTCACCTGCCCATTAACACACAATTAACAGCATGCACCTTGCCCCTTGCTCACCCCCTCCCCTCTCCCACCATCACCACCGTAGTTGAAGCAAGTTTATTAAAAAAAAAAAGATTCGAAGGAATAAATCAACTTTGAAGCCATTTTTATAAACACACTACAGAGACGCCACGTAGCTGTAGCGACGCCAGCGCTCAAAGCGGTTACATTTCGCATTGCAGTGAACAGAAGACGAACGACTTTTATGATCAAATCTACGGGGGGGGGGGGGGGGGGGGGGAGACCAGACAGCGAGGTCATCGGATTAGGGAAGGACGGGGAAGGAAGTCGGCCGTGCCCTTACAAGGGAACCATCCCGGAATTTCCCTCGAGCGATTTAGGGAAATCACGGAAAACTTAGATCAGGATGGCCGGACGCTGGATTGAACCGTCGTCCTCCCGCATGCGAGTCTAGTGTGCTAGCCATTGAGCCATCTCGCACGGTAGGCGAGATTTGGCAAAGTTCCCTATCACACCATCAAATTTCTTTGACGTAAATATTTGACACATCAACTTTGACAAATTTTTGCGCCCTCTGTGTCTGCGTCCTAGGCGGTTGGCTATCTCGCGATGACCAAGGGATAGTGGTTATAGCAGAGACAACCAGATTTAGGTTATACCGGGTTTTTCCCGCCAGTTTAACCTGACTGTTAAAACCGCTTAATCGGTTTCTGAAATAGCACTTTCGGTTTTTTATTCCTATTATTTCCTGTAATAAACGTAGAAATAGAACAAAGATCGAAAAATTTCGACTCTCTCATTTCCAAGATACATAGAAAAAATATTAAACAGGCTAATAAAACAAAACTTAGTTCATACAGCGTTTGCTGCTGTTCTCGAAAAGTGAAAAGTGGTTGAATACTACAAAAAAAAAATCACCAGCACTCTCTTACCGATTCTAATCTTTTTAAACTCTACTCAGTAGTCATCTTGCAATCGGGAATCATACCGCCGTTTAGGCATTACTAATAATCAGTGCTAGACAGTGGAAACTGACCTTGAAGAACTTGTTAATTTGTCTGTTACCCAGGTCTACAGGAGTTTTTATTGTATCCCATGAATGAATTGTTGTTAAGTTATTAATTTATTATTGTTACTATAATTTCCTTCCTCCTTTACTTTTTCATAAAACTCTCAGATATATCCACAATCATTAGCCAATGAACCATTATATTTCATTGCTACGTCATTTGTAAAAATATTTCCAAACTAAGTATGGTGTCATTCTGCATTACAACGCATGCCCGGCGACGACAACGAGAAACTACCGTATAGAGTCCAAGGGTCGGCAAGTAATTTTAGGTGGGGTCCGGATACGTACGGAAATTTTTATCGAGATCCAAAAAACAAACTCATATTCCTTACTAATTTTTATTTTAATTGTAGTTCAAAAATAATGTAAAATACAACAGATAGACAAAATGGTATAAAATTGAATGGTAGAAACTACATTTACAATCTTCAACCATTTTCTTAAAGTTAGGTTCGCACAGCGAGAAGCTTATGCATAGTGTGTCTTCAAGGTGGGTGGCTGCAAATCTTGAGCGATACCGGTTCTTCAAAAAATTCGTTTTTGAAACTCATGTTTCATAAACATATGTGGAGCCAAAGATTGAAGCCAGGTAAATGGCTACATTTTTTCAGTTTCCATAGTTCTCTGGGACATGTTAACTTCAAAATTCCTCGGCAAATGCAGTTTCATACGTTTTCAAGGAAATGTCTTCCTGCAAGTCCATTTGGAGTAAAGGCTTTGAAAGCCAGAACAACTTCGCAACCTCATCAGTCCATTCTACCGCCGGAAAAACTTCAAAAGGCGATGTTAAGAATCGCGACAACTTCTCTATCACTTTCTATCTTGCTGCAAATTCGTTCCTAAGATCGGATATAAAGTTTGAAAATACTGCAATGTCTATTTCAGGATTATTTTTATGTTCAAGAATTGTTGGCTAGTGGATAAATTCTCGACTTGCAATGTCTTTTCAAAGTTACCCAGCTTTCGACGGAAAGAAGACACACTTAATCAAATCACATATTAATTTCCTATTTCCTTGTCGCTTAGTACTGAGCGCGTTTAAATACTTCGGAATGTTTTCCAAGGCTGTCGCAGCTACCATATTGCGCTCGTTTGCTAGGAATTCCAAATGCTTGGTTGCTTCTTGTGTACCCATGTTGTCAAAGAAGGAGGTTACTACTGCTTTCATTTGCCAAAAATTTGACGTTTACTCAGCTGTGCTGCAGAAGGCAAATTGCGCCAAATCACACTCAGATATAAACTCTTTGACCCGTTTGTGCTGGAGGACAGAACTAGACCTTATAAAATTAATCAACTAGATCACATGTCCATCATATCTTTCAGAGTGACACTAACTTTTACACGAAGGGCTGCCTGGCGAATTATGGATTGACAAGATAGTAGCCAAGCATTATTATCGTTTATTCTCATTACTAGTCCCTTTTCTCTGCCGATCATCACTGGGGAATATGCTGACAATTATCAATTTTTCGTCGGTTACAGTCTCTGTAATTTTTATGTGGTTTAAATATTATCTTCTGATGAAATATTTTATATAGCGAGAGCGTTTTACTCGTAAATTTGTTCACCTGTTACTACAAGTAACTGTTTGGACTGTCTAATGCATCCACTCATAGCAGGTGCCGAAAGCAGGTTAAAGTAAAATCTTGTTGCAACCAGTTGGCTGTATTATACAAACCATGCTTTAAAATGGTTTCTGCTCGTCAGGTATGTATTGCAGAATTTTCTTTACATCGTCTAGTTTCTTCTTTCTTATTGGAACAGATCCACTATATGCTTGTTTATATGAACATGGCTCTTCCGTATCTCAATACCCTTCTGACAAGCACTTTTGTTGATGGATGGGACGTGACCCATGTTATACCAAACGATTCATACAGATACAAATATCAGTATCTCTGGTAAATGTAATTTGAAAAAGGAAGTGGACATGACCCCTTTTCCAAATCATTGATTCAATTGCATTTTTATTCGAAATTTTCTTTCAGTTCTACCACAGAAATGCATACTTCTGATGTCATGATGCCTATTGATAAATACTGAAATTTAAAAATGTGCATTAAACTTCTGTTCAAGTCACTAGTAGCTAAAAAACAGAAGGGTGGTCGTCAATGTGGTTCAAAAATGGTTCAAATGGCTCTGAGCACTATGGGACTTAACATCTGAGGTCATCAGTCCCCTAGAACTTAGAACTACTTAAACCTAACTAACCTACGGACATAACACACAAATCCCTGCCCGAGGCGGGATTCGAACCTGCGACCTTGGCGGTCGTGCGGTTCCAGACTGAAGCGCCAGAACCGCTCGGCCACAAAGGCCGGCTAATGTGGTAGCATCCAGCATCAGTTCACTAGATAAATTTTGTGAAGGATTCGAGCTATTAAAAATATGTGGCCAGGTGCGGAAGGATCCACGCTGTGAGGTTTCCGTAGGAAATTAATCGTCCGTATAAAAAGTTCATCCACCCCGGGGATCGAGGATATCGAACGATTTTTGCCTGTTATCGACATTGATACTGCAGGATATCGGTTCCAGGGATTGCAAAACTTTTGAGAATGTTGTAATTTTGAAGTCGGATAATAAATTAAAAAAGAAATATTTTTTCGTTTGATATAAATCCATATTAACAATAATATGGTTTTTGCCTTTACTTTTACTGTGAAATATAGCTTCTTGCCAAATTTCATGATTCTAGGTAAACGAGTAGTACCCTATAGTTTTAATGTGTGAGTTTTTGAATGAAGTAAGAGGCCTTACGTGATTACGAAGGCTTTCCCGGCGTAATAATTGATAACAAACATTCTACTCGAGTGTGCGTCCGGATCATAACGTCATATTTCCGCGGCCCAAATGGCCGCCATCTTCAGGTGAGAGTGCTGGTATACGATCTCGCCGGAACTGACTTCTCAGCGCAAGCGGCGGCCCCTATATAGGGCATTTGCTTCAGAACTGCTACAAATTCGCCGGGCAATAGATCGCGCCGCTCGAACTGTCAACACAACTGGCACTGCTAAGAGTATCCTACGACTTCCACATCGCTGGCAACGGGTTATACACAATGCTGGTTACTACTTTGAAGGTCAGTAAAACTTTGAAACATGTATCTAATTTGTACGAGTTGTGAATAAGTAGATGTCACTATTAAAGTTGAGAGAGAGAGAGAAGACACATTACGACAAGAAATTTCAAAAAGTTCTTGACCAACTTAGTTCAAATTTTTACACAATACTCCTATAACTTTCAGTCGAGAATAGGCTACATATTGTTTTAAACAACAATGTACAGGTTTTCTGTTGAAACTGATCGTAAGAAAGAAAATTCTGTATATATGTGTAGTTTCGTTTTCTTTCTCGCATTCGGTTTTAACTACGATAGCGGGATACTGAAACCATTAGATGACTTGTTCTCCGATATAACTCTTTCTTCGCGTATGTAATTTTAGAACAAAAATTGTACACACAAAAATGTACTGTTTTGTTTTCTTCCTCGCAGTCGGTTTTAACTGAAAATAGGTTAGTTATATTCATGGCTTATCGGCTTATGATTAGAATACTACCACAGAACCTAAATCGTCTGAAGCATAGCAATTCAACCCAATCGCAGATCAAAACTCTTCGAAATACTGACATTGAAGCTACTATCTTGACAGATCCAGCAGCTACAGAGGTCCCCATTACCGCGAATACCAATGATTGCAATGGATTTGCCTACTTAAGTGGCTTCAATTCCTTATCAAGGTTTTGTTGGCAGTAACAATAAAGAACGCTCAGTCAGCGAGAAAGGGGAAGGGGAGAGAGATGGGAGAGGGAATGGACTTAGAGAGGAGGAAGGAGAAGATGAAGAGAGAGAGGGAGGAGCGGGAGGTGGAGAGAGATAGCGTGAGGATGAGGAGGACATGGAGAAAGGAGGAGCAGGAGAAGGAGGAGATGAACAGAGAGAGGAGGTGGACAGAGAGAGGGTGGAGAAGGAGATTACGACATATAGAATTGCGAAGCATCGCAGAGTTTGTTGGTGCAATACATAGAGAGAAAGAGTGGTTCCATCACACGTACTTGGGCACTCCTGACTTTACCCCTGTATCTGATGGACACATGCCGTTGAGGACAACGTGCTGGGTCCTATCACTTAAGAAGCCCTCTAGCCTATTCCATATGCTCGGGCTTTCGTTAACAGTTCGCAGAGGGGCACTGTGTTGAGCCTTTTTGCGGAAATCCAGGAATACGGAATCTGCCTGTTGCCCTTCATCGATGGTTCACTAGGTTCAGTGTGAGAAAAGGACAAGCTTGCCAATTCTGTGCTGATTTGCGAACAGAAGCCTTTCTGCCTCGATGGATTCTGTTTAGAATATACTCAAGAATTGTGCTGCAAACCGACGTTAAGGATACTGGTCTGTAATTTTGCGGGTGTCCTTTTATCCTTCTTGGGGAGTCACCTGGGCTTTCTTGCAGTCGCGTAAGAGCGCTGCTTCGTACTTACCCGCGTCCATGCTCGCTGACGGGTCCTCAGATAGACGGCTGAGTACTGAGTGGTAATTAGTCCTGCGAGCTGTGTCTACGCGCAGTTATCTGCCAGCGACGGTCCCTGATAAGAACCGTCGTACTGCAAATCCGTCCCACCGTTTGCGGTGCAAGGCCAGAGCTATTGTTTCTACGATGTCATCCGGGCTCAGCAGCAAGCGCTGTCCCGCGTGACGGTGTCAGAAGAGATACAGGGTAAGCAAAAACTCTTACCCTAGTTTCGAAAATTTATTTCTAAGGAACTATCGTAGATAGAGCTCTGCGGTTTCTTGCAAATACCCTACTGGCCATTAAAATTGCCACACCAAGAAGAAAAGCAGATGTTAAATGGGTATTCATTGGACAAATATATTATACTATAACTGACACGTGATTACATTTTCACGCAATTTGGGTGCTTAGATCCTGAGAAATCAGTACCCAGAACAACCACCTCTGGCCGTAATAACGGCCATGATACGCCTGGGCATTGAGTCAAACAGAGCTCGGATGGGGTGTACAGGTACCACAGTTCATCAAGAGTAGTGACTGGCGTATTGTGACGAGCCAGTTGCTCGGCCACCATTGACCAGACGTTTTCAGTTTGTGAGAGATCTGGAGAATGTGCTGGCCGGGGCAGCAGTCGAACATTTTCTGTATCCAGAATGGCCCGTACAGGAGCTGCAACATGCGGTCGTGCATTATCCTGCTGAAATGTATGGTTTCGCTGGGATCGAATGATGGGGTAGAGCCACGAGTTGTAACACTTCTGAAATGTAACGTCCACTGTTCAAAGGGTCGTCAATGCGAACAAGAGGTGACCGAGACGTGTAACCAATGGCACCCCATACCATCACGCCGGGTGATACGCCAGTATGGCATAGACGAATACACGCTTCCAATGTGCGTTCACCGCGATGTCGCCAAACACGGATGCGACCATCATGATGCTGTAAACAGAACCTGGATTCATCCGAAAAAATGACGTTTTGCCATTCGTGCACCCAAGTTCGTCGTCGAATACACCATCGGAGGCGCTCCTGTCTGTGATGCAGCGTCAAGGGTTAACCGCAGCCACGGTCCCCGAGCTGACAGTCCATGCTGCCGCAAACGTCGTCGAACTGTTCGTGCAGATGGTTGTTGTCTTGCAAACGTCCCCATCTGTTGACTCAGGGATCGAGACGTGGCTGCACGATGCGTTACAGCCATGCGGGCAAGTGCCTGTCATCTCTACTGCTAGGGATACGAGGCCGTTGGGATCCAGCACGTCGTTCCGTATTACCCTCCTGAACCCACCGATTCCATATTCTGCTGAATATGGAATCTCGACCAACGCGAGCAGCAATGTCGCGATACGATAAACCGCAATCGCGATAGGCTACAATCCGACGTTTATCAAAGTCGGAAACGTGATGGCACGCATTTCTCCGCCCTACTCGAGGCATCACAACATTTCGCCAGGAAACGCCGGACAACTGTTGTTTGTGTATGAGAAATCGATTGGAAACGTTCCTCATGTCAGGACGTTGTAGGTGTCGGCACCGGCGCCAACCTTGTGTGAATGCTCTGAAAAGCTAATCATTTGCATATCACAGCATCTTCTTCCTGACGGTTAAATTTCGTGTCTTTAGCACGTCATCTGCGTGGTGTAGCAATTTTAATGGCCAGTAGTGTAGTTCCTTAAATCTTAAGCTTTGTGGTTAGACTTGCCTACATCTATGCAGTTTTATTGTTTGAAAATGGTAGTTAAACTCGTGCAGCGTGCTCACTTTTACATATGCTCTGATAGTATCTGATTTGTTTTCTCTCCCTCTGCCTCTATCGCGATACCCGTAGTATGTGAAATGTATTCGCAGTTGCGAATATGGACGACTGTCGACTATAGAATGGAATGACGGCAACAAAACTTTGGGCCAGACCAGGACTAGAACCCAGATTTTCTGCTTATCACGAGCGGTCGCCTTACAGTTAGGCTATCTGAGCATGCTTCACTGGCAGAATAAAACTTCCGTATGCCATCAACGCATACGTAATGGGTGTATGAGTGCAGGTTGTGGACACGGGGTTGACGACATGTGAAAGTCTGGGTCTGGCCGTGTCCGGGTAGGCGGCCTCTCGCGATAAAATCCGGGTTTGAGTTATGGTCCGGCATAGATTGCCACTGTCGTCATTCTATTATACAGCTCGTGGTTGTCAGTATTTGCAACTCGAATACAGTTCATATATTTCATGACGACTTTAGTCGCTGCAGTGCCTGTTCCTTTGGACATGCATGCATGCTGTAATGTTATGTGAGCCTCACTGCCCCTTTTTTTTTTAACTAATTTGTGTCTGATTTTATTCTGAGAAGCTCAGTAATGTATGTAAAGACCGTAAATGGAAATTTGATTCAAAAAATACTTGAAGTGAAGTAAAGCGCAGCTGGACAGCAACAAACTCTTTAGCATGCAATCCCCGCAACGATAGTAGTTGTGAATCTTTGAGTACCGAGTCTAAAAAAAAAAAAATTGATTTATTAAAAGAAAAAGGAGGACTGTTAATCTGTACCTTGTGGAAAGAGGACGTGTTGCTAGGCCGCCGTTCAGAAAGTAATGTTACATCTCATGAAAATTGATATTTTAGTGATAAAACCGAGTAAAGTATGCGTAAGAATTGCCAAACATTTATGTATACAAATTTTCTGGAAGTAAAGAATAGAAATATCTTATTTTTGGAAAAGGAGGTGAACTTCATTGTCGTCGCCGTCTATCAATCGACAGAATTGTAAGTGTACAAAGTTCACTAAAATACAGGAAAAGAAATGCATTCTCTATAGTTTTCATTCAGTAAGTAACAACCTCTCATAATTTCTTAATTACAGTAATTGGATTATGTTCTTGTACGACAGTATGGTGCTGAACTCCACTGACCAATTTTGATGTAGCAGGACGTGTAGTTTGAAGGAAGATTGCTGTTTGATCTTGTTTACTTACAACAGTGGTCGCTTAGGTATGAAAAGCTACGAAAACTTGGGCTCAAAGCTATCCGCAATATGGCCAAGTAACTAAGAGAGTCGTATTTTAAACCTTAAAGAACAATAACTTCCTCCAAATTCCAATACGTCAACAACTGGTGCAGCAACCAAAATGCAGGTACCAGTTACGACTTAAAGAAAAAATCTCAATCAGAAATCAGTCTCTCTCTCTGTCCAAACACATATATAAATATTCATATTATTAAGAGAAAAGTCATTTTATAATGCCTGCATGCATCGCATTTCTGAACAACATGGTCACTGCAGTATCGTATTGTACATGTAGCGTAATTTATGAATACTGCTATCACAATGGCGTCTATGCAAGAGAAAGCACAGTACCCCCTCACTCCACAAAGCTTCGAGACTGCTTTAATAAAAAATAGAGGAAAGTTAAGATGCTGGTTTTAATGCTTGTGGCTTTCTACATAATCTCTCCCCGTCCCCACTTAAATGGACTGCACAGACCGTTCATACAATCATTAGAAGCCGTCAGAAAACTCATTCCTTGGGATGTTGTGCAACTGGTGGGTCACATTCAGTTATGTCGACCCTTCATATGCGTCTCTAGAATATGTCGTTTTATGATATGTTCGTGCTACCGATTCTCATCACTCTTGACAATTTTCTTCGAGAATAGAAACTGTCCATGCTTTGCATTTCCACTAAGTCGCGGCTGGCCTCCATGCATCGTTTTGAGGATTCCGCACCTCAGTCGATAAAAACGGATCCCTTACAAGATCACTTTGCTGTCCATCTGTTGAAAACCCTTTCTCTCAGGAACGGATAGACGTATCAAGTTGAAGTTTATGTCACGTATTAACGACTACGGTCCCTTGGCGGTATCAAAAACTTAAGCTTGAAAGCCAATACAACTGAAAGATAACGTCATTTATGTTACATATTTTGACACTCGCAAACTCACTCATCAAAATCTATCGAGTACCTCCCATTGACGTAAAATCATGAAATTTGACAAGAAGCAAGGTTTCACCGTTCAACCATAGGGAAAAATCCGAAAATTGTTAATATGTAACTATATCACACGAAATATATATATATTTGTCATTTGTTGTCTGACTGTCTGTCCTTCTCTTAAGACGCGTCTCTCTTAGCAACGGCTAAACATACAGGGCTATTACAAATGATTGAAGCGATTTCATAAATTCACTGTAGCTCCATTCATTGACACATGGTCACGACACACTACAGATACGTAGAAAAACTCATTAGGTTTTGTTCGTCTGAAGCCGCACTTCAGGTTTCTGCCGCCAGAGCGCTCGAGAGCGCAGTGAGGCAAAATGGCGACAGGACCCGAGAAAGCGTATGTCGTGCTTGAAATGCACTCACATCAGTCAGTCATAACAGTGCAACGACACTTCAGGACGAAGTTCAACAAAGATCCACCGACTGCTAACTCCATTCGGCGATGGTATGCGCAGTTTAAAGCTTCTGGATGCCTCTGTAAGGGGAAATCAACGGGTCGGCCTGCAGTGAGCGAAGAAACGGTTGAACACGTGCGGGCAAGTTTCACGCGTAGCCCGCGGAAGTCGACGAATGAAGCAAGCAGGGAGCTAAACGTACCACAGCCGACGGTTTGGAAAATCTTACGGAAAAGGCTAAAGCAGAAGCCTTACCGTTTACAATTGCTACAAGCTCAGACACCCGATGACAAAGTCAAACGCTTTGAATTTTCGGCGCGGTTGCAACAGCTCATGTAAGAGGGTGCGTTGTGTGCGAAACTTGTTTTCAGTGATGAAGCAACATTTTTTCTTAATGGTGAAGTGAACAGACAATGTGCGAATCTGGGCGGTAGAGAATCCTCACGCATTCGTGCAGTAAATTCGCAATTCACCAAAAGTTAACGTGTTTTGTGCAATCTAACGGTTTAAAGTTTACGGCCCCTTTTTCTTCTGCGAAAAAAACGTTACAGGACACGTGTATATGGACATGCTGGAAAATTGGCTCATGCCACAACTGGAGACCGACAGCGCCGACTTCATCTTTCAACAGGATGGTGCTCCACCGCACTTCCATCATGATGTTCGGCATTTCTTAAACAGGAGATTGGAAAACCGATGGATCGGTCGTGGTGGAGATCATGATCAGCAATTCATGTCATGGCCTCCACGGTCTCCCGACTTAACCCCATGCGATTTCTTTCTGTGGGGTTATGTGAAAGATTCAGTGTTTAAACCTCCTCTACCAAGAAACGTGCCAGAACTGCGAGGTCGCATCAACGATGCTTTCGAACTCATTGATGGGGACATGCTGCGCCGAGTGTGGGAGGAATTTGACTATTGGCTTGATGTCTGCCGTATCACTAAAGGGGCACATATCGAACATTTGTGAATGCCTAAAAAAACTTTGAGTTTTTGTATGTGTGTGCAAAGCATTGTGAAAATATCTCAAATAATAAAGTTATTGTAGAGCTGTGAAATCGCTTCAATCATTTGTAATAACCCTGTATATCCTGCCTGTATAACTATCGGTAACAGGCAAAAATGATCGAGATTCTTAATTCCTTGGATGGATGAACTATATACATTGAAGAGCCAAAGAACCTGGTACACCTGCCTAATATCGTTAAGGGGCCCCGTAAGCAGTCAGAGATGCCTCAACACAACGTGGCATGGACTCGACTTATGTCTAAAGCAATGCTCGAGGGAACTGACACCACGAATCCTGCAGGCCTGTCCATAAATCCCTAAGATTACGACGGGGTGGAGATCTCTTTTGAACAGCACGTTGAAAGGCATCCCAGATATGCTCAATAATGTTCATGTCTGGGGAGTTTGGTGGCCAGAGGAAGTGTTTAAACTGAGAAGAGTGTTCCTGGAATCACTCTGTAGCAATTCTGGACGTTTGGGGTGTCGCATTGTCCTGCTGGAATTGCTCAAGTCCTTCGGAATGCACAATGGACACGAATAGATGCAGGTAATCAGACAGGATGCTTACGTACCTGTCACCTGTCAGTCATACCTAGACATTTCAGACATATCAACGGTCCCATATCACTCCAACCGCACACGTCCCGCACCATTGCAGAGCCTCCAACAGCTTGAACAGTCTCCTGCTGACATGAAAGGTCCATGATTCGTGAGGTTGTCTCCATACCCGTACACGTCCATTCGCTCGATACGATTTCAAACGAGACTCTTCCGACCACGCAACATGCTTCCAGTCAACAAATTTCCAATGTCGGTGTTGGCGGGTCCAGGAGAGACATAAAGCTTTGCGTCGTGCAGGCATCAAGTGTACACGAGAGGGCCTTCGGCTCCAAAAGCCAATATCGAAGATGTTTCGTTGAATGGTTCGCACGCTGACACTTGTTGATGGCCCAGCACTGAAATCTGCAGTTGTTTGGTGAACGGTTGCACTTCTGTCACGTTGAATGATTCTCTTCAGTCGTCGTTGCTCCCGTTCTTGTAGGATCTTTTTCCGGCCGCAGCGATGTCGGAGATTTGATGTTTACCGATTGCTGATATTCACAGTATACTCGCGAAATAACATACCATTATAGAAGCAGTAACAGATCTAACAACTGTGCCAGACCCTAGCTGTCTTATATAGGCGTTGCCGACCGCACCGCCATATTCTGCCTGTTTACATCTCTCTGTATTTTAATATGTTTAGATATACCAGTTTTCCTTATATGGTTTCTGTACAAAGTAGACCTTACGCTAATTAATTTGATATCTAATTTGTCCTATTCCCACTCTTCGTTTGGCTACGAAAATTCGGATAAAAATTTTCCGTCAAATCTGTAATTATTTTTTCTTAATTGCCTTGATTGCTTTCAAGCAATTATGTATGGTTTTGCTGAAAGAGACCCTACGTTTGTCAGTTTGATATGATATTTGTTAATTTTCCAGTCTTCGCTTGAGTGTGGAAATTTAGAGAAGAACCATTGTGTAATTTCTGTACAGTCTTATTTCACTCCGCTCAAACTTTTGCCCGAAAGACTGTATGAGATAAGCTACTGCACCATCTGGAATAAGCAACGCAGCTATACCTACTGTGGTGGGCCAGCCTTAAGAGCCATTACTCTGTAAGGTTGGTTTGTGGTGGTATGTCGTGGCGAGGACGCAGGCTCATGAAAAAGTTAAAGGTTCTTTGAGATTTATGTTCCTATACTCTGTTCATCGTAAGAATAAACCTGACGTCAAAAAACACAAACGCGATGATTGGCTAGAAGACGTAGCACACGTACACTAGTATTACGCTCTTGGATGTACGTCCTGCTTATGTATTAGACGTCTCATCGCTTACTTACGTTAAATGAAAGATATTCTACTGAATCAAAGTTTTTCATATTCACGATGTAGCTATGTAGATTTAATTTCAAAAATCGTTTATAATCACAGTATCTGTACTGCTGTGCTCTGATTGTCGCACTGTTAAAAAGAAAGAAAGAAAGAAAGAAAACAACGCAGTGTTAATATGGTCGAGGATGCTTCCTGCTCCGTAGTGAAACACGTGTGTGGAACACAGTTTAATAGTGCCGACGAATATGTTGTTCTTAACGTTTTTGATAAATTTACAGAAAAAGTCGGCTTTGAAGTTCTTCTTGGGACTGTATTTGATACAGTTCATACATGAAAACGCACTGGATGTCCAGCGGAATCGGTAGCGTTGCAGATGATGAATTCCTGGTTCAAGTCTCATCTTTATCACATTTTTTTTCGTCGGATTTGAAATACCTACATCTCATAATGGTAAAAATTATAATAAATGAAAGGCACCAGTTTGCTCTTGTTCTACAATATTGCTTTTATTGTGTTAACCGGTTTTCGGCTTACAAGGTCACTTACTAATGCCTGAAGATGACCTTCTAAGCCGAAAACCGGCCAACACAATAAATGTAATATTGTAGAACAAAAGCATACTAGTGCTTTTCATTTATTATAATGTTGTTCTACCATGAACCGACGGAAGATTCTGTTAACATGTAAAAATTACCAACAATTTTTTATTAATAATGCATGTCTTCTTGTTTCTAATTACATATTTTTAATTTTTAGCACAGAAATGGAAAAACAAATACTCTTCATTTGGACTATGTCTATCGTTTTATACCTCACACGAACCAGCGTGATAGCTGTCGTAGAAAGATGCAAATGCTGCATTTTTACATTTGTCAATGTGCCATTACAATAAGAACCCAGAAGAACTGATCTGGAGCCAAGGATTCGTCGCGAGAAATAACAACACTATTAAGCTGCAGACGTACTAGAACAGATGACAGTGCTAGAACTGAAACGTATTTCTAGGATTCGGATAAGGAAGGAACTAAGAGATTACCAAACGACTGGCTGTAATTAATATCATGAATGGCTTCAGTATTCACCAGTACGGCGAAATCCATGCAGTGTGCTTTTGCATCACACATAGCTCGCTCAGAAAAATTACGCTGTTTTTAAGCTAAGAATGTTCATCACTCCTGTTTGTAGTTATACTGAAGCGGCAAAGAAACTGGTATAGGCATGCCTATTCAAATACAGAGATACGTAAAGAGTGGTCTTTTCACATGACCAGCACTTATTCATTTTTGAAACAATACGTTCTACGTGTGCATTTGGACCTGGCAGGCAAAGAATAAACTGTATAGCCTTAGGAACTTGCTGCATTGTTTTTCCCCTTGAATACTATAAAAATTTCCATCCACCTAACCTGTACTGCTACACTGTTAGCATTCCATTCCACTATAAATGTTTTAGCCATACAAGATCAATCAAACAAGAGAGAAAAGTCAAGGATTACGTTACCTATGCCTTGTATAGTTGAAATACTGGCCAGCACAACTGGCCATTTTGGTTTTGATTTCAAAGTAGAAAATGGTTCAAATGGCTCGGAGCACTATGGGACTTAACATCGGTGGTCATCAGTCCCCTAGAACTTAGAACTACTTAAACCTAACTAACCTAAGGACATCACACACACATCCATGCCCGAGGCAGGATTCGAACCTGCGACCGTAGCAGTCGCGCGGTTCCGGACTGGGCGCCTAGAACCGCGAGACCACCGCGGCCGGCCTTCAAAGTAGACCAGCGGCAGTCGGTGTCATGTGGAAATTTCTGATTCCATGAAACTAGATGGTCATATGCTGCACAGTAGAACACATTTAGAAATAAATAAAATCTATCTTGACCTGGTCGGTTACACACATACAATTTCAGTAAGATCGATTTACCTTGGAGACTAAAAAGAAATTATGATTTTTTTACATTTACGTTTAGTAGCTCATGAGAGCCTAATGCTTCTATAACAAAGTAGATTGAAAAATCAGCTGACCAATTGCAAACCGTGGTTTATTATCCCTCGACCATGTTTTCGATATTTGTGAAAATGCGACAGGCGTAACAAGATTAATATTTGCATAACTTACTTGCATCTCACATCAGAGACTAAGGCCAACTGCAACGTGTTGCTTTTGCAACACAAATATTCTGCATTTTAGTTTCTAGAATGCTTGTTTGAGAGATATTTAGCTGACTGTGCACAATCCATTCCCATTATTCTGATTCCTCGTTATTCCCCCACACACCGTGGGGGGGGGGGGGGGGGGGGCTTGCGGAGTATAAATGTAGGTGTAGATGTATTGAAAAGATGAATGCAAAGCAGCAGGGCACCCTGATTGTGAAAGGAAAAATGACTTTAAAGCAGGATACAATTTTACTGTCCTTTCAAGTGCAGGCAATAATGCTAACCACATTGTGCAGCTGTAACCCAATTCATGTCCGCAGCTCGTGGTCTTGCGGTAGCGGTTCTCGCTTCTCGCTCACGGGGTCCCGGGTTCGATTCCAGGCGGGGTCAGGGATCTGCCTCGAGATGACTGGGTGTTGTAGTGTCGTCTTCATCATCATCATCATCATCATCATCATCATCCCCATTACGGTCGGAGGAAGGACTTGGCCTAGTCGGCGATGCGGGACTCCCGCATCGTCCCCCTACGCTCCTGGGAGTGTGGGACATCGTCATCAACCCAATTCTTGCTGATATTCAATATACACAAATTCTCAGACATCGTTTAGTCGTTCCACCATAACACTGTATACGTAGAAATGCTTACAAATTTTACACACAGTGTTTTCTACATCGATTGGTAACTTGCCTACTGCTTTTTCTACGCTTTTGTGAATTATATGTGCCATGCAACTAATCCCTACGAGAGATTTTTGAGACTTACTTCTAATTTGCTGGAAACGGTTTCTATTCGTATTGTCAGCTGAGAGACACACAAACTGACTCCAAATTGTGGTCCTGCAGAACATGCTGTGCACGCTATGATAAGACAGCTGATGTATCATTTTCGACACAATAGAAATCTAACATTACATGTGCCCCACTTTTAAGTTGAAAATATCTGACAATGAGAGGAAGTAATTTAGTAGATTTATGATTGCTGGTATCGACAGAAATTCACAACATTAGCCGGCCGCTGTTGCCGAGCGGTTCTAGGCGCTTCAGTCCGGAACCGCTTGTGACCTCAGATATTAAGTCCCATAGTGCTCAGAGCCATTTGAACCAAACAGGCATAGGTGGCACAGGGAAGAAGTTCGATTGCACCAGGGAATGGAATAACAAGATTTCCGATGTGAAGAAATAGCACACGAGTTGCTGTAAAAACAATTCTTAAAACAGCTAGTGTGCTGTTTCTCCACATTGGTATTATTCAAAAACAGTTGCTCAAAAAGGTGAAAAAGTCTAAATGACAAGACTGGTCTCTGCGGTGGGCGCGTGAGGGGAAATGTTGACGCAATCGGCGCTCTGATCTACCAACAGAAATTGCAACGTTTAACTTCACCACGCAATTTTGGCACAACAACTGTTAGGTCGCTGGCGTTTGGAGAAATGAGAAAGACAGGGCAGTCGACGTGAAGTGTCCCGGACGATTTCGATATGTGACGAAACCGAACGACGGATCCATCGGACACCTTTTATTGTGCCACGTATCTGCAGTTACCATTGTTAGCAAAGTGGTTATCGCCAAGCGTGAATGTGCGTCGTTTTCGTTTCAGTCCTTGCTCTAAGGAGGATAAGCACGCAGCTAGCTTGTTGATGTACAGAATATCTGATAATAAATCAATATTTAAATATACAGCTCTAAAACTGGCAGCATATATTTACAATGTACAGCCGATATTTTTATAGGCTAGAACGTTGATATTTTTTCCGTCGGTGTATAGAGTAAATACCTGTTTTGGATATATCGACGGCTGATAATCATATGTTTTTAAATATAGATATATCGGATTCCCGATATTTTTAAAAATATCGACAGTCCTAGTGCAGACGTCACGATACAACTGACAGGCATTCTCGTCTAAGAACAACAGACCAAAAATAAAGGTGCTCTTATGAATCCAAAACACACAGTCACATACAGTGTATGGCTCTTCACACACAACATGCGGTTTATTCGACAGTGCTGTGTATTCCCTCCACCCTTATAGTGTTAACATGCGCCTCGTCATTCTATAGAGTACTGCCCAGCCAAAAGCACTCAACTTCGGTTCGTGCCAGAAACCGAAGAAGAAATCCAAAACGTTGCTGCGGATTCTGAGGTTTCAGTTGGTGCATCGTGTGGTTCTTGTACGGGTACCAGTGTAAAATAGATCGGAAAACTTTCCGTGTTTTTGACCATGGTATGGACAATTCCGCTCTACGCGAGCGATAGCACTACGTGTTGCACGGTCGTTTATCACAACAGCAACCTCGTCGATAACGTACACCGGGATAGGACATTTCCTGTTCCAGGTGCCACATCAAAGTCACCCGTGTTTTCGAATTTCGTCGTCATCTTCCTTATAACATCTAATGACATTGGGGCCTCTCCTCAACCTTTCAGTCGGCGATATTCTCCAGTACAGCACTGTAATTGCTGTTGTTCACATAAAGCAGTTTCACTAACAGCGCACGGTCTCTCTTCTCGATAACCACACTTTTCGCTCACATTATTACAGCGTAGATGTCATATCGTCATGCAGTGTACAGCGCCAGATTTGCTCCCCGTGTTCAAAATTGGGACTAATTTTTTTTCAGGCGTCAATCAGTCCCGCATTAACACATTAGCGTATCTACCAAGTTCCACTGCCATACCGTAATTACAGCCTACGTTGGACCACCGTGACTAGCTGCATTTTGATTATAACAAACCGTTACGTTCACCCGTAAAAATCTAGTCAATTCTGTAACAACAGACCCTGTTAATAATCTAAGCTAATGTGAGTGATAATATGTACACTGATCCAAAGAAAAATAAGCCGTTTTCTTCTAGCAGCAACTTTATGCTTCGTGTTCGAACAACGTTTCTTGTAAGTGGGTGTCTCATTACGCGACGTCCATTACTTACTTGAGCCTCTGTTTTCATTTGAGCTATGTGATGATGATGATGATGATGATGATGATCATGATGAGGTCCCATACTCCGAGGAGCGTAGGGGAACGGTGCGGCAGACCTCCACCGCCGACTAGGCAAGGTCCGAGCGGAGGTGGTTGCCATTGCCTTCCTCCGACCGTAATGGGAATGAATGATTATGAAGACGACACAACAACACTCAGTCATGTGGAGGCAGGGAAAATTCCTGACCCCGCCGGGAATCGACCCGGGGACCCCGCGCACGGGAAGCGAGAACGCTACCGCAAGACCACGAGCTGCGGACTTGAGTTATATAGGTTTAGGAAAATTTTAGATATCGATTATTATAGCTACATGTGCGTGGGGCAGGGGGCGCGGAGGGTGGGAGTGTCTGGAATCGCTGCCGTCGTTTGAGCTACTTAGCTGAAGGAAAATTTGCAACATCGATTATTATGGTTGGATGTTATGGGGGGTGGGGGCGGGGGGGGGGGTTGGCATCGTTTGAGCCGAGCTATATCGGTTAAGGGGTGTTTCCGATATTGATAATTATGCTTGTATGTTCGAATCGGAAGGGGGGGGGGGCAGAGAGGAAGTCTGGTATCGCTGTCTTCGTATGAGCTGTATAGGTCAAGTGCATTATTTGTCATCTTGAGGAGAAATTATTTTTCAATTGTGAGGTTGTCCTGGAAAAATGTTAGTCTTATTGTCAAATATTGTTTTTCCCGCCAGAAACCCCCAAATTCCCACTGTTCTCCCTTTGGTTTAATTTCATTAAGTGACTGAAATATTCCGCGTATTCTTATGTTTCTTTGCGGCCGCGATAGTCTATCTACACTCCTGGAAATCGAAAAAAGAACACATTGACACCGGTGTGTCAGACCCACCATACTTGCTCCGGACACTGCGAGAGGGCTGTACAAGCAATGATCACACGCACGGCACAGCGGACACACCAGGAACCGCGGTGTTGGCCGTCGAATGGCGCTAGCTGCGCAGCATTTGTGCACCGCCGCCGTCAGTGTCAGTCAGTTTGCCGTGGCATACGGAGCTCCATCGCAGTCTTTAACACTGGTAGCATGCCGCGACAGCGTGGACGTGAACCGCATGTGCAGTTGACGGACTTTGAGCGAGGGCGTAAAGTGGGCATGCGGGAGGCCGGGTGGACGTACCGCCGAATTGCTCAACACGTGGGGCGTGAGGTCTCCACAGTACATCGATGTTGTCGCCAGTGGTCGGCGGAAGGTGCACGTGCCCGTCGACCTGGGACCGGACCGCAGCGACGCACGGATGCACGCCAAGACTGTAGGATCCTACGCAGTGCCGTAGGGGACCGCACCGCCACTTCCCAGCAAATTAGGGACACTGTTGCTCCTGGGGTATTGGCGAGGACCATTCGCAACCGTCTCCATGAAGCTGGGCTACGGTCCCGCACACCGTTATGCCGTCTTCCGCTCACGCCC
Organism: Schistocerca serialis cubense; assembly: GCF_023864345.2. NCBI lineage: Eukaryota > Metazoa > Arthropoda > Insecta > Orthoptera > Acrididae > Schistocerca > Schistocerca serialis. Next base: position 35,381,919 of record NC_064649.1, on the reverse strand, counting down.
CAACATCGTGCAGCCCGCCTCCAGTGGTGTCGCGACAGGTGTGAATGGAGGGACGAATGGAGACGTGTCGTCTTCAGCAATGAGAGTCGCTTCTGCCTTGGTGCCAATGATGGTCGTATGCGTGTTTGGCGCCGTGCAGGTGAGCGCCACAATCAGGACTGCATACGACCGAGGCACACAGGGCCAACACCCGGCATCATGGTGTGGGGAGCGATCTCCTACACTGGCCGTACACCACTGGTGATCGTCGAGGGGACACTGAATAGTGCACGGTACATCCAAACCGTCATCGAACCCATCGTTCTACCATTCCTAGACGGGCAAGGGAACTTGCTGTTCCAACAGGACAATGCACGTCCGCATGTATCCCGTGCCACCCAACGTGCTCTAGAAGGTGTAAGTCAACTACCCTGGCCAGCAAGATCTCCAGATCTGTCCCCCATTCAGTATGTTTGGGACTGGATGAAGCGTCGTCTCACGCGGTCTGCACGTCCAGCACGAACGCTGGTCCAACTGAGGCGCCAGGTGGAAATGGCATGGCAAGCCGTTCCACAGGACTACATCCAGCATCTCTACGATCGTCTCCATGGGAGAATAGCAGCCTGCATTGCTGCGAAAGGTGGATATACACTGTACTAGTGCCGACATTGTGCATGCTCTGTTGCCTGTGTCTATGTGCCTGTGGTTCTGTCAGTGTGATCATGTGATGTATCTGACCCCAGGAATGTGTCAATAAAGTTTCCCCTTCCTGGGACAATGAATTCACGGTGTTCTTATTTCAATTTCCAGGAGTGTATTAAAGAAAGAGTTCCATTAGTATCTGTCGCTGACGATTATGGGTTTAATTCATTGTTTGTTGTTGTTGTAAATAACTGATTTTACAGCACATTGTGTCTCTTTTATTGGTTAATGTTAGATACAATGAAGTATTTGTTAATTTTTAGATGATTGTTAATCATTTCTGTGACTTCAATCAGTTTCTTTTAAATTCATGGAAATACTGAAAATATCGACCGGTACACCGAAACATCGATTTGTTTGTCTCGATAACATCAATACCTTTGTCTCGATAACATCGCCGACCTTTGTAGCCGAGCGGTTCTAGGCGCTTCAGTCTGGAACCGCGCTGCTGCTACGGTCGCAGGTTCGAATCCTGCCTCGGGCATGGATGTGTGTGTTGTCCTTAGGTTAGTTAGGTTTAAGTAGTTCTAACTTCTAGGGGACTGATGACCACAGCTGTCGAGTCCCATAGTGCTCAGAGCCATATGAACCGTTTGATCACGGGTATGGACTCGCTATGGGAAACTGCTTAGCAGGAACAATAGCAGACATTTTTATTAACCAGCTAAGAAAGAACTTTCTTCTAGACGAATCCAGAGATTCTGATGGATATAGTATATTACAGAAGACATATCGATGGCTCAATTATTCTTTATAGAAGTAGAAAAACGCAAATAGAAGATGTGGCACAGAAGTTAAGCAGTATGTATTCCAAGATAAAATTGACGACAGAAATTGAAGTAGCCAGAAAGATAAATTTCCTAGATCTGAAGATTCATAACAAAAAATGGTAGAAATTACAATGAAATGAACACCCTGATCTGCTTACAGGCGTTGACATACGTCAACGGGGACAGATGAAAATGTGTGCCCCGACTGCGACTCGAGTGTTCAAGTGTGTGTGAAATATTATGGGACTTAACTGCTAAGGTCATCAGTCCCTAAGCTTGCACACTACTTAACCTAAATTATCCTAAGGACAAACACACACACCCATGCCCGAGGGAGGACTCGAACCTCCGCCGGGACCAGCCGCACAGTCCATGACTGCAGCGCCTCAGACCGCTCGACTAATCCCGCGCAGCACCGGGACTCGAACCCGGGATCTCCTGCTTACGTGGCAGACGATCTATCCATCTTTTTTTTAATCTCACTTTTGTTCGTTTCTGTTCGTTGTATCTGCTCTGGGCGGACGTCGAAAGACACCCCTTTCAATTCGTTGTTGATCCATTAACTCAGTTTTTTTATTACAGAGGGCAGGTAGCTTTCTGACCGAACACGCTGAGCTACCGTGCCGGCTATCCATCTGAGCCCCTGAGGACACAAAGGATAGCGCGACTGCAGGGATTTATCTCTGGCACGCCTCCCGCGAAACTCACATTCTCAACGTATTGTCCCGCACTACATTCGTGGTGCCCCCGCCCATTATACTCATTACTCGCGGCGCGTTGCCGATTCCCGTAAGAGTTCGGCCACTGTTTGTGCATTCGCACAGAAGAAGAAGATGGTCAAGTGGCCGGTGAGCCTTAACTATATATATACTAAGATGGGAGACATGCGTGCCAAATATTTAGGAAACCAACATGTACGGACGTGATTATTAATGCCCACTGCAATCACCCACTACATTAGAAACATGCGTATTTCTATTCAGATTTACGCAGAATAGTAAAACTTCAATTATGTCAAATTGAAGCGAAAAAAGAACTTGACATATTAAGACAGGTCGCCTTCGCAAATGATTATGACCCAAATATAATTAACTCCATACATAGCAGAATTAAAAAGAAGATAAAAAGTAGCGAGAAACGGCAGGTAAAACCGACATCCGAAAAGGATAAGTACGCCACTATGAAATATGTAGGCAAAACATCAAATAAAATCGAACATATATTCCGAAGAAACGGGGTTAAAATTGCATTTAGGACTTCCGATAATTTAAAAAGACTAGTGCGTCATAACTTTCCACGGAAAAGTAATAAATATAGTAAATCGGGGGTGTACAAAATATCGTGTCAGGAATGCGAATAAAGCTGTATCGGACAGACAGGCAGGTCCTTTGATGTAAGGTTTAAAGAACACACGTATCACAGTAATAAGACAGCGCTAGGCTTACATATGCAAGAGGAGGGTCATAATATTGGTAACATCGACGAACAGCTTCAAATTGTACGTGAAGTTACAAAAAGTAAACGATCAGACATTTTAGAACAACTGGAGATTTATGTCACGAGACGCAGAGAAACTGATAAACTCCTCAATGAACAGAATGAATTTGCAACAGACGCATACTACAACATTTACGACGATCTGTTCACCTGAGCGGATCGTTTTTACTACATACGTGCTTCAGCTGAGGATGGAGCCTTCCGGCGGTCGAGTATTGCCCTGCCTGCTGCGGGCCGCAGCAGACGTCAACAACTTCTAAGGCGGAGGCGCGTGCAACCCACCTGCAGCAGAGCACTACACTCCTCGTCCTGCCCGTGTCGTCCCTGCCGTACCATTAGACAACGGCAATAGCCGGAAATACAGCGCCATCGGCCGTCACAAATACACTCTACAAGTGCTACTACTATTTTCATCTACAGCAATGTTTTCTCCTTGTTCTGAAATGTTATTTTACTGGCTCTGAGCACTATTGGACTTAACATCTATGGTCATCAGTCCCCTAGAACTTAGAACTACTTAAACCTAACTAACCTAAGGAAATCACACAACACCCAGCCATCACGAGGCAGAGAAAATCCCTGACCCCGCCGGAAATCGAACCGGGAACCCGGGCGTGGGAAGCGAGAACGCTACCGCACGACCACGAGATGCGGGCGTTATTTTACTGATTTAATCTTAAATTTTATGTAAATTTGACCTAAATATTAATAGTAAATTTGTATATTTTAGGCTTTTGAAAAATTAAGACTATCTTATAGAGGACGCGCGCATCTAGCGCAAAGAGGGTGAACAAAATCTAACAAAATTTTTATATCTATATGAGACCAGTGTTTTACATTTTATAGCTATTTTGACTTCACATGAACCTATGTGCAGTGTATGCCGCCTTTAGGTATGAACTATGTGTATTTCGCATAAATTCAGTTAGATTACTAATAAGTATGGTTAAATGTTGCACTGACTTTTTATGTAAATTTTTAATATAAATTTTCTTTTGGTTGTTTTAGAATCTGAAGATGGTAATTGTATGTCCGAAACCGGTTATGACAGTGTCATAAACATGTGATTGCGTCTATAAATAAACAAAAAAAATTATGGAAGTGTTTAAACTCAGAAGCGTGTTCCTGCAGCCACTATGTAGCAATTCTGGACGTTGGGGTGTCGCTTTGTCTTGCTGGAATTGCCCAAGTCTGTTGGAATGCACAATGGACATGAATGGATGCAGTGTAACCTCCGCACCGCAATTTTTTTAAAGAAAATATAACAATACTTAATAGAAATGGGAGCCAAGTGTAACCTCCCCACAAAAATTTGAAAGAAAGAAACACGACAATATTTAATTATGAATGCTAGTGGACACTGCTCTAAGCGTAACCTCGCCCACAATGAGAGGTATTGAAAATGGCAACAAAATGTGAAATACGCAATCTGACTCAAATATAAATCCTTCAAAAAATTAAAGTCCATTCAGTGACAAGAAAATTCAATTAAACCGAAATATCGGTCTTTGGCCCTGTGTAAAACAATCAGAATTAAAGTCTTACCTCAGAATAAATGGATGTCACATATCTGCTCTTGTTGTTGCGCACCACTTGGAGGAACTACATTGCAAATAATAATATTCTCCTTTTTTTTTTTTTTGTAATTCTAGTGAAATTTTTCTTCAAAAAGAAGTGGAATGAAATGGGAAGTGCAACGAGATCTTTAGTTCAAAAAAATTAAACTTTTGAGAAAATGCTTTTGAAATAAAAAATTATTATTGGGAGACTTGTTGGAGAATAATTACAATAAATAAAATTTTTCATTATCTAATGATTATATTAATTAACAGTATACCTTATTCCTCATCTTGACCATTGTTGCCGACCGCCTACATCACACAACCGCACTGGGCTGCTACTACTGACCGACCGCTCTGCATGACGACTACAGACTGAGTACTGCTCTCAACTAGACAGAGCTACAGACTCGCAACGACTGAACTGACAGACTCTCAACGACTGACTGACTGCTACTCTGCATAGCGACAACTAACTCGCAAAGACTACTACTGACTGAGAACCGCTCGCAACACTCGCGCGGTCAAGCGCATACTCTCTGGTCACAGATGCTACAATGCCTCGCCATCGCTGCTGCGTTACATACGTGTTTCATAACCCTCCACTCGGGGGGCAAAAATTTGGCAGAGTGTAACCTCCGCACCGCAATTTTTTTAAAGAAAATATAACAATACTTAATAGAAATGGGAGCCAAGTGTAACCTCCCCACAAAAATTTGAAAGAAAGAAACACGACAATATTTAATTATGAATGCTAGTGGACACTGCTCTAAGCGTAACCTCGCCCACAATGAGAGGTATTGAAAATGGCAACAAAATGTGAAATACGCAATCTGACTCAAATATAAATCCTTCAAAAAATTAAAGTCCATTCAGTGACAAGAAAATTCAATTAAACCGAAATATCGGTCTTTGGCCCTGTGTAAAACAATCAGAATTAAAGTCTTACCTCAGAATAAATGGATGTCACATATCTGCTCTTGTTGTTGCGCACCACTTGGAGGAACTACATTGCAAATAATAATATTCTCCTTTTTTTTTTTTTTTGTAATTCTAGTGAAATTTTTCTTCAAAAAGAAGTGGAATGAAATGGGAAGTGCAACGAGATCTTTAGTTCAAAAAAATTAAACTTTTGAGAAAATGCTTTTGAAATAAAAAATTATTATTGGGAGACTTGTTGGAGAATAATTACAATAAATAAAATTTTTCATTATCTAATGATTATATTAATTAACAGTATACCTTATTCCTCATCTTGACCATTGTTGCCGACCGCCTACATCACACAACCGCACTGGGCTGCTACTACTGACCGACCGCTCTGCATGACGACTACAGACTGAGTACTGCTCTCAACTAGACAGAGCTACAGACTCGCAACGACTGAACTGACAGACTCTCAACGACTGACTGACTGCTACTCTGCATAGCGACAACTAACTCGCAAAGACTACTACTGACTGAGAACCGCTCGCAACACTCGCGCGGTCAAGCGCATACTCTCTGGTCACAGATGCTACAATGCCTCGCCATCGCTGCTGCGTTACATACGTGTTTCAGCAGTTGATCAGACAGGATGCTTACGGACGTGTTGCGTGTCAGAGTCGTATCTAGACTTATCAGGAGCCTCATATCACTCCAACTGCACACGCCCCACACCATTACAGAGCCTCCACCAGCTTGAACAATCCCCAGTTGACATGTATGGATTCATGAGGTTGTCTCCATACCCGTACACGTCCATCCGCTCGATACAATTCGAAACGAGACTCGTCCGACCAGGCAAGGTGTTTCCATTCCTTAAATGTCCAATGTCGGCGTTGACGGGCCCAGGCGAGGCGTAAAGGTTTGTGTCGTGCAATCATCAAAGGTACACAAGTGGGTCTTCGCCTCAAAAAGCCCATATCGATGTTTAGTTGGATGGTTCGCATACTGACACTTGTTGATGGCTCAGCATTGAAATCTCAGCAATTTGCGGAAGGGCTACACTTCTGTCACGTTGAACGATTCTCTTCAGTCGTCGTTGGTCCAGTTCTTGCAAGATCTTTTTCCAGCCGCAGCGATGTCAGAGATTTGATGTTTTACCAGATTCCAGATATTCACGGTACCCTCGTGAAATGCTCGTACGGGATAATCCCTACTTGATCGCTTCCTCGGAGATGTTATGTCCCATCGCTCGTTCGCCGACTACAACACCACGTTCAAAGTCAGTTAAGTCTTGATAACCTGCCATTGTAGTAGCAGTAACCAATCTAACAACGCGCCAGATACTTGTTGTCCTATATAGGCGTTGCCGATCGCAGCGCCGTATTCTGACTGTTTACATGTCTCTGTATGTAAATACACATGTCTGTACCAGTTTCTTTGGCGCTTCAATGTATAAGAACATTGTACCAGTGTAAATGGGAATTTCTTATTATGTCATACATATTTTGGTTTGCTTTTCTGACAATAAATTAATCAATATTTGGATTCATATTTTTTTTCTTTTCGGTAAGTTCGCGCCCCACATGTTTAGAATCACTGGCTCGAGGCAGATATTTTACGGGAGGGTTTGTGTGCCCTCTACGCTATCTCTACGAGTGGGAGTGTTCTTACACGGACCTCGGCGTGCTTAGCTCGGTACGGAGTGCCGGGATCATACTGGAGGTTGCGCAGTCATTGTTCCGACCGTACGCTCCCTGTTTACGGACCAGAACGTTGTTATCTACGCGCGGCGAGTTGTGAAACCACAGACCCGTTTTCTGCATGTGAAAAGTGGAATGAGAAAACGTTCTCAGTGTCCTTTTTCCACTAGCAGCGTTTCCAGTGCTACTGTTTCCTCGGTACTCTTGCATGTCCCTGCACGTGTTCCCGGGGTCAAAACACAGAGAAAATGTTGACACATCTATATCACCAAGCCACTATCCCGCAACCCGGAATCCAGTCGAAGTTTCAGGTTGTGTATCTGTGCCTTCTAGACGGAACGAAACTTTAATTTTCAGTAACTAGCGCAACTATTGACCGAATTTAAAATGACTACATAATCTACTCGTTAGTTTAACTGTGTGTTTGGCTTTGGGCAGAGTAAATTACGAGGTGCAAATACCTGGGCTTTATTCAAACAGTTTATGGCAATGAGAGTACTTAGCCGTAGCGGAACTTTGAATTTCGCCGCGCTACACTCGTTCCCTCAGATATAAATTATACCGTCGCAGCTGTATGAGCGCTCGACGGCAGAGAAAATATTTATAAGAAAATGAAGGTACAAAAATTGTAACCCTTTTTGTTTTCTACCCGCTCTTGTCTCTTGAGAGCGAAAGCGTAACTTCACTTTTTCGCTAGTCTTGGTATGATTCAGACGTAAAAACTTATTCGTTACTCTTGGTCTGATTAAGACGTAAAAGCTTACTGATGTGCAGACATATTGTATTGTGGAAGCTTGTATGAAATTTGGAGGATGGAAGCAGCCGTAAATACGTTGCATTCAAGATCAAGATGGTTTCAATTTGTAGACATTAGTAATTCTTGGACGATGAAATTTACTGCAAGATTTTGGAGCAGCTACGACTTTTTCATGCAGAAATGAAGCAGGAGATTGTTGAAGAACAAGAGATGGACGCCGCACGAGAGAAGACATATTACCTTGGTAATGAATGAACTCTTATCTACGCCATTGCCCCCTGTTAATCACAATTTGTTATTCTCTGTTCTCTTTCAAATAATTTTTGTAGCGGATATTGGTTTGACTTTTGCTCAGAAACGCCACAAGGACCACCCCAACAATAGCTTTTCCGAATCACGAAGTCCGGTAGCTTTTCTGAAATTCGAAGTCCGATTTGCATTTCATTCTTTCCCTTTTTCATGGTCATTAACGATTTTAAAACCCCTTTTTATTCACCATTTCTTCCCACATTTTCAACCTTTTCTTTTCTTTCCTTCTCTTTTTCTTTTTTGTTAACCACTATATAGCGACTATCAACAAACTTGACACATAATTTCAAACCTTTACGAAACTTTTCCACGTCGACACTCTCAGAAAGTAATGACAGGAAAAAAAAAGTTAATCGCTAAACACGAGCGACGTCCGGTAAGTAATGTAACACGTTTTTTTCTCGTCCAATTTCGGTTGAAAAAATGTGGAATTTGTTGTGGTTCATGGTGGAATGTTCCCGCTTCAGCCCCTATAGTTTCATGAGGTTCCGATAGGTGGCGGCGCTATCGTAGCCTCCAAAATGGCGTCCGTAACGGAGGTGCGTTCAAAGCACAAAGCTGTCACTGAGTTTCATTTGGTGGAAAATCTGTGCGTCGCAGATATTCATAGGCGCTTGCAGAATGTCTACGGAGACCTGCGATTGAACAAAAGCGCGGTGAGTCGTTGGGCTAGGGGTCTGCCATCATCGCAACAAGGTCGCGCAAATCTGCCCGATCTCCCGCCTTCCGGCCGGCTGCACACAGCTATGACTCCTCCAACGTTGGAACGTGCGGACACTCTCATTCGAGGTGATGGACGGATCACAATCAAAACACCTCGCTGCTCAACTGGACGTCACTATTGGTGTCTGTTGACGTCCTCCCTCATAGTTCACAGATAAACTCTGAAGTTCATTGCGCTACCCTCAGGAAATTGAAGAAATGGCTTCTGCGTGTTTATCGTCTCAAAAATACAATCGAACCTTCTCCATGACAACGCAAGGCCTCATACAAGCCTAAGCACTCGAGAGCGGCTCACAAAACTTCATTGGACTGTTCTTCCTCCTACACTACACAATCTCGCACTTTCCGACTCCCATCTGTTTGGCCCAGTGAAGGGGCACTCCACGTGAATGATAGAGGGGCTATGATTCAGCAGAACGTTGGCTCCGACATCGACCAGTAGAGTGGCACCCTGCAGGCATACAGTACCTCCGAGTAAGGTGGTGTAAGGTCGTCGAATTGAAAGGAGACTACGTCCAAGAACAGGATTTTGCAGCCAAGAGAGTGAGGAGTAATATAGTGTATTGGAATCCTTAAGCCAACCTGCTTTCAAAAAAAAAAAAAAAAAAAAAAAGAAATCTGTTGCTTTACTTATTGAAATACTCTCACATATTTTAGCTGTTCATGGAGTCTACCTTTTCAAAAAATACACTCCTGGAAATGGAAAAAAGAACACATTGACACCGATGTGTCAGACCCACCGTACTTGCTCCGGACACTGCGAGAGGGCTGTACAAGCAATGATCACACGCACGGCACAGCGGACACACCAGGAACCGCGGTGTTGGCCGTCGAATGGCGCTAGCTGCGCAGCATTTGTGCACCGCCGCCGTCAGTGTCAGCCAGTTTGCCGTGGCATACGGAGCTCCATCGCAGTCTTTAACACTGGTAGCATGCCGCGACAGCGTGGACGTGAACCGTATGTGCAGTTGACGGACTTTGAGCGAGGGCGTATAGTGGGCATGCGGGAGGCCGGGTGGACGTACCGCCGAATTGCTCAACACGTGGGGCGTGAGGTCTCCACAGTACATCGATGTTGTCGCCAGTGGTCGGCGGAAGGTGCACGTGCCCGTCGACCTGGGACCGGACCGCAGCGACGCACGGATGCACGCCAAGACCGTAGGATCCTACGCAGTGCCGCAGGGAACCGCACCGACACTTCCCAGCAAATTAGGGACACTGTTGCTCCTGGGGTATCGGCGAGGACCATTCGCAACCGTCTCCATGAAGCTGGGCTACGGTCCCGCACACCGTTAGGCCGTCTTCCGCTCACGCCCCAACATCGTGCAGCCCGCCTCCAGTGGTGTCGCGACAGGCGTGAATGGAGGGACGAATGGAGACGTGTCGTCTTCAGCGATGAGAGTCGCTTCTGCCTTGGTGCCAATGATGGTAGTATGCGTGTTTGGCGCCGTGCAGGTGAGCGCCACAATCAGGACTGCATACGACCGAGGCACACAGGGCCAACACCCGGCATCATGGTGTGGGGAGCGATCTCCTGCACTGGCCGTACACCACTGGTGATCGTCGAGGGGACACTGAATAGTGCACGGTACATCGAAACCGTCATCGAACCCATCGTTCTACCATTCCTAGACCGGCAAGGGAACTTGCTGTTCCAACAGGACAATGCACGCCCGCATGTATCCCGTGCCACTCAACGTGCTCTAGAAGGTGTAAGTCAACTACCCTGGCCAGCAAGATCTCCGGATCTGTCCCCCATTGAGCATGTTTGGGACTGGATGAAGCGTCGTCTCACGCGGTCTGCACGTCCAGCACGAACGCTGGTCCAACTGAGGCGCCAGGTGGAAATGGCATGGCAAGCCGTTCCACAGGACTACATCCAGCATCTCTACAATCGTCTCCATGGGAGAATAGCAGCCTGCATTGCTGCAAAAGGTGGATATACACTGTACTAGTGCCGACATTGTGCATGCTCTGTTGCTTGTGTCTATGTGCCTGTGGTTCTGTCAGTGTGATCATGTGATGTATCTGACCCCAGGAATGTGTCAATAAAGTTTCCCCTTCCTGGGACAATGAATTCACGGTGTTCTTATTTCAATTTCCAGGAGTGTAGTTCAAATGGCTCTGAGCACTATGGGACTTAATTTCTGAGGTCATCATCAGTCCCCTAGAACTTAGAACTACTTAAACCTAACTAACCTAAGGACATCACACACATCCATGCCCGAGGCAGGATTCGAACCTGCGACCGTAGCGGTCGCGCGGTTCCAGGCTGTAGCGCCTACAACCACTCGGCCACCCCGGCCGGCTACCTTTTCAGTTTATTTCTTCTTTACTATTAACATTATTTACAACATACCTTGTAGACAGTATTAAGATATACCACTGAATGAACCCGCAAAATAGTATCATGGTACGGCACATAGCTCTGGAGGTATGACGTCATAAACAGGAGTGCAAGGAACTTGCTTTTGCTTAAGATTGACCACAAATTACGCGGACTATATTCACCCAGGGTTTTATTACAGAACTTGGCGACTTGCAACGAACTTCACGCATAATTTCAAACCTGCCCTAGACTTTTTCTCGCTTGCACGCTTAACGTCAAATTTTAACACATTTACTCATTTGTAACGCAGTCAGACTTTTAAAGCTGATTTGTATGTGGGAGTCCAATTATTTAAGGGATCGGGAATTTATTGGTTCATTACTAGATGGCACTCAGTGATCCACTGAGCTATGCTGGCGGCAGCTATGCTCCCAGTAGGGTCAGCCATGCCAGACATATCAGTTAGCGAGACTCCAGACAAAGAGCAGTCCCCCAGGGGGCTCCTGTCATGGGAGTATGTGGGTGGCAACCACAGGGGTCACTCACTTGTGTCAGGCTTCTTCTGTTTTCTTTCCTATCGGCCTCCCTTGGCCAACTCTTACACTTTCGACCCCAATGGTATTACGTTTCGAGACCTGATGGTGTCTTTCATTTCTCTTTTTATTCTCCAACAATCAGAGGTTGGCAAAGGACCTCAGAGTCTGCTCAGGCTGCCGATGCCTGTTTGCAGAAACAAAACTCTGTGAAATGTCCACTGAAATTTTGAGAAATCAATCAGTCCTCAAGGATTTCAATGCAGCTCTGCCAACAGACCCTACTCCCACATCCTAGAAGGCATGAGTCGTGAGACCCCTAGACAATGTATGGCACACAGTGGATACAGGCTACAAAGCCAATGGAAGAGGATGAAAGACGAACTCACTTCCGGCGCCTGTAAATAATCGGAACATATTGGGAGACAACCCCGAAAGCAAATTCTGGCCCTCCTAGAAGGGGGTTGAGCAGATGGCTGGTAACCAACTCTGAGAAAACACAGACTACTCCTAGTAACCAAACGAGCTTCGGAAACAGGACGGTCTCAAAGGTAAATGACAAGGCTATGAAAAAGGACAAACGAAAATGGATACATGGACACATAGAGTAGCAACCTGGAATGTGAGACGAATTTCCCAAAAGAACTTCTAAAAATACTGAGCGACATGAATATCGATTCCGTAGCGCTCACAGAAACTAAAAAGAAATTAAGAGGAAATAAATATGTAGGTCGAATTAAATCGGGTGATGCTGAGGGAATTAGATTAGGAAATGAGACTCTTAAAGTAGTAAATGAGTTTTGCTATTTGGGGAGCAAAATACCTGATGATGGTCGAAGTAGTGAGGATATCAAATGTAGACTGGCAATGCCAAGGAAAGCGTTTCTGAAGAAGAGAAATTTGTTAACATCGAGTGTAGATTTAAGTGTAAGGAAGTCGTTTCTGAAAGTATTTGTATGGAGTGTAGCCATGTATGGAAGTGAAACGCGGACGATAAATAGTTTAGACAAGAAGAGAATAGAAGCTTTCGAAATATGGTACTACAGAAGAATGCTGAAGATTGGATGGGTAGATCACATAACTAATGAGGAGGTACAGAATAGAATTGGTTAGAAGAGAAATTTGTGGCACAACTTGACTAGAAGAATGGATCGGTTGGTGGGACATGTTCTGAGGCATCAAGGAATCACCAAATTAGTATTGGAGGGCAGCGTGGAGGGTAAAAATCGTAGAGGGAGACCAAGAGATGAACACGCTAAACAGATTCAGAATGGTGTAGGTTGCAGTAAGTACTGAGAGATGAAGAAGCTTGCACAGGATAGAGTAGCATGGAGAGCTGCATCAAACCAGTCTCTGGACTGCAGACCACAACAATAAATATGTTGGGGATTACATTATATTCTATAGTGGTGTTGAACAACATAAAAGAGCAAGCAAAGGTGTAGCACTACTCCTGCGGAAAAAGACATTCAGTATTGTACTTACGTAAGTGCAAGAATACTTACACTCAGGCTGAAACTGATAAGGGGTAACGCCATCTTTATAAATGTATATGCACCTGAAAAAGGGAAAAAAGATGAGTCTGAAAGCTTCTAGGAAGATTCTGAGTAAATATAACGCTACTGGTCAGATTATTGTGATGGGTGGTTTCAATACCAGAATAGGAAATATCCCAATAACAAACGTTATAGGTTCGTTTGGAGAACCAATATCTAATGAAAATGGAAAATTACTAAGAGATTTTGCCACCTACAACAATTTAAAAATCACAAATTCACTTTTTAAGAAAAAGGATATACACAAGTATACTTGGACAAGCAGAGATCTTAGATCAATAATCGACTATATTTTAGTAAATGATAAGCTAGTAGGCCAAGGAAGGGATACAAGAGTTTATAGACGACAAGATATAGGATCAGATCATTTTTCACTAATCTCCAGAATAGATCTTTTTACAAAATGGATAAAAGTAACTAAACAGGTAACAAACCAACAAGCTCAAAACGTTTATAAGGTATACTTGCTTAAAGAGGACAGTATCAGACACCTGTACCAAAGGAGATTAAATGAAGAACTAGCAAACTAAAGACAATATAGAAGAAGAATGGTAAACTCTGACGAATACTGTCTGCAGAGTAAAGGGAGAATCTCTCGATAAAAAGAAAAGAATACTGAAAAGAAAAGAATACGGAAAAGAAAAGACCTAAAAATTTGGAATGAGGATATAATGAGAGCTGTCAAAGAAAAACAGGATGCATATATAAAATACTTAAGCAACCCCACTATAGAGAACAAACAATACTATACGGAGAAAAGAAATAACGCTAAATGCGTAGTAAGGAAAGCACATCGGGAACACTGGGCTAGATTTATTTCTAATATCGAACATGATATCCACGGGAGACAACAAATAGCATATAAGGTTTTAAAAACCTTCAACACAACAGAAAGAGAGAAGATATAAACAAACAGTATTGGAGAAGAACAATGGATGAATCATTACAGCGAACTGTGGTATGATCATACAACACAAGAAACTGAGGCCGGCCAAGTGGCCGTGCGGTTCTAGGCGCTGCAGTTTGGAACCGCGAGACCGCTACGGACGCAGGTTCGAATCCTGCCTCGGGCATGGATGTGTGTGATGTCCTTAGGTTAGTTAGGTTTAACTAGTTCTAAGTTCTAGGGGACTAATGACCTTAGAAGTTGTGTCCCATAGTGCTCAGAGCCATTTGAACCATTTTTTGAACAAGAAACTGAAATTGAACAACTAGACGAGAACGGACTAGATGAAATACAATCTGACGAATTAACATCTGCTCTAACATCACTTAAGAACAGAAAAGCAACAGGAAAAGACGGCATTAATGGTGAATTATTAAAATATGGAGGAATGATGCTACACCAACGACTGCTACATACCTTCAACGAATTTTGGGAGAAGAAGAGTATTCCTAAAGACTGGAAAACAGCTAGAGTGATATCAATTTTAAAAAAAAGGAGATATAAGCCTAAGCAGTAATTACAGAGGGATAACCTCACTGGACTCAGCATACAAGGTGTATGCTAAGATTTTAAATACAAGACTTAAAAACATAGCAGAAGCAGTACTGCACGAGGAACAAATGGGTTTCAGGAAAGGACGCTCCACAATAGATGCAGTTTTTATTCTACAGCACATAATAGAAAAACTGAGAGAGTATAATAAAGAAACACACATTGCTTTTATTTACTTTAAAAAGCTTTTGATTATATCAATAGACAGAAACTTTGGGAAATAATGACGAATCGGGAATATCCAAAGCATCTAGTAAATGCGATAAAAAGTTTATATCAAGACACAAATATCACTCTAGACCTCAATGGTAAAACAACTAACGAGATGCCAAGTAACAAAAGGGTACGACAGGGCTGCTGCATCTCTCCAACTTTGTCCAACATCTACATTAATGAAATAATACATATATGGAAATAAGATTTTCAGAAAGGCATCAACCTAGACAGGAACATTTTTTAAAATAATTTACTATATGATGATGATGATGCAATGATCCTAACAGATAAGGAAGATGAACTTCAGAAAGGAATCTACTTGCTAAAACAAATAAATGCAACATTTAACATAGAAATTTCAAAAGAAAAAACTAAGACAATGGCCTTCATGGAGAAAGAACCAATCAGAACCAAAGTAGTGATAGATCAGAAGATTTTAGAGCATGTAAACCATTTCAGTTATCTCGGATGTGAAACGACAGATGACTACAGCAGAGATATTGAAATTAAGTTCAGTAAATTCACCTGGGTATGTGGAACAATTAACAGAACTAAACAACAAAATCGGGAAAGACACTCAAATTAAATTTTACAGGAGTGTTGCAGTTCCCACACTGCACTATGGAAGTGAGACCTGAATGATTACCAAGAAGCAAGTAAGCCGGATTCAGTCACAAGAAATGAAAATCCCCAGAGGTGTTAAAGGTTGCACAAGGGAAGACATCAAGATACTAGAGAAGAACTGCAAATATTTAGCCTCAATGATAAAATTCGAGATTACAGAAGAAAATGAATGAACATCTACAAAGAATGGAGAGTGAAAGACTTCCTTTAAAGGCAAGAAGTTATAAGTGCCATAGGAGAAGAGACTGAGGAAGATCCCGACAGGGATGGGTGCCGTAACAGGCAATTCCTGCCTAATACTGAAGAGAAGATGAAGGTGATTAGTAGATGGCACCTGTGCTTTTTGCTAACCAATGCCTCTCTCTGTAGTTCCAAGTTCAATGCATCAAGGTGTCCTCCATCAAGCGTGCTGTGATTTGAAGAGATGACGTTTTTGGCTAGTGGGCACAGCTTTTTGAGTTATGACATAGATTTTAAAATTATAGAGAAAGCAAGGACTTCGTTCCGCAAGATTTTCGTAGATTATTCAGTCAGCTGAAGATATGAACCTATTCCATGTAATTCCATTACGTACGAAGGTTGGAACTTAAATAGTGGCAACCATTTATTCACAACCGATACAAAAGAGTTCAAAGCAGTCACCAGCGTTGTGTAGAACTCGTTGCCAGCGATGTGGAAGGCGTAGTATACCGTTAGCAGAGCCTGTTCTGTAGATGGTGCGAATGGAGCGGTCTACTGCCTGCCGAATCTCTGGAACAGTTCTGAACCGAATGCCACGAAGTGGTTCCCTCATCTTCGGAATCAAATCAAAGTCGCAAGGACTTAAGCCCGGGGAGTATGGTGGATGGTACAATACTTCCCAGTCCCATCGACCGAACAGAGCAGCCACAGCTTGCGCTGTATGCGCCCGCGCATTGTCGTGCAAAATGATGGGTGGATTGCGCAGAAAGTGTCGCTGCTTATTTCGCAAAACTGGTCGCAGGTGATGCTCCAATATCCTATGACTTTTGTCATCTCAATGTACAATAAACTTTGCAACATCTGTTGCCAAGAATGGAGTTATATATATTTTGTTCTTGAAAATAATCTTGTTATTTAATTTTTAAAAAAAATTTTAATATGAGAAATTATTTCTGTTGATTACAGTACTACTAATTAAAAAATTACTGCTGCATTTCTGTACTTGTATTATCCCAATAAAACGCAGTACTTCTGCATGAATGGCACCTGAAACAAAAACTTTCTTATTGGCACTTTGAACCAGTCAGTTTCCTGTTATTGTGCTTAGAACATGCTTAATAAGGTGTTTATTTTTTAATTTTTCTCGCTGTTTTGTGCAGTGATGAGGTGGGTGGCATAATTCTGTTGTACCAGATTTTTTTTTAATCGGGACCATCCGACCGCCGTATCATCCTCAGTCGAGGATGCAGATAGGAGGGGCGTGTGGTCAGCACACCGCTCTCCCGGTGGTTATGATGGTTTTCTTTGACCGGAGCCGCTACTATTCAGTCGAGTAGCTCCTCAATTGGCATCACGAGGCTGAGTGCACCCCGAAAACTGGCAACAGCGCATGGTGGCTGGATGGTCACCCATCGAAGTGCCGACTTCACCCGACAGTGATCTAACGGGAACCGGTGTATCCACTGCGGCAAGGCCGTTGCGGTGGTACCAGAATACGGTATCAATTTTTGCGTAGTGATAAGAAGGGTTAGGATTTTTATAATGGGACATATATTTTTCGGTAAGACCGACATGTTCCTTAAATACATGTAAGTGCTTGTTATGAAAAAACTTCATGAGTTACTGTAAAGCACGAGTGGGCCTTCGCCTCTGAAAGCCCATATCGATGATGTTTCGTCGAATGGTTCGCACCCTGACAGTTGTTGATGGCCCAGCATTGAAATCTGCAACAATTTGGGGAAGCTTTGCACTTCTGTCACGTTGTACGATTCTCTTCAGTCGTCGTTGGTCCCGTTCTTACAGGATCTTTTTCCGGCGCAGCGATGTCGGAGATTTGATGATTTACCGGATTTCTGATATTCACGGTACACTCGTGAAATGGTCACACGGGAAAATCCTCACTTCATCGCTACTTCGGAGATGCTGTGTCCCATCGCTAGTGCGCCAAGTGTAACACCACGATCAAGCTCACTGTAGCAGCAGTAACGAATCTAATAACTGCGCCAGAGACTTGTATAGGCGTTGCCGACCGCACCGCCGTATTCTGTCTCTTTACATATCTCTGTATTTGAATACGCATGCCTATACGTTTCTTTGGCGCTTCAATGTAAAAACACGCCATTCTTGGTACGATATGTTATAATTAAACATAACATAATGACGTATTAGCGCTAAAACAT
Organism: Schistocerca serialis cubense; assembly: GCF_023864345.2. Lineage (NCBI taxonomy): Eukaryota > Metazoa > Arthropoda > Insecta > Orthoptera > Acrididae > Schistocerca > Schistocerca serialis. The sequence goes on along the minus strand of NC_064649.1, from coordinate 35,363,880 downwards.
TACATGAGATATAAGCTGCAGTACATAGTCCTACAACATGCTCATGCTTGGTCATTGTAAAGAGAGTAAATACATAGCAAATTCACATCCTGTCGTATCTGAATTCTTTTTCTACTTTCACATTTCTACAAGGTTCTGGGACTAAAAGATTAATAGAAGTAGGTTCTGTAAAATTCGATGTTGTGTTGTCAATGTCAATAATTTATAAACTAAGAATAAACACGCAAATACGGATAAATTTTTTGAAAACGTTGATCTTCTGGTGAAACAAACTACCACTCAGAATAAAAATCATGAAAAAGGTCAACAAATCTACAAAAGGCATCTGTAACGTACATATATAAAAAATTTGCGAGTTAGTTCTTTTAGGACATTTCTTTGCCAAACAAAAGCGTCTTAAAATAAAATGCATCTTTGACCACGAATATCACTTCTTATTTTGTGACAACAAATTTTACCAATACCGATGCGTTTTCTAGAGATTCTCTATGACTTTAAACAGCCTTTATTCATTGGACATAAATGAGCTGCCGCTTTAATTCGTCTGCGAGAATGGTCGCACATTCTTCTTAATTAATGACCAGTTCCTGAAACTAATTTTCAGAGTTTCTAAAAATAGGTATATTTTGTTGACACGCCTTGATGAACACCGTTGAATGTACGCTGAGGTGACATAAGTCATGGGGTAGCCATTTGCACATATACAGGGTGGTCCACTGATAGTGACCGGGCCAAGTATCTCACGAAATAAGCATCAAACGAAAAAAACTACAAAGAACGAAACTCGCTAGCTTGAAGGGGGAAACCAGATGGCGCTACGGTTGGCCGCTAGATGGCGCTGCCATAGGTCAAACTGATATCAACTACGTTTTTTTTTAAAATAGGAACCCCCATTTTTATTACATATTCGTGTAGTACGTAAAGAAATATGAATGTTTGACCACTTTTTTAGCTTTGTGATAGATGGCGCTGTAATAGTCACAGACCTCTAAGTACGTGGTATCACGTAACTTCCCGCCAGTGCGGACTGTGTTTGCTTCGTGATACATTACCCGTGATAAAATGGACCGTTTACGAATTGCGGAAAAGGTCGATATCGTGTTGATGTATGGATATTCTGATTAAAATGCCCAACGGGCGTGTGCTGTGTATGCTGCTCGGTATCCTGGACATCACCCAAGTGTCCAGACCGTTCGCCGACTAGTTATGTTATTTAAGGAAACAGGAAGTGTTCAGCCACATGTGAAACGTCAACCACGACCTGCAACAAATGATGATGCCCAAGCAGGTGTTTTAGCTGCTGTTCAAATGGTTCGAATGGCTCTGAGCACTATGGGACTTAACAGCTGTGATCATCAGTCCCCTAGAATTTAGAATTGCTTGAACCTAACTAACCTAAGGACATCACACACATCCATGCCCGAGGCAGGATTCGAACCTGCGACCGTAGCAGTCGCGCGGTTCCGGACTGCGCGCTTAGAACCGCGAGACCACCGCGGCCGGCTTTTAGCTGCTGTCGCGGCTAATCCGCACATCAGTAGCAGACAAATTGCGCAAGAATCGGGTATCTCAAAAAAACGTCGGTGTTGAGAATGCTACATCAACATTGATTGCACCCGTACTATATTTCTATGCACCAGGAATTGCATAGCGACGACTATGAACGTCGTGTACAGTTCTGCCACTGGGCACAAGAGAAATTACGGGACGATGACATTTTTTTCACGCGTTCTACACTCCTGGAAATTGAAATAAGAACACCGTGAATTCATTGTCCCAGGAAGGGGAAACTTTATTGACACATTCCTGGGGTCAGATACATCACATGATCACACTGACAGAACCACAGGCACATAGACACAGGCAACAGAGCATGCACAATGTCGGCACTAGTACAGTGTATATCCACCTTTCGCAGCAATGCAGGCTGCTATTCTCCCATGGAGACGATCGTAGAGATGCTGGATGTAGTCCTGTGGAACGGCTTGCCAAGCCATTTCCACCTGGCGCCTCAGTTGGACCAGCGTTCGTGCTGGACGTGCAGACCGCGTGAGACGACGCTTCATCCAGTCCCAAACATGCTCAATGGGGGACAGATCCGGAGATCTTGCTGGCCAGGGTAGTTGACTTACACCTTCTAGAGCACGTTGGGTGGCATGGGATACGTGCGGACGTGCATTGTCCTGTTGGAACAGCAAGTTTCCTTGCCGGTCTAGGAATGGTAGAACGATGGGTTCGATGACGGTTTGGATGTACCGTGCACTATTCAGTGTCCCCTCGACGATCACCAGTGGTGTACGGCCAGTGTAGGAGATCGCTCCCCACACCATGATGCCGGGTGTTGGCCCTGTGTGCCTCGGTCGTATGCAGTCCTGATTGTGGCGCTCACCTGCACGGCGCCAAACACGCATACGACCATCACTGGCACCAAGGCAGAAGCGACTCTCATCGCTGAAGACGACACGTCTCCATTCGTCCCTCCATTCACGCCTGTCGCGACACCACTGGAGGCGGGCTGCACGATGTTGGGGCGTGAGCGGAAGACGGCCTAACGGTGTGCGGGACCGTAGCCCAGCTTCATGGAGACGGTTGCGAATGGTCCTCGCCGATACCGCATGAGCAACAGTGTCCCTAATTTGCTGGGAAGTGGCGGTGCGGTCCCCTACGGCACTGCGTAGGATCCTACGGTCTTGGCGTGCATCCGTGCGTCGCTGCGGTCCGGTCCCAGGTCGACGGGCACGTGCGCCTTCCGCCGACCACTGGCGACAACATCGATGTACTGTGGAGACCTCACGCCCCACGTGTTGAGCAATTCGGCGGTACGTCCACCCGGCCTCCCGCATGCCCACTATACGCCCTCGCTCAAAGTCCGTCAACTGCACATACGGTTCACGTCCACGCTGTCGCGGCATGCTACCAGTGTTAAAGACTGCGATGGAGCTCCGTATGCCACGGCAAACTGGCTGACACTGACGGCGGCGGTGCACAAATGCAGCGCAGCTAGCGCCATTCGACGGCCAACACGGCGGTTCCTGGTGTGTCCGCTGTGCCGTGCGTGTGATCATTGCTTGTACAGCCCTCTCGCAGTGTCCGGAGCAAGTATGGTGGGTCTGACACACCGGTATCAATGTGTTCTTTTTTCCATTTCCAGGAGTGTATTTAGCGACGAAGCGTCATGCAACAACAGCGATAACATAAACCGGCATAATATGCACTATTGGGCAACGGAAAATCCACGACGGCTGCGACAAGTGGAACATCAGCGACCTTGGCGGGTTAATGTATGGTGCGGCATTATGGGAGGAGGGATAATTGGCCCCCATTTTATCGGTGGCAATCTAAATTGTGAAATGTATGCTGATTTCCTACGTAATGTTCTACCGATGTTACTACGAGGTTTCACTGCATGACAGAATGGCGATGTACTTCCAACATGATGGATGTCCGGCAAATAGCTCGCGTGCTGTTGAAGCGGTATTGAATAGCATATTTCATGACAGATGGATTGGTCGTCGAAGCACCATACCATGGCCCGCACGTTCGCCGGATCTGACGTCCCCGAATTTCTTTATGTGGCGAAAGTTGAAGGATATTTGCTATCGTGATCCACCGACGACGCCTGACAACATGCGTCAGCGCATTGTTAATGCATGTGCGAACATTACGGAAGGCGAACTACTTGCTGTTGAGAGGAATGTCGTTACACGCATTGCCAAATGCATTGAGGTTGAGGGACATCATTTTGAGCATTTATTGCATTAATGTGGTATTTACAGGTAATCACGCTGTAACAGCATGCGTTCTCAGGAATGATAAGTTCACAAAGGTACAGGTATCACATTGGAACAACCGAAATAAAATGTTCAAACGTACCTGCTTTCTGTATTTTGATTTAAAAAACCTACCTGTTACCAACTGTTGGTCTAAAATTGTGAGCCATATGTTTGTGACAGTGCCATCTATCACAAAGCGAAAAAAGTGGTCCAAACAAAACGTTCATATTTCTTTACGTACTACACGAATATGTAATAAAAAAAGGGGGTCCCTATTTAAAAAAACGCAGTTGATATCCGTTTGACCTACGGCAGCGCCATCTAGCGGGCCAACCATAGCGCCGTCTCGTTTCCCCCCTCAAGCTAGACGAGTTTCGTTCTTTGTAGTTTTTTCGTTTGACGCTTATTTCGTGAGATATTTGGCCCGGTCACGATCAATGGACCACCCTGTATTGTGTTAGTGTCGCGTACACAAGGAATGGAAGGGAAGTGCATTGGTGAAGCTGCCATTTGTACTAAGGCGACTGATGTGAAAAGGTTTCCATCGTGATTCTGATTGCACGTCGGGATGTTACAGATTTGGAAGTGGAATGATATTTGGTGCTAGACGCATCAGACATTCGGTTTCGGAAATCGTTAGGGATTTCAGTATTCCGAGATTCACAGTGTTAAGTGGCCGACGGCCTTCACTTAACGACCGACAGCAGCGTCGTTTACATAGAGTTGTAAGTGCTAACAGACAAGCGACACTGCGGGATATAACCGCAAAAATCAAAGTGGGACAAACGACGAACCTATCCGTCAACAGTGCGACGAAGTTTGGCATTAATGGGTTATGGCAGCAGACGACCGGCGCGAGTGTCTTTACTAACAGCACATCGCCTGCAGCGCCTCTCCTGGGCTCGTGACGTCATCGGTTGGATCTTAGACTACTGGAAAACCGTGGCCTGGTCTGAGGAATGCCGATTTCAGTTGGTTAGAGCTGATGGTAGGGTGCGAGTGTGGCACTGACCCCACGAAGCCATCGACCCAGGTTGTCAACGAGTTACTGTACAAGCTGGTGGTGGCTTCATAATGGTATGGGCTGTGTTTGCCTAGAATGAATTGCGGCCTCTGATCCAATTGAACTGGTCATTGACTGAAAATAGTTATTTTCGGGCACTTGGACGCCATTTGCAACGATTCATGGACTTGAGGTTTCCCAGGATAGAATTTTTATGGATGACAATGCACCATGTCACCGGGCCACAATTGTTCGCGACTGGCTTGAAGAACATTCTGGGCAGTTCTAGCAAATGATTTGGCCACTCAAATCGACCATTCACCTCAGTGTTAATGTAATTGGATTCAATGCTGGCTGGCGTCAGCGTTTTTTTGCTTGTAAACCAGTAAGTCGTCGCACTTACGGGTATGATAAGAGCTTCTAAGGGAAAATAGTACAATTTTTTCGGTAAATACTAGAGTAAAATCTCAACACCACTTTAATTTCTCCCTAATCCATAGCCCAGTCCACATGAATGCAGAACTTTACACATTTGTACACGATGTAACTTCGAGAATACAGTACACTGCAGTAAAGAAAAATCTTAATCTCCAGTTCTCTCTACTTGAGGTGAATGTTAATTGTTTTGATCGTCATGTTGGTGTCATGTCTTGTGAACCAATCACGTAAGTAGATATCCTCTTTTCGTCTTCAATGCAGCGTGTTACGTCTTGCGAACTTGAGTAGATTACCCCCGTGAACAGTGTGGCAACTAATAAGAACTTTTGGAAATTTGTGGTAAGGTCTAATGGGGCCAAACTGCTGAGGTTATCGGTCCCTAAGCTATTAATTTAATCTAACTTACGCTAAGTACGACACATACACCCATGCCCGAGGGAGGACTCGAACCACCGATAGGGGGAAACTAATAAAAACCACGATATATAATGACTGGTAGAGCTGCAATATTTCGCGCTGAGCTCGGCAATGTTAAATCAGCAGTTTAATCGAGTCGCAGACAACGATTGTTGGAAATTGCAGAGATGTCTGTAACGAATAATGCAGGCCTTACCCAGATTCCAGAAGGGGATGGTGCCCCCTATTGCCGTCCTTCCCCCCCCCCCTCCGCCCCCCGGCCCGTGAGGAGAAAATCGGCTAACTTCGGGCCGCTACGGAACGTTTATGCTCGTTGCCAAAAGAAGGGCCACCTTGCCTGAGCAGAAGGGCCACTGTGTGCGTTTACCAGTACTGTGGATGGTTCTGGTGGGCAACCATTGTTTCAGCGCAGCCTCTTGCTTTATGTACTGAACAGGTGAGTTTGTCGGATAATTACGCAATTTGTTATGACAATTTTTGCAGTGTGTTCTCTTTCAAGCACAATGCCATTATGTATATGAGGCAAAAGCGAGGGGTAAATTTAATTTTATCTATATTTTGCAACAGTGAAAGTGATGTATTCTGTACACAGGTAGTTTGAATGAAAATACCTTGCGTCACATTTTTTTTGTGTTTTAATAAATTACGCAGTTCATATCGAACGCTATGGGTCCATCTTAAGGTGCAAATCGTCCAGTACAGTTTACATTTGCTCTTGAATGGGTTGAAATGTTTTTTTTCCCGAACAAATAAGGAAGAACGTTTTTAACGCTTTCAGGTTAACATACGTTTATTTAATTATACTGTAGTCGCACTGCACTTCACGTCACTCAAGGCGCACATGTGTTTACAAGTTGGTTAAAAATGTTCTACCTTGTTTGTTCGGAAAACACATTTCACGTCACTCAAGACCAAATGTAAATTTTTTATTAGACGATTTGCACCTTAAGATGGACCATTAGGCTCCGAAATGAATCTTGTAATTTAATAAGACACCAAAAAATTGTAGCTGGAGAGGTAAATTTGTTGCGACAGCAAATGAGTAATTTTATTTAGTTGAATAAATTGCTCATATTTCCACAGCACGATGACTGTAGTATTTTCCACTAATCTGTTAGCAGTGACAAAGAAAGGACACAAAGAGATGCGAGTCTTAAGACAGTACAGAGAAATCAATGTAATGCTAGAAAGCCATCAGTTTTACCTTGTGGACTTGGCAGTAATCTACAACTTGTTGGAATGACTGCGACGTAGATTGCATTTTCAGGAAGTGACTGCACATTTTGCAAACCGGCACGATATCGAACTTCGTCGTAAAAAATACCAGAGAATGAAAAGATAATACGTACAATCACGGGTGCCTGCAGAAATTTTCTCAAGAGGGGCGCGATTCCACAGTTCTCATCATTGATGTAACTGATTCAGTCAGTTTGAAAACGTGTAGTCCCTCAGTCACTAGATTTGAGAGGAAGTACGTGAAACTTATTTTATATTAAACGACTGACATTTTCCCCTTAGTATGTTGCGTTAGCGCGCTAGACACTTTCCGTTCTGCATATCAGTAACAGGGCTGTGCGAGAGAGTGTTTGAGAAAATATTGAGGAACTATCAAACCGTTTTCGTGCCAAGCAGTCGGAAAAAATTCACGTGGACACCGTGACAACCAAACAAACTCAGACACTTGCTGATGCCCAAGCTTTGACCAAGTTTCTTTCTCAAACTATATTTGATAGAGTGTAAGGGTCTTTGTCAGAGTTATGCCTTGGTCAAATTTTCTTTGATCAAGTCTAGCGCCTCGACGTAGGCTCCCGTAAACGGTCAAACATTTTGCCTAGCTTGACTACGTTTGCTACATATTTGACCGCGTACGGTTCTGGTGACGTGTTTGTCAAGCATAGATCGTGTTTGCCGTGTTCGACAGCAATTTTGACTGACGGAAAGTTTGACAAGATGGTGGACGTTATTTGTGACGATGTTTCGCCTCATATGTTTAATGAAAAATTATTTTATTATAGTTTATCTCATTACATCGTGAGTTTCCACAACCGTGAAAACCGCGGTCAAGTATAAAAGCAAAATAGCACTGATAGGTACCAAAATTGTAGAGGTATAGCACCTCTCCAGCCATATTTTACGCATGAAAAGGTAATGAGCAAGATCAATATTTTACGCAAAAGTGGAATGAAATAAAAGAAACCGAATTTCTTTGGTTCTTCCACGGACCATGTGGGCTATATGTTTCTACGCTGGGGTATTTTAACGAACTATCTTGGAGGAATAAGTAAAAGTAAATTTTCGCTCACTTGTGTCTTTCTTGACAGTGTGAGGGCGAAGTAACGCCAAACAACTTATTGAACATTTCACTGCCCATCCGCATAAAAAGTTTATGTAATCATCAGGTTCTGAATGTAACATTTCTATTAACAGGTTGTCAATTGTATATTTGGCGGCAGCTGTGGCCGAGTGGTTCTAGAATCTAGGCGCTTCAGTCCGGAACCGCGGTGCTGCTACGGTCGTAGGTTCGAATCCTGCCTCGGGCATGGATGTGTATGATGTCCTTAGGTTAGTTATGTTTAATTAGTTCTGAGTCTAGGGGACTGATGACCTCAGATGTTAAGTCCCATAGTGCTTAGAGCCATTTGAATCAGTTGTATATTTCTGTCTCATTTTAAGCCATTCCCAGGACCGACGTTTTTTTCGCCTTCTTCTTTAAACTCAGTGTCGGAGACAGTGTTTTTGTTGTTTTTGTGGTCTTCAGTCCGAAGAGTGGTTTGATACAGCTCTCCATACTTCTAAAACTCTGAATTTGTAGCCATACCAATTAGTGCCAAAATACAGCAAATACGAAAAGCTTCTGCTTCAAAAGTAAGGTTAAATCGTCAAGCTTTCTTGTTACGTTTACAGGCTTGTTTGACGAGGGAAATATTTCCTTTAGCAGATATTCATGGGCAGATTTCTCATTTTAAGCCATTCCATGAACCAAAGTCTCGTTTATTTCTTCGTCTTCTTTAAACACAGGGCCAAAGTCAATGCCAGTAATAGCTTATATCCTAGAAACAAGTGCTATTCCAATACATTAGTACACATTAGTGATGTTAAAAGACAGATAATGAATTATTGGCGTTTAAAGATTTCAGGAGATGTATGACATATGATACATTTCTGTGCAGCAGTATGGAGGTGGAATTTACGATGACGGAAGTTTTGGTCCGAGTCCCGCGAAAATTTTATTATTCACCATCACAGTTCTGAGAGCGTCTGGGACGTGTCAGAGCAGTAATTTACAAATAAAACTTGAAACACAGAAACACAAGTGAATATTCAAAACACATCGATTGTATGGTGAAAAACTACCACTCATCGTGAGTACAAAAAACATAAAAAAGACTGACAAGTAAGAAACAATTAAGAGATAGATTAGTCTCACTGCCAGCCGCCTATAGAGTATAATAAAAAATGTACAAGCTAGTTATTTTAGGAGACTTCTTTTCCAAACAGGAATATCCTCAAACTGAGCGCATATGCAGACGAAACCAACACATTTATTTATCTGTGGGAGAGCTTACTTTTCGTAGTACGTACTACTAGGTCAATAACTAGTATGTAGCTGACAGGTTCTGATTTTCAAAGAAAGAAAATACTGCAACAGTTGTAATTTTTCGCACAAATCAGAACATACTGCACACTATCAGTACACTTACAGTATGTTGCGCTGGGGGAAGTTTCTTTAGTACTTACAGTTCAAAATACCGCTAGTTGAATAACGAGTATAAAGTGGAAAGGTTGTCACTTTCAATGAAAGAAAAGACAATAATACTTTCTAAATTTGCAGTGAATGAATCAGCCGAATATGTAAACACTATCTGCTTTAATTCGTCTGCTATAAAATGGCTGCATCAGTCACGACAATACGTAGAGAGCAGTAATGTCCATCAACGGGGCCCCACGTATATCAACATGGCTTCGAAATTTACATCGCTGTGCATCCACCACAAAACTGGTAGAAATGTACGAGGCAGATGAAGCACTGCATAACTTGCGGCATTCCCAAAACAAAAACAGAATAATTATTTTCTTCAATATGCACTAGTGTGTCGTTCTAAGATGCCAATGCCCGGGTTCCAGAAGCAGACAATCCCCCCCCCCCCCCCCTCCCAATTCCATTCGCCTATGCGTACAACCACTATGCAGCCGATTTTCTCGTTCTCAACATACGGTTAGTGTCAATTGCGGACGTATATTAGACAGTACGGGCAAATAAGTACCATGCGCTTCACTGCTTCGTTCGCACAGTAATTGGCTGGAAGTTGAAAAATCAAATAAGATAACGTACCGGTACCAGTTCTGTGCATTTACAAGCAACGCCACGAAAAAAGAAAAGACAATCAAGTGCGGTTAGAATTGGGTTCATGAACTAAGAAGTAAAAAAGGTGATTCAAACTGCAGAATAAACTACATCCTGGGAAATCCATCCTCCTTATATTAGGCGTAATAAGAGTGGTTCGAACGTATTGTTAGCGATACTATAAATATCGTTTTTTACCAGATTACACGACTATGTAAATATTTATTACATACGTATATCATTAATAAGGGATAATACCCACTTACTTTACGTATGGCAAGAGCATTATCAAGAATGCGCCTGTTCCACGGGCCTGTTTTATTTCCTTCTGTTGGGTGCGCTGTTTGTCCATTCGGTGTTAATGTGCGTCCCAGCTATGTCCTCCTGCATGTTATTTCGCCGCCTAATTTTGGGTCTTTCTTTTCTACTCGTTCCATCCATTATCCTGTCTAATGCTATTTTCGGTAGTCAGTTCTCCGTCATTCTCGCCACATGGCTGGCCCAGTTCAGCCGCAGAAAGTTATGTAATCAAGGTCTGCGTGTAAAATTTCGTTTAACAGTTTTTCGTGTATATATTTTTCTCTTATTTTAAACGACTCTCTGGACCAGCGTCTTGTTTGCTTCTTCTTCATGAAGGGTCAATGTTAAAAATTGTTTATCTGCGTTTGTAGACATTCTCACTCGTGTCAAAATATAGCATACACGAAAAGCGTCTATTAATTGGTAATGTAGCGTCCAGTAGTTCAGTTATTGTTGGTAACTATTTGAGATCTTTTCTCCCATTTTTTTTTATTTGGAAGAACTGTGGGAATGTGGAGGCTTGCCTGCATTGACCCATGACGTCATCTATATACGGACATGAACCACTCACAAGTTGTGTACATACTCGCCGTAGCAAAGGAAACGGCAGATGCCAACCATCTATTTTGACCCGTGACGTCAGCAAAATGACGCAATCTTCGCCTACTTTAAGCTGACATTCGGGAACGGTGGCTGATGGGAGCGACCTTAAAGGCATTTTTCGATTGAGGCAAAAAATATTGAGACCACAGTCAATGTTTGACAGACACGCCGAGCGACGCCGCGCACAAATTTGACAAAACTAGTGACGTTTGACAAATTGTTTGATCATTTAAAAGGAGCCTTTACATTTGTTCCTAGCAGCCACCGCGCCGAATGTCAACTTTGATTGTGTTTTGCGTGTGTAGTACTGTAGCAGTACATCAAATAATCACGTAAAATACACACCATAAAAAGTATTATCGTTATTCGGAAATATGGAAACATTTGATACCAGCTTCTGCTTCGACATATGAAGTCTGAACCATGCATCGAAGTCTAATTCCAAAAAATACTAGCCATCACAATGTATTTTAACTGTGCCACGCACAACAATAAAGACTTTTCAAACTAATATTGGCATCTGACTAAACGACAGATCCTTTGTTATCACACAAATTGCCATTTTCCAACCTGTCCTAGACTTCGAGCCACAATACAGATCAATCTGCTACCAAAGCCCACATTCCAAGAAATAACTAATAATTCATTTTTGGTTTTTCATTTATTCATCAATAGTATAACGAACATTACATGAATGCCATCTGTGGTAATAATAGTTCTTATTTAAATAACATACATAATTTCTTACAATTTTTATATTTCTTATACTGCAATAAGACCTATACCAACAGCATTTCTAGTTATGTCATATATTGCTACATTTGACGTGTTAGCATGTTTTTATATACCTTAAAGATAGTTTGTACATCCGCCATATGTACTTATTCACCAAAACATAATCCCATAACTGAATATTTAACGTATAGACCCAAAATAAGTTCCTCTGAGGCATGAAATGTTACACAGTGGAGCAAGGATTCATAGGGTGTAACATGATGTACAATTCTCTTTGCTGAAACCTACATGTGTTCTGCACTTTTCAAGTGGCAGTCTACATTCATCCAAAGAATTTGATTTCTTTAACACATCACACGGTGTTTGAAAAAGAACTTCCTAATTTTAAGTATAAATTTAATGGGGAAATTTATTAAAAATTACATCAGTGAGTACATATCATGAAAGTGAATTCTTTCAAGTTTTGTTTAATGTTAGTAGATTTCAACATGGGATCCATTTGTTGCCTGCACACGTTGAGAAAAATATTCAACTTCTCGCCACATATTCACCAACATTTCAGGTGTAACTGTTCCAACCACTGTGACGATTCTTTCCCATAAATGATTCATGTCTCTAATCGTTTCACTGTACACAACATTTTTTATGTGGCCCAGAAGAAGTCCAGTGGGGTTACATCTGGGCCAAGGTATTGGGCCAGCCCTACCTATCCACCTTCCTGGTAAGTGAGTGTCAAGAGCTGCACGCACATGGTTACTATAGTGAGGTCAGGTGCCATCTTTGTGGAAAAACACAAGCCCCTTTTCCTCCTCAATATCATCCATTTCAGGGAAGACATACACTATCAACATGCCACAGTTCTCGGTCTACCTGGTGATTTTGCTTTTAAAACACTACCAGTTTCCTTGAAACGCTTTACCCAATGATGGATAGTTTTTGCTGTAGGTGGTTCACCACCATACTGACATCTAAAATTATGTTGTACTGTTATAACTCACTCAGTTTTCACAAGCCAAATAAGACACTGCGGTTTCTGTTGCGGAGTACACATTGTTACTGAGTTGCTCTGCATTGCACTGCACGCATGCCTGGACTGAACTGAGGGAACAGAAGGAAAACAACAGCACTGGTGCTGTCTCAAGGTCAAGCAGACCTGCCACTTGCAGGGGAGCCAGACTTGGAGAGTTGATGAATCAAGCACCACAAATTAGAATAGTGTATGTCACTTTGTACAGATTCTAAGACACATTAAAACTAGGGAGTTCTTTTTCAGACAGCTTGTATAATACAGTACTGTTGACTTAATCCATTGTGTTTTTTATTAAATTATAAGTTCATACAGTTTAACTTATTCACAATAGGAGTTACTCCATTGAAAATAACTAGTAATGGGCAATTTTAAGAGCAAAATAAATTTCAGTTTCAATTAATTCATCCATCTTTGAGCATTATACGTGCTGTTGATGTCTTCTACATCTACGCCACAGTTGTACAAAGTAAGTTACACACAGCGGGTCTGTCTGTGGCAAATATTTTGAAATGGGTGGCAGAAAACAATAACGCAGATGTTACTGACTGTAAACACGTATAATTATAAAATACAGTAGTAAGAATAACACTGAAGACATACAAGTTAACATAAAAATTTAACGAGAGTAAGAGGCAAGATGTAAGGTCTTCCTTTGTACACTCTGATATCCTTAACTCTATAAAATGTCTTTTTAGCCAATTTTTTATGATATTCCTTCAAATATTTAATGGAACAATGAGCCTGTGAGGTAGAGCAGTGAAAAGTTTAACACCTATGTATGTATGACTGTTTTGCTCTTTACTAAGTTTTACCGGTCAATAATTTGATTGTGTCATTTATTATGTTCATGCACAGAGAACCTTAATTTGTAGTTTTTCTTTCAGGTAACTGAGTGTAAATAATGAGGGAGCTGGCATAATATAAGTTTTTTAAAAACTGGCTTAACAGAATAGGGCCCATATTGTATTCTAATACACTTGCATAGAACAAGGTAAGCAACATTTTTTTTTGCTCACACTTACTTGAATTTTGTTTAGTAGATGTACAACTCATGATGATATAGTACATATAGAGTCTATGTTCCAGTGCCATGTTAATTCAGAGTCCAAGTTTACACTCAACAGTTCTATGAACATTCAGTTACTGTCAGAACTACATAAGCTAAAAGTTACATTTTATGACTTATCACAATTTATAGGTAAGTGATTGTCTTTGGATCAGTTTTGAGATACTCTAAGGTTGTTTTTACTCTGTTCCACTAGGCTTTCTAATTCAGTCCTAGTTGTAATGAAAGTGGTATCATCAGCGTAAGGTAGAGATCAGCATGAAATACTAGGTGGGTCATTCACCTAAATTATAAATTCTAACTGTCCAAACACAAAACTTTCATGAACACCCCGTGAAACAGTTAGAAATCCAGAGAGCTCTTGTAGTTAAAATTCACCTTTTGTTTTGTGTTACTAAGTTGTGATTCTTTAAGAGGAAAAAATCTTGAATGCCATTGTACCACAGTGGTTTATTGAAATTTCATACTCACATAATCCAATCTATCAACAATCCATAGACAGATAATGCTACTTCAAAATCAGCAAATGTTCTTGAGATACTAGTTCAGGCACTAAAACTGTACTGAGAGTTAGTCTTAAGTACCACTACCAGTGAAATACACCAATGATAAGTGTAACACAGGATGACGGACTAATAAATAGGGAGGAAAATTCAAGATTCTTAGGTGTCCATATTGATGAGAATTTAAACTGGAAAAACCACAGATTTTAATGCCTAAAACAACTTAGTTGAGCCACATTTGCACTTAGAATCATTGCAAATCTTGGAAGAGACAGATCGCTAAGTTGACATATTTTGCATATTTTCATTCAATAATATCATATGGAATAATGTTCTGGGGTAACTCATCTTTAAGAAAGAAAATCTTCATTGCTCAAAAACGTGTTGTAAGAAGAATATATGTGGTGCTCACCCATGATCATCTTGTAGATACCTGTTTAAGGAACATGGCATTCTCACTATTGCTTTACAGTATATTTGTTCCCTCACGAAGTTCATTGCAAATAATCTACAGCAGTTCAAAAGGAACAATGATGTACATAATTGCAATGCCAGAAGGAAAAATGATGTTTACAGCTCCACATTCAGATTGTCTTTAGCATGAAACATGTGCACAAGGCAGCAACTAAAATTTTTGATAACTTACCCAGTGATATAAAATGTCTGATAGACAGCAAAATAAATTTGTAAACAAACTGAAAAAGTTTGTCCTTGACAATTTCTTCTGTTCTGTAGAAGAATTTTGGCTATTGTAATGCGTAAAAGGTGGTTGGTAGGAACTACTTACTCACATCTGTATACTTACAACAGTAGAAAAACAAACATATAAATGTTAAGCATGCAGCCATATTTAAAAATTAAGTTGTATTGTGAATGTAAAATGACTTGTCCCACATCATTACTATTTGTTGTCCAAATGACCTGTGATACATGAAACTAAATTGTAAATTTGTTGGTACATGCTACATTCTACTATTTTTGAAGTAAGAGTAGCACAATGGAAATTGGGTAGTAGTTCTCAACACCCAAAATGTTACCTTTGTTAAGTAGGGAACAAATTCTCTTATGTTTATGCGAAAGAATCAATAAAGAAAATGCAACATATCAGTAAAAAAACTAGAATGAGATTTTCACTCTGCAGCGGAGTGTGCGCTGATATGAAACTTCCTGGCAGATTAAAACTGTGTGCCCGACCGAGACTCGAACTCGGGACCTTTGCCTTTCGCGGGCAAGTGCTCTACCAACTGAGCTACCGAAGCACGTGCTTCGGTAGCTCAGTTGGTAGAGCACTTGCCCGCGAAAGGCAAAGGTCCCGAGTTCGAGTCTCGGTCGGGCACACAGTTTTAATCTGCCAGGAAGTTTCAGTAAAAAAACTGGTTATTTGGTCTAGTAAATTATTTTAGTCCATTATTTGTAGATATGATATAGGACAAATCAGAAGTAGCACAATTAATTTATAGTTACAGTACCTAATTTTTAAGTGAGACTACATGATCATAACAACCAAAATAAATAACATTGCAAAGTGCTGTAATATGTAATTATAAAATTAACAATATTTAATAAATCAGGTTTACTTTTTATGATGCTCCAGAAATACAGAGAGACAGTAGAAGTTGCAGTTCCAACTTTACTTTAAATGCATTTAATGTTGGTATGCATTTTAAGGAAGAGGGGATACAACTATGTAAGTCCAGTATGATATGCTCCTCTTTCGCAGAAATTTGCACGTACTGTGTTTATGTGCTAATTAAGCATCTGCCTAGTTTCATATGGTTGTAACTAGTAGTAAGTTATGTTTGAAGGTGTTTTCTTTTTTAAGCTACACCCTTTTGTCAGGATTAATATATACAAGCAAGACAGAGGCAGTAATTTCAGAGTTTACCGAAGTGATCTACAGGAATCCAAAATATATACTGCCATGGAGAGGAGCTTATATCTTGAGTGAGAATTGTAACAGCATTCATAAGTGCATCCAGTTTTTATTTAGATTCTTAAAGTGCATCTCCCACTTCAAATTCTCCTGAGTATGTATGCCTAAAATTTTTGTATGACTCACATTTGATACATTCTTTCCTTCAGTTATGAAAGCAGGATTTGCAGGATGGAGATTTTGTGTGATGTGAAAGTTAGCGGCGACAATATTTTTCAGAATTTCTGATGGGCCTATTGGTCCCGTGCTAAACTTTGCATTAACATTGTTATTGTTTCCTGCAGATATTTCTCAGTGTGTGATCTAATTAGAATATTAGTGGCATATGCAAAGATTACTGTGGTTCCATTTTTTTGGCCAGGACGTGAACATACTAGCAGAAACAGTACTAGGCCCAGAATTTACCCTTTTCAACCTCAAGTATGATTTTTTCAATTTTTTTTATTTTTATTTTTATTTACATGTATAGTTCCATAGGACCAAATTGCGGAGCAAATCTCCTAGGTCATGGAACGTGTCAGTACATTAAATTACAACATAAAAGTAATAAAAGGTAAAAATAAAATGTTTATGAACCTGAAAAAAGTCAATCCATAAGTTTAAGTAAATGCAACAACACTAAAACAAGAATCAACTTAATTTTTCGAGGAACTCCTCGATAGAATAGAATGATTGGCCAATGAGGCAACTCTTTAGTTTCAATTTGAAAGGGCATGGATTACTATTAAGATTTTGAAATTGAGTGGTAGCGTATGAAAAATGGAATCAGCAGTATACTGCACACGTTTCTGCACAAGAGTTAAGGAAGTCCGATCCAAATGCAGGTTTGATTTCTGCTGAGTATTAACTGAGTGGAAGCTGCTTATTCTTGGTAATAAGTTAATACTGTTAACGAGAAATGACAGTAAGAGACCAATGTCAAAATACCCAGACTGGTGAACAGGGGTCGACAAGAGGTTTGTGAACTTACACCACTTATTGCCCGAACTGCTCATTTCTGAGCCAAAAATATCCTTTTAGAATGGGAAGAGTCACCTCAAAACTTAATACCATACAACGTAAGTGAATGAAAATAAGCAAAGTAGACTAATTTTCATGCTGAACGATCACTCACTTCAGATGCCATTAGAATAGTAAAAATGGCAGCATTAAGTCTTTGAACAAGATCCTGAATGTGGGCTTTCCATGACAGTTGATCATCTATCTGAACACCCAGAAATTTGAACTGTCCAGTTTCACTAATCATATGCCCATTCTGTGAAATTAAAAATTCAAGTTTTGTTGAATTATCTGTTATAAACTGTAAAAACTGAGTTGGCTTCAAAAATGGTTCAAATGGCTCTGAGCACTATGGGACTTAACATCTGAGGTCATCAGTCCCCTAGAACTTAGAACTACTTAAACCTAACTAACCTAAGGACATCAAACACATCCATGCCCGAGGCAGGATTCGAACCTGTGACCGTAGCAGTCGCGCAGTTCTGGACTGAAGCGCCTAGAACCGCTCTGCCACCGTGGCCGGCAAAAACTGAGTCTTACTGTGATTTATCATTAGTTTATTTTCTACAAGCCATGAACTTAGGTCATGAACTGCACTATTTGAAACCGAGCCAATCCATCTTTTACTACCAAGCTACTACCAGAGTTACTCGTAATACTAGAGGGCATATCATTCGTATAAATAGGGAACAAGAGTGGCCCCATCACTGATCCCTGGGGCACCCCCCTTGACTGTACCCTACTCAGACTCCACATCACAGCCATTCTCAACACTGTGAGTAATGACCTTTTGCTGCCTGTTGCTCAAGTAAGAGGTGAACCAATTGTGAGCTACTGCCCGTATTCCTTGAAGGTCCAACTTCTGGTGCAATATTTTGTGATCAACACAATCAAACGCCTTAGTTAAATCAAAAAATGTGCCTAGCATTCGAAACCTTTTGTTTAACCCATCTAGTACCTCACAATTGTAAACTGACTTTTAAGGCCGAACTGTAAATTTGATAACAAATCGTGTGATATAAAATGATCAATTATCCTTACAAACACAGCCTTCTCAATAACTTTATCAAATACTGATTGCACAGAAATAGGTCTAAATTTCTTCATTATCCCTTCCTTCACAACTGACCATATGGTTTTAATTTTATCCTGTGAATTAGCTATTCTATTTGCATATCACACACTCTTTGCCTTCCTAATAACATTTTAAAGCACCTTACAAAACTGTCTGCAATGGGCTACTATAGCTTGATTGTGATTACTTCTAACATTTTGATATAATTCCCACTTTGTTCTACATGATATCCTTATCCCACTAGTCAGCCACTCAGGCTGCCTATTGCTGATAGTACGCTGTTCAGAACATTCTAATGGAAAGCAACTCTCAAAGAGCCTGAGAAATGTGTTAAGGAAAGCATTGTATTTATCATCTATGCTATCGGCACTATAAACACCATGCCACTCTTGTTCCTTGACAAGGTTTAAAAAAATCTCTATTGCTGCTGGATTAACTTTCCTACATAGTTTGTAATTATATGTGACATTTGTTTGAGTACAAAAGCCTTTTATTGTTAAAATTTGTGCATCATGATCTGAAAGGCCATTCCCACTTTAACTAACAGAATGGCTATCTAGTGATGAAGAATGAATAAAAATATTGTCTATGGCTGTGCTGCTGTTCCCCTGCTCCCTACTTGGAAAAAACAGATCTTATGAATTTAGGAGATCTACCAACATCCTTTTTCTTGCACAATCATATACAAAATTTGTATTGAAGTCACCACATATAACTAATTTCTGGTACTTCCTACTTCTAGCTTGAGCAGAAATGCTCTGAAGTCAGAGTTAGGGGATCTATAAACAACATTTATTAGAAGTTTAGTTTCACTAAATTCAACTGCCCCTGCACAACATTCAAATATCTGTTCAGTGCAGTGCCATGATATATCTCTGGACCCAAATAGAATACTGTTTCTACGTACATAGCCACTACTCCCCTATCCCGCAAGGAACTCCTTGTAAATCAGCCAGCTATTCTGTATCCTGGTAAAGGAGGCCTCTGAATTGTCAAATTATTTAAATGGTGCTCTGACATACCAATAATTTCAGAGTCAACATCTGTAAGCAGTTCACTAACTTTATCTCTAATATCTCTTATATTTTGATGAACATGCTAATTCCTTCTCTACTTGGAAATACGACGTCCTCTGAAGGTGAGCCCTTAGTTAAAGGAACTTCCTTTAAGCAGGTATACCTATCAGCTGACTTCAGTCTCAAAAAGGTGCAGCTCTAACACCAGCTACTACAGGAATTATTCCACGAGTGATCCCACCACCACCCACTACACTGTTACCAATAAGCTTTGTCAGCCTCCCCTTCCCATACATATTGAGGTATGACCACTGAAATACGACCCATGCCCACTTCCATCAGCACCATTTTTGCTCATTACTGTAAGAACTAGAAATTCTGTATATTTCACTGACTTTATATTTTATTTCTGTAATCTGTTGACAATCATTGAGGTATTATTGATTCTACATTTTAGACTGGCCTCTGTTTCCATAATTACTTAACTTATGCAAGGGAATATCATTGTAATATAATGTCTGCTATTTTTTGATTGCAACATTTGACAGATCATACAAATCTTCTGATTCTGTGTTGCTCAGCATCCTGTAACTACTTGTGTGTACTTTGATGAAGGTGTTGCATTTTTGTTGTATTTTACATATAAATCAGTACCTTGTAAATTTTTTAATGCTAGATTTATGTCTTTTATTATTATTATTATTATTATTATTTGGTGAATAACCTTATTAATGAGAAAAATGCTGAGTTGCACCACATTAAAATTTAGCTCCACTTATAACTGTCTATGTAAGTCAGTTCCAAAGGCCAGACGATGGCAACAGCATACTACCCCTAGCATGAGCCCACCTAGTAAAGCTCTGTGTTATTCAAAGAAAGCTTCAAGTTGATATAACAGTTTTCCTGCTTTTTCTGTAACTGTGTTATCACAAATAATTAAGAGGTGATTTGTATCATCTGATGTAATATTAACACTGTCCCAAGTGACTTTGCTACTTTTTCCCAGTACCGATTTCTAACTGTCCAGGCAGCCCTGCATTTGCCATCTATTCTTGTTTTATGATTGCTAGTCTGAAGGCAATGAAGTCTACATGATTAACTGTGCTTTGATGTGTTGTAGAGGTTCATTACTGAAGTTTTTTATCTTTTTGACCTCACATGTAGTCCACTGTTGTAAATGTTAACAATTTCTTTCGTTTGAATCTTTCACATTGCCATTTACTGCTTTTTGACAACACTTATTAAATACACTGCCTGGAAAAATGGACCATAATGGGATGAGGAGACAAAACAAAACTGGATGGTTTGAGAGGGTAACAGTATGTAATGTTATTTCAATGATTACAATATCAGGGTGTATGTGCTGCAGGATGACCGAGAAATCTGGGAGAAATCCAGGAATATTTTTTAATTGGGACAAAACCGGAAAATAGCCAGGAAATTTTTAGGATTCCAGGAATTTTTCGTTATGTTAGTTTTCGGTTAAATTACTGTAAAATAATTTGACTTCAGCCTGCTACTGCAGAATAATGCTGCAACAGCAAAACATAAATGAGAGAATAACACCAAAATAAGACATTATTTGCAAACAAAATGTGCTATTTGTAACAACAAAACACAGTGCACATACAAGTGTCTGCCATCACCAAAATGTGTTAAAGGATTTAAGATGAAGACTATGCAATACTTTGTAACAGCAAAGTGCTTTCAATGAGAGTAACATCACAACTATTTACATTTCTAACAGATCACGGGAAAATATTGTGAATGGTAGTTTGCAAAGCATTACTTAGTAAATTTCCTTTTATGCAAGACAAATCATGTTACATTGAAGAATCTGTGATGAATTTTTTAAATTGCAGAGCATTTGAATTTTTCGAAACTTAACACTTTCAGGACCAGCCACTTCGAAAAATTTCAGGCACAGAAGATGAGCCATTTATGCCATCATTTAAACTTTTACTGGCACATTCATGTTTGATATGTGTTAAAGGGTAACACACACTAAAAAAGACCAATCTTCAATGTTAGTTTTTCATATTTATTTTTGTTCTTTCATAGATTACATACTATGAAATAGTGATGGCAAAAAGTATAATTATTCTTAAAAAAAAAAAAAAAGGATAAAAAGTGCAATGTGAGTTCTTCAGCAATTTCTCACATAATTGGCTTTTCTATGGAAAAGTCAAAGAGCTTCACAGAACATGTATTCAGCCAGCTCACTGGTGAAATTCACAATTGTGTTTGTCAGAAATATTCAGTTGCTGGAATTTAAGCTGTGCTCTTAGTATCCCGCCTAGCCTAACTACATGCTCAGACCAGTATTATACATGAAAGCTTAGCTCCTGGAGAAAAATATCATCTAGTAGCCATTACTTTGCAAAGCAGGAATACATGTTATTGTGCCATATTTCCCCAAATTCGAAGTTCACTGCCAGTCCACCCAGAAAGCTGCTACGATCTCTGTTTCCATATTGTAGCATGGGCACACACTTCTTATATTTTGGTGTTCTGTGTTTGGAAACTGCCAAGCTGTGTTTGGTAAATTCATATTTATATTTTCATAATACCAAATTATGCAGTGTACATGTCGCCGTGCATTAAAGATCTTTCCAAAATGTGTTGTTTTTGATGGGAAATTTTACACTGGAATATAAAACCTCTAACATTCAAAGGATTAATACACTTTACAGCTCTGAGGGAAAGTATATTGTCACTTAACAGGGAAAAAACTGCTTTCACTTGTGGTATAGTGTACTTTCAATCGGGGAAAAAGTGCATTTTCACCCAGAAAAAAGCATATTTTTAACTGGAAAATGTGGGGACAATGTGGGAATTTTTTTTCTTATCTGTGTATACATCCGGAATATTGAGCCAAAGCTACAAAGGACTTGGCAGTATGAGCCGATTTACCAGTATGACGTTGCATCCACTCTGGCTGGGTGCACACGCTAATTCAGTTGGCAAAGTGCCATTAAGTTATTGTATCATCGATAGGCTCAAAATGGACCAAAATGGTCATTAAAATCCTGTATACTGACACTGGGGTGGAGTTGATGTCAGAAATGGTTCTGCACATGTTCTATTGGGAACAGATCTGGGGATTTCGCTGCCCGTGGGAGTACTGCAACATCACAAAGCCAGTTAATAGAGACATTTGCTCTGTGTTTACATGCATTATTCTATCAAATAATGTGACCATAATGCTGTTCCACAAGAGATAAGACAGGAGGATTGAGGATGTCTGTGAGTTCCTGTTGTACCATCAGAGTTCTGTCAATCACTACCAACCGAGAACTGAAGCTGTACCTAACGGCTCCCCACACTGTGATGCCAGGAGTAACATCATTGTGCCTCTCCAAAATGTGAGGAGAAAGGGACTTTTCCTCAGCTCGCCACCACACTCACTGACAGTGGTCATATGGAGTAGTGCAGAACCACAATTTGTTGCTGAACACAATGCAGTGGCAGGCCTGAGCACTTAATGCTTGCCAGTCAGCACACCATTCCAAATGCAGCCATTTGTATTGTGATTTTAATGACAGTCTACATGTGGGATGACAGTTCCCATATCCAGTTGTTGCTGCAATGCTGAGGGCTGATGCTGAGTGTTGCAGGGAGTCCATTGCTCATTCTCATGGGGCAAGCACAAATGTGAAGAGGCTAGAATGTGCGCGGTCAAAATATTGCGTTCCTCCCTCGTGGCGGTCACAGGCAGTCAATCGTAGCCTCGATTATGACTGTGCCTGCCTTCACATTCCCCTGCAGTCCAAAACTGGTCCACTGTCACATCTGAATGCCTGACAAATCTGTATAATACATAATTTAACCAGCAGGCTGAAATGGAGATCCACAATGACGCCCCGTTCAAACTCTGTATCATGCTCATAATGATGTCTCACATGAGTACGTAGAATCTCTGTGTCCTTCATAGTGATCACTCAATGTATGATGCTGCTCACACCTCTTATATACCCTACCAGGCCTGGTACAATACTGATGCACTTACGGCAGTTATACTGTGGCTATGAGAGTGCAGTTTGGGTGGCTGTATGATTGTGTTTGTGAATGTGTGTACTGTTGTTAAAAAAAGTGCCAGTGCTCAAAAGCTAGAGTGAATGCTGCTTGCTGTTATGTGTTATTGGCTCCATTACAAGTGAGTGGTTGCCTTTACCTTGTTTTACTTATTAATTCTTCAAGTACAGGGTTTTAAAGTGAGTAAAATTTTGTATATTTTTAGAACTATATATATAACATGTGGACATTTGCGCTTCTTGTACCTTGAAAGAGAAAGAGGTCTTTCACCATGGAATATATGGTACTTGCAAATGAACTGAGTTTCTTTAATTGCATAACAATTTTACCTGTCTTGAAAATGGAAATTTGGGTTTGTTTCCAGTAGCTTCTACTGCAAAATGTATTGAAATTGTAAGTGGATTTTGATAATACTTCTTCTTAATTTGGTTTCACTTACTGGTTATTGGTGTGTAGTAGATTATAATGTAACGGAAAGACTGATAAGTACAGTGCTGACAAGATTTCCTGTATTGCAATGTTTTTAAATTTGAATTGAAATTTGTTCCAAGGTATATGACCATTTTGTACCTTGGATCACATTTTCATTTGGGAAAACCTTAATTTTCCAGATTCATTTTTGTAACTTCAGGAAACAATATTTATAAATGGAATAAGAAAATATATTAAACTTCTATTACAGGGATGGCTAGAGGTGAAACCCTGGTAAGTGTACTGTGGTGCAAGACTCTCCCATACTGTAATTTTCCTACAGACAACACTGTTGTTCACAAATACTTGACAGGTCCTCCAATGTTTTCCACTGGATCACTTACATAGATTTTAAACAGTCCAGTTGTATCACCCTCTCCTGGTATAATCATTAAGTTACATATACATCTATTGATTTTGTTCCATAAGAATGACCTTTTGATTTCTATCTGCTAGGAAGTCCTGCACCCTGTCACAAATTTGGTCTAGTAATCAGAATGCTCTTATTTTGTTCAATAATAGACAGTGTGGAAATCTATTGAATGTCTTCAGGAAGTCAAACAATGTGGCAAAAATTGGGGACTTTCATGTACAATATTATTCATCTCGTAGACAAACAGAGTGAGATGTGCTTCACAAGATCTCTATTAAGTAATCAGTTTTGATTCTATAGAGGAAATTTATGTTATTAATTATTTATTTATTGTTTGATTGCTCTTCAACATGAGTACAGTATTTAACCAGTAACATTTAAAATTGGAATTTCATTAACTTAGACATGAACATTCATTAACATAAATAAACTTTGTTGCTTCACTGTTGTGTAAATAAATTCAAACTTAATTTCTAAACACTGGAGTTTCTGATAAAAAAATATAGAAAATTAAAAAAATAAATAAAAGAAAATTAAATAAAAAGATGTTACCCCTTGACTAGGGTTAGATTTTAAAGCTCACTGAAATAAATCTTGACAGACATTAAAGCACTGCTCTATCATACCTTATTCAAAAGGTCACAATATACGAGTGATATAGTTCTACTACATACATTTGTTTGAGGACCCTTCCTGAAAACAGTAATGACTTGCACATTTTTCCAGTCATTTGGTATCTGTCATTGCTACAGAGACTTGGCTGTCAGAAGATGAGGAACTTCTTTCACACAGCGTGATCGTCTAGGTTTATAATGGCAAATAATAAATCTGTGGCTTTTTTCCTGTAATATTAGTGATGTGTTCAGACTGAGATGTCTTGTTGCACCTCATATTTCCACTGCATTATTCAGATTTTATAGTAAAAAAATTATCTGTAGCAACAACAGTGTTAAAGGTCTAATTTAGAGTCTAGTTGCTCCTATCACACAGAACACAAAAGACTGTCTAAACATTGTTACTGTTTTAGAAACCAACAAACAGATGCCATGAATAACAAAAAGTGTGGAAGTTGCCTTGATCAGCAAAATAAAAGACAAGTATTGTGGGTTGGAAAGGCAGTCCAACGAGGTCCATTTCGTTACTTTAGGTAAGCTTTTAGAGGTAGGAAGTACTAATAAACTAAACAAATTCAGTTCTATTTTCAGAAATATTATTAGATGCCAAAATTTCATCATACATGATAGAACTATGTCTCAGACAAGGACTCGGAAATGTACGCTTGTTCAGAGGAAGATCATTCCATATATTACAATCCTGAGGCTACAGTAAATTCAGTCAGCCCTATCACCTTCACATACTATCTATTAACGTTTGCCAGACATTGTGGAGAAAAGCCTATGTGGAATTTACAGATGACAGTGACAATTTGAAGCTTGGTTTGCTTCTGAGACATAGAGGAGATTGGCAAAATAATGTGAACAGTTGTAGTAATGGGATGGTTGTGTTTGTTAGTCATCAACACAGGTAATGCACATGTCACACTGGACTATGCATGTTAAGTAGGGGCTAGGGGTTAGTGCAGGTTGTTTATGGGTAGTGTGCACTTTGTATTTGCATCCAGAGGCTAAGGTCAATGTGCAATGAAAGACCTAACAAAGTTCCAAAGAGGGCAGATTGTGGGGGCCAATTAGCTGCAGCATCAGTAACCAAGACAGCCAATTCCTGGTTACACTACAATTTGCGCCTTCATTGTGGCAACACATGGTCAGTACAGCAACTATAGAAGAAATAAAAGTTCTTAGCCAATAAATAATTTGTTGCAGGCAGCCGGTAATTGACATCACGAGAGGCAGACCCACCAGTATAAAAAGACTTCTTGATGCAATAATTTACTAACAGCTGTATGTACTGTTGAAATTTATTTTATTTTATGAACTTCCATGTGCTACCAGTTTCGGCATTACATTGATGCCATCTTCAGGCCTCACTTGTCATAGTCGTAAAATCGCTATACACGGAAGGAGCCATATAACAGAATCAAATCGCTATGCAACAGTTTGTGTTGCTTGGCCACCAAGAGCTGTTGCATAATGATTTGATTCACAATCCAGTTATATGGCTCCTTCCGTGTATAGTGATTTTACGACTATGACGAGTCGGGCTTGAAGATGTAATGCCGAAACTGGTAGCACATAGAAGTTCATAAAATAAAATAAATATCTACAATACATACAGCTGTTGGTAAATTATTGCATCAAGAAGTTCATGCCAGCCATTGTCCCATGATTCATAATGGATCAATGAAGAATATAAAAAGAAGCCACATGTCCTGTGTTGTCAATAGGGAATCAGCAACAGTCAGGAGAGCTCAATGACGTTGAGTTGTTGGATGTTACCTGAGTAACAAATCCATAAAGAACATTTCAGCCTTTTAAAGCTACCCAAGTTGACCATTGGTAATGTGACTGTAAATGTGAAAGGCAGAGGAATAGCTACACCTATCTGAGACCAGGCACATCTCATGTACTGACAGACAGGAACTGTCAAACACTGTGAAGAGAGGTTGTAAACAATCACACAAAATCAGCAGAAGGAATCACTGAGTCCCAAACTGCTACCATCAGTCTGGTGAGCAAATAGCTTCATGTAGTGAGTTGAAAAGGATGGAGTACAGTGGTTGAACAGCCCCTCGAGTCACATGATTCTGTAATAAGTGCCTAGCGACACTTGAAGTTGTGAAAGTGCAATGTCACTGGACAGTGGGATGTTTGGAAATAAGTGATTTTGGAGTGATGAATTGTACTATGTCTTGCAGCAGTCCAAAGGAAGGGTTTGGGTTTTGCAAAGGCCTGCAGAACTTTGGTGCCATCTCATGTAATGCCACGTGGCTACGGTGTGATCTAGGACTGTTGATATTTTTAAAAATATCAGGATTATGATATATCGATATTTTTAAAAAAATATCATTATCGACTCTCGATATCACAAAAAGGTGTCAATACATTGACTGAGAAAATATAGAAATACCTGACTATAGAAATATTGGCTGCACATAGTAAACATAGTGCCTGGTTCAGAGATGTATATTTAAGTACTGATTTATTATTAGATATTCCAAACATCAACAAGCTAGCAGCCTGCCCATTAACGCAAGAACTGAAAGGAAAACAATGCACATTCATGCTTGGCAATACCCATTTATCCAACAATGGTAACTGCCCATCAGTGCACAATAAAAGGTGTCTGATAAGTTCGTCATTAGGTTTCATAATGTATCGTACTATGTATCGTACTTGTGCGGTTTCTGCTAGTTTGCAGTTTCTGTTAGTAGCATCGAGCACTGATTAAATCAGTATATCTCCTCACATGTCTTCACCCACTGCAAAGACCAATCATGTCATTTAGATTATTGTTCATGATTTTCAGCAACTGTTTCTGAAGAATGCCGATGCGAAGAAATAGCACATTAGTTGCATTAAAATTGTTTTTTATGCAACTGGTGTGCTATTTCTTCACATCGAAAATCTGGTTATTCCATTCACAGTGCCTCCTCTTCCAGTGCAATCGGACTTCCTCTTTGCACCACAAAGCTCAAAAAATCGTGAGACCACTTCACACCATGAATGTAAAATTATGCTCTACTATAACCTCAAAAGAATAATTTCAAATGTTTACCAAAAATTGTGAAAAAAATAATATAAAATAAAAATATCAGCACTCATATTGCCATTTTGATATCAATATATTGGTGGGAAAAATATGTTTTGGATAAAATGTCGATACATTGATATTTTATCTGCAGCCCTTGCGTAGTCCTCATATTGTGCTTAACAAAAAGCTGATGCAGAGGGATATGAAAACGTTTTACAGATTTGTGTATTGCGTACTGGAGAGGAACAGTTCAGACACTGATAGTTTGTATCAGCGCAATAGTGAACCCTGCCATAAAGCAGAATCTTTCAGACAGTGTTTGTGGATGATAATGTTCTTGTGATGGGCTACCTGCTTAGAGCTCTAACCCAAACCCAATGGAACACATTTGCAAAAAGTTAGAACATCAAGGTTTAAGCTAAGTGTATGTTTTTGTAATTAAGACAGCAGCTACGATCACCTACAGATGAAAGAGTTTCATTTCACAACTAGAAGGCAGACCAATTTTGCCAAAGAGTGTGACATCTTAGTTTTGCTGTCAGTATGAGTAGGATTGGCCAACGGCCTTGCCGCAGTGGTAACTCCGCTTTTCGTCAGATCACCGAAGTTAAGTGCTGTCAGGCTGGGCTAGCAATTGGATGGGTGACCATCTGGTCTGGTGAGCACTGGTGGCAAGCAGGGTGCACTCAGCCTTTGTGAGACAAACTGAGGAGCTACTTGATTGAGAAGTAGCAGCTCCGGTCTCGGAAACTCACATATGGCCAGGAGAGCAGTGTGCTGCCCACATGCCCCTCCATTTCCACATTGAGTGACGCCAATGGGCTGAGGATGACACGGTGGTTGGTCAGCACCATTGGGCTTTCATGGCCTGTTCAGGAGGATATTTTTTTTTTTTTTTTTTTGAGTAGGATTGTGCATATCAGACCTCTTTGTATCTGGTTTATGATTTTATTTATGACTTTAATGGCCAGACATATTAATCTGAAGAATAAGTTGCTATTCATTGTTTAAACCTTAGTTCATTATGAATGAGCAAAAATCATACTTAAATAATACAGGGCCTTGATTTGCTAGTTGTGTGAGAAGCCGTTATAGATGCAAACTTTTTTTGGGAAACTGTGGGGAAAACATTAAATAATTTAGTATACAGTAAAACAGCTAGATTAATGGAAGGAGTAGACTAGAAATAATCATACAGCAAACTAATTTAGAAAAAAATATGTACAGGAAAGTTTAAAAGTTTCAGAATTTAATCAGGCAATTGTGGAGTATGGGCAAAATAATAAGAAACCAATTTTTATGTGTGACCTGTGCAGTTAAGTTAAAGGAAAACTGGATTATCATAAGATTTATTTTAGAATGAATGAAGATTTATAGATGTTTCGTTTTTAGCGATGTTATCTTGGACAAAGAACATTATACAATTGGAGACTTTGTGACTGTTTCAACATGTCAACAGCAGTCTCAAGCCATCATAGGAAAAATAATATGCTTTTGGGAAGATCAGCATGGATTAAAATGGTTTCATGTTACTTGGTTATGGTAAGTAAAAATTTGTAATGTTGTCTATGTTTTCAAAGCATTTATTGTTTTCTGACATTTGTAGAGCATCTCCATACCCTCCATTGTTGATACATATTATGTTCTTATTGGTAACTGATGAATTCGGCAATGCTTCACAATTGCTAAATATGTCTGGGAATCAGGTATACGTCCTAACCGCCCACCTCCTCCTCTCCCCGTCCATCTCCTCCTCTCAACTATTCCTCTTTCTGTCCATTTTCTTCTTTCACTCTCTGTGCCCATTTCCTCCCCTTCTCTCAGTGAGTCACCCCTTCCTCACTCTCTCTCTCTGGCCATGAGCGTTGTTTATTGTTACTGTCAGTAAAACCCTGGTTGTGAATTAAAGTTGCCTAACATCAATGGGTAAAGCAGTTGGGATCTTTGGTATACGGGATACGAGAGACCACCCTTGCTACTGGATCTGTGAGGATCGTAGTTTGAATGACAGTATTTTCCATAGTTTTAATCTGCAAATGGGTCAGATTACAAAGTTTTGGATGATTCAGATTCCATAGCAGTATTCTAATCATAAGCCAATAAACCAACTTTCCTATTTTCTGTTAAAACAGACTGCAAGGAAGAAGACAAAACAGTACATACTGGTGCATACAATATTTGTTTATAATTATACAGAAGGGAAAAGGCTATATTTCTGAGAAAAAATTTGTCAAATGCTTTAATGCTCTGCTATTGTAGTTAAAACTGACTACAAAATGTAAAACAAAATTTCACATATTCACAACACAGCATTTTCTTTATCACCATCTGTTTTAACTGAAGATTGGTATATTGTTATTTAAAAATATATAGCCTACATCATTCTGAATGTTTATTAGATTATCACATAAAAATGTGAGGTAAGTTAGTCAAGAAATTTTGACATTTTTGCTGACAATTCTTTGATATATATTGTATGTCATATATCTGAACATTCATTAGAGGATTGTGTAATTATTTGAAGAAAATCAGCAAGAACTTTTCAAGATCCTTGCTAACAATGTTTGCCTGCTTTGTGATACATATATTTACATGTTTTATACATTAAAATATATGTAGCCTGTGTACATGCAAATGTTTATTAGATTACTGTGTATAAATTTGAAGCAAATTGGTCGAGAACTTTTTGAGATGTTTTGCAAGCAGTATATATATAAAACATATGCCTGTCCAAATATTTATTAGCATATTGTGTGATAAGTTTATGTAAATAGCTCAAGAATTTCTCTAAATTTTTGCTAACAATATTGCCTCTTTTTAATTTATCTATCCTATATCTATCTGAACATTTATTATAGCACCACATAAAAATTTGAAATAAACTGGTGTAAAGCTTTTTGAGATTTTTGTAATAATAATAAAGAACTTGTTGTTATATACTAGTACATATTTTATGAATCTCTTTATATGCCATATATATTTAAAAATATGTAACCTGTGCCTGACTGAATGTTTATTATAATACTGTGTCACAATATGAAATAAATTGGTCAAGAACTTATTGAGATTTTTGGTGACAAAGTTAAACAGTGACCTGTGTTTATATAGCAATATACAGGGTGACAATTATTGAACTATATGAAATAAAATCATCATAACTTCTGAACGGTTTGCGGTAGGGTGTTCAAACTGCACGGTTGGCGACGGGGTATGATGGGAATTAGTATGCACTGTATGGTATGGTTTAGTGGCAAAGCCCACTTGTGGATAGGTTCATCAATGAACAAAATTGGCACATTTGTGGGACTGAGAATCCACATTTCATGATCGAGAAGTCTCTTCACTCTCAGCGGGTGACGGTGTGGTGTGCAACAATGTCCATTCACACAATAATCGGTGCAATATTCATTGATGGTATGGGAACTACTGAACGGTACATGGAGGTATTGAAAGATGATTTTATCCCCATTATCCTAAGTGACTCTGATTCCAACAAGATGTGGTTTATGCGTGATGGAACTTGACCCTATCAAAGTAGGAGAATGTTTGATGTTCTGGAGGAGCACTTTGTTGACCGCTTCTGACTCTGGGATACCCAGAGGCCACTGGCATGGGCCTCAATTGGCTGCCATATTCCTCAGATCTGAACACATGCGACTCTGCTTTGTGGCGCTATATTAAAAACAAGATGTACACCAATAACCCCAAAACTATTGCTGCGCTGAAAACTGCCATTCAGGAGGTCACTGACAGCATCGAAGTTCTGACACTTCAGCGGCCATGCAGCATTTCACTATTTGTCTGTGCCACATCATCGCAAATGGTGGCATATTGAACATGTCATAACCTAAATCCGAATATCTGTAGTGATGTTTACATGTTGAATGAAGTGTGTGCACACTGCAGTTTGTAAGTAATTTACATTTTTTTATATAGTTAAATAATTGTCACTCTGTAGATGAATACTACAAATGCAGGTGTTGTTCATATGTCAGTATCTTAATTTTATATGGATTTATTTCTTTATCCATACAACTGTATCACTGCTGCCATAATTGCTTCCAAACAGTTGCACTATCATCATTTCTTTCTCATGGTTTCTGAAGTAAATGAAGATGTCAAATGTCCTCCATCCATCTATTTCTTGGCAAGGGGCAGGAACAGTGTTAAATGTTGAGGGATCACCATGAAGGACATGGAGGTGCCATGTACCCACATGAGACAGTATTATCAGTAGTTAACAGACCCTGAAAGGAATCTCATTGTGGACTTTCATTCAGCTGACTGGGTGAATTGTGAAATATGCAGATTTGAGGGCATTCAGAAGTGACAGAGACTTGATGTTTTGCTGCACGGAAAGTTTATGACAGGCATATTTGTCATCAAGGCTCTGGTCTACCATGTCTGACTATCACAAGAGAGGATATCTGTATTATGCACCAAGCAGTTGTGCTGCCCATATTGGCCTGTAACTGGAACTCAGGTGGAGTATAGAGATTTAGGAAATTGTTTTTCTTCATCAAGCTGACTGCAGCCAGGATACCCCAATAAAATGAACAGACTGAGAGGGGGTAATGACCTTCCACTAATTCTCTGCAGTAAAGCAGATCTTATGCTTGACAACATGACTTCATCAACAGCAGATACTGCTACTTGAAGATTTCTCAGTATCAGCAATATTTCCATACAGCACCACATGGCTGGACATATGATGTTAAAATGCTCTTACAGGCAACAGTCTAGTGAATTAAGTCCAGGGAATGAAGTTACAATATATACAGGCAATCTCTCCTTATCTATTGATATGTCCCATGGCATTATAGGAGGTCTAGTAATTCTGATAGCAAATCTCCCGTCTGATACATCTACACCTGCATGCCATCATATGTTGCATGGCAGAGGGTACTGCTAATCATTCCCTTTCCTGTGCCATTCACAAATGGAGCAAGTGAACAATGACTGTCTACATGCTTCTATATTACCTGTGATTTCTCTTACCACATCTTGACAGCCCTTATGTGAGATGTACATTAGCGGCAGTTGTATCATTCACCGTTGTCATTAGTGCCAGTTCTCTAAACTTAGTTAATAGTGGTTCATGAAAAGAACACCTTTTTCCATCGAGGGATTTTGAATTGAGTTCTTAGAGCATTTCCGTAAAATTTCTGTTCTGAATTAACCTATTGGTAACAAAAACAGGAAGCAGATGAACATAACCTCTGAGGCAAGCAAAATATTTATTATTTCTGCTCAGAATTTTTGTCCAATGGTGTAACTGATTGTGTGCATGTAACATGAGGAAATATTGAATTACAGACAGACACAATGAAAAAGAATGCTAGAAGTTTCATATTTGAAGATGTCATCTACAAACAAGTCCATGGTACAGCAATGAGCACTATCCTATACCCATCTATTCATGAGCCATCTGAGGTAATCCTTCCCCACCACCCAAAATCCTAAACACCTCACCTGGTTTAGATTCATTGACGACATCTTCGTGATTTGGATCGAGGGTGAGGACACCCTGTCCACATTCCTCCTGAACCTGAGCAACTTCTCCCCCATTTGCTTCACGTGGTCCTCTTGAACTCAACAAACCTTCTTCCTCAGTGATATCAGACCTACCAACCACTAATACCTCCACTTTGACAGCTGCCAACCATTCCACACAAGAAGTCTCTTCCACACAGTCCAACTACCTATGATTTTCACATCTGCAATGACACAGTTCTTCTCAAAATTTGCCAAGGGTCTTACTGAGTCTTTCACAGCCTGAAATTATTCTCCAACTTTGACCAGAAAGATATCTCCTGTGCCCTATCTCCCAAGTGAAATCTAATGAAAAAGGCTTCTGATGGCTTTACTGAGCCTGAAAGACATGTTACATTTCAATTATCTGTCACCCTGATGTTACTCATGAACTGCTACCTTGACTGTTTCTTAGGGTCTCCTTTTCAGAGATTCTGTAAATCTGCTATGCCGTGCCATCAATGTGTGACATCATTTCCATTTTCAGGCAATCAAAGGGTGTAAGAGAACTGTATAATCTTCAAGCTATGAATTGACATAATTGCCTTTTACAGAGCTGTTATATATTTTGTTACTGTTATTTAACATTCGTGTGCATCCCCACTCTGACACTGCTCCTGACCCCTTGCCTCGTGGCTCATATCCCTGCAAAAGACCTAGATGCTAGACCTGTTCCATACATCCTCCCACCAACAACTACTCTAGTCTTGTTACAGGCATCTCCAGATCTCATTTTCACTAGAACAACATTTTTGAAGTGAATCTCATAACATCACAGAAGGGAGTGACTTTTTACTCTTCTGCTTTGTTGAATTTTTTGTGGGCATTGACATTGTAGATGGTATCCCTTTCTCTCTGCCTTCAAAAGCACCAGCAGGCCACAATGCCAAAGCTTAAGTGACCCCTTCACAGCAGGTGGTGATGCTCGATCATTGTCTTCTGTGCCCATGCCTCTTCCATCACCTCTGCACATATATCAACACAAAGTGTGTGCAGTAGGTACTTCTCTACATATTAACTACCTAAGTAACATTTTTACATGAAAATCTTTCATCTGATCATGAGAAAAAGGTGAAACATGTTTTTTCCTAGATGAGTAACACATACCACCACACCAGTCACCAGCCACCTCTTACATTCCCACTATCTGGTCACAAAGGAGCACTCCCCTCGCGATTAAGTATCACCCAGTGCTGGAGCAACTGAATCACAATCTCCACCAGGCTTTGGACTACCTCTCATAGTGTCCTGAAATCGGGAACATCCTATCCACTATCCTCTCCACCCCTCCCACCACAGTATTCTGTCACCCACCAATCCTCGTCCATCTCCACTCTGCTCCTGGCCCCTTGCCTCATGGCTCATATCACTGTAAAAGACCTAGGTGCTAGACCTGTTCCATACATCCTTCCACCAACAACTACTCCAGTCATGTCACAGACATCTCCTATCCTGTCAAAGGCCAGTCATGTGATCTATAAACTAAGCTGCAATCATTGTGCTGCATCCTATGTGGACATGACAACTGACAAGCTCTCTGTCTGCACGAATGTCCACAGTCAAACTGTGGGCAAGAGACAGCTGGTTCACCCAGTTGTTGAACATGCCACTCAACTGCTTCACAGCCTGTTGGGTTGGGTTGTTTTGGGGAAGGAGACCAGAGAGCAAGGTCATCAGTCTCATCAGATTAGGGAAGGACAGGGAAGGAAGTCGGCCGTGCCCTTTAAGAGGAACCATCCCGGCATTTGCCTGGAGCGATTTAGTGAAATCACGGAAAACCTAAATCAGGATGGTCAGACACGGGATTGAACCGTCATCCTCCCGAATGCGAGTCCAGTGTGCTAGCCACTGCGTCACCTTGCTCGGTTTCACAGCCTGTCCCATTTGGGTTTTTTCTACCGAAAACAGATTTTCTGAATATCGCACTGTCACTACGCCATATCTTTCTTTCCTATAACTCCCCTGACCTCAACCTCTGCTATACCCTGTCCTCCTTCTGCCTATCCTCTTACCCATTCCCACTGCAGCACTACACATGCCTTTCATCCCAGCAACAAACCTAAATAGGCCTTTCCTCTTTGCATGCCCCCTCCCCCCCCCCCCCCCCCCTCCTCTGGCACAGCCTCTAGGGGCTCCACCTAGCAGTCCACTATCACCCCCTCTCCACCCCATGCCTCTTCCTTACCCCTACTACTCATCCCAGCTAGATGTCTGCTCACATCAAATGCAGCCTTACTTGGGTTTTAGCGCCCAGAGACAGTGCCGACATGAGTAACTTAGACAAAGATATCCTCAGTGTAGTGAAGAGCTTAAATAACTTAATAAACACAAGGCCTCTAGTCCAGATCGTATATCAGTTAGGTTCCCTTCAGAGTATGCTGATACAATAGCTCCATACTTTGCAATCATATACAACCATTCGCTCATTGAATGATCCGTACCTAAAGACTGGAAAGTTACACAGGTCACACCAATATTAAAAAAAGGAAATAGGAGTGAGTCACTGAATTACAGACTCATATCACTAACACTGATTTGCAGTAGAATTTTGGAACGTACGAGGTCTGTTCAAAAGTTCTGGAACTTTGTCCACAAAATTTTTCTATACTTACGTTTTACTTATTGTGCATGGTCTCTTTTGAAATACTCTCGTCCACAATTGATACAGCTCTCCCAACACTACTTCCATTTCCCGAAGCAGTCTTGGTACACCTCTTGCTGGATTTTATTATGTCTGTGAATTTTCTTTTATCTCATCTGTCATTGCAAATCTTCATCCTTTCAGGGGCCAGGCCTGGAGAGTACGGAGGACACAGTGATTTCATTTTTGGTGAAATAGCCACATGCCAACAGGAATGAATGTGTGTGTGTGTTTTAGTGATGCACAAGCCATGAATTGTCTCATCATGGCCATTTCCTTCTCACATTTTCTTGTAGGTGTCGCAAAACATTCCAACAGTACCATCGATTTACAGTTTGTCCTTATGGCACAAATTTGTGATGAAACAGTCCTTCAAAGTCAAAGAAAACTACCAGCATCGCTTTGACGTGGACATGACCTGATGAGCTTTTTTTGTGCTGGAAAACCTTTCCCAACCCATTGTGGAGATTGAACCTCAGTCTCAGCATCATAACAATAGACCCACATCTCATCACCAGTTATGATTCTCTTAAGGAACATCTCATTCTTATTTTAGTAATGCAAAAGCTCTTCAAAGATTATGAGAAGGAGATCTTTTTGGTGTTGACTCATGAGGCACGGAATGAACTTGGTGACAACACAGTGCATCCCAGATGCTGCGTCAGGATTTCGTGACATAATCTAAATGAAATGTTACATTCTTCTGCAATATCTTAGACAGTCAGTCTTTGATTGGCATGCACAGTTTCATTGACGTTCCTGACATGAGTGTTATCAGTAGATGTCAAAGGGCATCCTGAATGAGGATCATCGTTAAATTCCATCTGGCCATTTTTAAACCATGTGAACCATTCATAACACTGAGTATGGCTTAAGCACTCACCACTGTAGGCTTTTTGCCCCATTTGGTGTGTCTCTGTAAAGGTTTTCTTGAGTTTCATGCAAAATTTAATGCAGATGCAATGCTCCTATAACTCTGCCATCTTGAAATTGGCAAACTGTGTGACACAACACTCTCTTCAATATGGCACAGAACAATAACTAACAGACATACAACCATTACATAGGTTATGCAGGATGCCAACCACATTTCGCTCTTACACACCATTGGTGTGAAATTGATTCTACATTTTTAGATTTCCAGAAGGCTTTTGACAACATTCCTCACAAGTGACTTCTAATCAAATTGTGTGCCTTTGGAGTGTTATCTCAGTTGTACAACTGCATTCATAATTTCCTGTCAGAAAGGTCAAAAACAGAAGTAATATCTGGGAATTACCAAGGAGGTGCTATAGGCCCTCTAATGTTCTTGAACTGTATAAATGATTTAAGAGCCATGCAGAATCAAAGCCAATTGCAAAATGACTTAGATGCAGCAAATGGTTCTAAATGATGAAAAGTGTGACCTCATCCACATGAGTACTAAAAGAAATCTGCTAAATTTCCTTTACTACTTGATAAATCTCGCAAATCTAAAGGCGGTAAGTTTAACTAAATACTAAGGG
Source organism: Schistocerca serialis cubense (assembly GCF_023864345.2). Lineage (NCBI taxonomy): Eukaryota > Metazoa > Arthropoda > Insecta > Orthoptera > Acrididae > Schistocerca > Schistocerca serialis. The sequence continues at coordinate 35,326,436 of NC_064649.1, read as the reverse complement.
ATTATAATTATGAACAACTTAAATTGGAACAATTAGATAGATAATGTGTGAAAGCAAACCGAAGACTGTGATTTATTGGCATAACACTTAGATGATGCAACAGGGCTACTAAAGAGAATACTTATACTATGCTTCTCATCCTCTTTTGGCATACTGCTGTGCAGCATGGAATCTATATCGAGAGGACTGACAGAGAAACTGAAGCAGTTCAGAGAAGGGAAGCTTGTTTTGTATTGTTGCAAAATAGAGGAGAGAGTGCCACGGATATGATTATGGTGCCAGTCATTAAAACAAAAGCTCTTTTGTCTTGGGAGGATCTCCTTGTCAAATTTCAATCACCAACTTTCTCCCATCCACCTGCACAGGTAGAAATGATCATCATAATAAAATAAGAGAAATCAGTGCTCACGTGGAAAGATTTAAGTGTGTGAGTTAGTGTTGTGTGAGTGTGTGTGAGTTTTCTGTTGCTGAAGGACTTTGTTTGAGAAATGAAATATTTCTAGCATTCTTTCTCACAGTGTTTGTTTCCAACTCAACACCTTCTGTATGTGGTGAGTAGCAATCTAGCCTTTCCATACAATTCTTATTCCATTCTGGACTTGCCATTGTTTACTATGATGATTTATGTTTTTCTGCTGATTCTTGCTGTTTGTAATTTCCACACCACAAGAGAAAACTGCCTCTTGCAACCGCAACATTTCATGGAGGATTTCTATACTTTTACAATTTTATGCTAGCAGCCATTCATGAAAGTATATTGAGGAGGTTTTGCACTAGGCATCATTTCCTGTCCGGAGGTGTGTGACGAGGTGGACTATCTCATCCTACACCACCTGAAAGGGTTTGTGGTGAAATGGATTCTTGGTATGGGTTCTTCAAAAAATTATAAATAATTATCAATATTGTAATGTTATTATTTTCTTCAGAATAGCTTTTGACAATTGTAGAGAGTGGATGGAAAGTTTCTCCCTCAAGTTTTTTTTAGAATAGTTTTATTATACAGATTTTTTTTTTGACAAAAGCATATTTCTACATTTGACTGAATGCTTTGGAAAATTATCTGTTCACTTTTTCAGTATTTTGTATAGTGTCCCTGATTATGAAGACATTCTTCAGCTTATCGGCCAAAACTTTCTGTGAGCACTGCTGTCTCTTCATGGGTGATGTACCTCCATTCCTCCTGAGCACGTGCAATAAGCTTGTCTCTGATGGCCTGGGTGAGGTCCTCTATTGATTACATCCTGTAGACTAGTCCACACAAGCTAAGTAGGGGCTAGGTCTCGATTCTTTCCAGGCCAGTTATCTTAAACTACAGGGAATGTTCTCTTCAGATACACACTGTTTCGGTGGTTGTGTGAGATATTGTTCCATTATCTGAATTCCAGAAAAGCCTATTCTGGACTGCTTGAGTATAGATACACTATGTGACCAAAAGTATCTGGACACCTGGCTGAAAATGACTTACAAGTTCGTGGCACCCTCCAGAGGTAGTGCTGAAATTCAGTATGGTGTTGGCCCACCATTAGCCTTAATAACAGCTTCCACTCTCACAGGCATATGTTCAGTCAGGTGCTGGAAGGTTTCTTGCAGAATGGAAGCCCATTCTTCATGGAGTACTGCACTGAGGAGAGGTATCGATGCCTGTCGGTGAGGCCTGGCACAAAGTCGGCGTTCCTAAACATCCCGAAGGTATTCTATAGGATTCAGGTCAGGACTCTGTGCAGGCCAGTCCATTAAAGGGATGTTATTGTCATGTATCCACTCTGCCATCGGCCATGCCTTATGCACAGGTGCTCGATCATGTTGAAAGATGCAGTCACCATCCATGGATTGCTCTTCAACAGTGAGAAGCAAGAAGGTGATTAAAACATCAATGTAGGCCTGTGCTGTGATAGATGCAAAACAACAAAGGGGTGCAAGCCCCCTCCACGAAAGACATGACCACGCCATAACATCACTGCCTCCAAATTTTACTGCTGGCACTACACACGCTGGGAGATGATGTTCACCAGACATTAGCCATACTCACACCCTGCCATTGGATCACCACATTGTGTACTGTGATTTGTCACTCCACACACTGTTTCCCCATTGTTCAATCATCCAATGTTTACGCTCCTTACACCAAGTGAGGCATCATCTGGCATTTACCGGCATGATGTGTGGCTTATCTGCAGCCGCTCGATCATAAAATCCTAGTTTTCTCACCTCCCACGTAACTGTCATAGTACATGCAGTGGATCCTGATGCAGTTTGGAATTCCTGTGTGATGGTCTGGATAGATGTCTGCCTATTACACATTACGGCGGTCTCTGTCAGTCAACAGACAAGGTTGGCCTGTACACTTTTGTGCTGTACATGTTCCTTCATGTTTCCACTTCATCACATCAGAGACAGTGGACTTAGGGATGTTTAGGAGTGTGGAAATCTCACATACAGACGTATGACTCATGTGATACCCAATCACCTGAACATGTTTGAGTTCTGTAGACCGCTCTATTCCGCTCTCTCACAATATCTAATGACAATTGAGGTCACTGATATGTACCTGGCAGTAGGTGGCAGCACAATGCACCTAGCATGAAAAACTTATGTTTTTGGGGGCGTCTGGATACTTTTGCTCACGTAGTGTAGGAACTATCCTTTTCTGATGTAACCAACACTAAAACATCCTGGCAGTTTAAGACTGTGTACTGGACAGAGACTTCAACTGGAAACCTTTGCCTTTCACTGGCAAGTGCTTTACTGACTGAGCTACCCAAGCACAGCTCACAACCCATTCTCACAGCTTTACTTGTGTCAGTACCTCCTATCCTATCTCCAAACATCACAGAAGCTCTCCTCTTGAAAGTTTCATAGGACAACTTCTGTGAAGTTTGGAAGGTAGGAGATGAGGCACTGGTGGAAGTAAAGCTGTGAGGGTGGGTCATGAGTTGTGCTTGGGTAGCTCAGTCAATAGAGCAGTTGCCCATGAAAGTCAAAGGTCCTGAGTTTGAGCCTCAGTGTGGCACACAGTTTTAATCTGCCAGCAAGTTTCAAATTGGCACACACTCTGCTCCAGACTGAAAATTTCATTCTGGAATAATCACCACTGATAGTCTCTTTACATCAGCCACATGCAGTTCAGTTTTTCCATAGCCACACATGCCACCAGCAACCATTATCTTCTTATCTCATTTTTGTCAATGGATTGAGGAAATGTTCTCTTTTTGTTTGTATGGTCTTGGGCATTTTGTTTGTTGCATTTTGGATAAAGATCTACTGTAGACTTGTTGGTAAACAAAATGTACATCTTTTGCCTCTTTCCTTCATTGTTAGCATCGCAGAAACAACCAAATATTTTCCTTTCAAAAGATGCTTGACGATCAAGAATATTTCTTTTCTGACAGCATTATTTCCTCTCTCCCTCTCTCATTTTTATTTTTGGTGTGTGTGTGTGTGTGTGTGTTTGTGTGTGTGTGTGTAAGCATAAGCATCTTTTACCCAGGAATGATTTTGAATAAAGTCTTTTTTGGAGTTGTCCTACTGACAGTCCTCTGCCTTTGCTGGTAGCCGTCCGAGAAATTCTGACTTTAGTTAATTGCCCGAGGAGAGATGTCAATTTTATTCTTGACCATATGTCCGATTTTGTTTTTAGAGTTACGTGAGTGTTTTGTTGGTCATCCAACTTTGTTACTGCCACTAACATTAGCGCCACCTCTATTAACCCAGAATTTTTTGATCAACACCCAATGTTTGAGCAATTTTGGTGGTAGAAATTCCAGTGGCATGGAGGCATTGAATCTGAAAATAAGCAAATGAGCATTTTCATGTTTTGGTCCCATTGTTTAATGATCCCCTTAAAAAGGGTGAAAAACACAAATAACCACAAAGAGGTACACAGGCAACGTTAAAAATTAATTTAAATAAGCAGTGTGTAAATCCATTAAACTGGAGACAATTGAACTTTTACAACTCTGCCTTTTTTGATATCCCAGTTAAACTTTAGAGATAACATTAATATTTTTCTGCTCTTTCATTAGGTGAAAACATAAGAATGTATAAAAAAAATTGTTGAATGACAAATTTTCATTAACTTGCAAGTACTAGAGTGTTAAATTTATGAAACTGTTCTGCTTAGAAGAAGTGTAACACCACAAAAACACTTAACAACAGATGAACAGCTGTAGGCATGTAATATCCTAGACTTTCCCAGAGACCAGTTGTCATCTTGTTGAGATCACGTGTTCTGCCAGTGGCCTGCATCTTCCCAACATGATATTTCATTGCTGTACTCGAAGACTGACTCCCTGCATGACTAGGTCCCATATTTATGCCAGGGTGGTGCATCTAGTTCCATCTGCTATTTACTGTGAATCAGGTGTGCCCACGAGGTGCACTTCTGTGCTGCTGCTTGTGTTTCCTATTCTGTCCATGCCCACTGTGGCTGTCTCCCACGCTGGAGGCTGGCTCCCGGTGTTCTGTTTTCAGCCTGTGTCCACAAGGCACGTTCCCTGCAGTCTCGCATTGCTCTTGGCTTTCACTGTGTCATCCATGCCAACTGCAGCTGTGTATCACAGCAGTGTCAGTTTCCTGGTGCCCTGTATTCGGTCCACTCATGCAAGCAGCACTGCCTGTGATCTTGTGCTCATGCTGGAGTACTGTATTATGTCTGTTCCCTCTGCAGCAGCCCCTTGTGGTAGAGATTGCCATCAGGTGTTCTGTATTAGGTCTGCTCCCATGAATCACAGTCTCTCAGGTCATTGACACCTGTGTGCTCACTGTGGCTGTTTCCCACAGCAGTGACCGCTGCCTCATGCTCCGTATGTGGTCAGATGCTGTCATTTACACCTGCAGTTGTCCGAGGTTATCACTGGAGCTGGGAATTTTTTCTGGTGTTTTCACAGCAGTTCAAACACTGGATTCCATGCAGTGTTGCGTCAGTATTCTGCTTCCTGATTGATTAGGTTTCCCGCCATCTTTATTTCAATCAATTCATTGATGAGACTATTCAAGAATCTGGGGGTTTGGGACAGGATCCTGGTTTTATCATTATTCATGGTGTGTTCTTGGTCCAGGCAGAATTCTGCTATTTCTGAATTTTGTGGCCTGCACTAGCCTAGTATGTCTTTGATGTTCCTTACACATTACACCCACTTTTCTTGCAGTTTGACTGATATAAGACATACTGCCGTTACAGGGTACACAGTAAATCCTCAATTTTCTTAATCCCAGACCGTCCTTGACTGTTCCAAAAAGAGCTCTGATTTTTTTGGTTGAGTTGAACACTGAAAATGCTTATCTTACCACTCAACTTTTTCAGTAATGTTCTATGTCAGGCTATGACTATGATATCGTCATTCAGCAAGTGGGCACTGTGAAAGCTACCTCTCAGGACACTACGTATGAGTTCTCCATTTTCTGTTTAATTTTATTGTAGCCACGCAAACAAAACTCTGGTTGGGAAGAATGCCGATCATCGTGAATTATATATGATGAGTGAATGTGAAAATACATACCTGCGCCTGATTATGAAGAAGGTTATGGTGAAGTACAATCCTGTTCATAATACAGAAGGATTCATTTCCAGGACTGTAATTAAAGAGAACATCTTCTTCTGTCAACAGCGGTGAGCATTTCTATTTATCTGTGCTGACTGTCCTATCAGAATCAAAATTTTTTTATTGGTAAATATAATTGTATTGTTGGAACAATATCTCTGTTAACCTATGCTAAGCAGTTGTTTTTAGAAGTATTAATGCACTGCTACTAGGAAATTCTTCAACATATCATTTTTCTTTTATCTGTATCTTTGACTAATAAAACCTTTAATCTGTAGATTAGATGCACTTTTTGTTCCAGCTGATCCATAGTGAGGAAACAAGAATAGACAATATATGTTTACAAAATAGGAAAAGAGATGCTGATGTACTTCCACAGATCCCAAGTAAAATTGCCCTCGTGGATGTGTAATCGTTCTAAAAAACAAAATCTTAAGCATATTCACATTTAAAAAGATGTAAAGCTTGTCACCAGATATTACATGTTCGATATTCTTAAGTGCATATGATAATTCTTAGACTATTGTAGCCATACATCACCAAATAAAAAGTAAAATAAAGAAAATTTTACAGCAGTTATTTACAATGATCATACTACTGCACAAAATTTGTACAGAAGTCAGATTGTACACAATATTCACATTATGTGGTATTGTTAAAAGCATACATGCATCTATTGGTTCTGCTAAGAAATTTGTTAACGTAGTAGAAGGAGCTGGCCTCCAATAAATCTTTTAGATTCATCTCCAACTGAACTTTACTTTTAGTTAAGCATTTTATGGCTGCTTGCATGTCATTGAAAATATGTATCCTGAAGAGTGAGCACCTTTCTGAACCAAAGTAAGTGACATTAAACATTTGTGAAAGATATTCTTATTTTAGAATAAATTATGTTCACATTGATACAATATTATAGTTTTGGAAATCAACCACAAGTGCACATCAACCCCCCCCCCCCCCCCTCTTCTCCCCCTTATTGCCTTGGAGTGGTGGACAGCTCAGCTCCTTTCACTTTGAAGCAAATTTTTTAAAATGGTTTAGTAAAACCACTCATTTACAAGTTTCAAGTAACTTCAATAAAAAAAAAAAAATTAAACAATGGAAAACCCACGATGAAATATAACAATATTATGAGAAGGAAAGTTGCTACTCACCATGTAGCAGAGATGCTGAGTCACAGATAGGCACAACAAAAAGCCTGCTGTAAAGTAAGCTTTCGGTCATTAAAGCCTTTGTCAACGATAGATGACACACACACACACACACACACACACACAATTGCAGTCTCAGGCAACTGAATCCACACAGTGTGGTTTCAGTAAAAAAAGCAGTCCAAAATCAAATGAAAGGCCCGGACATAACTTCTTTTAAGAAAAATATGCAAAACATGGTGATTTTCTGTTATTGCATGAATGATGGAAGCAATGAGGGAATTGCATTCAGTGACATTACCTGTATGAAGATATGTGGCAGCAGAATTTTTATGACATGATACAGAATAATGTTTGCAGTTAAATTTTAGCTGTGTTGTCAGGTCCCAGGCTACATGAGACCTCGAAATCAGGATGTAGCCGTGCAGTCCGAGGTACTTAGCCACGATTCGCATGGCTTCCCCCATTGGAGGTTTGAGTTCTCACTCCTGCATGGATGTGCGTTGTCTTTACCGTAAGTTAGTTTACGTTAGATCAAGTAGTGTGTAAGCCTAGAGACCGATGAGCTCAGCAGTTTGGTCCCATAGAAACTTACCACCACCAATGTTTGCCAGGATAATCACATGAATATAAGTCTTTAATTTCTGAAGAGCAGAGACACTTTGCATCTGCTCTTCAGAAATTAAAGACATATATTCATGTGATTATCCTGGCAAACATTAGTGGGGGTAAGTTCCTATGGGACCAAACTGCTGAGCTCATTGGTCCCTAGGCTTAACACTACTTGATCTAACGCAAACAAACGTATGCTAAAGACAACACACATCCATGCATGAGGGAGAACTCGAACCTCCAATGGGGGAAGCCACGCGAACCGTGGCTAAGTGCCTCGGACTGCGCGGCTACCCCACACGGCTGCTAAAATTGGTATTATTATTGCCATTATTATTATTATTGTTACTTGAATATCACTATTCTTGCATTTTATGTTAATCTTCAGCTCATTAAAGATTTTCAATTTACATTCTACATTTCTATCAAATGGTAATTATATAACAGCAATATTTTATTTTTTTATTGTATGCTGTGTGTGTTTCTTTGTCTTAAAAGTCACCATACCATTCAGTTATTTCAAACAACTCTTATCCAATTTTTTTCATTAGGTATGATTCAAGAACTGGAAAGTTAATGGTATTACCTGATGAACTGTCACTAACTGGTGAAGGATGTGGGTATGTTTATTATCATAGTTTTTTTATTTTTTTATTTTAGAATTCATTTTGTTAAAGTTTCTACTGCATTTCATAATCTGCCATCATAGTGTGAAAGCATCAAGGGTATAACAAAGACTGACCAAATAGGACTGACTGTCAATGTATCCCCCCCCCCCAAAAAAAAAACCTACCTTCAAGAACTTCATGAATTTATTCGAAAGAAAACTCTTATTAAACCAATATATAATTTTCAGTGGCAGAAACTAACAACAAGAATTTTTAAATTGCATACATTCAGAAATATATGAAACTGATAAAAATAAAAACTGACTCATATTCTGTTGGAATGGAAGCATCAAAACAAATGCTTTAAAAAGTTGTGTGGTATTTGGAATTAGCCTAGTGTAAGCTTCTCAGTTACATTAACTGAGATTCAATTGAAAGTTAAACTTTTTACGAGAGGGTGTCTCGTTGAAATCTGTTTCTAATTAGAGTAACTGTTAACTTCACTAAGCCTTAGGACCATCTACTTCTTCAGGGGGAAAGAGGTATCTGTTATCTTTTGCACAGCTTTGTAAGTGTGTGTGGCCAAGAACCACCTGCCAACTTAAATGAATTGCCACTGCCAAATATTATCCAACAGCAAAGTTTGCTCCACAGTGACAGAACATGCTGATGAGTGCAATGTACTAGACCATAGCAACGGCTTTATTCCATTTATCTGCACTCATTTTTCTCCTATCAGCATCCTTCTTCCTCTGTTCTACCTCATACTCTCTAGCCCTTCTGCTCCTCCTGCCCAGTATGACCCCACAACACCACTTAATGCATTGCTCCATGCCTGCCACAGAATAGGCTCACCAGTGACACATTCTATGTCCAAATTAAACTCCTGCTTCATTGTAACTGCTTAAGAGCCACTGTAATTACAGAATGCAAAAAAGATTAAGGAGGCTCATAATCCAAGTAAAGTGGCTTGAGGTCTGGTAAAAGAGTGCAACAAGAAACCTACTTCTGCCTTAGCTTCCCGTAGTCCTGATGTCTTCAGTCAGTACTTTGTTAGAATAGTGAAAAATACTGTAAGTGGAATTCCAGACTTAGTCTTAGTGCTGACTAAGTGCTGCCGTTTTATTATTAAAAACTGGAAAGGAGTACTCCCTAGGGACAGTAGGAAAAAATAGTGAATGTAGCTGAGTACGTGTGTGTGTGTGTGTGTGTGTGTGTGTGTGTGTGTGTGTGTGGTTTGTCGTTAATCAGCCCCTGAAGGAGGACATTACACAAAATCTTGTTTTATGTGTCTGTAGACTACTGGGTACCTTGTCTTTAGGGTTGTCTTTGCTTTAATTCTTTCTATTCTTTGTAAACCATCTAGGACCCCTAGCTTCAGACTAACTGTTAGAAAATTAAATACATTATATAAATATTTTATGTTTCCAGAATGAATTTTTCACTTTGCAGCTGAGTGTGCACTACCTTGAAACTTCCTGTCAGATTAAAACTGTGTGCTGGGTCAAGACCCAAACTCAGGACCTTTACCTTTCATGCCCAAGTGCTCTGTACTGAGGTGCCCGGGCAGACTCACAACCTGTCCCCACAGGTTTACTTTCACCAGTACCATGTCTCCTACCTTCCAAACTTTGCAGAAGTTTTCCTGTGTAACTTGCAGGACTAGCACTCCTGGAAGAAAGGATATTGTGGAAATGGGTGGTGTGACACATTGTACCTCACTGGCACAGCACTTGCTCATGAAATGCGAAGGTTGTGAATTTGTGTCTTGGTCTGGAACACAGTTTTCATCTGCCAGGAAGTTTCATTTTTATGTTGGTTTGTATTGATCACAATTACTTTCTGTGGGATAAAAAAAGTAAAAAAATAAAATATAATAATAATAATAATAATAATAATAATAAAAGAAGCTCCCAGAAGCAGAGGAAGAAACAAATCTTCATAGGTTGAGAAGGTACTTGATATTATTTCGTGATTGCAAAATCGAATCAAATTTGCAAAGACTTCGGGACTATGGGCCCACTTATCGGTACGACAGTACAGCTCCTTTCAGCTGGATGCATGTGTTGATTCAGTTGGGAAGGACATCATTAAGCAATTGTATCCTCTCCTGAGCCAAGCTGGCCCACAACTGTTGTAACAGGTCCTTGGTATCCCAGATACTGGCACTGGGAGGGGGTTGACGTCCTGGCCGTTCCCACATAATTTATGTCCTATTGGGTACAGATCTAGCAATCTCAGTGGTCACAAGAGCACTGGAACATAACATAGACAGTTTGTAAAGAAACCTGCTATCTATAAACTAGGACTGTCAATATGTTTAAAAATATTGGGTATCCGATATATCGATATTTGAAAAATATCATTATGGGTCCTCGATATATTGAAAAAAAGTATCATTTTATCAAAGAAAAATATATTGTTGTACTGGCCTATAAAAATATTAGCTGCACATTGTTAATATAACGCTGGTTTTAGAGTTGTATATTTAAGTATTGATTTATTATTAAAAATTCTGTACATCAATAAGCTAGCAGCCTGCCTCTCCTCCTTAGAGCAAGAATTGCACATTCACACTTGGTGATAAACATTTTGCAAACAGTGATAACTGTTTGTACGTGACACAATAAAAAGTGTCCGTTGTTTGTTTTTGTCACATATCGGATTTGTCCAGAACACTTCACATCGACTTCCCTGTTTTTTCATTCCTACCAACACCAACGACCTAGTAGCTGTAGTGTCATAATTGCATGGTGAAGTTAAAAGTGGAAGTTTCTGCTGGTAGCATAGAGTACCAATTACATCAGCATTTCCCCTCATATGTCTCCCCACCAAAAGACCAGTCTTGTCATTTAGATTTTGGTTCATCATTTCAAACTGTTTTTGAAGAATGCTGATGTGAAGAAGTAGCACACTAGTTGCATTAACAATTCTTTTTTTTATTACGCTACTGGTTGTGTGCTATTTCTTCGCATCAGGAATCTTGTAATTGCATTCACATCACACATCACCCCCCCCCCCCCCCCCCTCCTCCCTGTTCATTCATATTTCTTCCTTGTGCCACCTATACTTGTTTCACACAGTCAAAGGGAAAGACTGGACATGTTGAAAGCACAAAAAGTAATAAGAGACCTTCACACAGTAAAAGTAAAATTATGTTGTACTACAATTTCAAAATTTACTAAAAAATTGCAAATATATATAAAATAAAAATATTGGCCCTCAATATTGCTGTTTTGATATCAATATATCTTGGAAAAAAATATGTATTGACATTTTTTGGAAACGTTATCAACATATCAATATTTTATCAACAGCTCTAGTATGGACAAGTATTGTCCTCCAGAATGAAATTTTCACTCTGCACCATAGTGTGTGCCAATTTGAAACTTCCTGGCAAATTAAAACTGTGTGCCGGACTGTGACTCAAACTTGTAGGAGAGTTTCTGTGAAGTTTGGAAGATAGGAGATGAGGTACTGGCAGAAGTAGGGCTGTGAGGACAGGTTGTGAGTCGTGCTCGGGTAGTTCGGTTGGTAGAGCACTTGCTCTATGTCCCGATTTCAAGTCTCAGTCCAGCACACTGCTTTAATCTGCCAGGAAGTTTCAAGTACTGTCCTGCTGAAAAAATGCACCACAGTGCTGTAACATGATAAGTAACAGACAAGATCACAGGACATGCACAATGTACCATTGTGCCCTTAAAGTTCTTTCAGTTACTGCCAGCCATGACATGAAATCATACTCGGTGACTCTTGCACTGTGATGCAAAGCAAAGAGTAACACCTTTCTACCTTCCTAAAATATTGCAAGATTGGGACATCTGGCCTAGGATGTCGCCGTACTCACCAGTCTGTGGTAGAGCAAAATTATGATGCATTATGAGCTCGGTGCTCAATATGGCGATCCTCCTGTGTGGTGATCAGACGTGGCTGACCGGAACCTTGACAGTGAGTACGCCTGCTCTCACATTCCTGTACAGGCCATTATCATGACTTATATCACAAAAATCTGGATACTGCATGATTAGAGCAGCCAGCCAGCCAAATGGAGATCCACAGTGAGGCCCTTTCAATCTCTGTCAGGTACCGATAATGCTGTCTCACCAGTGTACCTGGCATCTCTGTGTCTTTCACAGTGATCAGTTGACATCTGAAGATGTTCACATGCCTTATACACCATACCAGGCCTGGTAGCAACCCTAAATATAAATGACACTAATGCAATCTAGTGGCCATTCTACTTGTCATAGAAAATTGCAACACTGATCATTTACATACCTGCTGACAGTGTGTACGTGAGTAAAGCTATGTTGATTTCTGACCGTCTTTTCTGGGTATTTTTTTTTATTTGTCACAGATAACAGATTCTTCACCTTTCTTTACAAATAACAGGATTATTATGATTTTCCGTTTTTGATGGAGAAAGATTTGTTCTGGACTCTTCTGGAATAATTATTGAGAACTTTGTACACTGAAATGATCTCATAGAAAACAAAGTGCTAAATGGATACCTTGCTCCCAAAAAAACTTATACCTACAAAATGTGGAAGTAAGTTTGGTTGCATAACTTGCAGGGGCAAGGAGCAAAATCTTTTTGTTAATTTCTCAGCCAAATATGAGTACTAATCAATTTTAAAAATTCAAAAAGCTAACATAATCTACATGAAAAATGTTATCCAGCAAAAATGTAATGAATAAAATTGGATATTATGTACTAATTACAAATTTTCAGACCAAAAATCAGAGTATGGATTTAACAGAAGCCAAAACCGGTAATAATAAACAAATGTTATTGTGATCTCGACGGTTGTTTTGATCAAATATAACAGATATGTCTAATGAACATTTCATGAGTCTCAGCAAATGACTACTACTAAAAAATATTATTTTATATAAATTATATACCTCCTAGTGTTAGGGGAACTGAAAATAGTGACTCATCTTATTGTATGTCATAGTGCTGAACTTGCAGTATTTGTTTGATACAGTGACATGATACTATCTGCCATCAGCTTTAACTCATAATTTGTTTCTTGTAGTACATTTTGTTGTGGGTTATGTTTTGTATTATGTTATATATTTGAGTTGTGCACTGAGTTGTAAATACACATGGTCTTATCTTTTAGGTATCCTGAGTCTTGTACAGGAATCAACCAAACAGAATGGTAAGCTTTCTCCTAGTTTTATTGTAATGTTTTATTAGCTGTTTGTTTTGTGGATTTTAATGAAAGGATCATATAGGGTAATAGATCCAAACATTTAATGTTTTGTTTTTCCTGTGGAGCAATCACATGTAACCAGTTAACAATTTTTGCTTTTTGCATAACAGTATCATTGACTCTTGGGCTCTAGTTTATGTGGTATTGCATGGGATAGATGTCTAATTTTCTGTTGGCACATTCTTATATGTGCTTTGGCAGCATTAGGGAATGACTTTAATCGACAGGCACGTCATTTACATCGAGCAATGTGGTCAGTGCCACATTGCACCAGGGAAAAAAGTATTTCTCAGGTTGTATTGTCAGTTTATATACACATGATCATTCACAGTGTCTGCTCACCAGTTATGAAGAAACGAGTGATGTGAGAAGTTGACAATGTTCCCAGTTTACCTAGATTTTACAGTGTATGCAGTCTGTCAGGCCATGAGAACAATGTGCCAAATTAAATCGCTGACAGATGATTATAAGATAGAGCACTGAATTTGTGCTATTTACAGCTTGCATTTTGTTTAGAGCTGAGCTAGGATTCACAACAATCACTTCTAGAAAAAGTAGATTCTCCAGTGACCAGGGAAGCAAGACATCAGTTTTGCTCTAGTGTTAATATGTAGACAAGAACCGTGGGTGTCACACTCAGGGTGGCATACACTTTACCTGATAAAAAAATGCGTGCTGTTTATCACCAATTTATGTTTCACAAATTGCCCACACTATTTGACAACATTATCATCATAGAAAGACATTGTGTTTCTGCATGATGCCACACCATTCCATTTTCTACAACTCATACAGCAATATACATCGTAAATGTTTAATGAGTGGCTGATAGGTCGAAGAGGTGCAGTAGTCATGTTACAGAATAATATGGAAAAAAGTGCAGGTGACTCCTGTATATAAGAATGGTAGAAGAACGTTACTGCAAAATTACATACCAATACCCTTAAAATTGGTTTGCTGTAGAATTAATGAACATATTTTCAGTTTGAAAACAATAAATTTCCTTGAGACGGAAAAACTTCTGTCCACAGATCAGCACGATTTTAGATAGCATTGTTCATGCGAAACTCAGCTTACCTTTTTTTTCACATCATATTCTGCAAACCTCGGATGAAGGGCAATGGGCAGATTTCATATTTCTAGATTTCTGAAAATCACTGACATAGTGCACGAGATTGTGAAATAGGTTTCCAGATATGTGAGTGGCTCAAAGACTTCTTACATAATAGAACCCAGTGCATTGCCCTCAAGTGTGACAGTTCATCAGAGACAAGGGTATCATCAGGAGTGTGATGGGACCATTTTTATTCTCTATATACAAAACAATCAGTGGACAAGATGAGCAGCATCAGCTCATGTTTACTGATGATGCTGTGGTGTACAGAAAGATGTCATTGTTGAGTGACTGTAGGAGGATACAAGATGACATAGACACAATTTTTAGTTGGTGTGTTGAATGGCAGGCAGCACTAAATGTAGAAAAATGTAAGTTAATGCAGACGAGTAGGAAAAACAATCATGTAATGTTCAAATACAGCATTATTAGAGTGCTGCATCACATATTCACATTGATTAAATATCTGGGTGTAACATTGCAGAGTGATATGAAACGAAACAAGGATTTAAGAATGGTAGCAGAGGAGGCAGAGGGTTGACTTTGCTTTATTGGGAGAGTTCTAGGTAAGTGTAGCTCTTCTATAAAGGAGACAACGTATAGAACACTAGTGCAACCCATTATTGACTATTTGTTGAGTGTTTGGATTCCCCACCAGGATGGATAACAGAAAGATATTGAAGCAATTCAGAAGCAGGCTGCTAGATTCGTTACTAGTAGATTAAATGAAAACGCAAATGTTACAGAGCTCAAATGAGAGTCCCTGGAGGGAAGGCAAAGTTCTTTTCGAGGAACACTATTCAGAAAATTTAGAGAACTGGCATTTGAAGCAGACTGCAGAATGATTCTGCTGTTGCCAACGTACATTTTGTGTAATGACTAAGAAGATAAGATGTAAGAAATTAAGACTCATACAGAGGCGTGTAGACTGTCCTTTTTCTCTCACTTCATTTGTGAGTGGAACAGAAAAGAAAATGACTAGTAGTGGTACCAGGTACCCTCCACCATGCATTGTACAATGGCTTGTGGAGTATGCATGTAAAAGTAGATGTTGACATAGAATGTGATCAACACATATGATCACATCTGAGGGCAACCAGGTGTGATGGCAAAGTTTTTGATTTGTTGAGAATGAGGGCTGAATGATGTGTAAGAATGAATGAAACTACACTGAGAACCTCTTACAGTGTCAACAGACAGATGGCTGTCATAGAATAGAATGGATCACATGGCTACAAGTATTTTAGAAAGGGGGGGATATGGAAAATGTTCTAACAGGGAAAACTCCCCATCATACCCTCCCTCAGATTTAGTGGTAAGAGAGCCCAGTTGACAACCCATCAAAAACTGAACACAGATCAAGCATGAAAAAAGGAAGAAGGTGTACTAAACTACTTGTGTATCCTGCAGAGCATTAGCGATGTACATGTGTCTTATGATAGGAATTGCTTATTGATGCACCTAACTTGTATGCCTGGTGAGTGAGTGAGGTGTGCCTCCATGCCCGATTTAGGTTTTTGTATGAATGTGAAAGTGATCACTTCCAAGGAAATGATGAAAACATAATAGTTTGTTACATAAGATGCAACAAATGAAAGCAACAGTTTCACAGTCACACAGTTTTCCCTGTGCTCTGACAAAACATACGTTTTTAACATTTTCGAAGCTATGTTCAGGTTTGGACATTTTGACTCCTGAACATAGTTTGTATCCATTTATTTGTTGCATTCATTTCTGTGAGATGTGGTATCTCACCTGCTATCACTATTCATCACATTACATGAGACGGTAATGTATTCTTACCACATGACTCACATTCTATAACTGCCAAGACTACAGAAAGAGAACAAACATTTCAGTGACCAGATGGACAGTTAGTAATTTGGTGAAATAAAATAAAATAAAAATAAAGGGCATGAGGGATTTCTTAACCCAGGTCATCTGCTCTGAAGTCCAACACCATGACAACTTAACCATGGCACTGAACTCTACTACTGCCCTCAGTGTTGCTCTTATTAACATGGACCATTCACTGTTTCTGCTTTTCTTTTTTTTCATATTTCAGTACACCTTCTTCCTGTTTTCATGCTTGCTCTGCTTTCAAGCAATGGAAATCCAGGATGGAATATAACAATAAAATGAAAAGGATAGTTGCTACTCACCATATAGCGGAGATGCTAAGTCGCAGAGAGGCACAACAAAAAGCCTGTCACACAATCAGTTTTTGACCAATGAGGCCTTTATCAAAATTAGACAACACACACACACACACACACACACACACACACACACACAGGCACACATGCACATACACATGCAAATGCTGGCTCCAGTTGCCAGAGACTATGGTCATGTGTGTGTGAGTTGCATTTGTGTGAGTGTGAGCATGTGTGTATGTTGGCCAAAAGATAACTTTCAGACAGTCTTTTTGTTGTGCCTTTCTGCGACTCAACATCTCCACTATATGGTGAGGAACAACTATCCTTTTCATTGTATTGATTTGTGTTCAGTTTTTGGTGGGCTATTCGCTGGACCATCTTACCTCTCAATCTGAAATGCATTTTCAGTGCCATTGTGTTCTTAGCACTCTGTTGAGTGTCTTTAGACTTGTTGTAAGAGACAGTTAAGGAGACAATGTTTCAAACTTTCATTACTACAAGGTGCACATTGTTTATGCCAAACAGTGCCTGTGCCAGAAGTTCTGAATGCTATTTTAGTGTAGACAGCTGACTTCGTTGATTTTAAGGATGAAACATTTTTGTCAGTGCAAGTTGTGTATGTATGCATGCACATTTGAATGTGCAAAATCTCCAAATGCAATATGGTTAAAGTGTCTCACACTCATCCATCTCAAATAGCTATTAAAAATTCTTGCTCTGAAACACAAGGATGAAAAAAATGTCAATGTATTCAAAAGAGGAACCATGGCACATGTGCACATGTTGTACTTCACCTGAAAGACCAGCTGTCTGCATGAATTACAAAACAGGAAGACCTGTTCACAATGTTGCCATTTCTCCCTCAACAGGGAATTTTGCAATAAACTTTGCAATGTCTGACTCCAAGAATGGAGTTGTATCGAGTGGAAGTCAGTACAGATATATTTCTTTCATGAATTAGTTTTGTTATTCCCTTGTAAAAAATGTAAAAGATATGAGAAATGGTTTTTGCTGACTGCAGTTCAACTAGTTAAAATGTTTTGCTGTATTTCTGTACTTGTGTAACATAAATAAAATGTAGTGTCTCTGTATTAATGGCACTTAGAACCAGTCAATTTGCTTGTGTTGCACTATTTTTTGTAGTAAAAAGTGGACACCATAATTCCATGGAATCAGAATACCTTTTCAGTTTTCTGAATGAAAATAAATTTTGTACAAAAAGACATACATTGTTTTTTGATTCTCTTCACAGATGTTAGATCTGATACTTCATATGTGTTTTTTGATTCTCTTCACAGATGTTGGATCTGATACTTCATATGTTTCTGGATTTATGTTTATAGCACTTTTTTTCTCTAGTGTCACCATTACTATAAGGACCATTTGATAAGATTGCTAAAAAAGGAATAAAAAATGTTTGTTTTGTAAACAGCTCACAGTACTTCTGACCATAGTCTCCTTTGAGGGATATGCACTCGGTCTAGTCATCTTCCAGCTTTTTCATCCCATTGTAAAAGAAGGTTCTGTCAAACTCTGCAAAATACTTGTTATTGCAACTATCACTTCCTCACTTGATGAAAATTTCTTCCCAGTAAGTCAGTGTTTCAAATCAGCGAGGAGGACAAAGTCATTTGGGGCTAAGTCTGGTGAATAGGGAGGATGAGGAAACAATTCAAAGCTCAGTTTGCACACTTTCCCCATTGTTATTGCTGATGTTTAGGATGGTACACTTTCCTGGTGAAAGAGCACCTTTTTGCATGGTAACTTGGGTCTTTTCTCAGTCAAAGAAAGTTTCAAATGATCCAACAATGAAGCATAGTAGGGTCCATTTCTGATTCTGCCTTCTTGCAAACAATCTGTGAGGATTATTCCTTTGAAGTCCCAAAAACAGTGATCATCACCTTACCAGCTGACAAAATGGTATTTGCCTTGAGAGTGCTTTCACCAGCCTTTGTCCAATGTTTCATGTTGTATAATGATCCAAGTACCAACAACAGCCACAAACTGGCACAAAAAGTTTTGCAGATTGTGATTAAACATTGCCAGACATACACAGCTTCTTCATAGCCAGTTCTCCATGCAGCGCATTATGTATTTGCTCAGTTGAGATGTCTACGGTCTCAGCAATCTCATGAATCTTTAGTCGGTGATCCTGTATTAGCATATCATGGATTTTGCCAATGGTTTCCTTTGTGGTGACTCTGTTGGATGGCCAAAGTGCACCTTGTTTTCAGTACTTGTCTGACTATATTTAAATTCATTAATTCAAAAGTAAATGGACTTTGATGATGATGGAGAGGCCATGTGAACTTCATCCAATTGTGTTTCGATTTGTGCGGCAGTCCAACTCTTCAAATGAAAATGTTTAACAACAGTGTCTGCAGCTTGTGGTCGTGCGGTAGCGTTCTCGCTTCCCATGCCCGGGTTCCCGGGTTCGATTCCCAGTGGGGTCAGGGATTTTCTCTGCCTCGTGATGACTGAGTGTTGTGTGATGTCCTTAGGTTGGTTAGGTTTAAGTAGTTCTAAGTTCTAGGGGACTGATGACCATAGATGTTAAGTCCCATAGTGCTCAGAGCCATTTAACAACAGCATGAAACTTGTTTATCTCCTCTTTCAATCACAGTCAACATATTGACCAATTTAGACAGCAGTCAACAGTGAACTGTTCACTGTACATTTCTTAAATTTTTATATGATCCTTGGAATAATCAAGCTTAGCAACCTTGAAGGCACAACAAAAATGCTCCATTCTTTCATGGAAATTTACCAGATTTATGAAACCATCCTGTTGTATCATTTAAGAATATAGGACACTTTTATTGTTTTTATTTTTTTAAATATTTTAAACACATTGTATATGAATCAGACTGTTGTAAGATTTGTATTCCAAAACTAAGGTGAATAAACTCATTATAGAATTTTGAACTGTAGACAAGCAAGATATTTTATGTTAGTGCTACAGAGGGGAACATAATTCTTAAACATATTATGTAAAAATAAAGTGCATGTATTTTGTTTATACACTCATGATCAGAAAAAAAACAGAACATCTTGAATGACTAGAGATAGGATGTTCATATTCGCAGTACATATGCATTAGTACATTCTGTGGAAATGATTAGCATTTGAACCATGTCAGCCCATGGATTCAACGTCAACATCAATATCATGATGCAACACCACGGAGCAGTGTGACTTGAGCAGATGTGCAGGACGCCTCACAGATGTATGGGAGAACTGTACTGTCATATCTGTGAGTCTGAAAGAGGGCACATTATTGGCATTAGAGATGTGATGCATCCATCGAGGAAATTGCTGCTCATGTTGGATGAGGTGTTTCTGCAGTGCAGCGGGTGGTGCAGAATGGTTCATGGGAGACTGTAGAACACTACGAGATGAGTCAGGTCGCACCACCCACACTACCTTCGAGGAGATCAACCCCTTATCTGAATGGCATTGCAGGACAGATCTGCATCCTCCTGTGCTCTGGTGTAACAGTAGAACAGTGTAGCCCATCATACACTATTGGGGGTGTCAGTCTGTCGTCATTTATTACAGCGTGCATTACATGCAAGTCATCCATTTCTCTGCCTACTGTTGAAAAATGTACAGAAATGTGCTAGACGGCAATGGTGTATGGAACAATGTCACTGGGAACAGGAATGGCATCAGATAGTGTTGGCTGATGAATCCAGGTTCTGTTTGCCACATTTTGGTTTGCCACAGATGGAGGGGTGGCATCACAGTGACTGCATTTGCACGAGACATACAGCACTAACTCAAGGCCTTATGGTGTGGGATGATATTGGGTACAACCACAAATTGCAGATGGTGCATGTCCATGGCATTGTAACCAGTGTGACCTACGTGAATGACATCCTGCAACACATAGCCATACCCTTCCTGCACAACATCAAAGACGCCATTTTGCAGCAAGACAATGTATGAGCACATGTTGCTGCACGAACACGTGCCTTCTTGGTGTCACAGGATTTTAGCCTTTTGTCCTGGCCTGTCAGATGAACAGACTTGTTGCAAATAGGACATGTGTGGGATATGGTAAAATGATGGGCACAGTGCTGTGACCCAGTGCCAAGCACCATATGTGACCTTTGGAACCAGGTGAATGCAGCATGGATGGCTATACCACAGGACACAATTTGCACCTTACGTGCATCGATGCCCTCACACGTGGAACAAGTTATCAGGGCCCATTGAGGACCCTGTGCCTACTAGGCAACAGGACACATGCAACTGCTCTTTTAGACAATATTTTCTCAAATATGGAGAATGGTATCACTGAGCCACTAAACGTAAACTTAGGTCTTTCGGATCACAATACACTATTAACATACATAAATTACTCTATCCCCAAGGCAGTAAAATATAAGTGGGGATACAAAAGGCACTTCTATACAGAAAAAGTAAATACTTTCATCCAGTTGTTAGCTAATGAAACCTGGGAAGATGTCTTTGCACAAACTACAACCGAGGAATCTTTCAATGCTTTTTCTAGTACATTCATGTCCCTATTTGAGATGTGTTTCCCAAAAAAGCTCACAAAGATCAATGTCATGCCTAGGAACACAAGCCAGTGGATAACACCTGCTATTAGAGTATCTAGTCAAACACTAAAACATATAAGTCAACTCAAAAAAAGATAACAAAGATGAACACTTCACAGATTATGTTCAGACATACAAGAAAATTTACAGGAAGGTGATCAAAAAAGCCAAGACAATGCACAATGACAGTGTAATTGCTGGGTCAGCAAACAAATCAAAAGCTATATGGAATGTAGTAAAAAAAGAAATAGGCCCAAGCAAAAATGTTAGAAGTCCAGATGACTTTGTTTTAAAAGATGATCAAAGTGTGCTAGTCAGAAATTGTACTTTAGCAAATTACGTTAATGACTACTTCGTAAATAGTCCAATCAATCTGCAAAAAAATTGTCCTAAGATTAGCAGAACATCAATCCCAGAAGAACAAAGTGTTAATTCATTATTGCTACCTCCCACAAACAAATTGGAAGTTAATCAAATAATAAAAACAATGAAGAATAAAATGTCCTCAGGGATTGACGAGATACCTTGCTCAGTCACGATGAGATGTGCTAGTGTCATATCAGACCCACTCTCACACATCATAAACATATCATTTTCAGAAGGTGTCTTTCCACAACGATTAAAAATTGCAAAAGTAAAACCATTGTATAAAAAGGGCAATATACATGAAGTGGGAAACTATAGACCAATTGCTTTATTATCGGTATTTTCAAAAGTAATAGAGACAGTCATGAAAAACAGAATTACAAATTACCTCGAGAAATTCAATCTATTGTCTGTAAACCAACACGGCTTCCGCAAAGGAATGAGTACAGAGTCAGCCATCACCCAATTCATTGAAAATATTGTAACGGGGCTAGATAAGAACAACAGTGCAATAGGAATAAATTGGACCTCTCAAAGGCATTCGAAACTGTCCAACATGATATCCTGCTAGACAAATTAGAATATGTCGGTATACGAGGAGTAGCTAAAAAGTGGTTTCAGTCATATCTCCATAATAGGAAACAGGTAGTAGAAATTGCAACAACAAACAGTAAAAACCAAAGTATTGTTTACAGATCGGATATTCAGACTGTGCCAATAGGGGTACTGCAGGGGAGTGTTCTAGGACCTCTCCTATTTCTTCTTTACATAAATGATATCAAGATTCCAGTAAATGGTACTCATATAACCCTGTTTGCGGATGACACAAACATTGTAGTAACCGACATAAACCGGGTATTGCCAACATCTGCAACCAGAGTTATAGAATATTTGCAAAATTGGTTTGAAGTGAACAAATTAACCATAAATATCTCTAAAACTAATTATATCCATTACAGGAAAGCAAAGTCACACTCTGATCTAGATCTCAGACTACAAAATAAAGAAATTGTGAGAGTTGCTACCACAAAATTCTTAGGTGTACATATAGATGAAAATTTAGACTGGAAATCCCATATCCTGTATCTCTCACATAAGTTAAGCTCTGCTTGCTTTGCTTTACGCGTTATTAGCTTTGTATGTAGTAGGGAATGTAGGAGAGCTGTTTACTTTGCTTATATACATTCTGCTATTACCTATGGCCTCATCCTCTGGGGTCATAGTAAGAAAAATTTCAAAACCATCTTCACTCTACAAAAAACGAGCTGTTAGAATAATTACCAACAGTTCAAGGCTAACTCCTTCAAAGCAATTATTTAATCAGCTGAATATTCTACCCCTACCGTGCCTCTATATACAGAAAAGCGTAATTAATGTAAAACGAAATATTAACAATTTCCAATCAAACTCGGATCTACATACTTACAACACAAGAAAGTGCAATGACATTCATATAAAAAGAGTTAACAAGACTTTGGTGCAGAAACAAACAAACATACAAGGAAGTAGATTGTATAACAAACTACCGGTAAAGATAAAGGAAATAAAAAAATTGTCTTCATTTAAAGAAGCAGTATTCAAATTTTTAATGACCAACTGCTATTATAGTGTAAAAGAATACCTGGAATAGCTCCATACTAAACAATTATATTTATGTACTCTGTGCCAATAGTAATTTTTATCTGACTGTTGCTATGATCTAAATAAATAATATGTACAAAAGTGCTAGAATTGTATGTGTTATATCTAAATATCAACTGTGTATTCCATGTAAAAAGTCTTTCTCATACATCAATGTAAATAATCAAAGTTGTGAATGGTATTTCAGTGTGGTCTGATGTTACGTAGTCTACTATACACATCTGTATTTTGTATAGTATTGTTCACCCTATATGTGTGTATATATATATACTATGTATTTTTTTGATGAAATCTATGCAATGTAAATTGTCTCTGGATGAATAAGCTACTACTACTACTACTACTACTACTGAGGTGACTGAAATGCTAATCATTTCTGCAGAACATACTAATGTACATCTCCTGTGAATATGTACATCCTACCTCTAGATGTTCAAGGTGTTCTGTTTTTTTTCTGAACATGAGTGTATTATTATTATTATTATTATTATTATTAGTGTTGTTATTATTACATTTACATTAGGGTTGAAGAAACACAAAGTACAGCAAACTGCAATGAGTGGGAGTTAAGTACCATTTGTAGCAGAATGTGCAAAATTTGTGTCACTTGCACAAAATGGTGCCGAGCTTGTGCCATAGAAGACATGTCAGAAATTCTGTGGCAAGGTCCAGTAACTAAAGAGGAAGGGACTTTAAAATATTTCAGGTATGTTGCAGCTGTTGTTAACTGTACACTTTAATTTAATGTGTTTTGTATTCCCTTAAAGCTTTAAACTTGTGATGATAAAATATGATGAGCAATTTGTGTACTGTTTTATCTCTTTAACAAATTAACACTTATAGTACAAGGTGTTAATTCCAGCCACATCAGAACCTCTCCACAGTAAATTAAAATTTTTTTGGAAAGTGTTATGAAGTTGTCCTCTGACAGTCATGCAGAGTTGAGTTTAAACTCATGAATATCCTAAATCACTGTGGCAAGGACAGGCAGCTAGTCTGGTTTCTTTATACTGTAAGCTTAGCATTTCCTTACTGTGTCATTTATTTACCTAATCACAACTGTCACAAGAAGAATTTATAAAAAGTGGTGAAATCCTCCGAGGAACAAATTGAATAGGGACAGATATCCAGTTTGGTGCTGAAAATATGTGTTTTATTACCGACATATTGCAAATGTGTTGGAAAACTATAAAAATATTAATGTGTGGTGGAAATTATAGCAAAGTTGTAACCTCCACATGTGTCACTTTTCTTCTCCCAGTCTGTTCACTGAGTTGATTCCACAAATCTTTTTGGTTACTTGCATTTAATTAATAGTGAATGTCATTGGAGAATGAAGGTGTTATCAATGTACAAATTGTTAGTCTCTGAAGTTTGTACATTAATGAATGTCCCAGATTATTTCATTTACATGACATGGAAAAGAATACTTATTCATACATATTATAAAAATCTATGTATGTATATATTAATACCAACCTATCTGAACTCCGGAGATGGGAAGTTGCTCTTCAATATATCCTCTCTTCCCGTTACCCACCAGGCCTCAATCTCCACTAATTTCAAGTTGCCGCCACTCATACCTCACCTGTCATTCAACAACATCTTTGCCTCTGCACTTCCGCCTCGACTGACATCTCTGCCCTAACTCTTTGTCTTTAAATATGTCTGCTTGTGTCTGTATATGTGTGGATGGATATGTCTGTGTGTGTGTGTGTGTGTGTGTGTGTGTGTGTGTGTGTGTGTGTGTGTCATTGTATACCCGTCCTTTTTTCCCCCTAAGGTAAGTCTTTCCACTCCCGGGATTGGAATGACTCCTTACCCTCTCCCTTAAAACCCACATCCTTTCGTCTTTCCCTCTCCTTCCCTCTTTCCTGATGAGGCAACAGTTTGTTGCGAATGCTTAAATTTTATGTGTATGTTTGTGTTTGTTTGTGTGTCTTTCGACCTGCCAGCGCTTTCGTTTGGTAAGTCACATCATCTCTGTTTTTTGAAAAATATGTATGTATATATCTACACTGAAATGGCAAAGAAACTGGTACAGGCATACATATTCAAATACAGAGATACGTAAACAGGCAGAACATGGCACTGCGGTTAGCAATGCCTATATAAGACAACAAATGTCTGGTGCAGTTGTTGGATCAGTTATTGCTGCTATAATGGCTGGTTATCAAAATTTAAGTAAGTTTGAATGTGGTGTTCCAGTAGGACAATGCGACACCACACATGACAAAAATTGCTACAGAGTGACTCCAGGAACACTTTTCTGAATTTAAACACTTCCACTGGCCACAAAACTCCCCAGACATGAACATTATTGGCCATATCTGGTATGCCTTGCAACATGCTGTTCAGAAGAGATCTCCACCCCGTCGTACTCTTACAGATTAATGGACAGTCCTGCAGGATTCACATTGTCAATTCCCTCCAGCATTACTTCTGACATTAGTTGAGTCCATGCCATGTCATGTTGTGACACTTCTGTGTGCTCATCGGGGCCCTACATGATATTAGGCAGGTGTACCAGTTTCTTTGGCTCTTCAGTGTATGTTTCACATCTCCTCCTAACCCATTATACTGATTTCAGCCAGACTTGGTAGACATATCATTTGCTACCTGGAAAGAATCACTAGGGGGTAAGAACCACACACATACCAAAGGGTTGAGGGTGGACTTGAAGAAGCAGTGTAGCCCCTAATGCGAGAATTCCCATAATTTAGCTATCCAATATTTGTTAAGGAGAGCACTTAGTGATTTGCAACACATAATTTCAAACTATTGTGAAACTTTTTCTTGCTGACAACCCCCACAAAATGATGAAAGGAAAAGATGTTATCACTTACTACATTTTAGTTGTTCATGCAGTAAAACTGCCACATGAAGAAAAACATTTTAATTTATTTCTTGTTTACTATGAACACTGTATGATGCATCGTTCAGGAGATGTGATGTCATACACACTGTGATGTGTGAAAAACTGATGCATCATCCAAGACAATTAAATTTATTACTTCATTTCTACTAATTCTATTAGCAACATTTTTCAAAGACAGTATTCATGTATGCCGCTAAATGTACACACAAAAATATATCATCAGCACATAGGTAATGAGATACAATATCAAATACTGATACGCATGAGAAAAATGCCACATCATGCATAATGCTTTAATTTATGACCTCTTTGTCATTTACTATTTATGACACATTTTGCAGTATTCATATGTGTTGCTGAATGTACCTACAAAAAGTGTCATATTTCAGGAGATATTACATCAATACTGAGATGCACAAAAAACTATGACAGCATGTATGACATTTTAATTTATTACTTCTTTGCTACTAACTAAAATCACTACAGATTTTGCAGAAAGCATCTAAATATGCTGTTGGATGTACCAACAGTGTATCATTGTATGACAGATAGTTCAGGAGATATCACATCATAAACGGTGAGATGTCTGAATGACTGCTGCTGCATCATGCATGAGATTTTAATTTATTACTTCTTTACTACCAATTCTATTCACAACACATTTTGCAGTACCACTGGATGTACATGCAAAAGCATATCATTTACAGCAGATAGTTATGGAAATACGATGTCATAAACATTAAACTGTGTGAAAAGGTGATGTTTGCTAGAGATACATGTGAAATATCTGTACAAATATGTTTGCTAGAGATACATGTGAAATATCTGTACAAATATGTCTGAAATATGTTAAATACATGTGAAATATGTTTGGTGTGTGTATGTGGGCAAAGCCATGGATAGAAAGCTCATCCTAAACCCATCAAACAATTTCAACAAAATTTGCTATACATGTTAGTTACAATCTGAAAAAAATACTGTGGGAGTAAGAACCACCAAAATCCTATTGAGGTGAGCATGATGATATGGAGAGAGAAGGGGAAGACTGGAAAGTTGCACACATCATATCAATATTGAAGAAACTCAGTAGGAATAATCCACTACGTTACATGCCCATATCATTAACGTCGATAAGCAGCAGGGATTTTGGAACATGTATTGTGTTCAAACATTATGTATTACCTTGAAGAGAATGGTCTATTAACACACAGTCAACACAGAATTAGAAAACATCATTCTTGTGAAACAAAAATAGCTTTTTACACACAGAAAGTGCTGAGTGCTATTGACAAGGGATTTAAAGTTGATTCTGTATTTCTAGATTTCCAAAGGGCTTGTGATACTGTACCACACAACCAGTTTGTAGTGAAATTATGTGCTTGTGGAATATTGTCTCAGTTATGTGACTGGATTCATGATTTCCTGTCAGAGAGGTCACAGTTTGTGGTAACTGATGGAAAGTCACTGAGTAAAACAGAAGTGATTTTTGATGTTCGCCAAGGTAGTGCTATAGGCCCTTTGATGTTCCTTATCTATATAAACAATTTAGTTGACAATCCAAGCAGCTGTCATAGGTTGTTTGCAGATGATACTGTCAATCATTGACTACTAAAGTCATCAGAGGATAAAAAAAAATTGCAAAAAGATTTAGAAAAGATATCGGTATGGTGCAAAAATTGGCAGTTGACCCTAAATAACGAAAAGTGTGAGGTCATCTGCATGAGTGCTAAAAGGCATCCATTAAACTTTGGTTACACGATACACCAGTCAAATCTAAAGGCTGTAAATTCAACTAAAGACTTAGGAATTACAATTGTTGTTGTTGTTGTTGTGGTCTTCAGTCCCGAGACTGGTTTCATGCAGCTCTCCATGCTACTCTATCCTGTGCAAGCTTCTTCATCTCCCAGTACCTACTGCAGCCGACATCCTTCTGAATGTGCTTAGTGTATTCATCTCTTGGTCTCCCTCTATGATTTTTACCCTCCACGCTGCCCTCCAGTACCAAATTGGTGATCCCTTGATGCCTCAGAAAATGTCCTACCAACCATCCCTTCTTCTAGTCAAGTTGTGCCACAAACTCCTCTTCTCCCCAATTCTATTCAATACCTCCTCATTAGTTATGTGATCTACCCATCTAATCTTCAGCATTCTTCTGTAGCACCACATTTCGAAAGCTTCTATTCTCTTCTAGTCTAAACTATTTACCTTCCATGTTTCACTTCCATACATGGCTACACTCCATACAAATACTTTCAGAAACGACTTCCTGACACTTAAATCAATACTCGATGTTAACAAATTTCTCTTCTTCAGAAATGCTTTCCTTGCCATTGCCAGTCTACATTTTATAACCTCTCGACTTCGACCATCATCAGTTATTTTACTCCCCAAATAGCAAAACTCCTTTACTACTTTAAGTGTCTCATTTCCTAATCTAATTCCCTCAGCATCACATGATTTAATTTGACTGCATTCCATTATCCTTGTTTTGCTTTTGTTGATGTTCATCTTATACCCTCCTTTCAAGACACTGTCCATTCCGTTCAACTGCTAATCCAAGTCCTTTGCTGTCTCTGACACAATTACAGTGTCATTGGCAAACCTCAAAGTTTTTATGTCTTCTCCATGGATTTTAATACCTACTCTGAACTTTTCTTTTGTTTCCTTTACTGCTTGCTCAATATGCAGATTGAACAACATTGGGGAGAGGCTACAACCCTGTCTTACTCCCTTCCCAACCACTGCTTCCCTTTCATGTCGCTCGACTCTTATAACTGCCATCTGGTTTCTGTACAAATTGTAAATAGCCTTTCACTCCCTGTATTTTACCTCTGCCATCTTCAGAATTTGAAAGAGAGTATTCCAGTCAACATTGTCAAAAGCTTTCTCTAAGTCTACAAATACTAGAAATGTAGGTTTGCCTTTCCTTAATCTCTCTTCTAAGATAAGTCATAGGGTCACTATTGCCTCACATGTTCCAACATTTCTACGGAATCCAAACTGATCTTCCCTGAGGTCAGCTTCTACCAGTTTTTCCATTCGTCTGTAAAGAATTCACGTTAGTATTTTGCAACTGTGACTTATTAAATGGATAGTTCCGTAATTTTCACATCTGTCAACACCTGCTTTCTTTGGGATTGGAATTACTATATTCTTCTTGAAGTCTGAGGGAATTTCGCCTGTCTCATACATCTTGCTCACCAGATGGTAGAGTTTTGTTTGGCCTGGCTCTCCCAAAGCTGTCAGTAGTTCTAAGGGAATGTTGTCTACTCCCGGGGCCTTGTTTCGACTGAGGTCTTTCAGTGCTCTGTCAATATCTACACGCAGTATCATATCTCCCATTTCATCTTCATCTACCTCCTCTTCCATTTCCATACTATTGTCCTCAAGAACATCACCCCTGTATAGTCCCTCTATATACTCTTTCCACCTTTCTGCTTTCCCTTCTTTGCTTAGAACTGGGTTTCCACCTGAGCTCTTGATATTCATGCAAGTGGTTCTCTTTTCTCCAAAGGTCTCTTTAATTTTCCTGTAGGCAGTATCTATCTTACCCCTCATGAGATAAGCCTCTACATCCTTACATTTGTCCTCTAGCCATCCCTGCTTAGCCATTTTGCACTTACTGTCGATCTCATTTTTGAGATGTTTGTATTCCTTTTTGCCTGCTTCATTTACTGCATTTTTGTATTTTCTCCTTTTATCAATTAAATTCAGTATCTCTTCTGTTACCCAAGGATTTCTAATAGCCCTTGTCGTTTTACCTACTTGATCCTCTGCTGCCTTTACTATTTCATTCCTCAAAGCTACTCATTCTTCTTCTACTGTGTTTCCTTCCCCCATTCCTGTCAATTGTTCCCTTATGCTCTCCCTGAAATTTTGTGCAATCTCTGGTTCTTTCAGTTTATCCAGGTCCCATCTCCTTAAATTCCCACCTTTTTGCTGTTTCTTCAGTTTTAATCTACAGTTCATAACCAATAGATTGTGGTCAGAGTCCACATCTGCCCCTGGAAATATCTTACAATTTAAAATCTGGTTCCTAAATCTCTGTCTTACCATTATATAATCTATCTGCAACCTTTTAGTATCTCCAGGGTTCTTCCATGTATACAACCTTCTTTCATGATTCTTGAACCAAGTGTTAGCTATGATTAAGTTATGCTCTGTGCAAAATACTAACATACAGCTTCATCTTTCATTTCTTAGCCCCAATCTATATTCACCTACTATGTTTCCTTCTCTTCCTTTTCCTACTGTTGAATTCCAGTCAACCATGACTATTAAATTTTCGTCTCCCTTCACTACCTGAATAATTTCTTTTATCTCATCATACATTTCATCTATTTCTTCATCATCTGCAGAGCTAGTTGGCATATAAACTTGTACTACTGTAGTAGGCGTGGGCTTCATATCTATCTTGGCCACAATAATGCGTTTATTATGCTGTTTGTAGTAACTTACCCGCACTCCTATTTTTTTATTCATTATTAAACCTACTCCTGCATTACCCCTATTTGATTTTGTATTTATAACCCTGTATTCACCTGACCAAAAGTCTTGTTCCTCCTGCCACTGAACTTCACTAATTCCCACTATATCTAACTTCAACCTATCCATTTCCCTTTTTAAATTTTCTAAACTACCTGCCCAATTGAGGGATCCGACATTCCACACTCCGATCTGTAGAACGCCAGTTTTCTTTCTCTTGATAATCGTGTCCTCTTGAGTAGTCCCGCCTGGAGATTTGATTGGGGGACTATTTTACCTCTGGAATATTTTACCCAAGAGGACGCCATCATCATTTAATCATACAGTAAAGCTGCATGCCCTCGGGAAAAATTACGGCTTTGCTTTCAGCCGTTCGCAGTATCACAACAGCAAGGCCATTTTGGTTAGTGTTACAGGGCCAGATCAGTCAATCATCCAGGCTGTCACCCCTGCAACTACTGAAAAGGCTGCTGCCCCTCTTGAGGAACCACATGTTTGTCTGGCCTCTCAACAGATACCCCTCCGTTGTGGTTGCACCTACGGTACGGCTATATGTATCGTTGAGGCATGCAAGCCTTTCCACCAACGGCAAGGTCCATGGTTCATGGGGAGGGGAATTACAATTATGAACAACTTAAATTGTAAGGAACACACAGAAAATGTTGTGGGGAAGATAAACCACAGACTGGATTTTATTAGTAAGACACTTAGAACATGTAACATATGTACTAAAGTGACTGGCTAGACTATGCTTGTCCATCCTCTTTTGGGGTTCTGGTGCTCGGTGTGGGATCCTTAACAGGGATTGACGGAGTCCATCAAGAAAATTCAAAGAAGGGCAACACGCTTTGAATTACCATGAAATGGGGGAGAGAGAATCACTAAATTGATAACAGAATTTGGGGTGGACATTATTAAAACAAAGGTGTTTTTCATTGCAGCAGTATCTTCTCATAAAATTTCAGTGACCAACTATTTCCTCCGAATGAGGAAAAATTTTGTTGCTGCCAACCTACACAGGGAGAAATTACCATCCTCATAAAATAAGGGAAATCAGAGCTCATACGGAAAAGATATAGGTGGTTTTTTTTCTTTTTTTCTTTTTTCTTTTTTTTGTGCACTGTTCGAGATTGGAATAATAGAGAATTATGGCAAAGGTGGTTTGATGAACCCTCTACAAGGCAATTAAATGTGATTTGCAGAGGAACAATATAGATGTAGATGAGGAGGATATGGACAGACAGTGAGCAAGAAGGAGAACATAGACACGATACATGGAGGAGGAGATGGACAAAAGAGGGGGAGAAGGATATGCCAATGGACTAAGAGATGGCTGCACTCTTGGTTCAAAAGAGCATATGCAAATGACAACAACCAAAGGTTAGTAGAGATCAAGGCATCTGTGAAAAGCTCTATGGATGAAGCATACAACAACTACCATCATCACACTTTAGCAAAAGAACTGGCTGAGAACTCAAGAGAACTATGGTCTTACGTAAAATTGCTAAGCAGGCCTTAGGCTTCCATTCAGTCCCTTGTTAACCAGTCTGATGTGGCAGCTGAAGATAGCAAAACAAAGCCAAAGTTTTAAATTTCATCTTCAAGACATTATTCACAAAGGAGAATCACAGAAACATACTGTCATTTGACCATTGGACAGACTCCTGTGTGGACGTAGTAGTAATAAGCATCCATGGCATAGAGAAACAACTTAAAGATTTGGAAGCAAATAAATCACTAGGTCTGGGTGGAATCCTAATTCGGCTTTACAAAGAGTACTCTGTGGTATTGGTCCCTTACCTAGTTAGCATTTCTCATGAATCTCTCACACAGCACAATGTCCCAAGCATCTAGAAAAAAGAGCAGCTGACATAGTGTGTAAGAAGGGTAGAAAAATGGACCCACAAAATTGCAGACCGATATCCCTAACTTCAATTTGCTGGAGAGTCCTTAAACATATTTTCAGTTTAAGTATAATAAACTTTCTTGAGACGGAGAAGCTTATGTCCACAAATCAGCATGGTTTTAGAAAGCATCACTCATGCAAAACTCAACAGACAGAGCCCATATTTCTAGAGTTCTGGAAAGCATTTGACGTGGTGCAGAGATGCTTTGGGAACTCAAATTGGAATCTCTTGAGGGAAGGCAACAGTCTTTGTGAGAAACACTATTGAGAAAATTTAGAGAATCAGCATTTGAAACTGACTGCCAAAGAATTCTACTTCCACCAACATACATTGCACATAACGACCAGAAAGATAAAATTTGAGAAATTGGGGCTTATACTGAGGCATATAGATAGTCATTTTTCCCTTGCTTTATTTGCAGGTGGAATAGGAAAGGAAGTGATTAGTAGTGTGTACCACACTACCACTCACCATATGGTGGCTTGCAGAATATTTATGTAGAAATAGATGTAAATATAGGTGGAGGAGATGGAATTAGAGGGGGAGGAGGAGATGCACTAATAGAAAATTTGAATAAATACACGCAACACTGGATATTCTGCTTTTAGAAAATAAATAAGTGTATTAAAGCTCATGATTTGTGATTCTGTTGTGAGTATAAAGACAACCAAATCCAATCACTGCAAAAAGTCAAATACCTGTATTAGAGGAGATTTTTGTTTCCTCACTCCTAACAATATGATTTGTTTAATATCACTGATTGTTTCTCTGTGGTGTGGCTGAATACATTAATGCCAGATCGATATGTATGTATAAAGTTGTTCAGATTGTATGTTGGTATTATGATGCTCAGTTTATCAGTAGTGATGTGAGAAATTCTATGAAAACAATCAACTCAGCCAGTTGTTCGAAAATAATTGACTCCTTTGGTTGGAGATTGCTATTCATCTGAAGGATGACATATTGAGATGCAGACAGGCACAACAAAAAGACTGTTATGTTCTCTCCTTGGCACATCTGATGAACACTTGACCACTACCTCTGGCTGCTCTAACCAGACTGCAACTACGGCATTGAGCAAAAGAAACAATAGTAGTGGGCCTGCGAAGGGGTAGGGATAGCAAAGTAGGGGTGGGGTGCAGAGGAGAGAAGGGCACTGTCTGGTAGAATGTGCAGAGGCTTCCGCAACAGGCAGCAGGAAGAGACTGTCAGGGGCAGAGCCAGGAAGCATGCATGAGGGAGGGAGGGGGCAGTAAGTTACTACTGATTACTGCAGGTTGAGGCCAGGATGATATTGTGAGCATACAATATGTTGTGTGTTGTAAGGATAATCCCATCTGCACAGTTCAGAAAAGCTGGTGGTGGAGGTGAGGATCCAGATGCCCCGAGTTGTGAACAGAGTGAAATAGATGTTTATTGTCTTGTAACATACAATTTCAAGTCATTGACTTAATGTACAGGAGACTCATCAAAACACAGAAACTAGTTTATAATTTTTATAACAATATCATTAATATAATATACTGTACTGGGTAATTAATTCATAAGCAATTAATAATTTTTCATAGAAAGTAATGAACTTTTAAAAATTAACAGTCCTTAAACTTGCTCATTTCTGCTAAAATTTTCATTGTCATCCATGAATTCTTTTGCTGAATAGTAACACTTCTGCACTAGTTTCTCATATAAGGTTTTTTCAGTGTTTCTAAATTTATGCTGAGCAATTCTCTTCATTTCACTTGGTTAGAAATTTTCATACCCATATACTGTGGAGTTTGAGCATAAAGCTTTAAATGGTGGGTTGCCAGTATAAAATTATTTTGATTTCTGGTAATTTAATCATGTTGAAACTGTAGCTAGTAAATAGCCATGTATTTATGGGGTGCCTGTTCTCTCAGACATTCCCAAATGAACAGACACCATTTTGATCCTGCAGCCACTATGAGTCAAGGTGCAAGGGAAGTAAAGACACTAGCTGCCATTGGGCATTGATTTATATCAATGGGAAAAGTTGAAAATTTTTGCCAGATAAGGATTTGAATGTGCATCTCCTGCTTACTAGGAAGATGCTCTGACTACTATGCCATCCAGACACAGTGGTCACCACAACCACATAGACTACCATAGCATGCCTCCCATCAGACCCAAATTCTCAACTTATCCATGAATTACTGTTGCAGTACCCCTTGCCCATTATCCTCATTACTCGTGGCATTTCACCAATTCTCATAAGAGTATGAGTCTGGTGTGCATCTGCACTGAAGTAATCATTGGCCGTCAGCATCTTAATTTATACATGTGGTGTCTGTTCATTCGGATATGTCCAAAAGTGGCCAATAATGGCCAATGATCCCTTCAGTGCAGCGACAGTCTTTCGTGCAGATGCACACCCAGCTCAAACCGTTATGGGAATTCACAAGGTGCCATGAATAATGAAGCTAATGAGAAGGTACAATACATCAGTAGTGTGTGGAATAAGTCGAGAATTTGGGTCTGAGAGGAAGCGTGCCAGAGAAGTCCATGTGGCTGCGGTGACTGCAGTGTCCAGATGGAACACTAGTCACTGCATCCACCTAATAAGCAGGAGACCTGGGTTCAAAGCTTGGTCTGGCACAAATTTTCAGCTTGCTCTATTGATATAAATCAATGCCCATTGGCAGCTAATGCCTTTAATTCCTTTGTGTCATAAATAGACATGATCAAGATCAAACTTTGATTATCTGATGGTATTGGTACCAGTTTTCTGTATACGTGTGTGTAAATTTAGATTACCAACCTACACATGTTATGAAGACAGCACAAATATCCTTGAATTCATCAGCTGGCTGTAGTGTGCAACACCTTGATTCTGTGCATATTGTGTGCTCAGTGCAGCCTCGCACTACTTTTGTCAAACATATATTATGAATTAATATTTTTTCCTTAACTGTCTTTTGGCTTTTCCTTTCCATGTGTGAAGTGTCAGTTCAGTACACTTAGTAATTCAAGAACATAGGAGAAGATATATAGCTACATACCATAAAGATGACATGTTCAGTTGCAGACAGGTACAATTAAATACA
The DNA here is from genome assembly GCF_023864345.2 of Schistocerca serialis cubense. Taxonomy (NCBI): domain Eukaryota; kingdom Metazoa; phylum Arthropoda; class Insecta; order Orthoptera; family Acrididae; genus Schistocerca; species Schistocerca serialis. The sequence goes on along the minus strand of NC_064649.1, from coordinate 35,291,129 downwards.
CTTACATATAAGCTTTCATCCACAGCCTTTGTCAGAAAAAGAAATACTCATCATTCATTTACACAAGCAAGCACACATGACAGCCAATGCTGGCAGCTCAGACCAGAATGCCACTGTATCATGGAATGGAAGCAGGAATCTGGAGGGTGTGGGAAAGAGGAATGGATAGCAGTGTAAAGGTGGGAGTAATTCAATATTATTTTTAGAACAGCACAAAGTGACAATTAGTGCAGTACAAAATATCAATTTTTAGTGTCTCATTGTGTCTCCAAAGTCTGGTCACATTCTAATAATAACAAACACCTTGTTTTACAGCTCATTCAATCTTCGTGGTGTTAATTACAGCATTGGAGATTTTGTCCTTGTGGAGCCACAAAAATTACATCCAGTTTGTTGGTTGGTAGCAAGAATTGTTTATATGTGGCAAGATGAAGTTGGGGTAAAATGGTTTCATGCTACATGGTTTCGGTAAGTAAATCTTTATCGTTCTATGTACAGTACATATGCAAACTGCTCTGTAAGTAGATACAAAAGGAGAGAGCTGTGCACTTTTCAGTGTTCCTTCACTTCACTCAAAAGCACCCCTTTCCCTCCTTTTGCATCAAGTTTACACCCTTTCTTATGAAATCACATTGTTCCTCATTTCTTTTTTTGTTTTAGAAGTGTCATGCTAAACTTCAGGTAAAATTACTGAAATTTATGGTACAGATGTGATAAAATAAAAAAATACAAATTTAAGAGACTTTCAAAATCTAGCAAATATTATGAAATTAACATACTAAAACAGTTCAGCATTTTGAAAAACACTTTTATTGATATTATTAATGTATTAGTGATACCATTCAATTTTATAAATAAAATCTTCTCAGTTTTCAAATCACATTTGTTTGAATAAAATACTTGCTCTTCTGATGGCTATCTCCGGTATCATCATCAGGAGTAAAAACCATTGAATACTGGGGGTGGTATGGTTTTCTGCTTATATAGCCATGATTTCAGTCTCTGTCTTGTCAGAGATGGCTGAAATGATACTTGTGCAGACGACAAGTTGGGCAGCTCATAGCATCTTGGCCCACCGCAGGACCAAGACACATCAAGAGGTTTGAGGGGCACGACACCATGTTCAGACCTGCCACTCTCTCCTCCCTACAAGAACCCAGTATCAGTTGTTGCTCTCTTTTGATATCCAATGCCCGCCCCCTTGCTTGTACCTCTGGTCACTGTTAAAACTGTTGCTGTTTATTCTAATCTTAGCTGCCCCCTTTATATGAAGAATATTTTATTCACACATGCTGCTGTGTAAGACTCAGCACAAATTTAATTTTATACTTAGAATTAACTTTCTTACAATGATTTGTTTCACAAACATCAAAATAAGAAGCTTCATACCTCTGTATTTAACTCAAGCTCAGACTGTTAAGTAAACTCAGATGTATTACTCACTTGGCAAGCAGTTGACCCATTTGTTGTGGTCTCCAATGTGAATAATGGTTTGATGCGGCTCTCCACGCACACACAAAAAAATTATTTAAAATCATGTGGAAAAGATTCCAAATGAAAAATGAATAAAATCAAATAAAGAATGAGAACAAACAAAAACGTTGATGTGCTGATGAAAAAGGCTCAGCAATGGATTGCAAAGGAAACAAATTACATGTAAATCACCTAACTGATTGGACAAAATAATCACAGCTATTTTTATAAAGGAAAAAAATAGACTCCACCTGATGATATTTGAATGCAAACCTAAAGCATATCTGCCAAATAACTTAACCGCTGTGCTGTGATGCCACATTCAAATTGTTGACAATTTTAAGTCTCTAGTCAGACACAAGAAATTCTGAAATTTTCTTTTGTTGATTACTCACAAATGGGGGCACACTAGAATCAATGGCTAATACTTGGCACCCTAACTTACACCACTGAATAGGTGGTTTCAGAAAGTCAGTCCCACCCATGCTACCTCTCCCTGTTAGGAGAACATGAATATTAACATAATAATGAATAAACAATGGGTCCACCTTGTTGTAAGAAAACAAATTATTTTTTTGCTGTAACACCAAACACAGTTGTGGTAGCTTCAGTGAATTTTTTTATTTTATTTTAGTGAATACTTAGATACAGATTATGTTTAGGTTAGGAAATATGTCACATCAAATTTTGTTGTCATTTAAATTATGTATGCACCTCACCATTTGATTTACATTGGCTGCAACCACAAATCACCTGTACTATGACAGGTTTGTTTTTGTATGACAAACATGTTTTTGTTGTTTTTGTGTAGATGGACTGGCCTGTGGACATTGGTAAAAAATTTTGTGAAGCTTAGGTATGGAGAAATATATCGAGGTGAGAAAAGTCATAGGATGCTCCTAATATCATATCTGATCTTCTTTCGCCTATCAACATGGCATGGATCAATAAGTTGTTGGAAGTCCCGTGCAGAGATATTGAGCCATGCTGCCTCTCTAGCCATCCATAGCTGTGAAAGTGTTGCCAGTGCAAGATTTTGTGCAGAACTAACCACTTGATTACGTCCTATAAATCTTCAGTGGGATTCATGTCAGGTAATCTGGGTGGCCACATCATCCACTTGAAATGCCCAAAACATTCGTAAAACCAGTCACAAACAATTGTTGGCCCTTCACATGGAGCATTGTCATCCATAAAAATTCTATAGTTGTTTGGGAATATGAAGTCTATGATTGGCCGCACATGGTCTCCAAGTAGCAAAACATAACCATTTCCAGTCTGTGATCAATTCAGTTGGACCAGAGAACCATTCCATGTAAACACAGTCCACATCATTATGGAGCCACGAACAGCTTGCACAGTGTGTTGTTTACAACTTGGGTGCAGGGCATCATGGGACCTGTGTCATACTCAAACCATACAATAAGCTCTTACCAACTGAAATTGGGAATCATCTAATCAAGCCATGGTTCTACAGTCATCTAAGGTCCAAGTGATATGGTCAGAGGCACTGCAGGTGATGTTGTGATGTTAGTGAAGGCACTCATGTTGATAATCTGCTGTTATAGCCAATTAATGCCAAATTTTGCTGCAGTGTCCTAACAGATATGTTTGTTGCATGTCCACACTGATTTCTGTGGTTATCACATGCAGTGTTGCTTGTCTGTTAGTACTGACAACTTAAGTGAAGGTTGTTGGCCACTGCATTGTCCATGGTGGAAGGTAATGCCTGAAATTTGGTATTCTCAGCTCAACAGACTATTGACACAATGGATCTCTGAATATTGAATTGCCTAATGATTTCCAAACTGGAATGTCCCATGCATCTAGCTGCAACTATCATTCCACGTTCCAAGTTTGTGTCGTGTGGCCATAATCACATTGGAAACCTTTTCACATGAATCACCTGAGTACAAATGACTGCTTCCCCAATGCAAAGTCCTTTTATACCTTATGAACATGATAGTAGTGCCAAACAATGGAAAATCCAGGATGTAATGTAATGTAGGGTTTTGACTACCTCTTGTTGTGGCCTGAAATGAGAAATGTCCTGCCCACTATTCTTCCCACCCCTCTCACAGTGGTATTCCACTGTCCATCAAACCTACACAATATATTCATCCATGCCTGCACAACCCTTGCTCACAACTCCTTGCCTCACGGCTCATATCCCCTTAATAGACTTAGATGGAAGACCTGTCCCATACATCCACCACCTGCTCCAGTCCAGTCACAAGCATCGCCTACCCCATCAAAGGCAGGGATACCTGTGAAACCAGTCATGTGATCTACAGTCTAAGTTGTAACCACTGTGCTGCATTCTATGTGGGTATGGCAACCAACAGGCTGCCTGTCCTCATGAATGGCCACCGACAAACTGTGACCAAGAAACAACTGGGCTGTTGCGGAGCATGCAACCCAACACGACAGTCTTCATTTCAGTGACTGCATCCAAGCCTATGCCATACAGATCCTTCCCACAGACACCAGCTTTTCTGAACTGCACAGGTGGGAATTCTCCCTGCAATAGATCGTAGGTTCCTGTAACCATCCTGACCTCAACCTTCATTAGTCATTGTCCTCATCCACCCTGTCCTCTTCCCTGTTCCCATTCCAGCACCACACAGCCCTCTGTTCCACCAACGCAACCAATCTTTTTAGCTCTCTCCTTTTCCGCTACACCCAACCCCCTCCACCGCCGTCTGTCTAACCTCCCGACTGCACCTAGAGCTACGCCCCCTCTCTCCATCTCACCCCTGCATTCTTCCCAGCAGCACTTCACCAACCCCAACCCTTACCCTGCTATCTGTTCCCCTCCCTGCCCCAGCCTCTTCCTTACCACCACCCAGCTGCCTCTTCCATCATGCACACCTGCTGCTGCTCATAGTCTGCCTTCAGCTGCCAGAGACTGTGGTCTTGTGTGTGAGTTGTGTTTTGTGTGTGTGTGTGTGTGTGTGTGTGTGTGTGTGTGTGTGTGTGTGTGCATGTCATCTGTCAGAGATTTTCTGTTCCAGTTGTTCCCTTTTACGTCTCTGTCTACATCTACATCTATGTATATGCTCAGCAAACGACTGTGAAGTGCGTGGCAGGGGCACTCCTATTATAAAAGTTATTAGGGCCTCTTCTCATACTATTTGTGTAATGAATGTGGAAAGAACAACGGTTTAAATGCCCCTGTGTGTGCTGTATTTAATCTAGTCTTCTACTTGTGATCCCAATGGAATCAGTACTAAGGGAGTTATAGTATATCCCTAGACTCAGCATTTAAAACTTGTTCTTGAGACTTTGTAATGAGGCTTTCTTGGGATAGTTTGCATCTATCTTCAGGTGTCTGCCAGTTGAGTTTCTTCAGCAGCTCTGTGACACTCCACAGCAGGTCAAATAAACCTGTGACAATTTGAACTACCCTTCTCTCTGTGTGTTCAATATCCCCTGTTAGTTGAATGTGATATGTGTGTTCCACACACTCGAGCAATAGTCTGGTGGGTCACACAAGTGATTTGCAAGCAATATTTGTAGACTGACTGCATTTCTCCAGTAAACTATCAATGAACAACATGTGCCAACTGCATTACCCACAACTGAGCCTATGTGATCATTCCATTTCATATCCCTATAAATCTTTACAGCCATGTATTTGTAGGAGTTTACTGATTCCAGCTGTGACTCATTCATACTGTAGACACAGGATACTGTATTTCTTTGTTCTGTGAGGTGCACAATTTTCCATTACCAAACATTTGAAGCAGATTGCTAATGTTTGCACCACTTTGAAATTTTATGAAATTCAAACTGAATATTTATGCAGCTTTTTTTCAGAGAGGCCATCATTATATCAGGGCTATCCAGAAAGTAAAAGACATTTTAGTCTGTCACGGCAGTGGGTTCTGTGATTAGGTTTTTCTTGGCAAAAAACTGCAAACCAATTGAAATTTATCATGATCTTTGTGACGTGTACAGAAAAGGAATAATGAGTGAAATCCAAGCAAGGCAGTGGTGCATTGATTTTAAAAATGGCTGTCATGATGAGGACCACAGGACATTGCGACTGATGATCTGGTGATGGGAATCAATGACGAAATTTGTGAAAATCATTGTTTTATATTTATGGAACTTTTGCAACATTTTCTCCAAATTTTGTGGAGTTTAGTGCATGAAAATGTGGTGGAGAAGCTGGATTACTGCAAATTTTGTGCAAGGTGGATTCCCAAAACCCTAATAGAAGACCACCAAAAGCAGAGAATGTCTGCAGCACTGACTTTCCTTGAATATTATGAGAAAAATGGTAACAAATCTGGGAATGAGACTGGGTGGAGCATGTCAATTGTGAAACAAAAAGGCTGTCAATTGAGTGGCGACATGCAAATTCTCCCAAGAAACCAAGGAAGTGTTAGCAAATGCTGTCAGTGAGAAAGATCATAGCTGCTATGTTTTGGGGCTTTAAGGGATTGATTCTTGTTGAGTTCCTTGAATGTGACATAACGATTAACTCAGAGAGGTCTCATCAAACACTGTCAAAGTTAATGCGGGTGATACCAAATAAACATTGTGGAAAAATTAGCACAAAAGTTTTTGATTTTTATTTTTTTTCCAAGACAACACACATCAACACACAGCCAATCATACCCAAGAGCTCTTAAGGGATTTTGGGTGGGAGGTGTTCGATCATCCACCATACAGCCCGGATTTGCTGCTGAGCAACCACCTTCTCTTCCCAGCAATGAAGACGTGGTTCATTACACAATGCTCTGACATTGATGGCAAACTGCATGCTGCTACAGACCAGTGGTTGCAATCACAGGTGGCAGATTTCTACAGAGGCAGTATTGAAAAACTTGTGCCACAGTATGATAAGTGTCTCAATTTGAATGGTGATTATCTAGAAAAATACCTTAAGAGTGGACCTTTAAAATGTATATGATAAAATTTGGTTTTTCAATATGGTTAATTTTTTGTTTCCAAAAGTCTTAGTTTCTGGAGAACCCTCGTAGACAACTCCATCATCCATTGTTGTTACTTTTTATATTGTCTGAAAGTTCATTAACATACAACATGAACAGCAAGAGACCCAACTCACTTCCCTGGGATACACCTGAAGCTGCTTCTACATCTGACAATGACTCTCCATTTGAGATTACATGCTGCATGCTCCCTACCAAAAAGTCCTCAATCCATTTACAAATTTCACTTGATACCCCATATGATCATACTTTTAACAATAAACATAAGTGTGGTACTGAGTCAAAAGCTTTTAGGAAGTCAAGAAATAGTATAGCTGTCTGACTACTTCAATCCAAAGCTTTCGGTATCTCATGTGAGAAAAGTGTGTGTTGGGTTTCAAGCGACTGATGTTCTCAGAATGAATGCTGGTTGGCACAGAGGAGCTTATTCTGTTTGAGGTACCTCATTTACATTTGAGCTTGATTCACCATAACTTAACATTTGCAGTGACCTTCATTGCAATTCATTAAAGAAGATCTGTCTAATTTTCTCTGTTAGTGTTAATACAGTTTCTATTCTTTCTTATTCATTCTAGGCAAGGAAAGGAGACAGTTTTAGGTGAGAAAGGAAATCCACATGAAATTTATCTCACCAATGAGTGTGAAAACACGTATATAAACCTGATAGCCTGGAAAGCTTCAGTATACCTCATTCCAGGAAAGAATTCTCTGATATCCAAGTCATTTTCCAACAATTTCTTCCTGGGTGATGGCACAACTTTTGTCTGCCGAAAACAGTGAGTAATGACATTATTGGTATGTTTCTTTTATAGTGCATACTTCTATTGGCAAATTGGATTATATGATACTTGTGAAGTTTTGTATTTAGTTGACACTCTTGCTTCAAGTAAAGTGTAAACAATGCAGAATTTGTGCTTTGAGGATGCTGTTTTCACAAAGGCAGCATGAAAAGTCAGTTTAATATTTTATCCATTCTCAGCAACTGTAGTTTTGTATATCAAAATAACCAGCAACCAGCTGCATAAAAGAAATATAGCCAGCAACCAGCTACATAAAAGAAATTTACTATCCTCACCAGTTTCAGGCACTTAGTGCCCTTCTTCAGAAGGCATTGCATTATTTGCGAATGTCAACAATAAGATGCATACAGCAAAATGCTGTGGTACTGTAGTTTATAGTGCCTGTATGGTCTTGCAGACATTATGAAGTATATGACTCACAAAAAATACAATAGGTATAACATTCTGGAGAAGGGTACTCAATGCCCAAAACCAATTAAGAAATTACATTTCTTTTGTGCAGCCAGTTGCTGGTTATTTCGATATAAAAGTAAGTTGCTTGAAACACAAATGAGGACTACATTTTAATATTTTCATCTGCGTCTTGTGTTCTGTACAATTCACTGTCAATATTATAAATAAATGGGGAAAAATTTATTGTAATGAACTGCAATTCTCAACAGGATGAAAATTCTCATTTATTATCACCAGGTGAAACGCTACAGTATTCTAAATCTCTGTTTTGCGTGGTAGCAGCTGGGAAAGCCACTTCTTCCAACCTATAATTCTGAATGAATCAAACACAGTAGGAAATTTATAAGTATGAACTGGTAGAGAACAAGAGCTAGAAAGAGGGGCACAATAACTCTGTAGGTAATTAATGCAATGTGTGGACTACAAAAGAAGCTTTGAAACATGATAACCTAAAGACACTGTGAGTATAAAAGAGACTGGAATTATGCATACTGAGCAAAACAATCCGCAGGATAGTAGCAAATGATGATAACCTCAGAGAACAGGCTTCAGGATAGCCAAACTCAGGGTGGCCAAGCTGAAATTGGCCTGTGCTGTCAGTTTAATGTTTCCACTAGCTCAGTGCACATTTCGATAACCACTGTTCTATGAGAGTGGTTTGAAAGTCTGATAAAAAGGCAAGAAATAAATGTTTGATTCATAAACAGCTCACCTTACTTCTTGACTTAGTCTCCTTTGAGGAATATAGACTTATTCCAGTGATCCTCTGGCTCTTTCATCCCTTCAGTCAAATAGATTCTTTCAAACTCTAAAAAATATTCATTTACTACAGCTATTGATTCATTTGATGAAAAGTTCTTCCCAGCAAGCCAAATTTCAAGTTAGGGCACAGAAAGAAGTCATGTGGGGCTATATCTGGAGGATAGGATGAACGAGGAACCAAATCAAAGTCTAGTTCATGTACTTTGGGCACTGTTATTGATAATGTGTGGGATAGTGCATTATCCAGGTGAAATAGCACTTTAGTGTGTGCCAACTTTTGTCTTTTTTCACCCAATGGAAGTTTCAGATGATTCAACAATGAATCATAATAGGGTATGGTTATGGTTCTGCCTTTTTCCAAGTAATCTTTGATGATTACTCTTTGGGAATTTAAAAAAACAGTGGTCATCACCTTACTGGCTGATAAAATTTGGTTTGTCTTCTTCAGTGCTCTTTCACCCGCATTTTTACATTGTTTTGACTACTGGTTTGACTTTGGTGTATAATGATTGATCCAGGTTTCATCTTCAGTCACAGACTGGTGCAAAAATGTTTTGCAGATTGTGATTAAACATCACCAGACAGTATGTTGAAATGTTGTGCCAGATGCGCTTTTTGTCACCTGTGAGCACCCACCTCGCACACAGCTTCTTCATAGCCAATTCTCCATGCATGACATAATGCACTAAGTCAGTTGAGATGCCTACAATTTCAGCAATATCACGAATTTTAATTTGGCAGTCTTGCATTTCCATATCATGGATTTTGTCAACAGTTTCCTTTGTGGTGACCTCATTTGTGCTTGTCTGACCACGTTTGAATTTATTAACTGAAAAGTAAATGGTCTTCAATGATGCTTAAGAGTCTGCATGAGCTCCTTCCAATTCTGTTTTGATTTGTGTGGCAGTCCAACCCTGAAAAGTCTAATGACATCATGAAATTTGGTTTTATCCATTTTCAGTCACAGTTGATACTTTGACCAATCAAGACTGCTGTCACCAATGAACTGTATGCTGTACAATGTTGAAATTCTTCATATGATCATTGGAATAATCAGTCTTACCAATGATGCAGGTCCAACAAAAATGTTCCATTCTTTCATGGAGTTTTCCTGTATTTATCAAATGATGCTCTTACATCTAAATAAGTTTGTCCTCTGCAAACCACCACATGGCACATAGCAGAGGGTACCTCATTCCACTGCTAGTCATTTCCTGTGCTGGTGCATTCACAGATGGGGTAAGAAAAAAATAAGGGTGTGTATGACATCATATTAGCACTAATTTCTCTTATGTTATCTTCATGGTCCTTACACGAAACATGTGTTCGTGGCAGTAGAATCATTCTGCAGTCAGTCACAACTGACAGTTCTCAAAATTTTCGCAACAGTGTTTCATGAAAAGAATATTTTCTTCCCTCCAGGGATTCCTATTTGAGTTTGCATAGCATTATACTGTAATACTCACGTGTTGATGAAACCTACAGATAACAAACCTAGAAGCATACCTCTGAATTGCTTTGATGCCTTCCTTTAATCCAATTTTGTGGGGATTGTAAACACTTGAGCAGTACTCAGGTACAGGGTTTCAGGTGTATCCTTTATAGATGAACAACACTTTCATACAACTCTCCTGATAAACCAAAGTGTACTATTTGCTTCTCTAAAACCAACCTTACATGTTTTTTCTATTGCATGTCACTTCACAATGTTACTGCAAAATTTCTAATCAGTATGGCTGTGTCAAGCGGCAAATCACTAACACTTGGTTCAAATGTTTGTTTTTCCTGCTCATCTGCATTAATTTAGATTTTTCCACATTTAGAGCAAGCCACCATTTTTCTCACCAAATAGTAATACCATCATTGACATCTTGTGTTATTCTAATCCTCACTTAGAGATAACACTGTCCCATACACCAGAGTGTCATTATCTAACAGTTGCAGATTGTTACTTACCTTCTCTGTTTGGCTGTATATGTAGAGCTACCACAAGCTTATTTTTTTAAATATGGAACCATTCAAATATAAATTTTCATACATGTGTCACAAAGCATAATATTTTTTACAGTTTGTCTGGCATTAATTTAAAAAATTACCTGTTTGTTAATTTAACTGACATTTTATAGTCCTCTAAATACATGAGCTTATTTATATTGTCTGAAATTTAGGTATGATGTGGAATCTCAGCAGTTTAGTGACCTCCATAAAGATCCTCTCCTTTTAGATCCAGATACTGAGTAAGTATTTTTTTAAAAATATGTTTTTATTTCATAGCATATCATAAATGCAATAAAATTTGCAAAGTAGTCATATTATTTGATTTGTCTGTGGAGTAACATGCCATGTCAAGCAAAGTAGAGTGGACATTAGTTAGTTAGCTAATTACTTGTTTTGTCATCCACAAATAATTTACAAAATGATACCAGAAACAATTCCTTTTAAAAGTTCTCTATTTTATACATAAAGCAACATTATCATATAAAATTACTTTGGCACTATTCATTTGTTATTCATCAATGCACACACAAAGCTCACATCAGGACCCTGATGCTACTCCTGCCATTCTGTTCAATACTTGGCCCCTTGATTCACCAGAATGAGTGAAATGTTGTGCTCAAGGAAACCACAAAAGATTAAAATTGCCCATCACAGATTCTGGGTGTTGGATTTTACAGTAAGAATCATTAAACAATAACAGTTTACTGCAGAATAACAGTTGCTTATTGTTGAGTAATGCTGATTTTTTACCATTCCAGACCCTGTGTTATCTAGATAATTTTATATGTTTTTTTACTCTCCTTGGGAAGTTCGTTGCACAGTTTTATTCCCCTATAGAGAATGCTGTTCGTGTTTTTTGTTTGTTTACTCACTCTTGGTAAATGCAAGTTTAGTCTGGCTCTTCATCTACATCTACATTTATACTCCGCAAGCCACCCAACGGTGTGTGGCGGAGGCCACTTTACGTGCCACTGTCATTACCTCCCTTTCCTGTTCCAGTCGCGTATGGTTTGCGGGAAGAACGACTGTCTGAAAGCCTCCGTGCGCGCTCTAATCTCTCTAATTTTACATTCGTGATCTCCTCGGGAGGTATAAGTAGGGGGAAGCAATATATTCAATACCTCATCCAGAAACGCACCCTCTCGAAACCTGGCGAGCAAGCTACACTGCGATGCAGAGCGCCTCTCTTGCAGAGTCTGCCACTTGAGTTTATTAAACATCTCCGTAACGCTATCACGGTTACCAAATAACCCTGTGACAAAACGCGCCGCTCTTCTTTGGACCTTCTCTATCTCCTCCGTCAAACCGATCTGGTACGGATCCCACAATGATGAGCAATACTCAAGTATAGGTCGAACGAGTGTTTTGTAAGCCACCTCCTTTGTTGATGGACTACATTTTCTAAGCACTCTCCCAATGAATCTCAACCTGGTACCCGCCTTACCAACAATTAATTTTATATGATCATTCCACTTCAAATCGTTCCGCACGCATACTCCCAGATATTTTACAGAATTAACTGCTACCAGTGTTTGTTCCGCTATCATATAATCATACAATAAAGGATCCTTCTTTCTATGTATTCGCAATACATTACATTTGTCTATGTTAAGGGACAGTTGCCACTCCCTGCACCAAGTGCCAATCCGCTGCAGATCTTCCTGCATTTCGCTACAATTTTCTAATGCTGCAACTTCTCTGTATACTGCAGCATCATCCGCGAAAAGCCGCGTGGAACTTCCGACACTATCTACTAGGTCATTTATATATTGTTCCATGGGCTTCATGAATGCTGCTGTTTGTGAAATAATTACTGCTGATGGGGAGATGTAGACACAGTATGCAGTTACAATCTCCAGCTGTTTATACAGACCTTTACAGGAAACGTTTTCACTATTTTCAGTTATTATTCTCATGCCCTTTTTTCCTAATTTGAAGACTGTGTTCATGTTTCCTGTCTGGGACCCTAGAAGGTGTTTCTGTAACCAAAGATGGAGAGCATATAGGAATAGTATGTGCCGTTTATAACTGAATAATTCTTACTATTGAACGATCCACACACCCTATTTTTTAAGGGTGGGAAAAAAAGAAATATGGGCTTTAATTTCTTTTTTAGTTACAAAAAGAAATATTCTATCATAATGATTCCACTCATCATCACTTCCATCATCATCACTAGCAGAAGAATCGTTGTTGTTGCCATCTTCCCACAGACCATTGTCCTCAGTTCCATCCAGTGAATTTGTGATGTCACCAGTGGTAGTGTTATGAAGTCCCATGCACATATCATCCACATATCATAAATCTGGGGCAAGCCTGGGCATGTGATTTTTCCACTCATTGTGAACTCGTGGTTTTCATCAACCATCCATTATTGCCCAGGACCAACATTTTACATAAATTCAGTGACGTATCAGGGCAATGTTACCAAGTATGTGTCACCCAGTCAACCACAAGGTCATTGTCTATCCACCCTTTATGATTTGCTCTCACTAGTATGTGTTTCACTAATATTTTTGGAATAGTCTCTCTTTTAAATATAATGTATGGTGGTAGGTTTAGTCCATTGCCAGTTACACACATAACTGTATATCTTTGCTTCTCATTGCTGCCAGTTCATATCATGATGCTTGATTCCCCTGGAAGCCATTGAGTGATGGTAGTTTTCTTTCAGAAACCTAATCAGTTTTGACTGAAAAATATTGATAGCCAGCTATGGCTAGCTTTGAAACCAATGATGCCTAGTTCTGTCGTTAAAGCCAGTGCTTTAATTTGATACATTTCAGTACTCACTGTTCATCCATGTCCCTTTTCATCTATGTAGTAGCAGATCTTTTTTCAAGGCCTGGATGTTTCACTTTTTGGCCACAAAATGTCTGATGATTGCCGTTCATTTCCTGAAGCCACCTTTTGCTTTATCACCTGTCATGAGCACAATGCTCACTCACATCATACTTACTTCTTGCTGCATGATTTCCAATGTTCTTTGCTTCTTCGATAATTTCAAGTTTTTCTTTAGCTGTGTACAAGTGATAATATGAACTTGTAGCCATAATTAACAATGTAACATATGGTTAATACTTCACTTCTAACATGCTACTGATGCATCACAGACTGAGGCCGCAACAACATTATAGTATAACAGGATCTGTTGTTGGAGGTAGAGCAGTACCAAACTTATTACAGTTAATCTGCACACCATAGATTTTTGTCCTTAAATTCAGGAAAAATATGTGAGGATTATTCACATATATATGGTAACTTTAATGCATTGTCTGTTACACACTGATGACAAGACCCGAAGAGCATAGCATGCTGATTACATTTTCTTTGGCAGTGTATTTGTGTGTTCATTCCAATTGAGGTGACAGTCTGTATTTAATTTTTTTTAAAATGTGTTTACTATAGAATCTATGAAATATTCAGCCACAATAAGTTTTATGAAACTATTTTCTGCCTTTAAGCAGAAATTCATGCTGTTTGCTTTCTTTATGTTCAGCGTAAGTTTATTGCATGATGACCAGTTGTACACATCCTTTAGAGTTTCATTTGCCTTCTCTGCTAGGAGTTCTGATGTTTTGTCTGTGGTTACAGTGTTGCTATCCTTAGCAAGCAGAATTTTTTTTCGAGGTGTGTAACATTGTTTGGAATTTGGTACTCACTGTAAAACTGACACATTGAATTGCAGACAGGCACAACAAAGAGACATTTACACATTAGGGTACCCTGTTATCCCTTCCCCCACATACTCAAAATTGCTGTTTCCATTCTACGTGACAGTTGCATGGACATGGCGGTCATGTGTGCACGAAGTGTGCTTGTTTGTGTGAATGAATGTTTGTGCATTTGTTTTTCTGACAAATGCTATGGCTGAAAGCTAATGAGAAAGTATATTTTTGTTGTGCCTGTCTGCAAGCTCAACGTGTCATCTTTACAGTGAGTAGCAGGCTGTTTTTTCCTTATATTTCTGATATTGAAAACTATTGTTTGACTGATTTGAAAGATTTTGATGTATATGAAAACAATATTGTTCCTAAGATGCTGCCCTGAGTGACTACTACATTAATATGCTTGGGAACTGATAAATGTGTCATTAAAATGTTGCTGTACTTGAAGCTTGTTCTTCCTGTGGCCTTTGAACACTGTTTTCCAGAGATGGTCAGAACCAGACATTGGCAGTTCCTCTTATCCTAAACAATTCAAGTTTTCTTAAATAGAATTTTATGGTTAACAGTGTCAGAGACTTTTGATAGATCTGAAACTGTATGTTAGACATTTTCATCCTTGTCTAATTCATGAAATACCTCTTTTATAAGCTCTACGATGGCTGATTCTGAACTTCCACTATGGCAGAGACTGAACTGTGTTCACTGAGGAGTTTACTTTTCATCAAATAATACACAAGTCTGTCTTTCATAATTGATTCTGTTATTTTTGAGAATGATAACAGAAGAGAAGTTGACCTGTAGTTTTCTCTACTTTCTGCATCATCTTTCTTTAGCAGAGGCATGACACTTACATGTTTCAGGTGCTCTGGAGAGTTATGTGAGCTAAAACAGTCATTTGTTATGCCAGTTAATGGGGCTTGTATACTGCCTCTGCATTCATTAAGCACACAGACTCACACTTCATCTATGCCTGCTGACTTTTGAATTTTTGCTGTTTTCCTGGCTTCTTACTCTGTGATGGGTAACATCATCATTGTACTCACTGCATATTTTTTTACTGGAATGACAGTTTATTCATTTTCATTCATATTTATTAATATTAGTAAAAATGACTGAAGCAGCAAAATTACTTCATTTAGTTTTAATACAGTTCTTGATCTCAATAGATTTCATACAATGTGAATAAATTAGAAGTTTAAAAAAGCCTACCAAGTTTGTCAATCATCTCAATGGCATGTGTGTTTCTCTAGTTGAGTACTCAACAGTGCCATCTGCTGAACAAAATTGTTACTTATTGCGCACTGCTTGAACTATTCATTCAGTTTGCACTTATGTTTAGTACAATAAATATGATGAGATACTTTGTACTGATTCGAGTATATGGTATGTTTGAACTGGTGAATGTTAATGTGCTTCACCTGTGTAATTGTGGTTGATCTGATTGCCAGTAGCAAGAACATTTAAGGGTCCAAGACATGACAATTATGTTAAACAAGTGTAATCATGACTGCTGTTTCTTTTGTTGGTCTTACGTATATCTTACCAGTTGAAGCATTTGGGCAATAGTGAGTAATTGGCATCCTCCAACATCTTCTACTTGGGTGAAGTAACTGAAGAATTTTGCATTCTACACATGACTGAAGTAACACATTTAACATACAACAGATTTTTAGCTGCCACTAATGTTGGAATATACTTCCCAATTCTGGCAATTTCTGCATAATGTAAAGTGGTGAATGGCTTGCATTTCCAGTGAGCACTGCTGGAACTTGAATCATCTTCCAGACAAAGCAAAATTGTACTGGAGATCACATATATGGATGCCCAGTTAGGCTGACTGGACACCGTGTAATCAATTGGTAATAACAGCATATTGTGAGAGTGCCGGAGAGTGGAAGGACCACATAATACAAACAATCCACAAAGCTGCAGATCCATTTGTAATGAAATCTTTTCGTCAACTGAAATGACATCTTCAGGAAAATTAACCAGCCTTTCTGGTAATGAGGGATGAAGTGTAAGAGAATTTCAAAGGAAGCAATTAGAGGAAAAGGCCTAAACAAAATAAACTGCTCCACATAGCATAAGAGTCAGTAAAGATGACATCTGGAACAGAATGGACATGTCTACTCACTGTTGTACTGAAAACTGGCAATTTTACACCATAGGTAAGGCTGTGACAGAAGACTTTTCTGAAATTAACAGATCACCTGTCTAAGCTCCCATATTCCATTTCCACCATCAATCCATAGAGGAAGAGCAATGGAATTTTGCATAAAATAACACAGATGTACAAATATCTATCGAACAATGTGAGAACGATATCAGCTGTGTGAGTGTACTCTGTTGTTAGGTCAGCGACAAATACGAGACAGTCAATTCTAACTCCCTACTTTGAACCTCTAGTGTGAGCTTTGTTCAGTTAACCTTTCCCCACTAACTATTTTCCTCATTCTTGAATGACCTTCACTAACAGGCAGGTGAAAAGAACTGGGGACATGACAACCCATAGACAGTTGGACCCTAGTTTTAATTGAAATCTCTCCCCGAAGTTCCAAGAAGAACAGTGCAAGAAAATTTGCACTGCTTTTGGGTCCACACCTAATTCTTTCGAAATGTCAAATAGTAGTTCCTGCTCACCTGAATCTTAAGATTTTATTAAAGTCAACAAAGGTCTACATCAATATCTACATGGATACTCTACAAATCACACTTAAGGGCTTGGCAGAGGGTTCATTGAACCACCTTCACAATAATTCTCTGTTATTCCAAACACCACGCAGAAAAAACAACCACCTATATCTTTCTGGGCAAGCTCTGATTTCCCTTATTTTATTTTGATGATCATTCCTCCCTATGTAGATCAATGTCAGCAAAATATTTTTTGCATTTGGAGGAGAAAGCTGGTGACTGAAATTTCGTGAGAAGATTCTGCCACAGTGAAAAATGACTTTATTTTAATGATGTCCACCTAAGTTCCTGTACTAGGTACTTCTCCCCTACTTCTTGATAATACAAAATGTGCTGCCCTTCTTTGAACTTTCTCAATGTACTCTGTTAATACTGTCTGTTAAGGAGCCCCCATCACGCAGCAGTACTTCAAAAGAGGACGGATAAGCACACTGTAGGCACTCTCTTTAGTAGATCTGTTGCATCTTCTAAGTGCTCTGCCAATAAATTGCAGTCTTTGGTTCACCTTCCCTGCAACATTTTCTATGTTCTTTCCAATTTAACTTGTTCGTAATAGTAATTCCTAGAAATTTAGTTGAACTTATTGCCTTTAGATTTGACTGATTTATCATGTAATGGAAGTCTAGCAGAATTCTTTTAGCACTCAAGTGGATGATCTTTCATTATTTAGAGACAATTGTCAATTTTTGCACCATACAGATACCTTTTCTAAATTGTTTTGCTATTTTTTTTCTTCTGATGACTTTACTAGACGATAAATGACAGCATCATCTGCGAACAATCTAAGACGGCTGCTCAGATTGTATCCTAAATCATTTATATCAGTAAGCAACAGTAGAAGGCCTATAACCCTACCTCGAGGAATGATAGAAATCACTTCCATTTTACTGAATGGCTTTCTGTCAGTTGCTACAAACTGAGACCTCTCTGACAGGAAATCATGAATCCAGTCACATAACCAAGACAATATTCCATAAGCACACAATTTCACTACAAGCCACTTGTGTGGTACAGTGTCAAAAGTCTTCTGGAAATCTTGAAATATGGGATCCATTTGAAATCCCTTGTCAATGGCACTCAACACTTCATGTAGTAGGGAGCTAGTTGCATTTCACAAGAATGATTTTTTTTGAAACTGTGTTGACATGTCTTAATAGACCATTCTCTTCCAGGTAATTCATGATGTTCGAACACAATATATATTGCAAAATCCTGCTGCATATTGACATTAATGATATGGTTCTGTAATTTAGTGGATTACTTCTACTATCTTTCTTGAATATTGGGGTGCCCTGTGCAGCTTTCAAGTCTTTGGGTACAGATCTTCCGTCGAGTGAGCGGTTGTACATGATTGTTGAGTATGGAGCTATTGCATCAGCATACTCTGAAAGGAAGCTAATTGGTATAATCTGGACTGGGAGACTTGCTTTTATTAAGCGATTTAAGTTGCTTCTCTACTCTACCAGATCCTTAGCGATCTAATTTTCCAATACTCTTTTCAAATTCCAGATATGCTCAGTGCAGGACAGTCCTTTCCTTAATCCAGCTCAATATCCCAAAGTTGATGATCTACACCTACATCTATATCCATACTCTCTATACCACCATGAGGTGCTTAGCAGAGGGTACATTCCATTGCATCAGATTTTATGGTTTCTTCCTATTCCATTCATATATGGAGCAAAGGAAGAATGATTTTTTGAATGCCTCTGTGCGTGCAGTAATTATTCTAATCTTATCTTCGCAATCCCTATATGTAAAAACAAAGATGATGTGACTTACCAAACGAAAGCGCTGGCAGGTCGATAGACACACAAACAAACACAAACATACACACAAAATTCAAGCTTTCGCTTCATCAGGAAAGAGCGAAGGAGAGGGAAAGATGAAAGGATGTGGGTTTTAAGGGAGAGGGTAAGGAGTCGTTCCAATCCCAGAAGCGGAAAGACTTACCTTAGGGGGAAAAAAGGACAGGTATACACTCGCACACACACCCATATACAACTGCACATACACAGACACAAGCAGACATTTATATCCAATCCCTATATGAGTAATACATGGGGGACTGTAGTACAGGGTGGCGCATGAAATGTGTTACCAATTGTTTCTTTCACAATTTACGACGCATATTAGATATCCCGCTGGGATCTGTACAGCAGTACCAGCAGAGCTTGGAAAAACAAATGAGTTACGAAATGAAGCGAAGTGACCTCGGCCTAAGCCTGTTTGTTTGCCAGAGAATATTGAAGCGGTACGAGTTGCTGTACAGATAAGTCCTGGGAAATTGTGTATAAAGGCAGCAGTGCAACTGGGAATATCCAGACGCTCCGTTCAATGCATTCTTAAAAGTTACCTCCATATGTACCCATACAAGATGATCTGTGCACAGAAGCTGACTGAAGAACACAAGCAGCAGAGACTACTGTTTGCTCAGTGGGCGGAGGATAGGGAAGAAACTCTCAACGTTTGGTTTTCAGACGAGGTGCATTTTCATTTAGACAGTGTGGTTAACAAATAAAATATATGCTTTTGGGCCACTGAAAACCCACAAGTCCTTCATGAACGACAACATTATGCTCCGAGGATTACAGCATGGGCAGCAATTTCCAGTCACGGAGTTATTGGACCCTTTTTGTTTGAAGAAACTGTGAACAGCGAGCGTTATTTGAGCATGCTTCATAATAGCTTCATTCCACAGCTTCTTGCTACTGCCTTGCCCTTCAACACACAGTGGTTCATGCAAGATGGAGCAAGGCCACATACTGCAAACACTGTGTTGGATTTTTTACACGAGCATTTCGACATGCGGATCATTTCACTCAGGTTTCCAGGTCACTTCAATGACGGACAAAATTGGCCCCCCAATAGTCCAGACCTCAATCCATGTGACTGTTTTCTTTGGGGGTACCTAAAGGAAAAAAATTTCCCAAAATGTTCACATGATTTAATGCAGCTCAGAAGACTTATTCTTCAAGCTTGTGGTGAAATTATGTAAGACATGTACTGTAGGGTAATCACTAACTTCAGTGTTTGTTTGAAGGAAGTTAGGAAACGAAATGGTGCACATATTGAGCATGTGCTGAGTTAGAACAAATTTCCATGGACACCTCTTCATTGCAGTATATGTTCCTTTCAGATTGTATTGACAATAAAGTTTATATTCAAAAACAAAATGGTAACACATTTCGTGCACCACCATGTATTTCCCTAGAGTAATCATGTAAAGCTGATTCTTGAAACTTTAATACACTTTCTTGGAACAGTTTACATCTGTCTTCAAAAGTCTGCCAGTTCAGTTTCTTCAGTATCTCTATGATACTCTCCCATCAATTAAACAAACCTGTGACCATTTGTGTTGCCCTTCTCTGTATATGTTCAATATCCCCCGTTAGTCTGATCTGGTATGTCCCCCACACATTTGAACAATATTATAGAACTGGTCACACAAGTGATTTGTAACTAATCTCATTTGTAGACTGATTGCAAGATATTTTGTGACTCTTGACTTAAGGGGTTAATTGTGATTTCTCCTCAATTTTTCAACAATTTTGCTGATATCATTCCTCCTTTATGGCTTTGTTGTTCTTTGGTTCTGTGACAATTTCCCCCTCCCCAAGTTCATCAGGTGTAGGAGGAGCTGAATCATGATTTATTTCCTCTGGGATTATTCTCAATCATTTTTCTCTTGTTTCTTCACAGTTAAGCAGTTTGTCAAAGTACTTGGCAAGGCTCCAACAGTCATCTTTCTTGTTCATTGCTAGTGACCCATTGTCACTCTTGAAGTTCAAACGTGGTGATTTATAGCCATTTACATGCTGCTTGAAGGTCTTGTAAATGTTCCTGGTTATCAGGAAGTTCCTGGTGTTGTTTCTTTTGAATTCTGACTCAGGGTTCTGATTTCTTGTGTGATTTTGGTTTACAGGGTATCTTTGAGGTATGCTTCCATGCTTCTTTTTTCTCTTAACAGTTTATGATAAGGTTTTTTTGCCATGCTATATATGTCATTGCTCTTTTATTGACTGCCTTGTTGCAATGAAATACCTCAGAGGTGAATGGCTGGATGTTAGTATCCAACAGACACAATATTTCAGTTAGTGACCACATTGCCATCATCAGGTGTGTTGATAAATTGACTTCTTGGTGGCTGGCACTACACTATTATCTATACTCCTCCCCTGACAATCCACTCTTTCCATGGACCATGCCCACCACATCCCCCACCTGTCCAACAATTGATGCTTTGCTCTGTCCTCACTTTGACCCTTAGTCACTTGCTGGAAGCAGCTCAGCTGTAGCTCTGACTGCCCCCAAAGGCAGTCTGTTGTGGGACATCTCCTTTCTCTTCTTAATCAGTCTTATGCATGGGTTTCCAGGCCTTACTGAGGATGTAGCCACTAACTCAATTGATGAGTGGTTCTGTTACTCAAGGCTCATCAGAATATTTAATGATACAGTCCCAGAAGTGAGACACCTGTGTTAGAACCTTGGTATGGGCATGGTCCATTCCATGTAACTCCAATAGTCAATATTGCATGGCTGATGACTAGTTAGGCTGCTACAATCTGGTGTGCCAATGGTGTTCTCAGCATTGATCTTCGACAGTATGCACCGTCTGACCACTATATGAGGTGTGATCAAAGGCTTTGTAATCCAGTTTTAAGTTTTTTAAATCTTGTTTGTGTACATATTCCTGATTTAGTTTTACATTTTCAGCTGTTTTAATATTTGGTTTATTGTTAAATAAAGCAATGGGAAATGGAGGATGGAATGTAACAATATTATGAAAAGGATAGGTGCTACTCACCACCAATACAGAATGCAGTTTAGCTTGTAGATCACATGACTGCTTTGACAGGTGCCCTGCCTTTGATGGGACAGGTCATGTTTCTTACTGGACTGGAGTAGGTGGTGGTGGTAGGATTTCCCACCTGTGCAATTCAGAAGAGCTTGTGTTTTTGGTAGGATCCATATGGCACAGGCTGTGAAGTGATCATTGAGATGAATAATGTCATGTTGGGCAGCGTGTTCAGCAACAGCACGGTCCAGTTGTTTCTTGGCCACAGTTTGTAGGTGGCCATTCATCCAGGCAGACAGCTTGCTGGTTGTCATGCCCACAGAGAATGTAGCTTAGGTTGTAGATCACATGACAGGTTTCACAGGTAGCCCTACCTTTGATGAAATAGGTGTTGTTTCTGACCAGATAGGAGCTGGTGGTGGCGGTAGGATTTATTGGATGAGTCATGCATCTAAACCTATTACAGAGATGTGAGCCATGAGGTAAGGGATTGGAAGCAGGGGTTGTGTAGAGATGGACAAGTATTTTGTGTGGGTTAGGTGGGCAGTGGAATACCACTGTGGGAGGGGTGGGAAGGATACTGGGCAGGACATTTCTCATTTCAGGCCACGACGAGAGGTAGTAGGAACCTTGGTGAAGGATGTAATTCAGTTGCTGCAGTCCTGGGTGGTACTGAGTTATGAGGGGGATGGTCCTCTGTGGCCGTATGTTGAGACTTTGGGAGACGTGGGAGACTGTAAAGATAAGGCATGGGAGATTTGCTTTTGTACAAGGTTATGAGGGTAATTACAATCTGTGTAGTTCTCAGTGAGACCCTCGGTATATTTTGAGAGGGACTGCTCATCACTGTAGATGCAAAAACTATGGGTGACTGGGCTCTGTGGAAGGGACTTCTTGATATGGAATGGGTGGCAGCTGTCGAAGTGGAGGTGTTTCTGGTGGTTAGTCGGTTTGATATGGACAGAGATACTGATGCAGCCATCTATGAGGTGGAGATCAATATCTAGGAAGGTGGCTTGTTGGGTTGAGTAGGACCAGGTGAAGTGAAGGGGGGAGAAGCTGTTGAGGTTCTGGAATAATGTGAACAGGGTATCCTCACCGTTGATCCAGATTGCAAAGATGTCTTCAGTGAGTCAGAACTAGGTGAGAGGTTTAGGATTCTGAGTGTTTAGGAAGGATTCCTCTAGATGGCCCATGAATATGTTGGCATGGATGGTGGCATGTGGGTGCCCAAAGCGGTACCTGGATTTGTTTGTAGGTAATGTCTTCAAAGGAGAAGTAATTGTGGATGAGGATATAGTTGGTCATGGCGACTAGGAAGGAGGTTGTTGGTTTGGAATCCACCAGGTGTTGGGAAAGGTAGTGTTCAATAGCAGTAAGGCTACGGGCATTAGGGATGTTAGTGCAAAGGGGAGTGGGATCAATAGTGATGAGCAGGGCACCTTGTGATAAAGGAACTGTGGAGAGTCGCGGTGAAAATTTTTGGTATCTTTTATATAGGAGGGTAGGTTCTGGGTAATAGGCTGAAGGTATTGGTCTACAAGAGTAGAGATTCTCTCAGTGGGGGCACGGTAACTGGTCACAATTGGGCATGCTGGGTGGTTTATAGACTTTAGGAAGCATGTAGAAGGTAGGAGTGCGGGGAGTGGTAGGGGTGAGCAGGGAGATGGACTCTGGAGAGAAGTTCTGAGATGGACCTAATGGTTTGAGGAGAGACTGGAGATCCTGTTGGACTTCTGGAATGGGGTCCCTGTGGACAGGTTTGGAGGTGGATGTATCTGACAGCTGGCGGAGTCCTTCTGCCGGGTAATCCCTGCAGTTCAAAACAACAGTGATGGAACCTTTATCCACAGGTAGGATTATAAGGTTTTTTTAGATGGTGGATTGCAGTTCTTTCTGTAGGTGTAAGGTTAGTTTGCTTGTTGAGGGATTTGGGGAATTATGGTGAGGCAAAGTCTGAGGTTAAGAAATTCTGCAAAGTTATTGGAGGTTGAACGGGGGGCAGTGGTCATGGATCAAGATTGTATAGAGGAGTGTACTGAGTCAGGCAGGGTTCAACATTGGTCTTTGGTTGAGTCTGATTGGTAGGGTTGGTGACAAAAAAGTGTTTCCACTGTAGGGGCCGTGAGAAGGAGAGAATGTCTTTAACAAGTTGTGCGTGATTGAATTTTGGAGTGGGGCAAAAGGTGTGACCTTTGGAAAGGACTGATATTTCTGTGGGGCTAAGGCTTGCGGAGGAAAGGTTCATGACTATTTTTTGAGTCTGTTTAGGTTCTGGATTCTGTGGTGGGAGGGAGTTTTGGAGGGTAGGTTAAATGTAGTAGGACTGCAAGACAGGGATTGTCAGCTAGGAGGGGACCCTGGGGACATTTGGAGGTTGTTGTGGAGGTGGTGGACAGTCGTACTCCAAGGAAGGAGTAGGAAGTGAGCAGGGTGGAGAGTTTTTTGAGGTGGTGTAGTACATGTTGCTGTAGATCCTGGAGGGCAAGAGTTTCAATGTGTGTTATGGGTTCCAGGAATTTGGAATCACATAGCAAGAGAATTTTATGGATGGAGAGAAGTTATTGCAAGGTGGTTTGGGATTGGTTGATATGGTCTTGCAGGACTGCTGGTGAGGGAAAATAACTGGGGGAATCTGAACAGACAGAGGTCATTGTGGAAGGAGGGGTAGCAGCTGGAGATGGGTAATTTGATGTTAAGGCCATTTGGGGGGATTCCATGAGCCAAGCAACAACATGGCAACAGCATGTTGGACTGGGCTCTGGTTGGAACTTGGGACGAGTTAGAGCCTCAGTTCGGCACACAGTTTTAATCTGCCAGGAACTTTCATATTAGTGCACATGCCACTGCAGACTGAAAATCTCTTTCTGGAAACATCCCCCAGGCTGTGGTAAAGCCATGTCTCCACAGTATCCTTTTTCCAGGAGTGCTATTTCTGCAAGTTTTGCAGGAGAGCTTCTGTGAAGTTTGGAAGGTAGGAGATGTGGTACTGGCATAAGTAAAGCTGTGAGGACAGGTCATGAGTCATGTATGGATAGCTCAGCTGGCAGAACACTTGTCCACAAAAGGCAACAGGTCCCAAGTTCGAGTCTCTGTCCAGCACAGAGTTTTTATCTGCCAGGAAGATTCATATTCATGAGCCATCTAGAAGAATCTTCCCCAAACACCTTCTGTTAACTCTCCTGGAAAGTCCACAACCCCTCACCTGGTTCAGATTCATTGATAATATCTTTGCAATCTGGATTGAGGGTGAGGGCACCCTACCCACGTTCCTACAGAAACTCAACAGCTTCTCCCCCGTTTGGTCCTTCTCAACCCACCAAGCCACCTTCCTAGATGTTGGCCGCCACCTACATCAGTACCTCAGTCCATATCAAACCTACTAACTGCCAGAAATACCTCCACTTCTGCAGCTGTCATCTGTTCCATACCCAGAAGTCCCTTCCATAGAGCCTAGCCACCTGTTGTTGTCACATCTGCAGTGATGAGCGGTCCCCCTCAAAATATACTGAGGGTCACATTGTGGCCTTCACAGTTAGTAACAGGACTGGAGCAACTGAATTACATCCTCCACCAGGGTTTCGACTACCTCTCATTGTGCCCTGAAATGAGAAATGTCCTGCCCAGTATCCTTCCCACCCCTCCCACAGTGGTATTCCACTGCCCACCTAACCCACACAAAATACTTGTCCATCTCTACACAACCCCTGCTCCCAATCCCTTACCTCATGGCTCACATCTCTGTAATAGGTTTAGATGCATGACCCATCCAATAAATCCTACCACCACCACCAGCTCCTATCTGGTCAGAAACAACACCTATCTCATCAAAGGTAGGGCTACCTGTGAAACCTGTCATGTGATCTACAACCTAAGCTACATTCTCTGTGGGCATGACAACCAGCAAGCTGTCTGCCTGGATGAATGGCCACCTACAAACTGTGGCCAAGAAACAACTGGACCGTGCTGTTGCTGAACACGCTGCTCAACATGACATTCTTCATTTCAATGATCACTTCACAGCCTGTGCCATATGGATCCTACCAAAAACACTAGCTCTTCTGAATTGCACAGGTGGGAAATCTCTCTGCAGTATATCCTATGTTCCCGTAACTCTCCTGGCCTCAACCTTTCTTATTCGCTGTCCTCACCCATCCAGCCCCTTCCTTCATCCCATTCCAGCACTACATAGCCCTCTATTCCACCAATGCACCCAGCCTTTTCACTTCTCTCGTTTTCTGCCCCACCCCCCACATCTCCTCTGCCCTTTATCTAACCTCCCAACTGCACCTAACTGCCCTACCGTCCCTCCATCTCACCTCTGCATGCTCCCCAACAGCACTTCACCATCCCCCACCACACCCTGCTATCCCTCCCTCCCCCTGCCCCAGCCTCCTCCTTATCCCCCCCCCCCCCCCCCAGTTCCCTCTTCATCATGCAGTGTTGCTGCTGCTTGCAGTGTGTCTTCACCTGCCAGAAAATGCAGTAATGTGTGTGTGAGTTGCATTTGTGTGAGCGTGTGAGAGAGAGAGAGAGAGTGTGTGTGTGTGTCTGTCTGTCATAAATTTTTGACAAAGGCCTTGTTGATTGAAAGCTTATTTTATGACAGTCTTCTTGTGCCTATCTGTGACTCAGCATCTTTGCTATTTTTTTTTAAATTATTTGTATCTGAAAAGATTGTATGTGCTTTTGAATATTCGGCAGATATTTACTGTTGGAAAAGATGGATCAAAGAATCTGGATTAAATTCTGATTGAAAAATGGAATAAAGTGCAAGACAACATTCGAAATGTTGACTATGATGTTTGACAAACTATGAGTGAGACAAGATTTTATGAGTGATATAAACTTTTCAAAGAGGTGAATAAGATGTTAATATTATGACACCCTGGATGCCCTAGCAAACCAATTATTGACAACAGTGTGAAAGAAGAAAAGAAATGGAACCACTATCAAATAGGTTGCTGATGATGCCAGCATATCCTTTGGCTCATGGAAATTGCATAGACATGGCAAGGCCCAATCATCCCAATGGAAGCTGCCTGAAAAAACAAAAACAAAAAAAAAAAAAATGACAAGTTCCATCACATGTGAGGATTCTTCACACTGTTTTCTTCAATTACATTGGGATAGTGCATTGTGAGTTCCTGCCTTATGGTCATAGAGTCAATAAGGAATATTATCTGGAAGTTATGTGCCATTTGCTTGAATCAGTCCAAAAGAAACTACCAGAATTGTGGCACTACCACACAGGGAAATTGCTTCACAATAATGCTCTCACTCACACCTCACTGTTTGTTTGTGATTTTTTTGGAAAGAAAGAAAACCATTATTTTGCTTTAACCACAGTATTCACCAGACATGGCCCCCTGCAACTACTTTCAGTTTCTGAGGCAGAAGAGAAACATGAGAGGACTTTGTTTTGCCACACCTGATGAGATAAAAACAGGATCACTGAATGATCTAAACACCATAACAAAATGTTAATTCCATAAGTGTTTCCAAGATTGGAAAATACACTGGCACAAGTATATTAAATCTGAGGGGGATTACTTTGAAGGGGTTAAACTTGATGTTGATGATGAATAAATGAAGATTCTTCAAGGATGAAGATTCTTCAAGGCTGCCCATTATTTTTTGATCACACCTCATATGTCTTACCGTATTTGCAGGATATGTGATAAACTCCAGGCTTCAGTAGTCCAAGGTGCTCTTTAGCACTACAAGCTGTACCCATTTTTTAGCTGGTAGTCAGCAGACTGTCTTCACCTGGTGTTTATGGAGAATTTGTTCTATCTTTCCAGATAATGTGCCACAAAATGGAATAAACAGAATGGCCACATCCTCCTGAGATTACTCTTCTGTTTCTGCTTTTTGTATCATGAGTGTAGGACACAGGGCTCTCCAAATTTTCTGCTGAGTGTAGCTGTTTTCCTGCCTCCATTCTCTGATGTTCAATTTTTAGTTGAAACTTTCATTCTCAGAGAGTGTGCAAACACTACGTACCAATTGTGTAAGCACTCTGTTCCTGTGTGCTGGGAGATGGCAGCAGTCTGTGTGTAGGTATAGGCCAGTGTGCATCTTCTGGTACACACTGTGGCAAAATGTGGCACCTTCTCTCATTCTTGATGGGACATCCAGAAAGGGGAGCACTCCATCCACTTTGACTTCCACGGTAAACTGATCTTCTGGCATATGAAATTCAGGTGTATGAGGAAATCGTTCTGCTCACTTCTTCCATATGGCAGTATGATGAAGGTGTCTTCTGCAAACTGGACGAAACACTAGATATCCATTGAGCTGATAACACAGCAGCGATGCTGACAGCATGCATCCTTGAGTGTGAAATCAATGTGCTGATGGAAGGACTTGGGGGAGGGGGAGGAGTTGCCGGATGTGGACTACAGACAGTGCAGAACAGAGGGAGATGGGGAAGAGAGAAAAGCACTACACCACTCCTGAAGCAGTAGTTCATCAGCACACTTATCACAGCAGTGTGGCTGCTTGCCAAAATACGAGGCGTGTTTTTTAAGTAAGTACCATTTTGCCACACTGCGGCCGCAGCACTGTGGTCGGCGTTCTGCCCATGCACACTGGATACCTACATCTGTTGGCTACACACTGACACCATTACAGTCTGATTCTTCGTTGTTTATGTTGTGTACTGAGTGTTTAAGATGCCTCCAATATTCGCGAGTCCCGCCGACTGTGAAGTACGGGCTGTTATAAGATTTCTTAGTGCTAAAGGCCTAAAAGTGATCGATATTCTAAAGATGGCCGCACAAAGGTGCATGATGAACAATAGAGTGGGCCTCCTTCATTTGTTAATGAAAGTTTGGTGGAGGTAGTGGACAATAAGGTGAGAGAAAACAGACGCTTTACAATTTCCTTCTTGCGGGATGACTTTCCTAATGTTTCTCATATTATTTTGTATGGCATTGTAACCGTTCACTTGAATTACCGAGAATTGTGCACATGTTGGGTACCGAAAATGTTGACGGATGTGCACAAAACCAAATGTTTAGACAGTGGATTGACTTTCCTTGAGTGGTACCACAATGACAGTGATGATTTCTTAAGCCAAATTGTT
The DNA here is from genome assembly GCF_023864345.2 of Schistocerca serialis cubense. Lineage (NCBI taxonomy): Eukaryota > Metazoa > Arthropoda > Insecta > Orthoptera > Acrididae > Schistocerca > Schistocerca serialis. The sequence continues at coordinate 35,262,435 of NC_064649.1, read as the reverse complement.
ATGGATGATGAAACATAGGTGGCCTATGTCACACCAGAATCAAAGCAACAGTGTACGGAATGGCGGCATTCAGATTCACCCAGAAAAGTGAAGTTTAAGCACACAATTTCTGCCCGGAAAATCATGTGCACAGTTTTTTGGGACAGAAAAGGAGTATTGCTTGTGGAATTTCTGCCTTGTAATGAGACAATCAATGCAGCAGCTTACTGTAAGATATTGCACAATCTGCGCCGCCAATTCAGAACAAAAGACCTGGCAAGTTGGGCAAGGGCATTGTTTTGCTGCAAGACAATGCCCGTCCGCATGTGGCGAATCAGACCAAAGATCTCATCACATCTTTTCAATGGGAAACTCTAGATCATCTTTTGTACAGCCCAGATGTTGCACCCAGTGACTACCATCTGTTCCTGCACTTGAAGAAACACCTGGGCTGTCAGCGTCTTCAAGACGATGTCGAAGTCAAAACAGTGTTGATGCAGTGGTTAACAATTCAGGTGGCAGACTTCTATGAGGAGGGTATTCACAAACTAGTACAGCGTTATGACAAATGCCTCAATATTGACAGAAATTATGGAGAAAAGTAGATTAAGGTACAGGTTTTCACGTAAAAATAAAATTATTGAGATATCTTAGCACGTCTTTTTTTAATTTCAAAATGGTACTTAAAAAACACGCCTCATATTGTGTCCATAGGACAGTGACATCCAGCCATTCACCCATGAAGTATTTCATCATGAATCGAGCCACTGGAATCTGAACAACTACGTGCCTTATCACAGTCTTCAGTCCACCATGAAAATTTACACCTTCATCATAAATGCACCACTCTTTTACAATATGTGCCATACTTTATTGAGTATCCTGGCAGGTCTCTGATTTCTTTGTTATAACATCTTTTGACAGTTATCTTTATTTTGCTTTAGCTTTTCAGGGTTGAGTCTTATAACTATACTCTGAGGCAGTGGTTTTCTTACTTAATCGAAGAACTTTAATCTTACTGTGGGCAAGGAAGTGATCTGCATCTAGACTGACTGTTTTCCTCACTTCTACATTCATAATTTCACCAATGTCCCATTCTGACTTTGTGACCTGGTCCACCAGAAATTCACCAAGGTCTTCTCATTGGGATGTTGTATGAAATAAGTAGACACAAGTTGAAGATCAAAGGCATTACACATGACAATAAGTCTTCAACCATTTTTATTTATTCTGTTGTGAGCAGGGTAGTTGCCAATGGAGTTTTAAAACTGTCATTCCTTTACAGCTCATGTGTTGAAATCACTCATTGAAGTTTTGGAATTGACAGTTGAAGTTCTTTGTAGTTCACACTCTAGCTGGTGCCAGAATGTGTCTGCTTTTTCAGAGTTTTTTTTATTTTTTCAGTTTATGGTAGCAAGGACATTGACCAATGTATATTGTTTTTCACATTTGGTTGTTCTCTGGATGTTTTTATTGTTGACTGGGAATTTATGGTTTCCACAAAGCCTCAGAAATCCATTGGGTTTCTCAGATAGTACCAATGGTGCACCAAATTCCCTATTCCGCTCAATTATGTGATTTGTACTTCTTCCTGTGTCTTCAATTACAAACAGAAAAGTGTAAAAAAACATTGAACATGAATACTGTGTATTTATTACTGCCAGTTGCACCACTGCTAAGATTGTCATGGTATTTGATGCTTCTTTGTCATGGCTTTAGTAATGAACATGCCTAAGACTGCAGTTCTCTGTTTGCTTAATGACATCACATACTGCTTTGCTGGTTCCAAAGAATGGGAGGCTAATTTGAGACACACGTCGTTGTTGCTTATCCCTTAACACAGCAGTTCTTTTTTCAAATGACATTAAAAAAAATAGTATTTTGTTATTAGTGAAAAATGTCCTTTAACAATTGACACTTCACATAGACATATAAAAGATGGCGTTGAAAGCACAAAATAATGAGTTAATAATGTTTTGAAGATCACCATTAATAAAATCCTGAGCACATTCATAAATTCGACTTTGACTAAAGTATCATTAAATTTAGTCATTTTTTAGTTTCTGTGTGGGTGTGAAGTTGAACCATGTCTTTCACAATAATTTGCTGTAAGTGGAAATCTTGGAAGAGGTGATTGCAGTGCAGTAGCTATATTTACTTCGTACCAGAGCCAAGCACTCATCAGTCATTTGACTTCCTACAGAACTGTCCAAATTGAGTCTCAAGAGCTCTTTTCTTTATTTCCACATGACAAGTTTTAGGCCAGCTGCCCATCTTCATGTTATTTGTTACAGTTACAAAGCAACCCATTGAATATGGAACTGGAAGTTCATTGACATAACTCATTTATTGGGATGTATGTTATTGGTTATATGTTTACATATGTGTTCAGGAAAGATAGATTAGGCAGAACTGGTGGTGGTCTGTTTGTGTCTGTCAGTAGTGGTTTATCTTGTAGTGAAGTCGAAGTAGATACTCCGTGCGAATTGGTATGGGTGGAGGTTATACTTAGCAGCCGAACTAAGTTAATAATTGGCTCCTTCTACTGACCCCCAGACTCCGATGATATAGTTGTGGAACAGTTCAGAGAGAATTTGAGTCTTGTAACAAATAAATACCCCAGTCATATGGTTATAGTTGGTGGGGACTTTAACCTTCCCTCGATATGTTGGCAAAAATACTTGTTCAAAACCGGTGGTAGGCAGAAAACATCTTCTGAGATTGTCCTAAATGCTTTCTCCAAAAATTATTTTGAGCAGTTAGTCCACAAACCCAAGCGAATTGTAAATGGTTGCGAAAACACACTTGACCTCTTAGCCACAAACAATCCAGAGCTGATAGAGAGCATCATGACTGATACAGGGATTAGTGATCACAAGGTCGTTGTAGCTAGGCTCAATACTGTTTCTTCCAAATTCACCAGAAACAAACGCAAAATAATTTTATTTAAAAAAGCGGATAAAGTGTTACTAGAAGCCTTCCTAAGAGACAATCTCCATTCCTTCCGAACTGACTATGCAAATGTAGACGAGATGTGGCTCAAATTCAAAGATATAGTAGCAACAGCAATTGAGAGATTCATACCTCATAAATTGGTAAGAGATGGAACTGATCCCCCATGGTACACAAAACAGGTCCGAACTCTGTTGCAGAGGCAACGGAAAAAGCATGCGAAGTTCAGAAGAACGCGAAGTCCCGAAGATTGGCTAAAATTTACTGATGCGCGAAATTTGGCACGGACTTCAATGCGAGATGCCTTTAATAGGTTCCACAACAAAACATTGTCTCGAAATTTGGTAGAAAATCTGAAAAAATTCTGGTCGTATGTAAAGTACACAAGCGGCAAGACACAGTCAATACCTTCGCTGCGCAGTGCCGATGGTACTGTTACCGACGACTGTGCTGCTAAAGCAGAGTTATTGAACGCAGTTTTCCGAAATCCCTTCACCAGGGAAGACTAATGGAATATTCCAGAATTTGAAACACAAACAGCTGATAGCATGAGTTTCTTAGAAGTAGATACCTTAGGGGTTGCGAAGCAACTCAAATCGCTTGATACGGGCAAGTCTTCAGGTCCAGATTGTATACCGATTAGGTTCCTTTCAGATTACGCTGATGCAATAGCTCCCTACTTATCACTCATATACAACCACTCGCTCACCGATAGATCTGTACCTACAGATTGGAAAATTGCGCAGGTCGCACCAGTGTTTAAGAAGGGTAGTAGGAGTAATCCATCTAACTACAGACCTATATCATTGACGTCGGTTTGCAGTAGGGTTTTGGAGCATATACTGTATTCAAACATTATGAAACACCTCGAAGGGAATGATCTATTGATAAGTAATCAGCATGGTTTCAGAAAACAACGCAGCTAGCTCTTTATTCGCACAAAGTTATGGCCGCTATTGACAGGGGATCTCAAGTTGATTCCGTATTTCTAGATTTACGGAAAGCTTTTGACACCGTTCCTCACAAGCGACTTCTAATCAAGCTGCGGGCCTATGGGGTATTGTTTCAGTTGTGTGACTGGATTCATGATTTCCTGTCAGGAAGGTCGCAGTTCGTAGTAATAGACGGCAAATCATCGAGTAAAACTGAAGTGATATCAGGTGTTCCCCAGGGAAGCGTCCTGGGACCTCTGCTGTTCCTGATCTATATAAATGACCTGGGTGACAATCTGAGCAGTTCTCTTAGGTTGTTCGCAGATGATGCTGTAATATACCGTCTAGTAAGGTCATCCGAAGACCAGTATCAGTTGCAAAGCAATTTAGAAAAGATTGCTGTATGGTGTGGCAGGTGGCAGTTGACACTAAATAATGAAAAGTGTGAGGTGATCCACATGAGTTCCAAAAGAAATCCGTTGGAATTCGATTACTTAATAAATAGTACAATTCTCAAGGCTGTCAATTCAACTAAGTACCTGGGTGTTAAAATTATGAACAACTTCAGTTGGAAAGACCACATAGATAATATTGTGGGGAAGGCGAGCCGAAGTTTGCGTTTCATTGGCAGGACACTTAGAAGATGCAACAAGTCCACTAAAGAGACAGCTTACACTACACTCGTTCGTCCTCTGTTAGAATATTGCTGCGCGGTGTGGGATCCTTACCAGGTGGGATTGACGGAGGACATCGAAAGGGTGCAAAAAAGGGCAGCTTGTTTTGTATTATAACGTAGTAGGGGAGAGAGTGTGGCAGATATGATACGCAAATTGGGATGGAAGTCATTACAGCAAAGACATTTTTCTTCGCGGCGAGATCTATTTACGAAATTTCAGTCACCAACTTTCTCTTCCGATTGCGAAAATATTTTGTTGAGCCCAACCTACATAGGTGGGAATGATCATCAAAATAAAATAAGAGAAATCAGAGCTCGATCAGAAAGGTTTAGGTGTTCGTTTTTCCCACGTGCTGTTCGGTAGTGGAATGGTAGAGAGATAGTATGATTGTGGTTCGACGAACCCTCTGCCAAGCACTTAAATGTGAATTGCAGAGTAGTCATGTAGATGTAGATGTAGATGTAGATGTAGACGTATGAACAATGATAATGAAGCTGTAAAATTGCTGGTGACTGAAATTGCACAGTTTTTAGCTAAACTCATTAGCTCAGTAGCTTCTGATAGCCAGAGGAATGTAATAAATACTAAAGTAGTTTATAAAAGCCTTTTGACAATATTTCAGAGTTTTAGATACTGTGCACATCTCGTAAAAATAACACTGTTGAAAATATTTGCAAATGCAAAAAATAAACAAATAAAAAATGTGATTTTTTTTTGGTGGGGAAGGTGTCACTACAAATATAACAGAGGGAAAACATGACAACATGACATGGCAGTTAGTGGCTTGTTCCAATTTTCTTTCGTGAAGAAACCATTGCATGGAAGATATTCCCAGAATAGCAGCGAGACGATTTTTGATGGAGAATGTGTCCTGAACAGCCAAAATGCAGACTTGCACAACTGAGATCACCACCAAGTGATGCACCATTGATGTGTGAATATGTAGTGAGAAACTGACACCACAAGGAGGTGTCATAGATGCAGCTTGATTTGCGTGGTAATTAAAACTTCACGATTAGCCCCCCCTCCCATAGTTCCAGTAATGTGAGTTTTCAGCAGGTGTGGCTTCTTGTTTCTGTACTGAGGGAGGCTGTCACATTTATTGATCAGAATTGATCTAGACCACAGGCTGCACTGTGGATAGTCTGTCACAACAACTGAGATCTCAGGGAATGGTGGGGAGAGAGTACAGTATCACAAATTGTACAGAAATATATATGCATTGTGGAGAGATCTTTAATGCTATCTGTTGTTGTTGTTGTGGTCTTCAGTCCTGAGACTGGTTTGATGCAGCTCTCCATGCTACTCTATCCTGTGCAAGCTTTTTCATCTCCCAGTACCTACTGCAACCTACATCCTTCTGAATCTGCTATCTGTTAAATTAATAATAAAATCCCAGAATCTTTTAGAAAATGTGAAGGTGAATAAAAAATATTGGATAGAGGATGTGAATCAGTGAACTTTGGCGTGGTTGGTCATCATCCTTATACACTACACTGCTCCAAACTTCCACATATACAGTTCTTATATTATGTGATCCCCAAAGCATTAATTGCTGATATGCCATTAACTAACATTTAATTATAACAAATTGTACTAAGAATGGCACATTTCTGAGACATCTTTGACGTGCTGTTACACTGTAATACAAACCCACCAAATATGGGCTTCAAGTGGTTAGGTTAAAATCTAATACGGTGTCTTCTAAGTTCTTCTTGTGATGCAGACATAACACAGGACAACTAAACTTAAGGGACTGAGCCTCCAGGAAGCAAATAAGATCTGTACTTTGTAGGGCCCATGCCCTCAAACCTCTGCTAGATAGAGCTAACTGACATTTCGAGACTAGCTGCTACCTGTTAGAGAAACATACTCAGTATCAACAGTCCCAAAAATGTTGATTTTCATTACATAAATATGTGTGGAAAATAGTCAAAATGTGTCCTGATAATTTAAAATCTGTAATCCATTATTGAGAAATGGATTTTGGTATACAGGGTGTTACAAAAAGGTATGGCCAAACTTTCAGGAAACATTCCTCACACACAAAGAAAGAAAATATGTTATGTGGACATGTGCCCGGAAACGCTTACTTTCCATGTTAGAGCTCATTTTATTACTTCTCTTTAAATCACATTAATCATGGAATGGAAACACACAGCAACAGAACATACCAGCGTGACTTCAAACACTTTGCTACAGGAAATGTTCGAAATGTCCTCCATTAGCGAGGATACATGCATCCACCATCGGTCGCATGGAATCCCTGACGCACTGATGCAGCCCTGGAGAATGGCGTATTGTATCATAGCTGTCCACAATACGAGCACGAAGAGTCTCTACATTTGGTACCGGGGTTGCGTAGACAAGAGCTTTCAAATGCCCCCATAAATGAAAGTCAAGAGGGTTGAGGTCAGGAGAGCGTGGAGGCCATGGAATTGGTCCGCCTCTGCCAATCCATCGGTCACCGAATCTGTTGTTGAAAAGCGTACGAACACTTCGACTGAAATGTGCAGGAGCTCCATCGTGCATGAACCACATGTTGTGTCGTACTGGTAAAGGCACGTGTTCTAGCAGCACAGGCAGAGTATCCCATATGAAATCATGATAACGTGCTCCATTGAGCGTAGGTGGAAGAACAAAACTAAAATGAGCTCTAACATGGAAATTAAGTGTTTCCGGACACATGTCCACATAACATCTTTTCTTTATTTGTGTGTGAGGAATGTTTCCTGAAAGTTTGGCCATACCTTTTTGTAACACCCTGTATTCTTCAGTAGAGCTGTGCTTCAGAGCAGTCAACAATGAGCTGTGCCTGGTTTTTGGCACGGATTTTGAAACTCAGTAATCACTTTGATTGTGGAGAAAAGATGAAATCAAGGAGTCTAGTAGTAATATTCTATGTATTAGGATGCCAACACAATGTTGTTCTCAGAAGTGTTACTACTGCATTCAGTAGGTTCTGAAAAATTCAGAGCTTCACTTAAAGACACCAGTGCTTAGTGTCAGAAAATTGTGGAATATTATGTGAGGAGTTTCCTACGCCCTGGAGAATACTATTTGGAACTCTCAGTTATATGTTATGTACCAACATTTTATTGATCTGTATGGTGTGAGTGATGTCTGTGAGAGAGAAACTTATGTATTAATTGCTAGACAAATGGATCAGATATCACATGGAGAAATAAGCTGCACAGGTTACTGATATTGTCTTTTCACATGTTGTAATGCATTTAATATGCATTAAAAGTAGAATATAGCTTTTGTTGTATCAGATATTATTCCTGAAGAATCTGATGTGAAATTCTGTTGTTATGGTGTATGGTGTGAGTGATGTCTGTGAGAGAGAAGCTTATGTATTAATTGCTAGACAAATGGATCAGATATCACATGGAGAAATAAGCTGCACAGGTTACTGATATTGTCTTTTCACATTTTGTAATGCATTAAATATGCATTAAAAGTAGAATATAGCTTTTGTTGTATCAGATATTATTCCTGAAGAATCTGATGTGAAATTCTGTTATTAACCAGGAAGATTCGTGCTTTCACTCTTATTAGTTGGACATATCTGGAAGACTGATGTTTAATTTATCAAACTCTTTAAATAAATTTGGAATTACACTTACGTGTAGAAAACACTTGTCTTATAATAATCAGTTGTACTGTAAGTATAAACATTTATTTCCTGTCCACTAGGTCATGCAGTGCATGCTCACAATCAAGACTTAAAATAAGGTAAGAATATACACATCCCTTTTAAAAAATAATATCCATGCCATGCCAATGTTCGTTTTCAACTTTCTCTTAGTGACTTATGATGATATTTGTCATTATAATTTGTAACTTCTAAACAAATAACATCTAATACATGGTCCAGTCACCACCATGTGACCACCACCTATGTCCAGTGTCAATGTGCAATAGCCACTCACAGATGGCATGTGGCAGCACTAGCAGTGGAGGACATATAAAATTTTTTTTTTTTGGGGGGGGGGGGGGGGGGGAGGGGGACAGGAAACAGTACAGTCATTATCATAATCTGGAAAAAGAGTAATTTATCTGATGTCCAAAAGCTCATGATCATTGGCTTTCAGGCCCAGGTTGGAAGATTTTCTGAAATGGCTAAGTCTGTAAACTGTTCCCATACCATCAGAATTAAAATATACTGTACATGGCTAAAGGATACTGTCCAAAACCCATGCAAAAGCAATTGTGTTGCACCACAGGCTATAGATGACAGGGGTGACTGATGGATGCAGAGATGTGTACAGGTGAATAGATGTGCAATTGTTGATTGACTGACAGCCCAGATGAACCGAGTGGCTATTGACAGTGTCTTCTCAATGACCGTTCAGTGAACATTCCTGTATAAGATTTTTGAAAACATAGTCAGTGATCTTAAAAGTAGTTAAAATTAAAATTTAAAACAGTCTTGATCACAATCTTGTTAAAATATTTTTTTATTGGAGTGAGTGACCAGTTTTGACACTATGAAAGGGTCTTCTTCAGACTCCAGAGTGGTGGATGGATACTTCTAGATGAATTCCATTGACCCTCGACGCTCGCGTAACTGCTCAACATGAGCAGGCAAAAAGTAATACAAACGTCTCAAAAATGAGATCGACAGGAAGTGCAAAATGGCTAAGCAGTGATGGCTAGAGGACAAATGTAAGGATGTTGAGGCTTATCTCACTAGGGGTAAGATAGATACTGCCTACAGGAAAATTAAAGAGACCTTTGGAAAAAAGAGAACCTCTTGTATGAATATCAAGAGCTCAGATGGAAACCCAGTTCTAAGCAAAGAAGGGAAAGCAGAAAGGCGGAAGGAGTAGATAGAGGATCGATACAAGGGCGATGTACTTGAGGACAATATTATGGAAATGGAAGAGGATTTAGATGAAGATGAAATGGGAGATATGATACTGCGTGAAGAGTTTGACAGAGCACTGAAAGACCTGAGTCGAAACAAGGCCCCGGGAGTAGACAACATTCCATTAGAACTACTGACAGCCTTGGGAGAGCCAGCCCTGACAAAACTCTACCATCTGGTGAGCAAGATGTATGAGACAGGCGAAATACCCTCAGACTTCAAGAAGAATATAATAATTCCAATCCCAAAGAAAGCAGGTGTTGACAGATGTGAATATTACCGAACTATCAGTTTAATAAGTCACGGCTGCAAAATACTAACGTGAATTCTTTACAGATGAATGGAAAAACTAGTAGAAGTCAACCTCAGGGAAGATCAGTTTGGATTCCATAGAAATGTTGGAACACGTGAGGCAATACTGACCCTACGACTTATCTTAGAAGCTAGATTAAGGAAAGGCAAACCTACATTTCTAGCATTTGTAGACTTAGAGAAAGCTTTTGACAATGTTGACTGGAATACTCTCTTTCAAATTCTGAAGGTGGCAGGGGTAAAACACAGGGAACAAAAAGCTAATTTACAATTTGTACAGAAACCAGATGGCAGTTGTAAGAGTCGAGGGCATGAAAGGGAAGCAGTGGTTGGGAAGGGAGTGAGACAGGGTTGTAGCCTCTCCCCGATGTTATTCAATCTCTATACTGAGCAAGCAGTGAAGGAATCAAAAGAAAAATTCGGAGTAGGTATTAAAATCCATGGAGAAGAAATAAAAACATTGAGGTTCGCCGATGACATTGTAATTCTGTCAGAGACAGCAAAGGACTTGGAAGAGCAGTTGAACAGAATGGATAGTGTCTTGAAGGGAGGATATAAGATGAACATCAACAAAAGCAAAACGAGGATAATGGAATGTAGTCTACTTAAGTCGGGTGATGCTGAGGGAATTAGATTAGGAAATGAGACACTTAAAGTAGTAAAGGAGTTTTGCTATTTGGGGGGCAAAATAACTGATGATAGTCCAAGTAGAGAGCATATAAAATGTAGACTGGCAATGGCAAGGAAAGCATTTCTGAAGAAGAGAAATTTATTAACATCGAGTATAGATTTAAGTGTCAGGAAGTCATTTCTGAAAGTACAGGGTTATTACAAATGATTGAAGCGATTTCACAGCTCTACAACAACTTTATTATTTGAGATATTTTCACAATGCTTTGCACACACATACAAAAACTCAAAAAGTTTTTTTAGGCATTCACAAATGTTCGATATGTGCCCCTTTAGTGATTTGGCAGACATCAAGCCGATAATCAAGTTCCTCCCACACTCAGCGCAGCATGTCCCCATCAATGAGTTCGAAAGCATCGTTGATGCGAGCTCGCAGTTCTGGCACGTTTCTTGGTAGAGGAGGTTTAAACACTGAATCTTTCACATAACCCCACAAAAAGAAATCGCATGGGGTTAAGCCGGGAGAGCGTGGAGGCCATGACATGAATTGCTGATCATGATCTCCACCATGACCGATCCATCAGTTTTCCAATCTCCTGTTTAAGAAATGCCGAACATCATGATGGAAGTGTGGTGGAGCACCATCCTGTTGAAAGATGAAGTCGGCACTGTCGGTCTCCAGTTGTGGCATGAGCCAATTTTCCAGCATATCCAGATACTCGTGTCCTGTAACGTTTTTTTTGCAGAAGAAAAAGGGGCCGTAAACTTTAAACCATGAGATTGCACAAAACACGTTAACTTTTGGTGAATTGCGAATTTGCTGCACGAATGCGTGAGGATTCTCTACCTCCCAGATTTGCACATTGTGTCTGTTCACTTCACCATTAAGAAAAAATGTTGCTTCATCACTGAAAACAAGTTTCGCACTGAATGCATCCTCTTCCATGAGCTGTTGCAACCGCGCTGAAAATTCAAAGCGTTTGACTTTGTCATTGGGTGTCAGGGCTTGTAGCAATTGTAAACGGTAAGGCTTCTGCTTTAGCCTTTTCCGTAAGATTTTCCAAACCGTCAGCTGTGGTACGTTTAGCTCTCAGCTTGCTTTATTCGTCGACTTCCGCGGGCTACGCGTGCAACTTGCCCGCACGCGTTCAACCATTTCTTCGCTCACTGCAGGCCGACCCATTGATTTCCCCTTACAGAGGCATCCAGAAGCTTTAAACTTCACATACCGTCGCCGAATGGAGTTAACAGTTGGTGGATCTTTGTTGAACTTCGTCCTGAAGTGTCGTTGCACTGTTGTGACTGACTGATGTGAGTGCATTTCAAGCACGACATATGCTTTCTCGGCTCCTGTCGCCATTTTGTCTCACTGCACTCTCGAGCGCTCTGGCGGCAGAAACCTGAAGTGCGGCTTCAGCCGAACAAAACTTTATGAGTTTTTCTACGTATCTGTAGTGTGTCGTGACCATATGTCAATGAATGGAGCTACAGTGAATTTATGAAATCGCTTCAATCATTTGTAATAGCCCTGTATTTGTATGGAGTGTAGCCATGTATGGAAGTGAAACATGGACGATAAATAGTTTGGACAAGAAGAGAATAGAAGCTATTGAAATGTGGTGCTACAGAAGAATGCTGAAGATTAGATGGGTAGATCACATAACTAATGAGGAAGTACTGAATAGGATTGGGGAGAAGAGATGTTTGTGGCACAACTTGACCAGAAGAAGGGATTGGTTGGTAGGACATGTTCTGAGGCATCAAGGGATCACCAATTTGGTATTGGAGGGTAGCATGGAGGGTAAAAATCGTAGAGGGAGACCAAGAGATGAATACACCAAGCAGATACAGAAGGATGTAGGTTGCAGTAGGTACTGGGAGATGAAGAAGCTTGCACAGGATAGAGTAGCATGGAGAGCTGCATCAAACCAGTCTCAGGACTGAAGACCACAACAACAACAACAACAACAACAACAACATTTGTGTGCATGATCTCCTGCCGCCGCTTGGTGAGTAGAGTTTTTTGTCTATCCAATTACCCCCTATGTGGAGTTTGATTTTCCTTGGCATGATGGCATCTACTAGCAGGACAATGCATCGTGCCACATAGCTTGCAGTGTACTTGTGTGCTTTGAAGAGCACTAGGATGAGCTGACTGTGCTGCCCTGACCACCAAACTCCCCAGATTTAAATTCGACGATTCTGTGGGACCACCTCGATTGGACTGTTTGTGCCATGGATCCACAACTGACAAACCTAGCTCGACTGCCCATGGCACTGGTTTCGATATGGATCCACAACCCTGTCGGTACCTTCCAGAACTTCACTGACTCTCTTCCAACACATCTGCACTGCAAAAGGTGGTTATTCAAGCTTTTGACAGGTGGTCACATTAATGTGAGTGGAGCATGTAGATGATAATATACTTGGTAATTGTAGTCTGTTCATCATCATCAATACATCAATTTATGTGTCAGGACATCTAATACTGAAAAATACAGAACTTATATTATTAAAGACTTTAATTGGTAGTGTTGATAACTCTCATGTTTGATAATTGTATTTGTGACACCTGTGTCAACATGAAACATAACTTCTTCTTCATAAGTGCTAACTGGGAGCAAAATCCTCCTATCAGTTTAGTGGAGCATTGTGTTCACAGAATCGACCATACGCATCTGCATAGTTTCTCATTGACCAGATGTGGGTTTCTATTTTGTGAATTCTGTTATTTCACATTAATGAGCGCCGACTGTACAGGGTCATCTGGTAAAGCAGTGCTTTCCTGCATAGGAGCAGAGACAACAAATGTGGAATTGTGCAATAAATCTTTGAAAAGTTTTCAACATTACACATATATGGCAAAAATTCCTGATCATTCTAGATTCCAGTGAGAGCAGTGGCAGCTCACACAAAATTATACCAATGTGATGCCCCATAGGCCTTTGACTTGCAATGGTAGTAATTGTAACTAAATTGAATGTGTTAATTTTACATATATAAACTGAACTGTTTAAATGTATTGAAACTTCATAATTAATACCTTAACATTGTGAGGAATAAAATAAAATGAAAAAAAAAATTGTCTGCAGGAATTGACTCTGGGTCTGCAAAATACTAGTGTATGCCTTTTTTTTTTTTTAATCTCATTTTGTTCTATATTGATTGATGAATTTGTTCGTGGCAGACGTCCGTTTGATCCATTGACTCAGTTTTTTATTACAGAGGGTAGCTAACCCTCTGACCAAGCACACTGAGCTACCGTGCCGGCTAATATCTCATTTTGTTCATTTTTGTTCATTGTATCTGCTCGGGGCGGACGTTGCAAGACACCCATTTAAGTTCGTTGTTAATCCATTAACTCAGATTTTTATTACAGAGGGCAGCTAACCCTCTGACTGAACATGCTGAGTTACCGTGCCGGCATGTATCAAGCCACCTTCCACTCTCCTGGGAGGTATTCTGTTTTCCAAGTTTTCTCAGAGTTTAATTTTACCTCTTTTTTGTTTTTGATTGAGACCATTTCAAAAGACTGCTTTCTAGATTTCCATGAGTATTTGAGTTTCTTGTTTGGTTCTGGAAAATTAAGAAGGTGATCAAAATATTTTGCAAGTATTTTGAAATTTTCAGTGTTACATATGCCAAATTGGTGAGCCTCATCTTACACCCTCATGCTGTTAGATTTACATTTGGAGAAGATCTACCTAACTCTTTAAATCTCGCTTCCTCCTCCAGATATCTACTGGAAAAGAGTTTCTTTAGCAGATCACCTACAGATATCTACAGAAAACATTTTTGTACTAAATTTCTTCATATACTCACTTGTTTTCTCACCATCTAGCCTAAACTGAATATATCAATTTTTCATCTACAAACTGAACTGTTATTTTTAAATCTTATAATATAATTGGTGTTAGCAGGAATCAGACCTGGGTCAGCAAAGTACCAGAGTGTGCTTTAGACCACTCACCCACAGCTGTGTCTCAATAACAGTTCTTTTCAAAAAGTCCTCATACACACATATGCACAAAATGTTACAGGAAATTTCAGAGAAATATGTTCATCTGGATCTGTGAGCAACATAGAACTTCCAGTGCCGGAAGGGATGATGTCACACCAGAGTGTCCCAGTACAAAACTGACAGTCACGCCACTTCTCTGAGTTGATTGTAGCATGGATGACTGTCATTTCAGCACTCAATCTTGGTTCCTAATTATTGTGGAGGGAGTGCTATAAAACTTGTTTTTGTCCATTTTATTTGTGTATCAGCATGTGTTTAAAGAGAAATGGCATAGTTTTAGTGTGATTTGCGACTCACATTCAAAAAAGAAATGGTATAATTTTATTGTGACTTCTAGCTCACATTTGAAGAAAAATCACCTAATTTTAGTGTGATATTTACAATGTGCCATAGCACATTGGCACATGATGGCCAGCCACCACTGAGAGGTTTCCATTGCCAAGCACTATAAGGAGTAGTGAGCCTGAATAGTGCCCAATCATTGATTGGACTGACCTAGTGCTGTTGCACTTGTGACTAATAAAAAATTGTGCTGAACATATTTTGAAGGTAGCAAATGCTACTGAAATTCCAGTATTACTCAGTGATACCATGGGCACAATCTCTTGCAAGATGAAATCATCAGACACTATAAGACAAATTGAAAACACCTATCTTTCAGTGTGTAGCACTCTCTTTCACCTTAACAATGTTGCCAATTGTCCATCCCTCATGGAAACTGGGCAGAGCTGGGTCTGATGTGCACACATTTATCTCATCCCAAATATGCTGAGTAGGGTGTAGGTCAGGTGACAGGTGGAATCATATAGGCTCCCTCATCTCTGTGGGCTGCTCTTCAAACCATTCTGACAGAATGTGGGATTGACATGCAGCGCATTGTAATAAGGTATGGGTTACTTACTGGATGGTATAGACAAAAACAAAAGACAAATTGCCCATGACAGTAGGTTCCTGTCTGGTTTGCGAGTAATAGATAATGGTGGACATTTTGAGGTGCCCATTTCATCCCATGAAAGCATCCTTCACATGAAAATACATGTACCCTCTGACTGAATGGAATGCTTTTGTCAAATGGAAATGTCGGCTGCTTGTGGTGCACCCATCCCTTGTCAGCGGGTTATAGCAATGTCAACCATGACTCAACAGCATTGATATATTTTTCTATGAGGCATATTCCAAATCTGAGGCCTGTTTGGTCAATAAAAAGAATATGCTCAAGAGGAAAGATTTTATTGGCAGTAATATTTTACTGTATATCTACTTTCCTTTCCCAATAATCGCCATTCACATCTATATACTTTCTGTAACCCTGTACCAGCTTCTTTTACACCTCTGCATAGAAGTCTGCTGCCTTAGAATTGAACCAGTTGGTAATACCAGTCTTGAGTTCATCATTGTTTTGAAATTGTGGTCCGCTGAGTCATTTCATCAATTGCAAGAAGAGGAAATAGTCACTCAGGATTCTACAGAGGATGATCGAAAAGTTCCCAATGAAAATCTTCTTTTTGGTTTTGGCATTGGTGTGAGGGTGTGCTTCGTCATTAAGGAAGATTTCCGGTGGGGTTGATTTTGGATCTCACATCTCAGTTTGGTTAGCATTTCACAGTATACGTCAACTGTAAATGTTGACCCCACAGTCCATGAAATCAATCAAGAGGACACCTTTATTGGCCCCTAAAAATGGTAGCCATCATTTTTTGTTTGAGAATGGAGACTGCTTAAACTTTACTGTTTTGGTGAACTTGAATGGTACCACTGCACTGAATGTTGTTATGATTTTGTGTTGGTGTATGATATCCATGCCTCATCATCTGGTATGATTTCCTTTTTTTTTTCTTAGTAATTTAATTGAAAGCTTTGTTGCTTTGGTAAAACTAAAATTGGTTCTTTTTGTCGTGACAGAATAAATTGCTATTAATCACACCAGATTTGTCGGAGAACAGCAGCAACATGTGTAATTGATCCAGCTTTAAGAAACTCTATTACCTTTTAGCGGAAAATTCGTGCGGTACTCTCCGACGTTAGAAAAGTCGTAGTGTTCCGTTCGGAGCAGGAGGCGGCTGTCTTTTCTCCTTCGCGATATCGAAAATTACTAAAGAAAATGAACAGAAATTTTTTTTCGGAGGAAGATCGCGCGGAGAAAACAGACGGAAGTTACATGAAAGAAACCTAAGGGACCAACTGATTGGATTTGTACGAACATATAAACGGAACTGAAAGAACTTGGAATAAATACTATAGCGATGTCGTCACGACAGCCTCCTGTTCCGACAGAACACACGCTGGATCATAAGCTGCATAAATCTTTTAAACAGGAAGGATTATCATAAGTATAATTAATGAAAATAAGGTTGAGAGATTTTCTTTGAAATTAAATAAACTTCAAGGCTTCAAGTATTATAATATGAAACGGAAACTTACATTAACATGGCCACCCATTGTGGCGGTGGAGCGAATTTTTCACGATATACATTCTCGCTTGTTTGTGGCTACATATATTTTTAATCACTTAAACTCTTAACTTTACAATAAAAATGATTATATCAGATGGAGCACAATACTTTTGCGTCCGACTCGCAACACATTCACAGAAGAGCTAGACAGCGACACGGCTCCCTGCAGAAGTAAAAAACTGGCAATTGTTATTTTGAAACATAGGTGCATCGGTTTTTTTTTTTTTTTTTACTGATCGATAGCAGCGTATAACAGTTTATAGCTATCGTGATATTCTGCGCTTTTCAGGAGCGCGGCAAAGATATCTGGTTACAACATTCATTGGTATATGTTAGAAGTTCGCACATACTGACGCAAATACAGAAAAAAAAACTTTTACATGTTAAAAATCGCAGTGATAAAGGCTGTAATGTCACAATCACCTGTAACATTGCATGTTAACAAATCAGCCCCATATTGTCTATAGCACTCCAAAAACTATCATGCACAATGCTCTTTGCACTGATCACTGAACATTTTTGGAACCCACCTCATGCACAATTTGTGATATCCAAGCTGTTCAGTGACAATCCTGTAAATTGATCTTCAAGCAAGATTGTGGAATTCATTAGACCACTAATCGTTAATCACTGATCATTTCAAAGTTTTGGTTCAGTTGATCAACAATCTCATGTGTGTGAATAATGGGACTGCCATTCCACTGTTCATTTTGCCATTTTGAAATTATTGACACAATTTTTGAACTTGTTTATCACTTATTTTTTCAGGTCCATACACTAGGCATAACTCATGATGAATTTCAGCAGCTAAGGATCCTTTTGCCAGCAAAAATCTAATCACACCACACAATTCACAACTGGTGGGATCAATGAATGTCTTGGCTATTGCAATCTGCTCTCACTGACTGGCAAATGACTACTGAATCAGACCAGTAGTAATTTCCTAGAAAGTTGGTAGACAGTCTGCATGCATGAAACTTTATTCAACTCTACCAACTGGTAAACATTGGTCACTGGACTTTAATTTTAGAATACATCTTGTATTTACTGAGTCTCCAATAATAGTGTCCCTATTCCCATGTTAATCTCTGTGGTCTGTGAAGGGTAGTGAGCAGAGATACATTTGTAAGGTGGCATTTTCTGTAGCCCATAATGAGAAGATGGCTCTTGATGGAATGACTACCCATCAGTTACACCAGTTCAGCAATGAACTGGTGGGCAGTTTGTTGTGTTACAGTCTATCTATTAACTGTTGCAATCTTTGATAGTTAATGATGATTCCCTGTTGTCCACAGTAATCAAGATACTCATGATATGCTCTTTGACTTGGTAGCACATAAAAAGCCCCTTTTTACATGACCTTGAGGATGGAGCATCACATGAGGTGGCTACCCACAATCTGGCTGTAATCAAATAAGCTGATAAAACACATTTTCAAATATCCTTATTTTATGTATGGTGTACCGTGGGCAAACAGATGTAATTACAGATTTGCAATCAAATTATGTCTTACAGTGTTTTAATTGGTAAGAAGAACCATCACAAAAATGTGCAAATGTGAAAATAAATATTAACTTCAGTGGATACAATAAAAATGCACTGATTGTGCTACAGCAGTGCTGAAATATTTTGAGTTAATATATTAAAAATGAAGAGCGGGAAGAAGATTCAAAATAAAAACAATGAAGATGCAAGAAAATTGTACCAAAGGATGAATATTAAACTATGTAGAGAAACAGAGCAGGCTAGGAAAAAATGGCTGAAAGAGAAGTGTGGCTCATTTGAAGAGCTGGAAAGGAAAAGACATGATTTACTGTACTACAAAATAAAGACTACAACATAGGATCAAAACAGACCAGGAAGTGCTACTCTGGAAATTCCCAGTATAGACAAAAATGTAGTATAGAGAAATCATGAAGACATCCTACAAATGTGGGAAGACTGTTTAAAAGAGCTATATGACACAGATCGCAAAAAAAATAAAATAAAAATAAATAAATAAATAAATAAAATGGTTCAAATGGCTCTGAGCACTATGGGACTTAACATCTGTGGTCATCAGTCCCCTAGAACTTAGAACTACTTAAACCTAACTAACCTAAGGACATCACACAACACCCAGTCATCACGAGGCAGCACAAACCAACAACTCTGGAAACTGAATCTGTGAACAGTGTAAATGATGACAAGAAAGGACCAACAATCATAATGGAAAAGGTAAAGAGTGTAACAGCTGCAGTGAAAAACGGGAAAGCAGAAGATACAGATACAATACCAAGAGAAATACTAAAATGTTTGAACCAAGAATGTGTAAGAGAAGTATTAAGGTTACGCAACAAAATATATGACTGTGGTGAATAGCTAAAGGATTTTCTGACAACAGCAATTCAAATACCAGAGAAACAAGAACCAAGAACTGCAGTGTGCACAGGAAATTAGCCTTATTTCATCTGGAGTGAAAATTATGTTAAGAATCATTAATAAAAGACTGGAAATGGGGATGGAGGGGAACCTGGTTGAACAACAATTTGGTTTAGGCAGAATATAGGCACAACAGACACAATAGGAACCTTGCAAATTTTGAGAGAGAGGTTTACTGAAAATGGAAGAAAGCTATGTGTGTGTTTTATAGACTTGGAAAAGTACTTTGATAATGTGGCTTGGGGTAAGCTTGCAACTATACAAAGTATTGAAGGAAAAGAGAGTATATTGGAAAACCAGATGACTTATAAAGATATTATACTTAAACCAAAAAGCATTAGTGAAAGTGAGAGGAGGAAGTACCAACTGGATAGAACTAGGAAAAGGAGTAAGACTGTTTCCTACCCTTTTCAATCTATAGTTAGAAAATATAACTGACCACTGTCCACTTGATGACAAGGGGCTAAAAATTGAAGGAAGAAGAAAATAATGTTTGATTATTATGAAAAGGAAAGTTTCCACTCACTGTATAGTGGAGATGCTGAGTTGAAGATAGGTAAATGAAAAAAACTGTCACAAATAAATAAAGCTTTCAGCCAGTAAGACTTTTGTCAAAAATAGATGACAGACACTTTTTGATGAAGGCCTTATTGGCTGAAAGCTTTGTTTATTTGTGACAGTCTTTTTTTTGTGCCTATCTGCGATGCAGCATCTCCACTATATGGTGAGTGGCAACTTTCCTTTTTATAATATTTATACATTCCATCCTGGATTTTTCATTGTTTTAAAATAATGTTTGAGGTTTACAGACAACATAGCCCTCCTAACAACAGGCCAGAAATAATTACAGGATGTAGTGGATACCATTGAAGCTAAAGGAAATATCTATGGAATGAGAATCAATACAAAGAAAACAAAAGGTAGAGATAACGCTAACTGAAGAAGCATTAGGAGACATGTAAAGCTTTAAATACCTCAGAAGGAGAACAGAAAATGAATGAACGAGCAGCACAGAAATTAAAATCAGAGTAGCAATGCTGAAAGAGGCATTTTATAAGAAAGATAGAATTTTATGCAGCAGCATGAAAAAGATTTGAGGAAAAGGCCAATAAAGTGTATTGTATGGAGTGTCCTCCTGTATGACGCTGAAACATGGAAACTGAGGAAGAAAGACAGAACAAGCCCAGAGGTTTTTGAATTGTAGACATGGTGGAGGGTGGAAACTATGAACTGAATGGATGGAGTGAAAAATGAAGAGCTGCTGAGAAGAGTGGGGGAGGAAAGACAATTTTTGGGTGTAATAATAACAAGGAAACAAAACTGGATTGTGCATATATTAAGAAAGAAGGAGGGGCATAAACAAACAGTCATAGAAGTGTATGAGGGAGGAAAGAGGAGGTGAGGGTGGAAGAGATGTTGCAACCTGGATGATGTGATGGATGGCAGCACATACACCAGCATTAAGGAGGAAGCAATGGATCCCATGAAACAGAGACACAAAGGACCTACTAATGTGACAGAAAACTGATGATGATTAAAAATGTGTTTTATGTAAGTCAGGCCAAACATGAGAAAAGTTTCTTGTGTGTAACAGCCAATGCTTTTTTGACTTCACTGTGATCCAGTTTTCAATTTTATTATTTTAAGATTTAAGTATAAAGCAAACACAAGTCATTTAAATAAGAAATTGCTAAAAGAAATATTGGTTTCACCATTGCCAACGCATATAAAACAGTTTGTCTGTGCACAGTTTTTTTAATTTACTTTTTGTACAGCTTCTCTGTTTCACATATAAACTGTTAGTGCATTTCAGTTTTGCTCAGTATTTTCTTTTTGAGTTACATAAGTCATCTGTTCATAATATACTGTAAGGAAAATAAATGCTCACATCAACTTTCCTTCTCAGTTATAATAAATATAAATCATACTCAATATAATATTTTATTTTCCTATTCTCTTCTCTGTTAGGCACGCTGAACAACATGAGTGCAGTAAGACAGAAAATGAATTGCAATTTACAAAGGCCACAACCACACCCATGATAAACAAACTTTTTGCATCCATTTTTTACAAGCAGATTTATCAAGGAGAAGACTTCCAAGAAAAGGTAACATTATGTGCCTGGAAACCTTCTTTAGTATAGTGATGTCACACTATGTAGGAGCTGTACTTATTTGATGCCTATAACTGTGTTAATCATTTCAGAAATCTGTGGCAAATCAGCATTTTTATATGTCTACGTGAGTGAAGTGACAATAAATTTTCATCAGATGCACAATAAAACACTTCAACTTTTGCTATAGAATGCATTTTGACCTGGTATCAAATACAGATGAAGACTCAATTATTTTATTTTTTGCAAGTACAAAAGTCTTCATTTTGATCAAATCAATTTTGCTTTTTTTTTTCAGAAAAGAAAAATTCACCTGCAGTCACTCTTAATAGTTATGATTTTTTGCAGTTTACTTAATGAAGACTAAAAACATTTCTTAAGTCTGCAGTATTCATAATTGTCCACTCCTTATATTACCGAGGTTTGTGTTGCCATGTGTCAGTGTCTGGCACTCTCACAGTGACCATGTTTGAAAATAAAAAGAAACAGGTTTGATAAAAGTACATAATTAATGCAGCTGTAAGAAACATCCTACTTGAGTATGGGGAAGGGGAGAGGGAAATGGATAGCTTAGAATGGGAGTAGGGGCCACAGAGTGACTCAGTAATAAGTATAGGGGTGTAGGGATAGCTTCTTGAGCTGACCAAATTTACAATAAAAAGAAACTCAGTAAAACACTGGACAAACATGTAAAATATTTGTTTTAGAATGTTATGACATATTCTGAGTTTAAACAGAAAGGTATCTTGAACAGAATGGCCTCCTCTGTGCCAACCATACTGAAAGCTTTGGATCAGGGCAGTCAGGTAGATGCAGTGTTTCTTGATTTCTGAAAAGCATTTTACTCAATAGCACACCTATGCTTATTGTCAAAAGTATGATCATATGGAACAGCAAGTGAAATTTGTGACTTAACTGAGGACTTTTTGGTAGGGAGAATATAGCATGTTATCTTAAATGGAAAGTCATCAAAAGGTGTAGAACTAACTTGAGATGTGCCCCAGAGAAGTGTGTTGGGATTCTTGCTGTTCATGTTGTATATCAATGACCTTGCAGACAATGTGAATAGTAACTTCAGACTTTTTGCAGATAATGCAGTTACCTGTACTGAACTATTATCTGAAAAACTGCATAGATGTTCTGTTAGATCTTGATAAGATTTCAGTGTGGTGCAAAGATTGGCAACTTGCTTTCAGTGTTCAGAAATGTAGAATTGTGCACTTCACAAAATGAAAAAAAGGATATGAAATGGAATGATCACATAGGCTCAGTTGTGGGTGGAGCAGGTGGTAGCCTTTGGTTTATTGGTAGAGTAGTGGGGCAGTGCAATCAGTATACAAAGGAGATTTCTTACAAATCACTCATGTGAACAGTTCTAGACTATTGCTCAAGTGTGTGAGACAATACCAGATAGGACTAACAGGGGCTATTGAACTTATACAAAGAAGGGCAGCACGAATGGTCACAGGTTCCTTTGATCTATGGGAGAGTGTCACAGAGATACTAAAGGATTTGAAATGTCAGACTCTTGAAAGTAAAAGTAAGTTATCCAGAGAAAGTCTGTAAACAAAGTTCCAATAAACAGCTTTAAATGATGATTCTGGGAATATACTACAGTCCCCTATGTATTAGTCACAGTTGTGAGGATAAGAGGAGAATAATTACTGCACTCACAGAGGCATTTGAAGGGATCATTCTTCCCCCACTCCATATGTGAATACACTTATAACTTGTACGAGGGGATTTTCCCTCTGCCATGCACCTCATGGTGGTTTGCATAGTATACATTTAGATGGCTTACTGAAAATAAGAAATTACAGGGGGATAGTTAGGAAAGCCTGAAAGCAACAGGAATGAGGTGTGGAATTAAAGGAATGACAACACAGGCAGAGGAGATGGAACATAGAGGTGAGGGGAAGAAAAATAGGACCATAGAATGTGTTGCAGTTGCTTTATAAGTAGGGAACTGAAGAATTGATTTTGTGATAAATGTGTAAATAGATGTGAATTCTGTCTCAAAATGCAAAAAATTGAAGTTACTTGATAAATACTATTTCATAGTGAATATCTAGATGAAGTATTTTATCAGAGATATTTTGAAATAAACTTTATTTTCTGCATATAAATATCAGAAATTTATCCAGTTTTTGGTTACAAGTATTGCACATCATCTGGTGAATTCAAATTTGTAAATATAATGTACATAACAATGTTTGCAGTATAAAACTGCACAAATGGAATCATGTATCTGTGCACTCAGTATGCTGGTGCCACTTAAACTGTGGGTGGTACAACAGTGCTCTGTAAGATACATGGCACATAATGCAATGCAAGACTGTGGGATCTATTATCTTAGGACAAAGAATGAGTATGGAAATGAAATGAGCATTTGGCGTCATTGGCCGGGAGGCTCCTTGCGGGGCAGGTCCGGCCGCCTTGGTGTAGGTCTTATTACAGTCGACGCCACATTGGGCGACCTGCACACCAGATGGGGATGAATTGATGATGAAGACAACACAACACCCAGTCCTTGAGTGGAGAAAATCTCCGACGCAGCTGGGAATCTAACCCGGGCCTGCAGGGTGGCAGATTGCGGTCAGAGGGGAACAGAGGGAATGTCGTCTGCCAGCAGGTAAGCTCAGCTTTGTGGAGAGGGAAGCGTGCAGTGGCCAGGCCACACACATCTGTCGAGAAAATGAGGATAGAAGGGGAACAACGGAAGGGTGTGCATGCATTCAGTTTCTGGGAGATAGCTGTGACTTGACATCACTGACGATGTGTGGTGAAAGCCACACACGCTAACTTTCGCGTGTGGGTGTTGTGTGTTCTAGACACGTTCATTGATATGCTTTTGGTTATTAATGTTTGTAATCATATGAAACACAATGTAGTGTTTTATTTTGAAAACTACAATAGCTTTTAGCATTTTTTCAATTCAAAATTGATGATGGAAGTAGGCCAAAACTAGTTTGAGGGCATAAGGGCAAAAAGAAACTACATTAGGCATTTTTCTGTTTCACTCTATGAAAGTAATGAATGTTTGACAGGTGTCCCATGTCAAATAAATTTTTCTGTTTGCCATGTCTGCTATTTTCCAGAGAAAAATTGGCCTGGAATAAACACTATTTCTTGGGTTTAAATCGTATGTTGGTCAATCAACAAAGACATTCAAAATTACAGTATTATGTTCATTCATTTCTGCAGTTGAAAATGTTTGCGGAGGACAAAGATTTGATTCTTAAAAAATGATTAACACTGAAGGAATATTAGCCAGAACAACAAACAAGTTAAAAGGAACATGGACATTTTGAAAAGAGTCATTGATGTAGTGTGTTATTTAGTTAAATGAGTCTTCCCATTCTGAGGACTTAGGCTAATGAATCAGATGCTTCTGATGACAACGGAACTATTAAATGTTTTGAAAAGCTTTGATTCTTGTTAGAGGGATACTAGACTGCATTTGCAGTATTTTGAGAAACTTATACAAACATACAAAATGACATTATTAAAGCCATTTCTGAGATAGTCAGGGAATCACTGGAATAGAAAATAAAATCAGCAGTCTTTGTAACCATTGTGCTGGACAAAACATCTGACTTTGTGTAAAATGCAATCATTAACAATTCTGCATTATGTTCATGTGTTCGCGAAAGCAGAGCTCAGTATAATGTTTACAGGTCACCATCCACACCCTTCCCCCTGCCCAACCCCCTATTACCTTTGGTGATCATAGTATTTTGGCAAATCTTGACTGCTTAAGTTAACTGATACAATACTCTGTACCTCCTTTACCTAGTTCCATTTTATTCCTCCTGGGCCTTTCCATCCCCCCCCCCCCCCCCCATCCCCCATCTCTGCCTCCATTGCCCCCTTTACTACCTCATCAACCCACCTCCTATACACCCCATTATTATCTTAAGTATTGCCCTTCTTCCTTTCAAGTACGTTTTTAAAAACTTCCTCAAGTTTTATCTACACTTAAAAATCATCAAAACTCACTGCAGTCTTGGATCATTTAACTGTAAAAAGTGTGAAGAAATTTTGAATGAATTTTACAAAATAATAATTTCAGTATTTTAAAGCCCCTAAAGTTTTTTAAAGTTTTAAGGTGTATTCAGTGGACACTGGTGGAAGATCTATTTCATTGGCATAATACATGCATCTGATGTACCTCTTTAAAGTCATTAACTGTTCAAGAGTTCATTTAGGTTAGCATAACATACGGGCATTACTGATGAAAATATATGTTAACTGTCACTACTATTTTCCATGGACTGTTTTTCAAAAGAGTTTTTGTACTTTTTTTCCCAATATCCTTGTTATCATTCAGCATTTGTGTGCCCCTCAAGAAGACCACTGATCATTCTGTTGGGCCTGCACATCATCAACACATGTGTGTGCTGTCTATAGGCAAGATATTTACTTTCTTGCCATCACTAAGACAGCGCACAGCTATGTCTCCTCTTTGTGATTGCGTATAGACTGGAGAAGTGGTAAGTGCAGTTTTCAGGTTCTAAATTTCTGTCAATAGCTATTTACTGGAAGGGTTTTGCTGAGGCAGAACATCCGTCCATGTTCTTGCAACCACTTATTGATTTTTCATACTAGCCACAAATTAAGTCTTAATAATGTTCCATTTATTTTCACCTTACCAATGAATCACTATGGTACAATTTATTTAGGACTTATCTATCATACTGTTTTGAAATCCGGCTAGTTTCATTTAGCGACATACCATCTTTTAGTGGTGTTTTGTTCTGATGGACAATGAATGTTGAGTATGAAGTTCTGAGCTTTTAGCTCTAATTTTTTAGTTATGTGAGTATAACTATTTTAATTTTCTCATGTAGAAGGTTTTTAATAGCCTTTTTTAAATTAAAAATCTTAAAATAATTTTAGAAAGTTATCATAACAGTGGATGTCTCAGGGTTGTTATTCCTTCTGGTTTTATTGTTATAGAGTTGTTCATGGCCTTTAGTGCCATGAAACATGTAGTGATTTAAAAATAAAGGACTAAATACAGCTATAGCAGTTTATTAATACCCAAAATTAAAAAAAAAAATGATGTGAATTTCTCCAAAGCTTATGCAAATTTTGTTCAAAATAGTTGCTAATATTTGCCAAAAATAGATCCTACATTTTCATATGCCTATTTATAACTCATTCTGTATATGCCAAAAAGAGCAAGGAATGGAGTTGTAACTAATCAATAAAAGCAAAAAGGACAACTTTGGGAGAACAGGTGTGTTGCATATTTTGTAGATCTATGCAGAGCTCCATCAAATGTAGTTAGCTGCACATTGTGAATACATCCCCCTGCCACTCTCAAATATGTTTATTCAAACTACAGGAGAAAACAAAGTAGTGGAGGTTGGTTCACAAAATCTGTGTGTACATAGAATGTGTATCAACTGCTTGATAACTTATCCTGATTGGATCTTTTCCCACTTTTCGTGGTGTCCCCACCTGTAGTTGTTTCACCTCCTTTTGCATATTCTTTTCCTTCTGTTTTTCTCCATTTCACCATAAAAAGGAACTTTTGTTTGAGATTGTCTAAAATTCATTAAATTCTTCTAGGACTGCCTGAGTTCCTGTACTGCTTGACGGTTGTTTAGGAACAACTTTCAGTTGCTGCTGAACATCCAACCAATGATAGTAAAAGGAAATGTAGAGGGTGAGATTTGTTAACTGCAGTGAAGTGTGTGTGTGTGTGTGTGTGAACACTCTGTATGTGTTTGACAGTTCATGCAGTTCAGCATTTGATGAATGTTGTTGTGGAACAGAGCAGTGTGACACTCTTATGTGGTACGGTAACAGGTCGAGACTTAGTGCTACCGGCAAAAAAAGAACAGCCTGAGTTCCTGTACTGCATGACAGTTGTTTAGGAACAACTTCCAGTTGCTGCTGAACATCCAACCAATGATAGTAAAAGGAAATGTAGAGGGTGAGATTTGTTAACTGCAGTGAAGTGTGTGTGTGTGTGTGTGTGTGTGAACACTCTGTATGTGTTTGACAGTTCATGCAGTTCAGCGTTTGATGAATGTTGTTGTGGAACAGAGCAGTGTGACACTCTTATGTGGTACGGTAACAGGTCGAGACTTAGTGCTACCGGCAAAAAAAGAACAGCCTGAGTTCCTGTACTGCATGACAGTTGTTTAGGAACAACTTCCAGTTGCTGCTGAACATCCAACCAATGATAGTAAAAGGAAATGTAGAGGGTGAGATTTGTTAACTGCAGTGAAGTGTGTGTGTGTGTGTGTGTGAACACTCTGTATGTGTTTGACAGTTCATGCAGTTCAGCATTTGATGAATGTTGTTGTGGAACAGAGCAGTGTGACACTCTTATGTGGTACGGTAACAGGTCGAGACTTATTGCTACTGGCAAAAGGGAACAGACACCTCACTCCTAGGCAGTTCAGCACAGACCTCACAGCCATGGCAGTACAAATGTCACTGCCACAACCACTTCACGGTGAATAAATCAGGCTGGTTTGTATGCTAGGAAGCTTCTGCATCATTGAGAAAAAGTTCACCAGTAAGGGGCGCACGTCGGGTGGGGCTAGCAACAGTGGTACAGAGTGATGCTGTCTGACAAATCCCGATTCTCTGTGGAAAGTGATTCTGTCCACAAGTTAGCATGGAGGGAGAGGGGGTATGTTACACACCATGGAATGTTCAGGAACATCGTCGGTATGGCAGAGGTGTTGACACAATGGCCAAACATCACTACATATCTTTGCATGAGGTATCGTTACAAGGAGATCATCCTGGGTCATGTCCATCTGTTTAGGGTTGAAGTAGTTCCAGCTTTCCATTTGTTGATGGCAGTGTCCACTCACACAGGATTTCTGAGTTGTCAGACACACTGGAAAGGGCAATATGTGCATTAGTGCCAGAGGAGGGCATATCCTTTACTGATAAGGGAAACTTCCCATTGCACACCTCTCAGATTTCATAGTAAAATGGCCCAGTGGATAGCTCATCAAAAACTGAACACAGATCAGGCTAGAAAACAGGATGAAGGTGTGTACTGAACTGTGAAAAAAAGTAGCAAAGTAGGAAAGTGGTCCAAGCTCAAGATGTGCAACATTGAGCAAATTGCAAGAATCATGGCATTGTGGTTGTTTGGTCATGGTGTCGGGTGTTGGATTGCAAAGTGAGAGATCCGTGTTCAAACCCCCCTTGTTCTTGCCCCCCCCCTCCCCCCCTACACACACACACACACACACACACACACAATTATGAAGTTTCCATCCAGTCATTGATGTGTCTGGCCTCCTTGTGTAGACTTGGCAATTGTGATACTATACATTGGTTATAGAATGCAAATCATGTGGTAAGAATGTATTACCATTTCAAGTAAATCTGATGAATAGTGAGAGCAGGCAAGATGCTGCATAGATCTCTCACAGAAATGAAAGACAACAAATAAGCAGGTGTGAACTATATTACAACAAAGGAATTCAAGAGTCAAAACATGTGGTACTTGTGTAGAACAAACAGAAGGTTTAAATATCTGGGCATAGCATTACAAAGTGATATGAGTTGGAACGAGCATGTGGAAACTGTGGTAGGGAAGGTAAATGGTCGACTTCAGTTTATTGGGAGAATTTTAGGAAAGAATGGTTCACCTGTAAAGGAGACCGCATATAGGTTGCTGGTGCAAACTATTCTCGAGTACTGCTCAAGTGTTTGGGATCCATACCTGGTTGGATTGAAGGAAGAGATCAAAGCAATTCAGAGGAAGGCTGCTAGATTTGTTTGGATGGTTTGAACAAAACTTATGTATTACGGAGATGCTTTGGGGATCAAATGGCAATCCTTGGAGAGAGGCTGCATTCTTTTCAGGAAACATTACTGATAAAATTTACAGAACTGACATTTGAAGCTGACTGCTGAACAATTCTGCTCCCGCCAACATACATTGCGCATAAGGACCACGAAGATAAGATACAATAAATTAGTGCTCACACTGAGGCATACAGATAGTTGTTATTCCCTCACTTTATTTGTAGGTGGAACAGGAGGGAAAGTGACAAGTAGCGGTACAGGGTGCCCTCTGCCATGCACACTACAGTGGCTTGTGGAGTATCTATGTAAATGTAGATGTAGATGTAGAGGTACACAGTCTGGAGATCACTTCCTTACACATCACCGTTGTAAATGGACACACATCATGAGACAGACACAAATTTAAATACACCGAACAGACACGTCAATTACCAGAAGAACAATTCATAATTTTGTGTGTGTGTGTGTGTGTGGGGGGGGGGGGGGGGGGGGAGATATGGGGCATGAGGGAGATTTGAACACAGATCTTTCCCTTTGCAATCCAACACTGTGACCACATAAACATGACACTGCGACTATTGGCAATCACTTGATGTTGCACGTCTTGAGCTTGGACTGTTCACTGATTCTAATGTGCTTCTTTTTTTGCAGTTCAGTACACCTTCTTCCTGTTTTCATGCTTGATTTGTGTTCAATTTTTGATCAGCTACCCAGTGGGCTGTGCAGGGGGATGCAATCCAGAGTTTCCCCTGTGAGAGTCTGATATTGATCTTTATGCTGGGAGTCTTACCTGTGTCAAACATGGAACATTAGGTATGTCTGTTATCCTGCTTTCCAACATGGTGGAATCTGTACCTTTTTCATTGTAAATATACCAGTCCACCTCTGTTATGTATGTACTGGTCTTATGTCTTCCATCATTGCCTGTGATTTTTCCTGTCCAACAGTGTCTAAGTTCCTTAGCAATTGTCAGTCAGTGTGTATTGTGTTACTTTTGTAGGTAGAGCTTTGTGTGTCTGTCTCTCATAATGCTGATGCATGTTACTTATACAGGGTCCACACTTTGAGCTTGACAGAGATGTATCCTGTTCACAGTTTGGCTGTAGCAGATATAAAAAGTACAAGGCTGACACAGATAACCAATTTTATGCAGAAAATGGGTAAGTATGTTTGTTCTTACACAACTAATTGACTAAAAAAATTCACTGAAAATGGAAACACTGAATCAGTTGTTTAAAATTTCTGTTCTCTAAGTGCTTCCACTACATCTGAAGAGGAGAGTGAATCAGAATCAGACTACTGTGAACGTATCTGTGAAAAAAAGTCTCTGGTGGACAGAAGTGTTATGTATCATGTACAAAAGTTTGTTCGTTGGAGAGGAGAAAGTGTTGCAGAGTCATGGCCTTACAAGTATTACAGGTTTGTCTCTAATAAGAAGTGAGTACTATTTCTGTGATTTCTCTGGTTGTATTACTATAGTAGATGGCCAAAAAGTATCTGGACATCTATTAGGGAAAATTAATATGGGGTGTGTCCAATCTCCACCTTTACCACAGCTTGAACTCTTCTGGTCTTCTGGGGGCTAATGCAATGAGTTTCAGACTGTCTATGGAGGAATGGCAGGCCATTCTTCCTGAAATCATAGAAGGTAACAATGTTGGACATTGGGATCTGGAGTGAAGTCGAGGTCCTAACTGATCCTGAAGTTGTTCCTTTGGGCTGAGGTCAGGGCTGTGGGTGAGCCAGTCCATTTCAGGAATGTTGTTGTCTACAAACTATTATCCACTGCTGTTTCTTATTTGCATTAATGACCTCCCTCTTTGTCCCAATACAAACAGTAATTGTACTCTTTTTGCAGATGATACATCAATTCTCATTGATGAATTGTCTGACAAAATGGTGAACAAACTACAGACAAAGTTTTCTCTGAAGTTTTAAACAGGTTTTCTGCAAATGGTCTCTCACTCCATGCAATTAGAACCCATTATATGATGTTCCACATGCCACAAATAAATCTTGAAGAAATTAACATAAAATGTAGAGATCAAGCAATAAAAAGTTGAGGATACGCAATTCATGGGTGCACACATAGACAGCAAATATAATTGGTGTACCCACATCCTTCATCTCTATAAAAGACTTAGTTCAGCAAGATATACACAATGAATTTTTGCTTAGTGGATTTCATTAAAGTTTCTTATTTTTCCAGCTATCATTCAATAGGGAAAAAAAAATCACTGCTAAAAGAGCCATCAGGATAATGGGTGGTGTCCCTCTAGGCCCTCCTGCAGGTACTTATTTCGAAAGATGAAGATCCTTACCACCTCCTCACAGTATATTTTTTCCTAGTTGACCTTTGTCTGTAATAACTTCTTTCTGTACAAAGACAACAGCAGATATCACAACTGCAACAAAAGAACTGAATATAGTCTGCAGATTGAATGGAGAAGTTTAAATCTGGTACAAAAAGGAGCTTATTATTTCAGCTTTAAGCTGTTTAATGCACTCCCACCACATATGAAATGTCTGCATAAACAATAACCAAAATTCAAACCAATCCTGAAAGCATAGCTGATAAAGAAATCATCTTGTACGGTCAATGAATTTATGAGAGAAAATGAATACCACCATTAAATTTTCAATTGTTTTACAAATACTTTAAATCTCACTAGCAGAGATATATAATGATTTGGTTTTCTGTATTCATGTATACATTTGTTGTATTAGTTAGCTTACTTTTGCTACAGGTCCTTTATAAGTGTAACTAAATATTCTATTATATTACCCTGTGCTTTTAACATTCCTGGAATTAACATTTTCCCACTGTTTATGTCATTTATTATGGCTCACATCAAATTTCCTACGTCCACAATGTTAATTCACCCCTGATTTTGTGTCAACATATTAATAATTTTTCTGTGATTTATGCTTTATAAGAAAATGTTCATGGTGAAAAAACTGACATAAAATGATGCTGGCACAATGTTGGCCATCAAGTAGCATTTACAAACATTACGTGATTAAGGGCAGGAGGAACAAGACTTCTGGTCAGGTGACTACAGGGTTATAAACACAAAGTCAAATAGGGGTAATGCAGGAGTAGATTTAATAATGAATAGGAAAATAGGAATGCGGGTAAGCTACTACAAACAGCATAGTGAATGCATTATTGTGGCCAAGATAGATACGAGGCCCACATCTACTACAGTAGTACAAGTTTATATGCCAAATAGCTCTGCAGATGATGAAGAAATTGAAGAAATGTATGATGAAATAAAAGAAATTATTCAGATAGTAAAGGGAGACGAAAATTTTATAGTCATGGGTGACTGGAATTCAGGTGTAGGAAAAGGGAGAGAAGGAAACATAGTAGGTGAATATGGATTGGGGCTAAGAAATGAAAGAGGAAGCCGCCTGGTAGAGTTTTGCACAGAGCACAACTTAATCATAGCTAACACTTGGTTTAAGAATCATGATAGAAGGTTGTATACATGGAAGAACCCTGGAGATACTAAAAGGTATCAGATAGATTATATAATGGCAAGACAGAGATTTAGGAACAAGGTTTTCAATTTTAAGACATTTCCAGAGGCAGATGTGGACTCTGACCACAATCTATTGGTTATGACCTGTAGATTAAAACTGAAGAAACTGCAAAAAGGTGGGAATTTAAGGAGATGGGACCTGCATAAACTGAAAGAACCAGAGGTTGTACAGAGTTTCAGGGAGAGCATAAGGGAACAATTGACAGGAATGGGGGAAAGAAATACAGTAGAAGAAGAATGGGTAGCTTTGAGGGATGAAGTAGTGAAGGCAGCAGAGGATCAAGTAGGTAAAAAGACAAGGGCTAGTAGAAATCCTTGGGTAACAGAAGAAATATTGAATATAATTGATGAAAGAAGGAAATATAAAAATGCAGTAAATGAAGCAGGCAAAAAGGAATACAAGCGTCTCAAAAATGAGATCGACAGGAAGTGCAAAATGGCTAAGCAGGGATGGCTAGAGGACAAATGTAAGGATGTAGAGGCTTATCTCACTAGGGGTAAGACAGATACTGCCTACAGGAAAATTAATGCGACCTTTGGAGATAAGAGAACGACTTGTATGAATATCAAGAGCTCAGATGGAAACCCAGTTCTAAGCAAAGAATGGAAAGCAGAAAGGTGGAAGGAGTATATAGAGGGTCTATACAAGGGCAATGTACTTGAGGACAATATTATGGAAATGGAAGAGGATGTAGATGAAGATGAAATGGGAGATACGATACTGCGTGAAGAGTTTGACAGAGCACTGAAAGACCTGAGTCGAAACAAGGCCCCCGGAGTAGACAACATTCCATTGGAACTACTGACGGCCTTGGGAGAGCCAGTCCTGACAAAACTCTACCATCTGGTGAGCAAGATGTATGAAACAGGCGAAATACCCTCAGACTTCAAGACGAATATAATAATACCAATCCCAAAGAAAGCAGGTGTTGACAGATGTGAAAATTACCGAACAATCAGTTTAATAAGCCACAGCTGCAAAATACTAACACGAATTCTTTACAGATGAGTGGAAAAACTAGTAGAAGCCAACCTCGGGGAAGATCAGTTTGGATTCCGTAGAAATACTGGAACACATGAGGCAATACTGACCTTACGACTTATCTTAGAAGAAAGATTAAGGAAAGGCAAACCTACGTTTCTAGCATTTGTAGACTTAGAGAAAGCTTTTGACAATGTTGACTGGAATACTCTCTTTCAAATTCTGAAGGTGGCAGGGGTAAAATACAGGGAGCGAAAGGCTATTTACAATTTGTACAGAAACCAGATGGCAGTTATAAGACTCATGGGACATGAAAGGGAAGCAGTGGTTGGGAAGGGAGTAAGACAGGGTTGTAGCCTCTCCCCGATGTTATTCAATCTGTATATTGAGCAAGCAGTAAAGGAAACAAAAGAAAAATTCGGAGTAGGTATTAAAACCCATGGAGAAGAAATAAAAACTTTGAGGTTCGCCGATGACATTGTAATTCTGTCAGAGACAGCAAAGGACTTGGAAGAGCAGTTGAACGGAATGGAAGGTGTCTTGAAGGGAGGATATAAGATGAACATCAACAAAAGCAAAACAAGGATAATGGAATGTAGTCGAATTAAGTTGGGTGATGTTGAGGGTATTAGATTAGGGAATGAGACACTTAAAGTAGTAAAGGAGTTTTGCTATTTGGGGAGCAAAATAACTGATGATGGTCAAAGTAGAGAGGATATAAAATGTAGACTGGCAATGGCAAGGAAAGCGTTTCTGAAGAAGAGAAATTTGTTAACATCAAGTATAGATTTAAGTGTCAGGAAGTCATTTCTAAAAGTATTTGTATGGAGTGTAGCCATGTATGGAAGTGAAACATGGACGGTAAATAGTTTGGACAAGAAGAGAATAGAAGCTTTCGAAATGTGGTGCTACAGAAGAATGCTGAAGATTAGATGGGTAGATCACATAACTAATGAGGAAGTATTGAATAGGATTGGGGAGAAGAGAAGTTTGTGGCATAACTTGACCAGAAGAAGGGATCGGTTGGTAGGACATGTTCTGAGGCATCAAGGGATCACCAATTTAGTATCGGAGGGCAGCGTGGAGGGTAAAAATCGTAGGGGGAGACCAAGAGATGAATACACTAAGCAGATTCAGAGGGATGTAGTTTGCAGTAGGTACTGGGAGATGAAGAAGCTTGCACAGGATAGAGTAGCATGGAGAGCTGCATCAAACCAGTCTCAGGACTGAAGACCACAACAACAACAACAACAACGTGATTAAGTTTCTTGAGTCCATGGCACTCTACTCAGTGGATTTAAACCAGTAAATGTGTAAAAGTTGGAACAATTCATGCCATATCTCCTGCCACTGCCAAATTCTACTCTGGCTGATGGGAGTAACTAGGTCCATTGGAATAAAGATATTGTGACCAATCACAAACATTTCCAAACTGTCTCTCTACAGCACTTGTGCAGTTTTGTGATTGTTGTGATTGTCGTCACACCTCTGTCAAACTGTATTTAGAATGTTTAGTCTTTTGGCCACTTGTAGCACTAGTTGATACCTCCATTCAATTTGTGTTTCCCAAATGTTTTTGGTTTAAACACAATGTAAAATATATATACTGCCACACTGAGCAAAACATGTTCCAAGAATTTATTCTCATTGTTAAATGCAATCTTTACATACGTATTTTTTGCGATGTTACACAAAAAATTATGCGAGTGGTAGTTTGCATGTGTGTTGTTTCCTACATAACTGAGGAGGCATAGTACTGGATAACCTCAAAAAGATGACTGCAGTTGAAGAGACACAGAACAACGCATATACAAACACCATACAAAATACTTATGTAAATATTTGCCCTTGACAATGAGAAAAAATTCTCAAAACACACTGTGCTTAGCATGAAAAAGTACATAATTGGTACAGTGTTTCATTCTTTAAATAATGAATGACAGCTGCATGCTTTCCAAAAACATCGATTACGATGTATGAAATTAAGTCAGATGTTTCTACTTCCCAGACAGTTATCAGTTCCCATTATATCAGCAACTTTTATTAGATAATAAACCTTTATTAGATAATAAGAAAGTCTCTGACAAGTGTATTTTGATGCCTATTATGTGCACACACATAAAGTGCACAAATGCAAGGGGGTATCCTATATGTAACTTTCACAGCTTGAATCATTATTTCCCACATCTACATTGTATCTTTTATTGTATTTCTGTAAATTAGCCCATATCTGATCCTGCCTCAGTGTACCACAATATTCTGTTTACTGGATATGTGTTACTTATTTGACAACTTATTTACATTGTATCTCCTATAGTATTTATGTAAGTTGTATCTGAAATATGTGCAGTTCGAGACATTCCATATCCTTGCAATTAGCCATGCAGTTCTAGGCGCTACAGTCTGGAGCTGAGCGACCGCTCCGGTCACAGGTTCGAATCCTGCCTCGGGCATGGATATGTGTGATGTCCTTAGGTTAGTTAGGTTTAATTAGTTCTAAGTTCTAGGCAACTGATGACGTCAGAAGTTAAGTTGCATAGTGCTCAGAGCCATTTGAACCAATCCTTGCAATTTACTTGCTACATGGAGCTATAGAACATGAAATAAATAAATAAATCACAAATGCTGCTTTATGACAGGGTGCATTTCAGTCAAGACAATCATCTCTGAACTGTTCTACTTCTGCAGTACACAATTATGTAAAATGTTCACATATCATTCCACATTTCATGTTTTTCTAAGCACAATAAGGGGAGCACATGCTAACAACAAAGAACATCCCCATACTGTAACATCACCTACTCTGTTTTTCACTGGTGACACAACACATGACAGCAGGTACTGCTCCCCGGGCATTCATCAGACACAAACCCTTCCATCTGATTGCTACAGAGTACAGCACAATTCATAGCTCTGAACCACTCGTTTTCAGTCATCCACTGTCCATTGATGCCACACTGTACACCACCTCAGGCATTGCCTGGCACTGACTACAGAAATGTGAGGTTGTTCTACCATTGTACCCCATTTTTTTAACTCCCTGTGCACAGTTGTTTTGCTAGCTGGATTGCTTATAACACTTTGTAACTCACGAGTGATTCCTTCCACTGATTGGATGCAATTTTTGACCACCACCTTCTGCAGTGGTCGACAGTCCATGTCCACCAGTATCTGAGGTGTGCCCGGTCTGGGTTTAGTTGCAGTTGTTCCTTCACAAGTCCACTTCAGAATCACATCAGCAACAGCTGACCTGGACAGCTTTAGAAAAGTTAAAATGTCCCTGGCAGATTTATTACTCACATGATATCCAATGACTAGTGCACGTTTGAAGCCACCAAGTACTCCTGCCCGACCAATTCTGCTGTTACACAATACTCCACACCTTCTTTCCCCACCTCCTTTTGCACTGGTGGATCCACCTCTCATGGCGTCTAGCACTCAATTCTGCATTGCATCAGAGTATCTGGTTACTCTTGGTCATGCGGTATTTGTCACAGATGTAGGTCATATTCATTTCAGTGTCTCGGAACATATTGTGGGCATAAAAACTGTCCACATACGAATGTTCTCTGTCTAAGAAAATAAAAATTGTACTGCATATTCATTTAGAGATGAACAAACAAATGAAATTTTTGTTTTGTGACATAATTTGCTGAAATGAAACTTTGTGACAGATTTGAATTATGTGCTGAAACTGACCATTTACCTAGATATTTTTAATTCACTGGCAATGTTATACTCTTTGAGGCAGATGAGCACATGTCATAGACTGACTGGCTGTCTTTCACACCGCGCTTGAGTGTTGTTCCTGGGAGGAAAAGGATAATGGATAGTGATTTCCCAGGCTGTGTCTGAGGCATTCTGTACTGTGTCCTTTCTACCAGAGATAGTAGTTTGGAAGATCATTCAGGGGCACCTCTATGAATTTTGGAAAGATAAGCAAGATATACTGGTACATTACATTTAATGTCAGCCTGTGAAACTTTCTCATGTGGCTTAGGATAGATCCAAGCTAAAATCCAGATCCAATTGACAGTTTTAATGCCAATTTACTTATTAACTTCTCTATTCAGTCAAGCCTCATGTGTCAGTGACATGGTGGCACACAAAAAAAACCAAGAATAAAGAACATTGCTTCAAACTTGGATTGACAACCTGTATAAGGGTATGAAATAAAGTCATTGTTTCTTTGTTTGACTGTGACAATTAGACTGAAGTATACATTTTTTATAGAATCAGCTGATTGTGATGACAATGACTGACCATTTTTTAACTCCTCTCAGCATGCATATGCAGGGTGTGGTGTCACCGCCAAACACCACACTTGCTAGGTGGTAGCCTTTAAATCGGCCGCGGTCCATTAGTATGCGCCGGACCCGCGTGTCGCCACTGTCAGTGATAGCAGACCGAGCGCCACCACACGGCAGGTCTAGAGAGACGTCCTGGCACTCGCCCCAGTTGTACAGCCGACGTTCATAGCAATGGTTCACTGACAAATACGCTCTCATTTGCTGAGACAATAGTTAGCATAGCCTTCAGCTACATTTGCTATGACCTAGCAAGGCGCCGTATTCAATTGATAATTAATATTATGAAGCATGTACTGTAACGAGAGATGTTCTACAATTGTGGATTAAAGTTAAGTATTACATCATCTACGTACTTTAATTGCAATTCTCAAGATATTGTCCTGTTCTAGACCTCACGCCAGTCAGCGTGTAATTAAACGCGTGCATTTTGGCCTCCTCTAGAAAAACAGTGTTGGCTCTTCTGCCAACACTACAAAACAGGGTGTTAAAAATATTTCATAATTTAGGATGTAGTAGTAAGAGCCAAAACAAGAGAAAAATGTCCAGTTAACATAAGCTCCAAAATGCATATCTTAAGAGCTATGAGCAATTGTCCTCTTTGCTACTGCTACAACCTGATGAAACTACAATCATAAGTGTGGGCTGTTTGATTGCTGTGGGAGATGGCTGATTGTGACTATGATATATGAAATGTTAGTTCACTTCATTACATGAATGACATAAAGATTTACGTAACTTTATGCACTCCATTGCCCAGGGGTGTTTCAAATATTTTCAACTGTCTTTGAACAGTAAAGCACCATCTGATTCAACCAATCACAAACTCTTCTCTTGAAGTACAGGTTCAACATTAACAAAACTCCAGTTCCATCCGAGACTCAAATAGCACTAATGTACTAACCAGATAATTCATCAGGGGTCACAAACTGGGGTGAGCAAATTCTTGCTTGGCTCTATACTGGTCTCTGTGCGATGGCGGTGCTGTGCTGAGGGAGGGCATGTCTTCAGGAGTGCCTCCCAGATTGCACTGAGACGTCACATATGTCTGTGATATCGATGTGCATTGGTGACTTCTGTATGGCACCACCATCTTTGTACAATACCACAGCTACTGTGAGACAAATCTCTTCGAATGAACAAGTGCTCATAGCTCTTACAGTATACACATTACGGATCATGCTTACTGGACCTCTTTTCATGTTTTGTTTCATTTTACCACCTCTCAAAATATGGATCTTTTAAAATGCCTTGTATATCAGAAATATATGTAATAATGTCCAAATTTCATGAGCACCACCATAAATACATAAACTGCTCTCACATGTTCAGAAGCTGATTTCCTAGTAAATAGTGCACTTCAGTACTCATTGACTTCTACACTTGAAAACTATCCTTGCCACAAAACAGTCACAGTCACTCTGTGACTTGTTTCTCTTCTTAAATGTTGCTTTGGCCAGGAAGGTCAGGAGCATTCTCTAAATTCCTCTGCCAGTCATTTCTGTTCCTGGCCTTCATGGCCCATTCTCCTTTTCTCAGACCCATTGCCTCCCTACCCATGTTGATATCATCCTTTCATTTTGCCCATAGCCTTCTGTGGCCCCTTGTGCCCTCCACATATCCTGCTACTGGCGATAGTCTTTCCTCATGCATCCTGATTTGGCCGATGTCAGCTTTTTACTTTAGCTCTATTAGGTCTTGGGTTTCTGGCATTCTCAAAAATGGCTCTGAGCACTATGGGACTTAACTGCTGAGGTCATCAGTCCCCTAGAACTTAGAACTACTTAAACCTAACTAACCTAAGGACAACACACATCCATGCCCGAGGCAGGATTCGAACCTGCGACCGTAGCAGTCGCGCAGTTCCAGACTGTACCGCCTAGAACCGCTCGGCCACTCCGGCCGGCTTCTGGCATTCTCCTTCCTTGACAATTGGTCTTCTAAAGCCTAGTAGTTTTGTTCATCTACTTTCCTTAATGTAAATGTTTCAGACTCATACATAGTTTGAAATGTTTCCTGGGTTTCTCCTTAATAGTTTTGCTGAGTAATACTTTACATTAAGACAGCAAGTGTGGCCAAACGTGAGCCACTGCTAGCATCAACCGTCCAGTAGCAGCACCAACCCCATTGCTGTTCAGTTCATGTGTACGTGCAGAGAAACCCTATGCTCAACATGCATGTTCCACCTTCCAAACTACTTTAAATAAATTTTCTTCAACGGTCGATGATCATCATTCATCAGTCCTAAATATGTCATGCAACACCTCACTTTAACAAAGTGGTAATGTACACTATAAGCTACCAAAAAAATTACTTTTGTACAGTCTGGATTTAAAATTTCTCAAAATAGCTCTACTGCACAGCACATCCCTTTAGCCAAAATATGCTCTATTTGCGACTGAAATCCTTGGCTTAATTTCAGTTTCAATTCTATTTTGTTCACTAAAGATGCTGCCCAAATATTTAAATATATCTACTCTTTTAAAAGTGGGTTCATCAACTGTCAGTGGTGTACCATCTGCTAGGTGCAGAATTCTGTAGCCAGGACGCTCTGCTGAGAGGGGGTGGGGGTGAACGGAGAACACTACTAGGGTTGTTGGTAGGATAGAAGGCGTATGTAGTGTGTAGCAGGGAAGGGGACAGGCAGATGGAAGACAATGACTAGCGAAGGTTGGGGCCAGGGGGTTACAGGAACAAAGTATAGTATGCAATCAGAAAAGATTTTCTGAAATAGCACAACCTCCTGACTCAGCCCTATACGGTCCCCATCACACCCTTGCACACTCCTAAAGACAGCATTAGCAACTTCCCCATCCATACCCTGCTATCCAACCCTCTTCACCCCCACCATTCCACCTTCTTGCCCCCACCACTCACCCCAGGAGATTGCAGCTCATGTCAGACGCAGTTGCATTTGCAGTCTGCAACTGGGGCCCAGCATGAAGAGACTGTGGTCATGAATGAGAGTTGAACTTTGGTTAATGTGTGTGTGTGTGTGTGTGTTTTTCCTATTTTGGAAGAAGGACTTTTTTGTCTGAAAGATTAAATGTTCAACAGTCTTTTTCATTGTGCCTCTTTGTGAATGAGCGCCTCTTCTATTGCCGAGTTTATCTAATACAAGGCGTCAGATATTGAAAATTTCTACTTTCTGCCATTGATTTTGAAACTATCTGCTTATTCAGAATGAAATTCTTTATGTAAATTGAAAAGGTGTATACAATTTATATTGACACAGACCACAGGAATGACAGAATAGGATTGAAATATAAATTACAGATTGGCCATTTGTGATAGTGTTATTTTATATGATGGTTCAATACATATTTGATGTCATGTAGTTAATGGTAAACTAAGCTGCTTATTATTTTTGCAGGTCTGCTGTTATTGACGGTGAAGTGATCTGTGTAAACGACTGTGTCCTTGTCAGTTCCAACCTCCCAGGTACTCCATTTCTAATAGCGAAGATACGGTACATGTGGGAGGACGAAAACCGAGTTAAATGGTTCCATGCAACATGGTTTTGGTTAGTTTACTGTCTAAGTAGCATTTGGGTGTATTGTTTATTATAAACTTAATGTAGTAATTCATTCATGGGAGAGATTTTTTGTAGTTGCTAAATGGCAACCCATGAGAGGAAATCATGCTGAGCTAATGAATATAAATGTGTTCCACTTCTGATTGAAAAAACAACTTCATTGTATAAGATGATTGTAGTGTGACTCATTGAAGGGCTTGGGATATCAGTGTGATTTATATGCATATGCTTCAGGTAGTTTTTTCTGGTAGTTTTTGTTGTCACACTATCATGCAACAGTGGAACAATGTGTCACATTCTCCATTATTTGCTCAAAGGATACGTAAATAATTACT
This sequence comes from Schistocerca serialis cubense, assembly GCF_023864345.2. Classification (NCBI taxonomy): domain Eukaryota; kingdom Metazoa; phylum Arthropoda; class Insecta; order Orthoptera; family Acrididae; genus Schistocerca; species Schistocerca serialis. The sequence goes on along the minus strand of NC_064649.1, from coordinate 35,220,577 downwards.
GGAGTGTCTGGCATGAGTATCACTATTGGTATGCTTTCAGGATGGTGTTTTTTATTTTATAAGGTGTGAAATGCACAAAAACTATTTGCCCAGTATGTTAACATGCCATGTCTGTGACAGCGAAATGTGCCGGCCCAACTGAATCCACTGGTGGTTTGATGGGGGACAGTACGCCAGCCAGCCTGCATGTAGTTTTTTGGTCATTTCCCACATTCCACTAGGTGAATACTGGGCTGGTACCTGAATCCCATGTCAGTTACATGAGTCACAAATACTTTGAAATATTTTGCTCACTTTTAGATGAATAACACCTCATGCAGACAATTGGGGTACACATATTCTGTCCTGGTGTGTAATGGGGTGTGACAGGAAGGACACCCAGCCACACCTTAAACTAACCATGACAAATTCGTTCATTGCCATGCCGACCCTGCACTGGTGCAGGAACAAACGTAAAAAAAAAAGATGAAGAAGAATGTGTAAAAACTGAAATTGTTGTTCTAATACTTGTTTAATACAAAGCAGGTTTCAGTTTTTCAGAGCATTGTCAGTGAATGACTGACTAGTGTTCATTAATATGAACTATTGTGCAAATGAATCAGATTTCACACCACAGATATTACTAAGTGTGCAGTCTTTGCTTATAACAGAGGCAGAAAACATATTGTGCTACATGCTACACTATGTGACACATAAACTTAACATTCTGATAAAAGGAACTGTCTAATATAATTACAAAAAGCCACAAAAATTTGCAGTAAGTAGCTTACAATAAATTTGTTTCCTAAAATTTGCTGATAGTGTTCATTTGAAACATGTGGAATTTTCATAGCTATGAAAATATTCTTCTAAATACAATTCACTAATATGGATGTACAATATGTTTCTGATTGTGTTTTCTTATTTACTAGCCGAGGAATGGACACAGTTGTTGGAAGAGCTGCTGACCCTCTTGAACTTTTTGTAGTCGATGAATGTGAAAACACAAGAATTTCACTAATTAAGTCGAAAGTTGTTGTACATTATAGATCAGTTCCCAAGAACTGGAGGGAAATAGGTGGCATCTCATCAAGTGATGGCTCTCCATTCATTGATAATGGGAGAACATTCTACTGCCAGAAATGGTAAGGAAGTTCACATCTATTTTTATTTCATGGAAATTGTACGGATACTCAGTACTGACATCACCATTATATTCATATACTGATTTTATGTGATTGTTGTTGCTCACAACCAGATGTAAATATTTCTGTTCATTTTGGCTACCTTTTAATGAGGATAAATGAATGTGATTGACTTTTCACTCTTATGTTTGAATCAGATTTGTAAAACATTTTGGTGGCAAAATCAGTGAATGTTTCTGTAATTCGGTAACTGGTTCATTATAACATTCCAATAACATTCTGCTTCCATTGCAAATGTTGTGAAGAATCAAATTAATTTAGTTACAAATTCAGTCACAGTTCATTATTTCAAACACATAAAGAAGGTTTTCTTCTGGTCCAATTTGAGAGATAACCACTGTCCTGTCCCAGAGACTGTGAATTACTTCTATCAGTGTCACCATTGAAAATTTCGATCTGCTGTAGATCTGAATTCCTCAGAGCATTTTTTCCATGTAATTTTTGTCATTTTCTTGGCAAAGTCAGCATAGTTTCAATTTACATGAGATGTTTTGTTAGTTATTGCTAAAACTTTCTCAATATCAAAAATACTGCATCCCACTTCAAACCTGATATTATACCTTATTATCAACAACACCAGTCAAACAACTGACACTTTTTGCATTCTAATGGAAAATCCAGGAAGCAATAATGGCAGTTTTATGAAAAAAATAGATTGCTAAGAACCTTACGGTATAGTGAAGATGTTGAGTTGCTGATAGGCACAACAAAAAGATTGTCAAACAAGTAAGCTTTCAGATAAAAGGCCTTTTTCCAAATTAGACAACATACAGACTGGCCTTAGCAGCCAGACACAGTGGTCATGTGTGCATAAGTTGCATTTGTGTGTGTGTGTGTGTGTGTGTGTGTGTGTGTGTGTGTGTCTGTGTGTGTGTTGCGTAATTTGGAAGAAGACTTTTTTGGCCACAAGCTTACTTGTATAGCAGTCTTTCTGTTGTGCCTATCTGCAACTCAACAGCTCCGCAATATAGTGAGTAGCAATCTATCCTTTTGATAGTATTGTCACTTTTGCATCCTACATCATCAGACAGAGATCATACATTAACCCTTAAAATAACTTCCCCCCCCCCTCCCCCCCCCCCCTCCCCACCAACATATGCACACACATACACACACACACACACACACACACACACACACACACAGCGAGAGAGAGAGAGAGAGAGAGAGAGAGAGAGAGAGAGAAACGGAGGGAGAATCATTTTCCTACTAGTACACATCTCTGTCTTCTGCACTGTAACTAACTACTCCCATGTCACACTCACCCTATGAACCTACATAAGTTTGGATAGCTGAACTGTAAATTCTTCCCACTTATAATATCCAGAATATTCTGCTAATATGCATGATGTGGATCCAATGATATAATTATTCCAAACTCAATGTTATTCATTAAGTAAGGTCAGAATGATAAAGATTAATCTAGGTAATCAGAAAATCAGTCTACAGTACGCATTGAACTGTTATGATAAATGAATTCCATGTTTCACCACCAGGGTATGAGGTGAAAGAAAAACAATGGCAAGAGAACCATCTTATGCATCAAACAGCTGTAATTTGTAGCCAAATGATTATTCACTTTGAGGTACCACAGCTGTTTTTAACTTGACCCGGGAAATGCTTGAGAAGCATTCTTCCATGTCAGGAATTCCATTTTGTTGTTCTTACGCACAATTGCTTTCAGTGCCCAAGCTTAGTTTCAAATATTTTGGCAAAAATGAGCCATTACATGTATCTGATTACATTCTCCAGTGGGAATTCAAGAAAAAGTCATAGTTCATGTTATAATGGCTCTCATAATTCAACATTACCTTCATAATCACATTTAACAATATTGCAATTATGTACACATATAAAAATTATCTTAACAGTAGAGCTATTTATATTAATTACATGGTTATTACAACAAAATTAAGTATGTTACCTGCAGGGATAAGAGGAATGGAAATATCTACTAGCTGACATACAAAATATATGCAGACAGATCCAGCCAGTATTCATGGTGCAGCTGCTTTGACGTAGGTGCAATGAAAGCATAAATAAAATCTTACACAGAACATTTTTCATGTGGACCATTTATCGAGAGAAGTATGGCCACATGTAATTATTGCCAGAAATTCATGCAGAGTTGCTCATGGTGTGTAAGATAACTGCTTTTCTTTCTTTTCAACAGTGAAGGAATGGGGGCATTCCTTCCCTGTTGAAAAGAAAGAAAAGCAGTTATCTTACACACCATGAGCAACTCTGCATGAATTTCTACTGGCAGTAGTTTGGAAAGAGGGGGGAAAATTCTAGTTCACCCATGACTGTTTTAAGAAAATCTATAAACAAGCCTGGCGGCTTGTTGTTGCTGACATCTTCGGTGTAGGCTTTTTTTTTTTTTTTTTTTAAGTTTTCTAGAGAGCTTTATGTGAACATGGCTACAGAAATTGGTTGAAAGGCATCCTAAGAATTTGGCTGACAGCTACTGCTGCTTAACACTTGGGAGAATGGCAACATGAGTACAGTCAACTATCTCTGAGATTGATAACTCCATGTCTATGGAGGCAGAGATAGTGATGTAATTAACATATCTGTGGTCTTGTAACTGTTTATGAGGTTCTTTGGGGGTTTGGTACATGAATTTCTTTCATGTAATTATTGCCAGAATTTTGACCATTGTTGATGTATGTGTGTTACATTTAGCGTATATTAAGTTTCGTATATTCAGGTCATCCAGCATTTCGCTACATCAGCTTTTGCTGCAAAATGCATGCAGTAATCTTATTTCTTTTATTTTGTATGTTTATTGTTTACTGATTCCACATAAGACTTTCTCTTGCAAATTTATAATTTCATTATTTGTTATATTGCACTTCCCATAAAAATTTGCAATTTCAGGTATGACAGAGAAAATGCACGCTTTGAAGACTATTTGGAAGAGAAGTTTACTGGAGATACTGACTTCAGGTAAGTTGGTCTTCAGTATACAACAGATTGCCATAAGTTTAGCATTTTATTAGCTTTAATATAATTATTTAAATTTCACTTCAAAGATGAGGAAACTACACTGACTTACGTAACAAATGGAAACTGAAATCGTACATCCCAAGTCCAGACGAGCTTTTCCAAAGAATGGGGCTTGAAACATGATGCAAACAAAACATGGAAGCCCAGTTCAAATGTGAGATAGTTGTTTGGTCTAGGAACGTATTTGAAAAATAAAAGTGGTATGTTACATTCATACAGTGTAAATGAGATCATTGTGGAGTATCAATGTGCCCAGAATTCAGGAACATCTACCTGTAATTTTTCCCACCCCTCCTAAAGTAGTATTTCATCAGCCACCCAATCTACACTACATTGTGGTCCTTCACTATGCCACACCCACTCCTAAATCCTTGCCACAGGGCTGATATCACTGTGGAAGACCTAGTTGCCATATCTGCCCAATACACCCAACCAGCAGATCCTTATCCAGTCTCGCAGAAGGCTTATCCTGTTCCATCAGAGACAAGGCTGCCTGTGAAAGGAGCCATGTCAGCTGCAGTTTCCGCAGAGCATCCTACCTGGGCATGACCACCAATCAGCTGTCCACCTGAATGAAAGGCCACTGCCAAACTGTGGCAGAGAACAGAGATGACTACCCAATGTGGGAACATGCTTGTGAACACAACATTCTAGATTTAAATGGCAAACACCAGCTTTGTTGAACTACTTAGATGAGAGTTATCCTTGTGGCACAGCTCTGCTCCCATAATCTTCCCGCCCTCAATCTCCGCTAGCCCCCAGCCTCACAACTACCTCCACCTTGCACCATGTCACTCTCCTTGCCGCACTCTCTTCCCCACAGTCTCCTCTTCCTTTGTACTATCTCTCGCTCCCAGTCCAGTCCATGTCATCATCATCTTTTGGCACCCCTCTTCCCCACAGTCTCCTCTTCCTTTGTTCTGTCTCTCCCTCCCAGTCCTCTCCATGACATCATCATCATTTGCAGCCTGTGTGTCACATTCCTATCCTGCATTTCCACCCCATACACCTGCTGGCTTCCACCAACCCATCAGCTACCTTTACTCAATCTTCTCTCCCTCTTCCCACCTTATTTCTCCCCTCTCCAGCTCCACGTGACACAACCCTTCATCTCAGCCAACCTGCAGAATTGTAGTTCCGGCATTCTGTATTCAGCCGGCACAGTGTAGCTGTATAGTTGATGTGCATTTGTGGGTACTCTAACATGAAAAACGATTTGTCCAAAACCTAGCCAGTTTTCAGTTTTGTTTACAAGCCTATTGATACCTTTAATATTTGGTGAGTGGTTTCTGCAGTATTGTTACATCCACTATATACTCGGCAAAATGAATGATAATGATGGCAGTTGAACACACATATATTTCACTGATTTTTGTATCACTGAGTGTGGAAAAAATGGCATCCTACCACACTCCAAACGTGATATACACCCGGAAAAATTGAATGAGTGCCAAACCAGAGAAATTGTGTCCAATTCTTATAGATTATTTTGGATTATGAAAGCCTTATAACAACACTGCCTGAGAAAGGAAACTGAAACATTAAGCAGGCAGAAGGAGCAAAATGAAACTTCATGGTTTATGCTGTTATTCCAGTGACTACAAATGCCAGTCAAATTTACAAAGAAGTTCACAGTCTGAGCCCACTTCTCAGTATGACGTTGCACTCCCTCTGCCCTGGATGCGTGCACTGATTCAGTTGGGAAGGTGTCATAAGCCAATTGCATCCTCTCCTGGGGCAAGCCTATCCACAACTGTTGTAACTAGAGGTGGAGCCCCTCCACGCCCCCAACGGCATGATGGCCAACACAAAAGGTCTACTGCCATCTCTGCATAAGGGTTAGTATTCACTAAAGTGAGGTCCCGCAGGATGTGGGTACTGCAGTGTTTGTGTACATCTGGTTAAGGTTAACCATTAATTTGCACTCATCTGGAGATAGATTGGGTTGAAAGTTGAATCAAGGGTAGCGGTTTGAAGGGCAGAGGGAAAAAGAAAAACCTCTGCAATAATTGGGTCAAGTTTTCTTGCTGCCTGCAACAGGTCATGCAAGGGTAGGCTTTGTTAGTAGTGGGTATCATGCATGTCCTTGAGTGGTGGTGTTACTCGGTGGCTGCCACTGGATACCGGTGTTGATTTCTCAGTCAGCATCAGCATACCTGTAACAATTAGGTTGATCATCATTTTGTGTCCGATAGGTCATATATCAGATTCACAGTGTGGGGTAATGTTGGTGGTTTGTTTGTGCATCAGTGTGCGAGCTTGTCAGTTTCCATGCTGTAGGCTGTTGGTTGGCATTAATAGCAATTGGCAAATCCAGTCAACATTGCTGTTATGCAGGGGCTTGCTGATGTTGGCCCTTGTGGGTGTATGTTCGCTTGCCATAGGTGGTTACACTCTAGCTAGTAGAGTCTTTTGCCACTTATGCTTCCACCTATGGTTGCAATCATAGTTTCCCAGAGTAAGGATTAAAGGACTGTTCGAGTGTCTCAAGTTTCTGTATGGTCGTATGGCATGTTTTTGGATACTTCCTTGAGGGTTTCAAGGCAGCATTCATTGTCAAGAGCCACAGAGTATGTGTAGTGTGGAGCATTGCTAATGATGCATAGCACTTTGTTCTGTATGATCTGCAGGCAGTGCAGGCATGTAAGAACTGTGTATCCCCAGACAGGAGCTGTGTACATCATCAGAGTTCTAATTAGTGTCACGTATATGGACCTTGACAACCTGCTATTCAGCGTACTTTCTTGTTAAGCATTGGGTAGAGTTGTTTGAGCCTCGCGTGCACTCTGTTGGCAGTGTCTTCAATGTGGCCCCCTATGTAAGTTCCAGTCCAGCCAGACACCGAGGTATCTGACTTTCTCTCGGAAACGTATTGGGCATGCACGTAGTGTTACCTGTCAACAGTGTTGATGTTTGCATGGTAGCTTCAGTCTTCGTGTGAAGAGAACCGCTTCACACTGGTCCTTGGTATCCTAGATGCTAGCACTGTGATGGAGTTTATGCCCAAGCTGGTATTGTACATGTTCTGTCGAGAACAGCTCTGGGAATATTGCTGGTCACAGAAGTACCACAATATCACACAGAGAGTTCATACAGACTCAATCCATTTCTGGATGAACATTGTCCTTTTGAAAAATTGCACAATGACACTGTGGCACAAGATGGGACACACAACGATGCAGGGTGTCCATGATGTACTGTTGTACTATCAGAGTCTCCTCCTTCACTACTAGCTGTGACCTGAAGTCGTTTTCAATGATTCACCACATCATGATACCAGTAGTGAAATGGCCAGGTCTCACCATAACACTGGTGAGACCTCTTCCCAGGTTGGTGCTGTACTCGCTGATGATGTACATCGATGATATTGCCAAATTGGGATTCATTGCTGAACACAGCATGATGTCATTCATCAGTAGGCCGTGCTTCCCGGTCATGGTACAACTCCGAACACTACTTTTTGTTCATTTGTAGATGCAATCACATTCTTATGACACAGTCACAACTGGTTTCAGTCATACAATGACCATCTTCAGATTCTATAACAATACAAAAGAAAATTTATATTAAAACCTAAAAATAAGTGCAATATTTAACCAGGCTTGTTAGTAATCTAACTGAATTTGTGCAAAATACACACAGTTCATACCTAAAGGTGGCATACACTGAACACAGGTTCATGTGTTGTGAAACTAGCTATAAAATGTTAAACACCAGTCTTATATAGATACAGAAATTTGTAAGATTTTTCCCCCTCTTTGCACTAGATGGCGCGTCCTCTATATAAGACGTTCTTTATTTTTCAAAAGCCTAAAATATGACAAATTTACTGTTAATATTTAGGTCAAATGTACATAAAATTTAAAATTATGGAAACAGATCATTAAATCAGTCAAATACGTTTGAGAACAAGGAGAAACATTGCTATAGATGAAAATAGTAATAGCACTTATAGAGTGTATTTGTGATGACCGATGGTGCTGTATTTCTGGTTATTGCCTGTTTATTCCATTGTCCATTAGTATGGCAGGGACAACACAAAAATATAAGAATTTCTATATCTATATAAGACTGGTGTTTTACATTCTGTAGCTAGTTTGACAACGCATGAACCTGTGTTCAGTGTAAGCCACCTTTAGGTATGAACTATATGTATTTTGCACAAATTCTGTTAGATTACTAATAAGCCTTGTTAAATACTGCACTTATTTTTAGGTTTTAATATAATTTTTCTTTTGTATTGTTATAGAATCTGAAGATGGTCATTGTATGGCTGAAACCAGTTATGAGGGTGTCATAAGAATGTGACTGTGTCTATAAATAAACAAAAAATGTTTACAAAATAATCAATCACTCACTCCATTGACAAAATGTCGTTTTTTCCAAACACAACTGTTTGTGATTTGGTGTTAATGGTGGCGTATATGTGGGTCAGTGATTCCCTGGTCCAGCTGCTGCTAGTCTCTGACCAAAAGTGCTGTATGACACAGAATGCTCCACTGAGTCCATTGCTTGTTCTCAGATGGCAGGTGTGGATGAGAAGTGGTTAATATATGTCTGCAGCACAATACGGTGGTCCTCCTTTGTGGTGGTCAATGTGTTTAGTTGTAACTTTTGGATTGAGTATGCCTGCCCTCACATTTCCATGCAGTCCTAAATTGAGTCACAGCCACATGCAAATGCTCCACATATCAGGATGTCACACGATTTGACAAGCTGTCCAAGTGGAGACCTGTCAGGGCTCGATAACACTGACTCTCAAAAGTACACAGCACCTCCATGTCCTTCACTGCATCTGATGGTGGTCACATCCCTTGCATACTGTCTGCAATCTGGTGACAACACTAAACTTGAACAACAGTAATGCAATCTGGTTGCCATTCTACCTTCCACAGAGAAATACTACTACACTCCTGGAAATTGAAATAAGAACACCGTGAATTCATTGTCCCAGGAAGGGGAAACTTTATTGACACATTCCTGGGGTCAGATACATCACATGATCACACTGACAGAACCACAGGCACATAGACACAGGCAACAGAGCATGCACAATGTCGGCACTAGTAGAGTGTATATCCACCTTTCGCAGCAATGCAGGCTGCTATTCTCCCATGGAGACGATCGTAGAGATGCTGGATGTAGTCCTGTGGAACGGCTTGCCATGCCATTTCCACCTGGCGCCTCAGTTGGACCAGCGTTCGTGCTGGACATGCAGACCGCGTGAGACGACGCTTCATCCAGTCCCAAACATGCTCAATGGGGGACAGATCCGGAGATCTTGCTGGCCAGGGTAGTTGACTTACACCTTCTAGAGCACGTTGGGTGGCACGGGATACATGCGGACGTGCATTGTCCTGTTGGAACAGCAAGTTCCCTTGCCGGTCTAGGAATGGTAGAACGATGGGTTCGATGACGGTTTGGATGTACCGTGCACTATTCAGTGTCCCCTCGACGATCACCAGTGGTGTACGGCCAGTGTAGGAGGTCGCTCCCCACACCATGATGCCGGGTGTTGGCCCTGTGTGCCTCGGTCGTATGCAGTCCTGATTGTGGCGCTCACCTGCATGGCGCCAAACACGCATACGACCATCATTGGCACCAAGGCAGAAGCGACTCTCATCGCTGAAGACGACACGTCTCCATTCGTCCCTCCATTCACGCCTGTCGCGACACCACTGGAGGCGGGCTGCACGATGTTGGGGTGTGAGCGGAAGACGGCCTAACGGTGTGCGGGACCGTAGCCCAGCTTCATGGAGACGGTTGCGGATGGTCCTCGCCGATACCCCAGGAGCAACAGTGTCCCTAATTTGCTGGGAAGTGGCGGTGCGGTCCCCTACGGCACTGCGTAGGATCCTACGGTCTTGGCGTGCATCCGTGCGTCGCTGCGGTCCGGTCCCAGGTCGACGGGCACGTGCACCTTCCGCCGACCACTGGCGACAACATCGATGTACTGTGGAGACCTCACGCCCCACGTGTTGAGCAATTCGGCGGTACGTCAACCCGGTCTCCCGCATGCCTACTATACGCCCTCGCTCAAAGTCCGTCAACTGCACATACGGTTCACGTCCACACTGTCGCGGCATGCTACCAGTGTTAAAGACTGCGATGGAGCTCCGTATGCCACGGCAAACTGGCTGACACTGACGGCGGCGGTGCACAAATGCTGCGCAGCTAGCGCCATTCGACGGCCAACACCGCGGTTCCTGGTGTGTCCGCTGTGCCGTGCGTGTGATCATTGCTTGTACAGCCCTCTCGCAGTGTCCGGAGCAAGTATGGTGGGTCTGACACACCGGTGTCAATGTGTTCTTTTTTCCATTTCCAGGAGTGTATAATTGTTTACATACCCACTGACAGTGTGTATGTGTGCAAAGTTACATTGTCATCTGAGCACATCTTCTGGGCACTGCACATTTTTGTTAAAAAACAAACACTGTCCGAACAGGCCTAGAAGGCCACCTTTCCTCCTCAACCTTTATGTGTCACCAGATGCCAGTATGGAGGGGCATGAAGTCAGCACACCACTCTCCCGGCCATTGTCACTTTTTGTGACCGGTATCACCACTTCTCTGTCGGACAGCTCCTCAATTGGCCTCATGAAGACTGAGTACACCCCGCTTGCTGACAGCACTCAGCAGATGTTGGCAGTGATTCACCAGAATGCTAGCTGAGCCTGTGCTCAATTTTGGTGATCAGACACAGCAAGGCCATTAGAATTTGCTATAGAAAAGTGGTGTCAAACAGATTTGCAGAGCATATTGCACTCCAGTCTCCACATGTTTACCAAACACAAGTGCTGATCTGCAGTTACGAGTTCGTGCTGGCTTCTTGCATCGTTCCCTTTAGCTTCTGAGTCATTGCAACAGTTGCATATGGTCACAGTGGTACCTTATACTTTGACAGTTTTATGACAGTGAAAACCAGGTACTGTAAAAATGACAATATATCGTGATTGCAGACATAAACTTGCTAAGTGAGATGAGTGACAGTTATTTTTCTATGGCTGAAGCTATCAGCTGAATGTGTCCAAAGCTGCAGGTAATTTTTTCATTCAGCATGTCACTTGCATTTTTGCAAATAAATTTTGTAGGAAAAGTTTCAGTAATCAAACTTGAATCTAATTTAAGAAACAAGATAAGAAGTCTCCAATTTTTGTGTCTGTGTGTCACAGAAAGTTTCCTTTTCAATAACTTTTAGGCACCAACAACTTTTAGAATACACTATATATTGAATAAACTATATATTGAAACACACTACCCATATAATATACATTCAAATAACACAAACTGATTGGTGTGAGATTTTTGGGGAACATTTAAGCGTATATCGAAAGGATAGGCAGATCGGAAATGCAGATGGTGAATTTATTACAGTATACAAAAAACTCAAACCTACTGAAATAGAAATTGAAGCTGTATGTGAGATTGTTTGGGCAAGTTTCAGTATCTGGGGTGGGAATAATACAATAACTGGTTCCTTCTATCACCTGATATAACCAATAACTTTAGAAAAAACCTCAGTTCACTTGTACATAAGTTCCTCAATCAAATTATAACCATCAGTGGAGATCCAACAGTTAATTGGGAAGATTACAGTTTTGTTAGCGGTATGTCACAAGACATCCTGTGAAACAGTACTAAATGCCTTCTCTGAAAACTACTTTGAACATATAGTTAGAAACCCCATTCATGATGGAAATATATTGGATCTAATGGCAACAAATAGACTTGACCTCTTTAAGTATGTCCATGATGTAACTGATATCACTGACTATGACACAGTTGTGGCAGCAATGATTTCCAGTGCACAAACGACAAATAAAACAAGCAGAAAGATATGTATGACAAGTAAGCAATATACTAAATTGGTAGTATCATATCTCAGTGAGGAACTTGAAACTTTCAGTACAGGGCAGGAGCATGTAAGGGGACTCTGGCTCAAGTTTAAAAGAATAGTTGAGCACATGCTGGATATATTTGTACCCAGTAAAACAGTTGATAATGGGAGGAAGCCTCCATAGTATACAGTCACTGCAAAGAATTTCTAAAGAAACAGAGATTATTGCATAATAGGTGTAAAACAAAATGTAGGGCTATAAATAGAAAGATTTTGAGTGAAATGCATTTGGCTGTCAAGAGAGCAGGAATCCTGGTCATACATAAAGGCTGTTGAGTGACACAAAAGTTAGTTTGCAGTCCCTAGCAAATGAACCAGGAACTGAAATTGAGGGCAGCAAAGCAAAACCTCAAATGCTTAACTCTATCTTCAAACGTTCCTTTTTGCAGGAAAACCCAGGAGAATTGCCCCCAATTTAATCCCTGTACCACTGAAAAGATTAATGAAATAAGTATTAGTGTCTGTGGTGTTGTTAAAATTGAACAAAGCCCAATGGAATCCCTTCAGATTTTATACTGAAATTGCAGGTGAGTTAGCACCTCTTCTGACTATAATCTGTTGTAGATCCCTCAGACAAAAAACTGTGGCCAGGAGTTGGAAACTCATCCACAAGAAGGGTAGTAGAAGTGATCCACAAAACTACCGTCCAATATCCTCGACATCAATTTGTTGTAGAACGTTAGAAAATATTTTGAGGTCAAACATAATGGGGTATCTTGAGTAAAATGACCTCCTCAGTGCCAACCAACATGGATTTCAAAAACATCGATCATGTGAAACCCAACTCGCACTCTTCACACGTGACATACTCAAAGCTTTGGATCTAGGCAATCTGGTAGATGCAGTATTTCTTGATTTCTGAAGACCGTTTGATTCAGTACCACATCTATGCTTATTGTCAAAAGTATGATCACAAAGGTTGTCAAATGAAATTCATTACTGGATTGAGGACTTTTTGGCAGGGAGCACACAGCATATTATCTTGGATGGAGAGTCATCGTCAGAAGTAGAAGTAACTTCAAGTGTGCCCCAGGGAAGTGTATTGGAACCCTTTATGCTCATGTTGTATATTAATGAGCCTGCAGACAATATTAATAGTAAAGCCAGGTTTTCTGCAAATGATACATGTATCTGTAATGAAGTACTATCTGGAAGAAGCTGCATAAATATTCAGTCTGACCTTGATAGGATTTCAAATTGGTGCAGAGACTAGCAACTTTCTTTAAATGTTCAGAAATGTAAAATTTTGCTCTTCACAAAACGAAGAAACATTGTATCCTACGACTATAATATCAACAAGTCACTGTTGGAATGGAGAACTCATACAAGTACCAAGGTGTATCACTTTGTGGGGATATGAAATGGAATGATAACATAGGTTCAGTTGTGGGTAAAGCAGGTGGTAGACTTCAGTTTACTGTTGGAATACTGGATAAGTGCAATCAGACTAAAAATGAAACTGCTTACAAATCACTTGTGCGACCAGTCGTAGAATATTACTCAAGTGTGTGGGACCCATTCTAGATAGGATTAATAGGGGATATTGAACATGTACAGAGAAGGACAGGATGAATGGTTACAGGTTTGTTTATCCATTGGAGAGTGTCAGAGATGCCAAATAAACTAAGCTGGAAGACATTTGAAGAGTCTATCCCAAGAAAGTCTACTAACAAAGATTCATGAACCAGTTTTAAATGATTACTCTAGGGATAAACTACAACCTCTGCATATCTCTCACACAGAGATTGTGAGGATAAGGTTATAACTATTACTGCATGTACAGAGACATGCAAACAATCATTTTTCCCACACTCCATACGTGAATGGAATGGGAAAAAACTCTAATAGCTGGTACAATGGCATGTACCTTATGCCATGCACTTCACAGTGGGCTGTAGAGTATAGATGTAGATATAGATGTAGAAACTTAACTTGTTGGTTGTTATTAAGTAAAGCTGCCATCAGTTTGAGGGTTGATTTGAACACCACAGTAGTTTACTAGGCATGGTCCTGTTGGATGTTTTATGCCACTGTCTTACTCTGGTCTCTGAACTGACTTATACACCCGGTTATAGGGGGTCCTACAGTTTAAAAATGAATCTGAATCATGATTCAACTGAACATTTCTCATATTAACAAAGATTTTTCTTCTTCTTGTTGTTGTTCAATATTATTGCTATTGATGGCTCTTGGTCTCCTCAACAATCTGCTTCTGAACATCTCTGTTGTCTTCTTTTCTGTTCCATCATTAGATATCCATTTTGGGAAGATCAGTCAGCCCATTGTCTAGCCATCTAGCTCTTTTTTCAGCCCTTCTTTCTGATGGGACATAATCTTCCTTTCATCATTTGAGGACCTAAAGTACACCATCGTCAGTGTTCAGATTGTAGCATGTATACATGTTCCTGACATCTGTTGATCTTACAGTGAACCAGCTTTATTAATACTGTATCACTGCACTCTGTATCTGAACATTTATAAGAAGCTGCCTCAGAGATTTCTCTGATATTCACTTCCTTAAGGACCAAAGCACATAGCCTCTTTGCTGTAGGAATGCTCACTGGCTACACTGATGGCCATTTCTTCATAAAAGCTCCACCATAACCTCACATTCTTTGGTTTCAGCATTCCACTCTGTAAAATGGATGCTGAAGATTTCAGAAATTTTCAGTGTGGTACCAACCTCACTACCAAACTGAAAGTAGATGTCTGTGGTAACAGTGTACCTTTCAGAAATTTTACAATGATTAAATTTTCAACAGGCTGCCTTAAACTGTTGCTTAAGGTAACATATTGTCAATATGAGTCATGAGAGGCAACCATTTTCTTCAAGTCACATCAAAGGTGACCACGATTTCTCCACAGCTTGTAGATGCTTCGCAATTTCTAGTGCCCAGATGTGTAGAGGGAAGGCAAATCTCAACCTGTTTGTATTCTCTGTATGTGAAGTTACTATATTCATCAACGAACAATTTTGTGTACATTTTTTTAAATGGTAGTCCATTGCTTATTTTTTTCTCCAAACTACATATTTGTTAAGAAAAATGACTTGTCCTATATCATGTGTACTTTGTACAATATGTGATCCACAGGATAAATAAATAAATAAATAAAAAAGACTTGACAAAAGAACAAGATCAAACTTGAAACACTTAACCTTAGCAAAACTATTAGATTTAAAGTAAACAGACAGTTTTATATGAATCTCAAAACATTGGATGTGCTTAACCCTTGAGCAAACACACCAATTTTCAAAACATGAATTGGTGCCCAAAGTACTTCGTACATGCATAAATAATAGCTGCCTTTCTGATACCAAGGTGAACATGTAAGAGCAAAATCATAGTTTTATATTAATTTAATCAAATAATTCTTGTTAAAAGTACAGTTTAATTAAACAATACTGAAATAAACTTTCATTATGTCACTCTGTTGCCATGAGCAGGTATTACCCCATAGTAACAACCTACTCGCAGCATTAAACAAGGACACTACATCAAATCACAGCCCAACTGCTTATTCAATTACTTATAGACAACTGCCTCATTGTGGATTGTGCTGCTAGCTCATAATGTGGGCCTTTTCTTGCATGGATCATAATTATTTTCTCACCTCACTAGCTATTTGTTTTATGTACTGATGCTAATTTTGACAAATGACAACACAATGTATCACTATGTTAACTGAAGGGATAATGAAGGAATAGGTACAGGCTCACCATTTTGAAACAACAATGGAATGGTGCAAAACAATTTTATTCATGTTTGGCGCACTTTATACAGAGGCACACCCACTCAAAAGTTGATGATAACGAGGAGCATGAAGTGCTGTGATAGACCATAATTGTGTTTGTGGTGCATTTAGTATCTGTTCTTCATGTTCTGATCCCAGATTCACATTGATTACAAACTACACAACAATCAAAAAGACACTATCCCAATTAGCTGGATCATCATTAATAATAATTATCCCAAATATTAATTAATACTTCAGAAAATAAAGTAGGTATGCAATTTTTTATAGGAGGTTGGACATATTGATACTTGGTTAAAAAAAAAAAAAAAAAAAAGACAAACCTGTGAGACAGGTGCTTTGCCTACAAATTTGATTTTCACAAACATCTATTTTTCTCAAAACTTTGTATCTGTGCTTTGTGCCATTATGGTTCTGAGTACCACATTTTTTTGGGCATCTTATCATCTCCCATCCTCTCCTTATGTCCTAACCAGTGTATTCTTTGATATTTAATAAATTTTATTCTGTCGTTCCTTGCATAAGATGTTGTATTTCATGATCATTTAAGCTGTTGCACTTCATGATCATTTATTACTTTCCAACCCTTTCCTTATTTTACAGGCCCACAAATTGCTTGCAGTACTTTATTTATTTCATCCTTTCTCTAATACATTGTCTCATAGTGTTATCACTAGTTAAAAGTACACCTAGATAATGGAAACAGTGACAGCTTTAAAACATTTGTTAGACGCCTTCAAGTGATGTGATTGGTGTTCTAACCTTGTTTACACTAGGTCCAATGTTTACTCCTTCTACTGTTAGCATTTCATACATTTCTTTAGGGTGTTTCCATCTCTTGCCAACTGCAGTGTCATATAAATATGCATGTATTTGACTGGATTTCATCATTATCGTACCTCTCTTGCCTATTTTTTGTATCAGACTATGCTGTGCTATGTGGAGCAGGACTGCAGAGAAACTGTCACCTTGTTTCAGTCCATATGTAAAGTTAAAGCTCTTGATCATTAACCCTTACTTACACCTTTGTTTCCTTCATTGTTAACTAAACTAACCTTCTTAGGTTGTCACAGATGGACAATTATTTTAGTGTTTTATAGAATCTGGTCTGTTAACACCACCAGTAAGTTATTCAAAATTGAGAAAAAGGAAATGCATATCTTAACAAACATTGCCAGGTGGGAAAGTTGTGGTGTCATCCAGAGATCACGGTGCCATACCAAAGTCAACAGCTCCAATCAGTATCACAGATAGACAAAATTAGTGAGGGCTCACTGCAGTCCACAATAACCAGTGGGAGACACTCCAGAAGACATCTCTCCCTCTCAGCATAGCAGCGCCTTCACACTGAGGTCAATATAATGACTAGCATGCAAGAGCTCTGCCTCAGTTCATGACCTCAGCTACAACAGTCAGTACCATCATGTAGGACAGTGACAGTTGATAAAGTTTCTGATGAAATGTACTTTCATAAATGTCACATTTTGTACTGCTACAGAACAGCTTAATAACTAGTGAATCAAGTGATGCCTCCATAGTCAAGGACAGCCGTAACTTATCAAGCAATCCTGTGGGAGAGAACTGTGTTAAAGTTGAGCAAATCTTTCATTTATTTATGTCATGAAGTGAACTAATATTTCATGTGTTCTAGTTTGATGAGCCTTCACACAGAGCAGTCAAAGAACCTACAGTTATGGCCAATTAAAAGTAGTTTTGGCTAGTCACAACAAAAGTAGTGGTAAGTGGTGGGTTAAAATTGTAGGAATTATCAAGGATCAAACCTAGTATCTTTGGATTTGTAGTCTGTCACTTCACCATACAGCCACCAAGAGGAATGGATATGTGAGTGAGAGGCTCAAAAATGTTTTAAATATTTTTTTTTCTTTCCGTATCTTGTTCCATAGGCCCATACTCAGGAGTCAGTCTCTATGGTCACAGAAGAAGTCAGCACATAAAAATAACATCAGAAAAGTTAATAATAAATGAAGGAAAATTTACATAAATCATACACAGACAGCAAGCTACTGAGCATATGTTAGCATATTTGACAACAAAACACAGGAAATTGATTAATTTTTGCTACAAACTACCCAGCAGAACAGAAGGACTGAGCCATGAGGTCAACTTTCAGTTTACACTCAAAACTGAAAGAATCACTGTTAAGATTTTTTAATTCTTGAGGTAGCTTTTTGAAAATGGTTCCAGTTGAAAACTGTATGTCTTTCTGAACAAAAGAGCCAAGGTGGTGTGATCCAAATACAGATTGGATTTCTACCTAGTATTAACTGAGTGAAAGTTGCTAATTCATGAGAATAAGCTCACATTGTTAACAAAAAGAAAAATTGGATGATTTAATCAAGAGTAAGAGCTTCACAAATTGACCAAGCCAGTAATGTGTTGATCCACATCTGGCACTTATGCAAGTAATTATTCAGCTTGGAATTGATTGAGAGAGTTGTCAAATGTCTTCCTGAGGGATATTATACCAAATTCTGTCCAATTGATGAATCAGATCATCAAAAACCCAACCTGGCTGGAGGATCCTACCCTTAATGCTGGAGCTCAGTTGGGGAGTGATCTGGTGACCTTTCTGACCAATGTAGGGTTTGGCAAACATAAAGAAAAGCAATAGAAACTTTTGCCTTTTACTGGTGGCCATTATCCTGCTAAATCATAAGCCCAGGATGGCTTCCCACGAAGGGCTACAAAACAGGGCATAGAATATCATCAGAGGACCACTGTGCTTTAAGGTTGCCATGAGTGACAAACAAAGGGGCGCTGCTGCTATAAAATAAAATGGCACACCAGACCATCACTTGTGACTGTTAGTCAGCATGGAGGGTGACAGCCAGGTTAGTATCCCACCATGGTCCTGGGCATCTCCAGACACATCTTCACCAGTCATCAGATCACAGTTCAAAATGGAACTCATCATTGAAAACAATTCTACATCCGTCAATGAGATCCCAGGCTGAATACATATCTGGAGATGGCTCAGGAAGGGGGGGGGGGGGGGGTGTACCAAACTGAGTGTCACATGTTGTACAGACCGACAACCGGCAGACATGGTCTGGGGTGCCATTTGTTTTCATAGTATGGCCCCTTTGTTTGTCATCTGCAGCATGCTTACAGCACAGCGGTAAATTGCCTATATTTTATTCCAAGCCGAATAACTGCTTGCATAGGGGATAGAGGTGGACCAATGCATTATTGACTTACTAAATTTGTGGAGCTCTTTTCCTTGAATAAGTCATCTAATTTTTCTGAAACTGTAATCATTTGTTTGTCTGCACATTTACATCACATCTACTGATTTGTGCCCCATTCAGATAATTCCTTCATGGTGTGTCTTTTCTTTTATCGTAGAGTGTATATATTGTGAGGCTGTTGTCAGAATTGCCAGACTCCTGAACAGGGGCTACCAAGAGTTTCATGTACTTACACCATATATTGCTATAACTGGTTATTTCTGATCCAACAAATCCTTTATAAATGGGAAGAGTTATCCCAGAATATCGTGCTATATGTCATTAGCAAGTGAAACTAAGCAAAGTAGACTAATTTTTTTAGTTCTGTATTGCAGATACTGTCCTAATTGTAAGTACAGCAGCACTCAGTTTTTGAAGAAAATCTTCAATATAGTCTTTCCATCTCAGCTAAACTTTTGTCTGGACACCTAGAAATTTGAATTGTTCAGACTCACTAATCATATACTCATTATCTGTAATCAAAATGTCAGTTAGAAACTGTAAAAACTGAGTCTCACTTTGACTTAGGATAAATTTATTTTCTACAAACAATGAAATTATCTCTTGAATTGCATTATTTGATAAATTGCCTAAGTTGCACTTAACAAATAGAAATATTTTAGAATCACCTTTCATATTAGAGGGCATATCGATTATATATACAGTATATATAAGAAACAGTAGTAGCCCCAGCACTAACCCCTAAGCACTTCCACTTGAACATGCTCCTATCACAAGCTACCTCATGTTCAGTACAGGTACATTGCTACATCACAATGCAAGAAAAACTTGTAATTAATCACTCATTGTGTCACAGAGAGTTTTGTGTGAAAGTTTGCACCATTAATCTGTGCTGTTATTTTCAAGGCACTGTAATGCATGTAAGCGAGTACAGCAGAGAAAGGTGTTCACAACTCCATTGGTTGATGAAGAGATTCCCTCCATTTCAATGAATCAGGTACGTATTAAATACTAATTGTACATACAGCAAGCATTGTGGGTTAAATACTTACTTTGGTCTTCCAGACATCCAGTATTTGGCAGAATTTTATCTGTTGTCACTTGAATATACAGAAATATTGAAAAAACTCTGAATATCTTGTGTTCACACCAATTATTATCTGCAGATAACAACTTACTTTTGTTATCCCATAAAAAAGACTTATTTTGTCATAGTTTCCTTTGTTAAAAAGTCTTCTTTCATTTTTACTTGCACAATATGAAATAGCAGTGTGTAATGACTGAACCAAAGTAGTTTAATGCTACCGCTAGTGTTAATTTCATCTCAAGTTGTTCTGTCATGATATATTTCCCATGTGTCTCATAAAACATAAGTAATCACAAGCAATTTTTGCATTCGAGAGAGGGTTATTTATAATATATTCCATACCCCATCTTGAAGAGGTAACAGAATTTGTTGTTGTTAGGCAATCAAGGGAAAACATCCTCTTCAGAAGTCATATAACAGTGCTTTCAGTAACCCACCATTATACTGTCAGATAGTCCTTCAGGCACTGAGGGAGTATGAGTGTGATGGCAGTGTTGATACTGGATTGTGAGTATCTGCTGGCTGAACCTCAAGGTTGGTCCATTGTATCTGTGCATGGTGCTGTTTTTGTCACTGTGGAATGATCTGGACCTGAGATCTTTCCATAACATCCACCTCAAGTTGACTGTCAAAATTTACACCCTTATTTCTGAACTGAGTTGCCAGAGCCATCCAACATAGATTTGCTGTGCCTAACCAAAAATCTCCAGTTTGGCACCTGCCAGCAATGTGTGAGGAGCAGTGGAAGGAGGTGCCAAGATAGCTGCACAGCCACTGACAGCAGCATCATAATGGATGTTGCTAGGTCAGTGTTGATGTATGTACCACGTTAGATGACTGATCATGACTGTTGAAAGCAGTCCTGTTCATTGTCAACAGCATTGTTGAAAGGAGGAAAAATATGTTTTTTAATGCAAAATGGAAATAATGAAAAAACTGCATTATTATCAAACCTTCAATCATATAGGGTATCAGGTGATATATCTGAGTGGATTGAGTCTTGCGGACGGTATTAATAGAAACCTCAGACTTTTCACAAAATACAGTTTGGATGAAGTTGTATAAATACTGAGTCAGATGAAAAGATTTCAAAGTGGTGCAATGCTGGTAGCTTGCTTTAAATGTTAAAAAATGTAAAATTGTGCATTTAATGAAAAAAAGCATAGTATCCTATGAAAATAAGTGAGTCAGAGTTGGAATCTGTGAACTCCTTGTACAAATACTTGGATGTAATATTTAGAGGAGGAACATGAAGTAGAATGATCACATAGGCTCAGTCGTGGATAAAGCAGGTAGCAGACTTCAGTTTACTGGCAGAATTCTGGGGAAATGCAGCCGGTCTACAAAGGAAATAGCTTACAAATCACTTGTACAACCCAAGCTAGAACATTGTTCAAATAAGACTTACAGGGGACATTGAATGTATACAGAGAAGGGGAGCACAAACAGTCAAAGATTTGTTTAATCCATGGGGAAGTATCACTTAGATGTAGAAAGAACTGAACTAGCAGACTTTTGGAGATAGACAGGAACCATTCCAAGGAAGTCTGCTAACAAAACCGCAAGAATGGCTTTAAATGATGACTCTAGGAATATACTGCAACCCCATACATATTGTTCCCATAGTGATTGTGAGAACAAGATTAGATCAATTACAGCACACATGGAGGCTTCCCATAGTGATTCTGAGAACAAGATTAGATCAATTACAGCATACATGGAGGCATTTAAACAATCATTTTTGCTGCACTCTGTACATGAAGTGAATCCAAGAAAGCCTTAATAACTGGTACAGTGCTATGTCCCATAGAAGGAAGTGAATTTTCACCTTCTATCGTTATTGGAGGAGGTAAGGGAGCTGATCTGATTTGTAAATAATGACCTTATGACATTGAAAGAACTCCACATCAGATAGCATTCAGTCTCTTAGGGTGACATGGGCATCCAATGTCATTGCCCTTACAATGTCTGGGAAACCACCAGTGTTGCGTTATTTCATTGTCAACCTGAAGATAAGGCAGATCGAAATCACTGAATAGAATTTCAAAACACAGTAGTTTTGTTTAAACTCTGATAAGTGAGGACTCAGGCACTGTCAGTAAAACTGAAATGTTGTTGACACAAAATTTTAATCATTTTATGGTAGCTACAAAAGTTCAGATCTTAAGTCACCAACATGGAGAAAATTACCATGTTGTTTTTGAAGTAATCTTTATAAGTAAGTTCTCATTCTCTGATGAACTTCCTGGTCATCAAGTGCTGCTGAATGAACAAAACCAGCATTCAAACTCAACTGTAATGTTTTTCCTTTTTTGTTTTAACAATAGGGCTGATTTTTATCATATTTTGTCTTGTGACATGATAAATAGCCATTTTTACATTTAGCATGGCCCTAGGTGGATTTTTTTTGGTCTGAATCTTCATCTGTGTCTTATAACTATTTAAGGATGTTCAATTGTTCCTGTACTGCCTACCTTGGAGAAAACTTCTCTCCCACTGGACTGCTTGCTGTGAACTGCAGCCAATCTGTGGTGGACATTTGGTCTATGTCAAACAGTGCCTTCCACACAGATAATTCCTGTACTCCTCTATGCAACACACTGTGTTCTAATGCAGTTCTTTGTGGTGTAGCTCTGTGCCCTTGTGACTAGCAGGCCTCTGTGCTACTACTACTACTGCATCATTGCTTCTACACTGATATGTTACACACTCCACATCATCACGAAATTAGCTGGTATACCCTCTTCAGCCTCCATTTCTCTCTTTCACTTGTTGCTCTATATTTTATTATCTGGCTCAACTATTTAATGGTTCTGTCACATGTTTTCAAAGTAACATAATCTGAGTTTTGCAACTTTTCACTGAAATACAGTTACAACATTACTTAGAGGACAAAATCAGTGGTGGTAACGAACATTGCAATGCATGTCATTGAGGCCATGCAGCGCACAAACTCACCAGCTACAGTGTTTATTTGTCACATTGCTGTCCTGTGAACCTGCTGCCTCCCCTTTGAGCCATCAGCTACCTGTTCCCATCCCCTCCTCACGATTCCCACCTCTATGTCCCTCTACCCACCTCGCCAGGTACAAAGCCTCAACCATTCCACCCAAACTGCCGTCCTGGCACTGTGTGTTCAGCTGGCAGCATGTAGTTTAACAGGTGTGTGTGTGTGTGTGTGTGTGTGTGTGTGTGTGTGTGTGTGTGTGTGTATGTGTTTGTGTACAAAAGCCAACATAGTATTCTTTCTTATTTATATGCCTGTCAACAACTCAGCACTTCCATTATTTGTTAAGTTGTCTCCTTTCCTCCTAAAGTATCTACTTTCGCCAGCTGTGGTCATATAAAAACACTAGCAAACCTGCCTGTTCTTCATGATTGTATATGCTTTAGAATTCATTCTAATCCCCTTCTCCTGCCCTCTCCCTGTCCATCTCCTGCTCGCCCTGCCTTTGTCCATTTCTTCCTGCCCTCTCCTCCCCCCCTTTCTCTGTCCATCAGTTCCTCTCTCTTTCTCTCTCTCTCTCTCATCTCTATCTCCACCCCCTCCTCTCTCTCTGTCCATCTCCTCTTTCTCGCACTCTATGTCCATTTCCTCTAACCACTCCCCCCCCCCCCCCCTCACTCTCTGTCCATATCCTCTTCCCCCCACTCTGACTCCAAGTCTTATTTATTGCTATTGCAAACAAAACCTTGATTGGGAACTGAAGCTGCTTAAAATGAATGGGTAAATCAGTTGGTATGCGAGAGAGGCATCTTCACCTGTTGGATCTATGGGGATTGTAGCTTCAACAACAGTTTTTTGCATAGTTGTAATTTGCAAATGGATAGGATCACAATTTTTCAAATGATTTGGATTCCATAGAAGTATTCTAATCGTAAGCCAATTAGTCGTAAATACAAACTTCCTGTTTCCTGTTAAAACTGACTGTGAGAAAGAAAACTTAGACAAGCATTTTCACAGCACAGTATTTTCTTTCTCACAGTTTCTTTTAACTGATAGTCTATACATTGTTGTTTAAAAAAACATCTAGCCTATCTCTGTCTGAATTTTTATCAGAGTAGCATGAAAAAATTTGATGTAAGATAGTCAAGAACTTTTCGAGTTATTTGGTAGCAATCCTGAATTCTGAACATCATCTTGGCTTTGTATAGTAGCACACGCGCGCGCGCGCGCGCGCGCGCGCGCACACGCACACACACACACACACACACACACACACACACACATACACACACACACACACACACACACAAACCATAAATATTAAAGAAATATGTAGCCTATGTCAATCTGAAAGATATTAGAGTAGCATGTAAAAATTTGCAGTAAATCAGTCAAAAACTTCTTGAGACTTTTGCTAACAATGTTATAGATATATACCTGTGTCCATCCCAAGGTTTATTCGAATGTTGGGTAAAAATTTGAAGTAAATCAGTCAACAACTTCTTGAGACTTTTGGTAATGATGTTAAACAATGACTTCTCTCTATACAGTAAGTATAGATAGATGTGCATATTTATATGTTTTATATATATTTAAAAATATATACACCTATACCTGTCCAAATTTTTATTAGAACATTGTGTGAAAATACGAAGTAAATTGGCCAAAAACTTTTTTGGTAACAACATTAAACAATGACTTGTCTTTATATAGTAATATAGCTATCCCTTCTGTGCGTTTTCATAATGGTTGGGAATACTGTATAACCAATATTCTTACTAATTATCCCAACATACTGCAATGGTGAAAGGTATCTTTTGAGTGAATTTATATGAAAATGTGCATAGTTTCATTTTCATGATGATTGCCATGTAGTGTCACAGAAGTAGCCAGATTGCTAAAATAATGAGATACTAAATGAAGAAATGAAAAGATGAAAAAAGTTATCAATATGGTCACATGCTATGAATTAAACATTTCTTTTGATTCAGAAGTGACTGAAACTAAAATTTGGACCATTGCATGCTGTTGAAAATGAGGAGTTTATTTTTAGTACAATTATTCACACTACTGTGCTGCATTTAAGAAAAGTACTAAAGAAAGTGAGTGAACCATCAATTTCCATAAAGGCATGCAGGAATGAATTCATATTTTCTGAAAGACACAGCAAAAACAGTTTCTCAGATCTTGCTTGATAAGATTTTTGTGGAAGAAATGTGTCCAAATACAAGCAAACACTATTGTCATAAAAGAAACAAAAGAAAAAACATCTATGATGCTTTTAGGTATTAAAGTAATACTTCTAATATATGGATTTCTTTGAGTAAAGTCTATTATCCAGCTGTGTGTAAAAATGTTACTATAAGGAAATTCTGTTCCTTAGGAGTTGTGCTTTTCTGTTCCTTGGGAGTTGTGCTTGTGACATGAAATTCTCATCAGAAGGCACTAGAATTCTGTTCAGCTTACATTCTGTCAAATTCAGAAATATTTGTATTGGTAATGCTGAGCAGTACAGCGTTGAGTGGTGCAATGCAGAGTATCTTTGTTGTTTTCTTCATCTTCTTCTTTTCATTTAACATGTGTTTGTTACATTGCAATTGTTTTACTTCAGATTGTTAGGAGATCTCTTCCTCTGTTCACAGGTACAGTACAGAGTTGTTAGATGGAGGAATACAGAGTACCGAGTAGGAACCAGTGTGTACCTTCAGCCAGGGTCCTTCAAATTAAGAAATCTGTTCACTACTTTCTATGATAAACCAGAAAAGAGGAAAGTACGTTAACAAACTTTATTACAGATTGTTACTAAAGGTTTGGAGTCCATTTGTCATTTTATAGTGTTATGTACTAAGAACTCTGTGTGACAAAACTAGTTCATCAATAATGACAGTCATAAACCTTGATTATCTACATTCATCAGTGTGTTACAGTATAATTTTCTGAAAATTTTGTACAGACTGTAAAAGGCTGTTTTCTTGAACAGTTTTTATTGACACTAGTCATGTTGCACAGAATAAGCACGCAAATGATAAGACAGGGTTCAAACAAGGTTATCTTAATGCTATTACAATACTATTGGCCAAAATAAGGTCTTGGTGAGTCCAGGTAAACAGCCAATAATTTATGCCACAGAATGAGCTGGTGTATCTGTCATATCAGTCACTTGAAGCAGTTTCAAGTTTGAGATAGCAGGTTTGGGTTACTCTTTTTAAACCTTCTTGGCATGATGTCTGTCCAGGGAGTGTGTCAATCAGTCATGGTGTTGCCCATGGTATATGACACAACTTATGACCAATATCTTTAGAGAGCTGTAAAAGATTGTGTTATGCATTTATTTCAGAGGAAGAGATGGTTATAGAGCAGACCAAAACTGTTTTCAGGAAATAAAAAACAGTTAAAAGAATAATGAAACTTGCCAGCAGTAGGAAAGAAAGTAACATTTTTTTAAAGGAAATAAAACACTTCCATCCCTGCTTTTGTACATTGGAAGCAGTTATGCATGTCAAATTCAGTATTCAGTGTCAGTATTCAGTTTATTCACCATTGACCACTTACAGCGGAATAGGTCTGAACATTAAATATACAATTAACAACAACTTTACAGTAAAGTTTTTACAATTTAATTCCTTTTCTTTTAGGAATATTCTTATATACTAATGTCAATGCTTATTTCAAAATATTCTGTTATCTTATAAAATGGGTGTTTGAGAAGCCAGTCATAAACCTTACGTTTGAAAATATTATTGGTCAGTGACCGAGCAGATGCTGGAAGTTTATTGAAGAGTTTTAAACTCATTATTTTGTGTGAGTTTGCAGTCTTTGTGAGCCTGTGTCTTGGTATGTCAAAGTCCAGTTTGCCTCTGGTGTTGTGGGGATGTATGTTCTCTCTGGTCTTGAACTCATTTAAGTTGCTTTTGACATAAAGCAGGGCTGTGTAGATGTATAGATTCACCACAGTTAATATTATGTGCTTGATAAAGAGGGGATGGCAGTGTTCCTTGGGCTTAGCTTTGCTTATTATTCTGATTACTTTTTTTTGAATTTTCAGAATTTCACTGACAAAACAAGAATGTCCCCATAACAATATGCCGTAGGAAATGTGTGACTGAAAGAGGCCAAAATATACCACCTTTAGATACTCATCAGTGACTATATCTGTCAGTCTCCAGATGAGATAACACACTCTTGCTATTCTCTTGCAGATATGGCTAATGTGTTCCTCCCAGTTTAATTTTGAGTCAATGTGGAATCCTAATAATTTTATTGATTTGCTTTCAACAGCTGTAGTTAAACCCAGAATTAGCTCTTGTGTTTTATCAGGATTACACAGGAGTTCATTAGAAGAAAACCAATCCATTACTAGTTCTAGTTTTTCCTGTGTTACCTGATGCAGTTCTGTTGTGTCATGGTGTGTATTGAGCAACGTTGTATCATCTGCATAACACACAACTGAATTTGCTCCTACATGGTAAGGTAAGTCATTAATTGCAATGATAAACAGAAAAGGACCTAGGACCGAGCCCTGAGGCACTCCAGTCCGAACTTCCTTCAGTGAGGAGCATCTATTTTTAATTGATACATACTGTCTCTTGTTATTTAAGTATGATTCGATTACATCCAAAGATGGTTTGTGTATGCCATAAAATTCCAATTTTGCAAGTAGGGTGTTAGATGGTATGCAGTCGAAGGCTTTGCTAAGATCGCACAGTACGACTGACACTAGATCCTTATTTTCGAATGCAGTTAACACCTGATTAACAACTTCAGTGACAGCAGTAATGGTGTTTTTACCATGCTGATATGCAAATTGTCTGTTGGAGAGGAGATCATGCTTATCAAAATAGTTATTTAGTTGACTGTACATTACATATTCAAAAACTTTAGAGAAAATTGGGACAATAGAAACTGGTCGATAGTTTTGGGGCAGATGCTTATCTCCCTTTTTAAAGACCGGTATTACTTTAGTAGTTTTGAGTGCATCTGGGAAAACTCCAAATTCTAAACACATATTAAAAATAAAAGAAAGAGGTTGACAGATAAGGTGTATTATTTTTTTCATTAGATAATTAGAAAACCAATAACAGTCCATGCTTTTGGAGTTGGTGAACCTTGCCACAGCTTTCACAATATCCTCTGGGGTGACAACATTCCAGTGGAAAGTATACATACTATGGGGCACAGCACAAAGATGATCTAGTGCACAAGTGCCATTTTGCTTGATTTTGTTTTTCAGCTCACTCACTGAGGTTAGGAAGTAATTATTTACTTCTTCTGGGACCAGCATTGCATCTTGTGTATGGGTTTGTGAATTATATTGGTTGATGATATCCCATGCCGCTTTACATTTGTTGGGAGCACTTTCAATGTAATGTTCACATGCTTGTTTTTTGACCAAGGACAGTTTGTCTTTGTAGATTTTTTTACATTTTAGATAAGCTCTATAAGAAGTATTATCTAGCTCAGGTCCTTGTTTACAAGAATTTTTATATATTCTGTACAGTCTGAGCATCTCCTCCCTAGTGAGAGCTAGCTCATCTGTATACCATTTTAGCTGTTTGTTTTTCTGTTTATGTTTAGGGCTACTTTTGATTAATGGTGAGCAGGAGTACCATAACTCTATGAGTATTTCCAGGAATTTGTTAAACACCATTTCACCAGCACCCTTTCCAGGTTGTGTGTTGTATACAAAGTCCCAGTTAACATAAGATATTTTGTCAATAAATAAATTAATATATTCATCTTTCTGCCCTCTTACCCATGTGGCATTAGACTTGATTCTGACTGATTTGTCTGATTTAGTCAACTGATCACAGGAGAATGTTAAAATCAATGGTTCATGATCAGCTAGGGCTCCACTGGCAAGTCTGACGTCGTACATATCTCTAGAAAAATTTACTATAATATTATCTAAGCACGCCTTATCCTGTGTTGGTGTGTAATTTGTACATTGTAAATTTAGTGATCTTAAGATATTAAAAAACGTTCTAGTAACATGTTCATCACTGTTGGCCATTTCAATGTTGAAATCACCACAGATAATTAGCTTTATGTTAGATTTTAGTATTTTCCTCATAAGCAGCTCAAATCTTTCGAAAAATGTATTTACATCTCCTCCTGGTGATCTATATAAGCTAACAATTATGGTATTCTCTACGTTTAGTCTTATACAGCTAAATTCTCCATCTAGTTCTGCACAGTAAGAGCTAACATCAATTTTAGTAAACATTATACTATCTTTAACAAATATTAGGGCACCTCCATTCTTTCTTTCACTTCTACACATAATGTCTCCAACAGCATACCCCTGAGGAACAAAATATTGTACTTGATCGTCTGTCAGCCAATGTTCTGAGATACAAACAACATCAATGTTTTCAATACCGCACAAATGTTCTAATTGTAATACTTTGTTCCTAATGCAGTGAATGTTCGTTTGCATCACAGTAACAGATTTATCTTTATTGTTTATTGTCTGAGAACACTCTCTCATTCGAATGTCGCTTTTAGCACCTAGTTCAAGTACAGGAGGTTTATTACCCGCCGATTCACAGACTTTTATACTAAAAAATGACGTACATTCCAGGTATTACTCAAACCTCTACTTTCGTAGATCGTTTTATTCCATGTGAGTCTTTCTTTAATTATTTCATTGACACGATCGCACACAAACTTTCTCCCTTCATAGTTTAGGTGGCGCCCATGTCTGGTGTGAAGGTTATGCTTAAGTTTACTTATATCGACCACAGCACAATTTGCGTATTCAGAGCGCAGTTTCTTTATTTTAATATTCGTTCTTCGAATTTCTTTATTAACGCACGAACTATAGATTAGGTCGTGCCTATGAGGCACTGTAGCAACAACTGTATTCCTTGATTTTTTTTCTAGAAAGTTCTGAAGCACTTTTACGCAGACATCTGCTTCATTTTTCGCAACATCATTTGATCCCGTTATGCAAACGACAAAGTCATTTTCTTGCGTGGATTTTGTTTGAATGCAAGCGTCTAAAACGTGTTTAGTTCCCGCTCCAGGTTTAACAACACTGGTCACTGCTAAGTCTCGATTTATTTCTGGAAACATATTTGATAAATTCCTGCCATGGCTATCTGTTAGAAAAAGCACACTGTTCTTTTTACCTGTTGTTTCCCGTTTATCAACATTTTTCCCAGAGTGACCATTCGTTTTCAACGCATTGTCTTTTGAATGGTCTGGATAATTTACACTGTCTTTAACTCCATCACTGGACTGCAGAACACCGTATTTGTTTTTATCCGTAAATGTAACTGCTGTTGCAAAGTTCATTTTTATTTTTCCAGCTAAAGTCCTACCTTTGTGTCTCACTTCTGTCCACTCGGATGATTTGTGCCTTTCGTCAGGTGCCACTTCGGATGATTTGTTCTTCGACCGTAGTTCCCGATTTTCATTCTTGAGTGTGGTGATTTCGCTTCTTAAAGTGTTGACTAAGAATTGTAGACCTGAAACTCGTTCTCTTAAATTTGTTATTTCGACGTTACAATTCTCGCACACTCCCTTTTTTAGTACATAACTGTAACTTTTTCTCGTCTTAGGGTTATACACTTCTACACTCGCGGCCATATTGCCTCAGTAAATATTGTGTACTGATGAAAGAAAATTTATTTATCCAAAATGAAAGTCTTCATGATTATAATACCAGATCAGAGACATCTATTACTTATTGAGACACAACCTTGTGCAGAAAAAGTGTACATCTTGTAGCAAAATGGTGTTCAAGAGATTACGCAGACATATAAAATCTGTTTCTGAATGAAATGTCCTTATTCTTCTACTATTATTTTATTTGTTTAAAACTATATGTGGTCCTTACTTTGTTCAGTAGATTTTCTAGTCAGTAATCTAACAGAACTTACTGCATGAAAATATGTAACTCATCCATTTGTAATTCTACAAATAAGAAGTAAGTCTACAGTATATGTAAACAAAACCATTGCTCTATTGGTTCATTACATGACATCCAATTTATTATGAAAAATGTAATGAAATTCATTTGTAAAACCAAGCAGGGATGTATATAGGCTATATTAATTTCATTGTATTATTATAACTTCATTGTATTATTTTGTTTTGTACTTTTTTATGTATATATTGTTTCTGTCCCATTTCTTTGAAATGGCTTACATGTACCCTTGACAACATCCATACACTATTTATTGTCAATGGATGGATAAATAAAATAAATAAATAATAAAATAAATAAATATGTATGAAGATCTTCTACCCAGATTCTGTGGACAGTGCACTTAGTGGAAAAACAAATTAAAGTTGACGAATTAATAAATAACTATCTCTCGTTTTGTTTCTCTTCTGCACAGTAAATGATTATTTTTGCAACACAACAAATGAAAAATTGATATCACCATCTTCATGTAATACTGGTAGCTGTAGCATTAGGGAATGAAGATGAGTCCTTAAGATATGTTATGCTTCAAGAGATGTAAACAGAATAGGAAATGGCTGATCATAGAAAACTTTATTTTAATAACAGCCATCTGAGATTTGGTGTTATACTTAAGTGTGCTTGTTGATACTTCTCAGTCTTTTTATTATAATATTATTATTATTTTGAAGTTTCTTCTGACATTCTTATTTATTTCATGTTTAGCACTAAACACACTCATGTAAAATACTGTGGAACTGCCTTTTCTTCAGCTTACCCATGGTATTCTGTTCCTATCCAGTGCACAGCCTATAAAAATGTGTGTTTCTCTTTTCCTCTTCAGCTTATATCATTTTGTTCTCACAGCCAATGAAAGGACACAATTGCGAGAAATTGGATTTATGATCCACAGACCATGAGAATACCAAACTAACTTCTCATATTATCTTGATCTAGCTGTTTGTTGCTATCTGTTCTATTAAATTTGGTAATTTTAGTCATGTGTAAAAATTATTGTACATAGGATGGTAATTTTTATGTGAAGAAATTAAAATGTCTGCAATATGTGCAGCTGTTACATATATTTGTGTAAATGTTTGTGCCAGATATTCATGTTATTGCAGATAAGAGGTAATTTGTATTATCAGCACTTGACCAGTAATTGCAAAGACAGTGTGTCACAGAAAGTTATTAATATTTTCCGCACAACACTTTTCGAATCTGTTGTTAACAATTTATCTGTGGATTACCCTTGTATTTAAAAAAAATTATGGTAAATATTTCGAAAATAAGAAAACAAGAACATCTGTGTTGATGTATTTTCATAATAATCCAATAACTGTAAAATATCTGTAAGAATTTTCTTCTTCTACATAGTGATCTGTTGATTGGCAGTACTTCCTTTTGCATATAGAGAGACAATGTTGTTGCCATTGTGCATCAAAGGTCACATTTATACAAACAGAGTGGCAAATTGTAGAATTATTATAGAAGCTAACACGATAAATAAGAAGTAGGATGCCACGTCATATACCCTATTCAGTGTAATGTCAAGTAGAGACATATAATGAATCATACACATTAGCGTTAGTGTCCCTGAAGTAAAGCCATCATGTTTCATCATACCTGAGTACTTTTAGATAATCCTAGTTTTTCTGAAGTCTCTGCTCTCAGTTTAATTTGAACATGACAGATTAAAATTTTTCTGAACTAGGTTTCATAACCAGAGACCCGCCTTTTACTGCCATTGCACTTGTGAGAAAGCAATGCAGAAATTTTTTATTGATGGACCAGCAACCACTTTCTCCATGCCCGTCCAGTATAAAGTTGTCATTAATGTTCAACACAATGAGTACTCCCTGTGAGTATATGATTATAATCCAGGTTGTGGCATTGACATAAACATCGATTTGCAAATGAAGACCCTCTCTGCTCGTGAGTTCTTTGGACAAAAAGTTTGAGATGATTCAGTCTGTTTATGCGACTTGTTGTACATAAATGTGTAGATGCTTATACTTAAATATACATGTGTATCAAAATATAAAGTGGAAGTGTTTGATTTTGGGATAGTAGCCCATAACATTACCACAGTGGTGACCCGGCGTGGACTCTGATTCTATGGCATCAGGCTCTCCCGACATGGCTGGTGACCTAGGCCCCCAACATGTTTCAGCCTCCTTTAATGATATGGCACAAGTCACTCAGGCCCTTGGTCCCTCACTGGTGTCCAGCCCTAGCGACTCTCCCTTTAATGATTTCCCAGACCTGTTCAAGTGACCCTCCGTATGCAGGTTTTCCAACCCACACCACCCATACTGAGTCGACCTTCCTACTATCACATTTCATGCCTCAGTTCTTCCACAGCACGTGGAAGACGTCTCACTGGTAGTAGATAACTGCCACGTCCTCATCCACCTGATGGACTCAAACCCATTGTCATCAGGTGAGCACTTGGAAGTCAAGCTACTACAGTGTTTCAGCCTCCCTCAACACTGTGACCCTGCCCTCCCACACGCCTTCATCTCTCCACTTGGCGAGATTCGAATCATCTCTCTGCACTTTGGTTCTTCTCCACACTTCAGCCCAACGGCTTTCTCTCAAGCCGGCTGTCACCTCACCCAACTGTGCCATCTGCAGAACTTTGTGATGGACCTACCACTTCATGTGCCACCACCAACTTCGTTGTTGCACAATGTGGAGGTACCAATGGTCTAGCCCCGAGACCCCAGGGCAGATGCTACTCCCTAGGATTAATCACAAGTACACCATACTGCGGGGGGGGGGGGGGGGGGGGGGGGGGGGGGGGGGGAGGGCTGTGTGGCATTGATATAAACATTGACCTGCAATGTGGACTCTCTCTCCTCCTCGGAAGTTCTTTGGACAAAAAGTTTGAGATGATTCAGTCTGCTTATGCGACATGTTGTATATACACATGTAGATGCCTGTGCTGAAATATACATCTGTATTGAAATATAAAATGAAGTGTTTGATTTCAGGATAATAACCCATCATATTCCCAAAAGGTCATGATATATCAGTTCTATTTAGTCAAGTATCTGACTTTAGAAAGCGCATAGCATTCACTTAGCCTATAGCCTACTAAAAGTTAAAGTATGCAGTGAAATTTGTAGTCAGAAGTTAAACTATCATCCTGACTCAGAGAAAGGGCATTGCACAGACTCTCGAGGCTAGTAGGTGCCATATTTGACTTTGTATTTCCATATTTGACTCTTTTGTGAAACTGACTTGTATTGCAGCCTGCAATCAAAACATCAGGATGTTCTGTATACAATAAAGGGTTTACTTTTTTGTGCACTTAAAGGCAACTTCTTTTGATTACCTGCAGACTGGTCTGTGATAGAAGTAGTGTTTGTAGAGTTCAAGGATATATTGAAGCTATTCAAAGCCCATAACAATATGGCTGAGTAACACTATATCAAATAACAGCTAAACTCTGCTGTGCCTTTACACAGGATGGCCAGAAACAGTCTAAAAACCTGGTAAGTGTGTTGCACGGTAGATTGTCCCGAGCATTGAAGTTAGCCGACCAGGCCATTTTGTGCACAAATTCAAGTGTCCCACCAAATTAAATTAGTGTGGGTTGTTTTCATGGTGTAGATTATGGCACATGAGACAGCTCAGCCTTTGGCTCGGGTTCAGTCCTTAATGCTGTCCCACGTCCAGTTTTTGTATCGCTCTCTACTGTGGTTTTAGGAAACCAATTGGAGAACACATTTCATGACACCATCTCTGGTGTGCAGCTCAAATTTGCATGCACAATGGCCTAATTAGCTAATATCAATGTTAATTAACTTGGAAACAGTGCAAGATATCAATTTTTTCCTTGACAATTATTTCTCAGCACAACCTACCCTGCAACACTCTTACAAGCTTTTCAGACTGTTTCTGACAAGCCTGTATGTTTGTAAAGAATTTACAAAAGAACTACTGCCACTTGCTCTGATATCCTGAAAGTGAATTATGTTTTCATTGGGATTCATTTCATACTGTTGTAGACTACTTTAAATCCATGTTTTTCACTTTTAGTGAGAAAGTGAATAATTTTAAATGTATTTTACAATATCCATTTCTATTTGTTGAAGGTAAATGAAGATATTTACACAGAGTTTTATCGAAAGATGGAAGATGGCATTAAGGGTTCCCATGAAGACACACCTGAGCCATTCTGTATTGGCCTTATTACGTGCATATTTGTAGAAAATAGTGAGAACTGTGCAAAGGATATTAAATTAAGAGTAAAAATGTTTTACAGGCCAGAAAATGTAATGAATGAAATAGAAGATGTCTTAAAAGCAGATCTTAACAAGTTGTATTGGAGTGACAATGGTTAGTAATTCATATTTTTGTTAGAGTTTCACATTGTATTGTGATAACAAACAATGTAGAAAAGGAATTCAGTGTTGCATGTTTGTTCCTCCCTCCTTTTATCTGAGATTCCTCCAATATCTGTTGTTTATAACAATTATATCTTTTTTACTTTGCTCTGTTACTTTGTTTTAAGACATAGACCCTGACTGTAATACGGACTCCTCATGCTTTAGCCTTACTGCTGATAACTATACTAGATCACATTTGGTATTCCAAATATACTTATGTATCTTTGATTCCTGAAGTTCTGCAGTTTGCTGGCTATAAATAGAGGTAGTAACAGAAGGAATCTAACCTGATGCTGCCTGTCTTAGAGGCCCCTAAGTAGTGCTCTTCACTTCACTGATGAAACAAAGCTGTAAATGTCTTTGTGGCTATTAGATTGTTTCTACTCAATAATACACAGAACTCATCAATTTTAGTTTCACTGATTAACGATTTTATCCATCTTTAGCATACTTCATTAAGGTGATGACCAGTTAATGAGATATACACTGATGAACCAAACCATTATTGATTGACGACTCCATGGAATGCTGTGTGCACAACAACCATGTATGTTCAATTAAAAGAAAAGTCAGTATTGGCTGTAATATTGATGGTTTATCGATAGCAAAATTGATTTTCAATCACATATTGATCATCTTCAGTGCTGTGGTGTACAAATTAAACTCATAGGCACTGGTATCAAGTTATTATCATTAACCAAAACTGAGAAACAATCACAAATAATAAACTCATAGGCACTGGTATCAAGTTATCAGTAACCAAAACTGAGAAACAATCACAAATAATTATTTGTCATTGTTTTTCAGTTTTGGTTACTGATAATGACTTGATACCAGTGCCTATGAGTTTAATTTGTACATCACAGCACAGAAGATGATCACTATGTGATTGAAAATCGATTTTGCTATCAATAAACCATCAATATTACAGCCAATGCTGACCTTCCTTTTAATTTTTAATCCAAAACATTATGACTACTGCCCACTGTGAGGTTGAATGCCTCCTGGTGGTGTTGCAGGCATGTGACACAGTAAGGAAAGAATGTAAATGAAAGGCAGACAAATGGGCAGTCTTTATAGTGAAGGTGCAGGACACAAATGCTGAAATCCACTGATATTAGTGGTTTTGACAAAAGCCACATTGTTATAATGCTTTGGCTGGAAATGAGAATCTTTGAAATGGCAAAGATGGTTGCCTGTCAGTGGAAAAATGGAAATGAGCCTTTGGCCCCTTCAGGGGCAGGTCCAGCCGCCTTGGTACAGGTCTTATTACATTCGACACCACATTGGATGACCTGCGCACCAGATGGGGATGAAATGGTGATGAAGACAACACAACACCCAGTCCCCGAGCAGAGAAAATCCCTGACCCAGCCGGGAATCTCACCCGGGCCCCTTAGGACGACAGTCCATCATGCTGACCATTCAGCTATCGGGGTGGACGCCTGTCAGTGTACAACCTTCATGAGAACCTAAGGAAAGTAGTTGAAGGATGGTGAAATAATGAGTAGGCCATCTGGTATTGGACAACCACATGTCATCAAAAAATGTATAGGTCAGAGAATCTGTGACCACTGCCCACCGTGAGGTTGAATGCCTTCTGCTGGTGTTGTGGGCATGTGACACAGTAAGGAAAGAATGTTAGCGGAAGAGCCATGAATGGGCAGTCATTATAGTGAAGACATGGGCTGCAATTGCAGAAATCCTGTATATAAGCAGTTTTAACAAAGAGCATATTGTTATGGTGCTGTGGCTGGAAATGAGAAATTCTGAAATGTTGGTGTACAACTGCCATGAGCACCTATGGAAAGTGGTTGAAGGATGGTGAAATAACAAGTAGGAGGTATGGTGTTGGACATCCACATTTCACCAAAAAATGTAGAGGTTGGAGGATCCCCCACTGTATAATCCAGGATATGCACTGATCTGTGACAGATGTGATGATGGAATACTACGCTGGTGCGGGTGCAAGGGTTTCAGAATACACCAGACCAATGTTGAACATGGAGCTCCATGTCACTAAGTGTTCCTGTGTTGACCCTACGATGTCATCAGTTATGATTGCAGTGGACACAGAACTACTAAGTTTTCAGTGTGGGTCAATAGAAAATGTAGCCTGTCAAATGAATCACATTTCTTGTTGCACCAGATCGATGACTGGGTCCTTATATGCTGTCAAGGTGAATGGCTGCAGAAAATATGCACTGTGCCACAGATGCCAGCAAGTGAGGGCAGAGTTATGCTACACGGGGTACAATGAGATGGGCTTCCATGGAAACTATGGTGGTAATCGAAGGCACCATGAAAGCAGTGAACTATGTGCACATTATTGCGGACCACCTGGATCGTTTCCTGCTTGATGTATCCTCTTACTGCAATGACATCTTCCAGCAGGATAACTGTCCCTGTTGCAAGATCAGAATTATGCTACAGTTGTTTGAGGGGCATTATAGTGAACTCACATTGATGTCTTGGCCAGCAAATGTCCCTTATCTGTAGCCACTGGAACACTTATCAGGCACCAGCTGTTTTCCCACAAACCACTATTCTGTAATTTGCGAGAATTGCTTGACCTGTGCATAGACATTTGGTGCCACATACTTTAGGAATCCTTTCAAGGATTTGTAGGTTTCATGCAAAGCAGAATCTCTGATGTATTGTGGTTGAAAAGTGGAACAATATGCTATTAAACACATGGTCACAAAGTTTTGGCACATTGGTGTACAAGGACCAATTAGCACACACATCAGGATAGACTCTACAATACCTTAAGGTCACTATCCAGTTGTGAAGTTCACTGTTCTTTTGCAGCATCAAAAAACACCCGACACATTTACATAAAATCAGTGCAGTTTGTAATAAGCATTGACCTGCAGTAATTTGGTAGTACTATACACTGGGGCAGTTCAATGAACTCAATCGCTAATAAACATCACCGTGTCCAACAAAACCTCACTCTGGTACCAATGACATTCCAAACTTAATGTGTATCACAACACAGTCCATTTAAAATGTTCATTAATTAGTTTATAGAGTCCACTCAAAAGTTATTAGAGTTCCCAAGATTCACAGTGGGTGGTGTGCATATTTTCACATACAGAACGAACATATTTGTGGCATGCGTCAACACTAAGAGTGCACTCAAATGTAGGTCTTACAATGCATGAACTGCCAGTTTTATAATATAATTGAACAGATAAAAAAATATACTCACCAATCGGTGGCAGGAGAAAACCTGTATGAAAGTTAATAAAACGTGCAAGCTTCCAGAACCAGCAGCTTCATCTTCTGACAAAAGGGTTGGAAGAAGAAGGGAAAGGGATGATGGAAAATGACTGTTGAGGTTTAGGAAATGGGGAGAACTATGGAAAAGTTGCCCATAATCCGGGTCAGGGGAGACTTACCGGACATGATGAGGAGATAAGACAGACTGTTGGGGCCTGCACGAATCAGTTTTAAAACCGGAGTGCTTAAAGATGGACGATAGGATAGTAGCAAAGCAGAATTATGGATAAAACATCATGCAAGAACTAATATGAGCAAAAGGCAAGTGCATTATACATGGTTGGCACGTGAGGAGAAGGTAGGGGATGGAGGGGTAGGGAATAGACAGGTTAGAAAATAAAAAGTATATAAAACAATAAAAGGGGTCTAGAAACTATATCTGTACCTTTTATTTTCTGACCAATCTACAAGTTTGATTATTGCATAAGATAATTAGTTTTGGGTAATTTAAAATAAGTTGCTGGTAATTTGGAATGCTTAACTTTAGAATAGCATAGACCACATTTCTTGAATATATTGATTGGTTCACAGATTTTATGCATGTAGTGAACTGTAGATACAATTAACTGTAATTTGTAATTATGAGTACCCCAATGAAGATCAGTTACATCAGTTTGATTGGAACAGTCAACATATAAATCTGAAAAATAAATTCCAGTGAAGTTAAGTGTAAATAATTAGTTGAGATTTTTATGTAAATTTTACGTACCATTAGATAATTTTTTTGAAAATAAAGTAAAAATCAGCAAAAAAATTTAGTTATTTCTGCGTGTAGAAAACAACAAATGGGAAGGATCCACCTACAACGTCACAAGTTGGCCTCTAAAACACGTGTTACAAGGTGCTTAAAACAAGTACTGCATACCTGTAAATGTATGGGATCTTAGATTTGTGAAAATAAAACATTAATGAAAAGCAGCTCTAGTTGTTTATTTAGAACTTTATTAAGCACACATGACCAGTTTCAGCCTTTATATGAGGCCATTATCAGGTGTATCTGAAACTACCAAATGTTAATACATACTATGATGGGTCTATAGATGTTTTTTTAATAACAGGTAATGTGAGACAATGCTTACATATATGTACAGTACAGTTCAGAAAGAATATATAAAGTATGTTGGGTTGTAGAGAAGCAATGTTATATCTTCACAATAAAGGATGGCAGCCAAAAACAGTTGCAGGATAGAATTTTAACAGTTGCTGCTGCAGCCATGTTTAAAATCTTGAAGCAATGTTATATGATAAAAATGATAGAAGTCAAGTGGATTTTAAAAAGTATTGCATCCAAAGGCATCATAAGAAAAATGGGCATTTGCAATATAAAAACTGCAGAATCTGATGCCTTAAAAAAGTTTAGCTTAAAAGTACTTATCTGATATTTTTTGAAATTACATTGCATATTTTCTGGATAAAATGGTGAAAAGTAAATGATAAAACAGTAGAAGTCAAGTAGATTTTAAAAAGTTTCATGCCCCGTGTGAAATTTACACTCGCATGAAAACAGTGAAGGAAAGGGTGCTTAATGAACCGTGCACATTAAAGAGCACCAATTTCTTGGATATCTGCCACCCAGTTATTGACAATTTGCTTTAAAGGTATTCTGTAAGCTTACAGCTGTAGCTAGTTGCTTGTAAATGTACTTTTGTAACCAATTGACAGTGCACCCAAGCTATAATAGAGCCCTTAAAGTTCCCGCTGATTTGCATTTTACTCATTAGAGGCCATACCTGTATGTTTGACTTGTATGCCTCATTCACTGAAACTATTTTACACTTTTGTTAATTCCAATTACACTGCAAAGGCTGTACAGGTGGTAGAATGACATCTACTTATCTCATGATGGCATATGCCTTCTGGGCAATGGTAGATGTACTGATAATAGTGTCAGTGTCATCCACCTACAGATAGCATAGTGGCGTAGCTACCTGAGTGAAATCTGTGTCTACTTTTTAATAGGAAATGCTCAAAACCGGAAGGCTCAGTGTGGTGCAAGCAGCCATGCCACTCATGCTTCCTACAGCCAACTGAGTGAGTTTGAAAGGGATCAAATTATGGGCTTCAGAGTGGTGGGATAGTCCTTTCAGAGAATTGCCAAACAAATTGGACGTGCTGTACTAGTGATGCAATGATGCAGGTTTCAGTGGTCAAGTGAACAATGTCACACCTGTAGACAAGGTTCTGGACATCCATGCAGCGCAGATGCCCACCAGGATTGTTGTATTATAAGGGCAGCTGCAGCAGATTGTACAGCTACCACAGTACAGACAAGAAGGCTTGTGAGCACAGACGTATCAACAAAAACAGTTGCAAACAAGTTACTAGTAGTGGGGCTACGGGCACATACACCTCTGGCCTGTCTTCCATCCATGCTACAATATTGATGTGCATGGCTTGACTGGTGGGGTCAGAGGATCAAACAGAAAATGGAATGGTATGCTGTAGTCTTTGGTGATGAAAGCAGATTGTGCCTACTAGCAAGTGACGCCTGTTTGTGTGTATGATGTAGATCTGGTGAGTTCTGTCATGTAGAGTCCATTCATCTGAGACACACTGACCTCACCCCAGACCTTATGGTCTGAGGTACAACAAGCTATGACTCTTGTTCACATGCCACTGACCAGTGTTCAGTACATGCAGATTGTTGGTAGACCTGTTGTTTGCCATTCTTGCAACAGGAAGGTGATTTGTCATTCCGGCAGGATTACGCTCACCCACACACTGCCTGTGAAACTCAATGTGCTCTGCAAGATGTGTGGCAACTTCCCTGGCCAGCACAATCTCCAGACTTGTCTACAATCAAGCACATTTGGGATACAATGGGATAAGAAATGACTGGTGCAACTCATTGACCAATAACTCTTGTAGAATTTCCTGAACAGGTCATATCCCAGGACAGTATTAACCGTCTGTATGATCTACTTGATGCCAGAGTCAGCACATGCATTGTCACCCATACAGGCTACACCACATACTAACATGAGTGTGTCAGCATGGGTTGATATGTGGTGCATGAGGATTGCTTGTGCTATTGATCTGTAAATGTAATATTTTCATGTATTCCATGTGCATTGCTGTAACAAAAACCTTGAGTGAATTGAAAACCTCCAAAGGGGTGTACTAATTTTTTTCCAGCTGTGTGTGATGATTATTTACATTTTTTATAATAGGAAATGAGAGACAGTGCTTATACATGTACAGTACAATGCAGAAAGGATATACAACTTATGTTATGCTGTAGAGAAGCAATGTCAAATGATTAGAAACAGAAGAAGTCTTGTGCCCAATGAAATGGGCACATTGTAATTACAGAAACTCTACAATCTGATACTTTGACACTATTAATATGATTAGCTTAAAAAAGTTATCTAACATGTTTCAAAATTACATGGTATGTTTTAGAGGTAAAATGCTAATAGCAAATGATAAAACTGTAAAAGTCAAAATTTTTTTAAAAAACGTTTTCCACCCAATGACATCATGAGGTAATGGGCATATCATAATTATAAAAAATGCGCAATCTGAAAAACTGTGGACACGCTTTAGTGTAAAAGAGCTATATTCTGACATGTTTCAGAGTTACAATTGCATGTTTTTCAAACTAAATACTGGAAGTAATTATTTGCAATTAATAAAAGTGTAAAATAGTTGCAATGAATGAGGCTTCCAAGTAGAGGTTAAAGGTATCCATAACGAGTAAAATTTGATTCACCGGGAACTGCTGAGAGCTCAAGCACAGCTTGTATGCATCATCGATTGCTTACAGAAGTATGTTTACAAACATACAACAAACAACTGCTACTACCTGTAGCAGAGTATTTTTAAATGGAGTTGACAATAACTTGGAGGCAGATATCCAGGAAATTGGTGCTCCATAATCTGCATTGCTTGTTAAG
Source organism: Schistocerca serialis cubense (assembly GCF_023864345.2). Taxonomy (NCBI): domain Eukaryota; kingdom Metazoa; phylum Arthropoda; class Insecta; order Orthoptera; family Acrididae; genus Schistocerca; species Schistocerca serialis. Next base: position 35,178,005 of record NC_064649.1, on the reverse strand, counting down.
AGTCTTTCCCTTGGCATTTTTCAAATGAGCATAAATTTGTCACTGGGCATGAAAATTTCTAAAATCTACTTGAATTTTAGTGTTTTATTATTTACTATTAGCATTTTATTTTAAAAATGTGCAATGATAACTCCCTTTAAGCTAAACAATGTTGAAACTTCCTGGCAGATTAAAACTGTGTGCCCGACCGAGACTTGAACTCGGGACCTTTGCCTTTCGCGGGCAAGTGCTCTACCAACTGAGCTACCGAAGCACGACTCACGCCCGGTACCCACAGCTTTACTTCTGCCAGTACCTCGTCTCCTACCTTCCAAACTTTACAGAAGCTCTCCTGCGAACCAAGCAGAACTAGCACTCCTGAAAGAAAGGATATTGCGGAGACATGGCTTAGCCACAGCCTGGGGGATGTTTCCAGAATGAGATTTTCACTCTGCAGCGGAGTGTGCGCTGATATGAAACTTCCTGGCAGATTAAAACTGTGTGCCCGACCGAGACTCGAACTCGGGACCTTTGCCTTTCGCGGGCAAGTGCTCTACCAACTGAGCTACCGAAGCACGACTCACACCCGGTACCCACAGCTTTACTTCTGCCAGTACCTCGTCTCCTACCTTCCAAACTTTACAGAAGCTCTCCTGCGAACCATGCAGAACTAGCACTCCTGAAAGAAAGGATATTGCGGAGACATGGCTTAGCCACAGCCTGGGGGATGTTTCCAGAATGAGATTTTCACTCTGCAGCGGAGTGTGCGCTGATATGAAACTTCCTGGCAGATTAAAACTGTGTGCCCGACTGAGACTCGAACTCGGGACCTTTGCCTTTCGCGGGCAAGTGCTCTACCAACTGAGCTACCGAAGCACGACTCACGCCCGGTACCCACAGCTTTACTTCTGCCAGTACCTCGTCTCCTACCTTCCAAACTTTACAGAAGCTCTCCTGCGAACCAAGCAGAACTAGCACTCCTGAAAGAAAGGATATTGCGGAGACATGGCTTAGCCACAGCCTGGGGGATGTTTCCAGAATGAGATTTTCACTCTGCAGCGGAGTGTGCGCTGATATGAAACTTCCTGGCAGATTAAAACTGTGTGCCCAACCGAGACTCGAACTCGGGACCTTTGCCTTTCGCGGGCAAGTGCTGGTAGAGCACTTGCCCGCGAAAGGCAAAGGTCCCGAGTTCGAGTCTCGGTCGGGCACACAGTTTTAATCTGCCAGGAAGTTTCATATCAGCGCACACTCCGCTGCAGAGTGAAAATCTCATTCTGGAAACATCCCCCAGGCTGTGGCTAAGCCATGTCTCCGCAATATCCTTTCTTTCAGGAGTGCTAGTTCTGCTTGGTTCGCAGGAGAGCTTCTGTAAAGTTTGGAAGGTAGGAGACGAGGTACTGGCAGAAGTAAAGCTGTGGGTACCGGGCGTGAGTCGTGCTTCGGTAGCTCAGTTGGTAGAGCACTTGCCCGCGAAAGGCAAAGGTCCCGAGTTCGAGTCTCGGTCGGGCACACAGTTTTAATCTGCCAGGAAGTTTCATATCAGCGCACACTCCGCTGCAGAGTGAAAATCTCATTCTGTAAACAATGTTAACAATTTTAAGATATCAGATTGTACAGTTTTTGTAATTATGACACACCAATTTTTCTCTTGACATTATTGGATAAAAAACTTTTTTTTTAATTCACTTTACTTCTACTGTACTTTGTCATTTGATGTTGCACCTCTACAGTGTAACATACGTTGTATTTTCTTTCTGCACTGTGCTGTACATACATAAGCATTGTTTCTCATTTCGTGTTATTAAAAAGAATCTATATACCTATCATATTATGTATTAACATTTGTCAGTGTCAGATACACTTGATAGTGACCTAATATAAAGGCTGAAATACTTTGTATAGACTTAATAATGTATCAGTTAAGCAACTGGAATGACTTTGAACAACAGTTGCAGTATCAGCATCATCCAAACATAGAAAAACTAATTAAAAAAGAATGATGCAGATATTACAGTCACTGCCATTGAGAAACAAATCAAATCATGTAGAGTGAATTAGGTCAGACAGTCCAATGGAAGCACAGTCAGATTTTATATATAATTTGTAGCTGTGTTTTCGCCTATATTAGCCATAATATGCTGTAGAACTCTACAACAAAAAATTGTGCCCAGTGGTTGGAAGAAAGCACAGGCCACACTTGTCTAGAGAAGGGTAGCAGAAGTAATCCACAAACACTACCGTCCACTATCTCTGACATCCATCTGATATGGAATCTTAAACATATTCAAAATTTAAACATAATGAGGTACCTCGAAGAGAACGACCTCCTGCGTTGCACTGGTTCGAATTGCAAAAACATTGCTATACAAGATTCAATCCATGATCTTTCACATGGCATCCTCAAAACCATAGCTCAAGCTATGAGATGAATGTACACTGAAGTGACAAAGAAACTGGTATAGACATGCGTTTTCAAATACAGAGATATGTAAACAGGCAGAATAATGCACTGCAGTCAGCAACACCTATATAAGACAATAAGTGTCTGGTGCAGTTGTTAGATCAGTTACTGCTCCTACAATGGCAAGTTATCAAGATTTAAGTGAGTTTGAATGTGGTGCTATAGTGGGTGCAATAGTGGTGGGACACAGCATCTCCAAGGTAGCGATGAAGTGGGGATTCTCCCATACGGCCATTTCATGAATGTACTGTGAATATCAGGAATCTGGTAAAACATCAGTTCTCCAAGATTGCTGCAGCTGGAAAAAGATCCTGCAAGAACAGGACCAATGGTGACTGAAGGGAATTGGTCAATATGACAGAAGTGCAACCCTTCCACAAATTGCTGCAGATTTCAATGCTGGGCCATCAACAAGTGGCAGCATGCGAACCATTCAACAAAACATCATCAATGTAGGCTTTTGGAGCCAAAGTCCTGCTCATGTACCCTTGATGACTGCATGACACAAAGCTTTATGCCTTAACTGGGCCCATCAACACTGACATTGGACTGTTGATGACTGGAAACATGTTGTCTGGTCGGATGAGTCTCGTTTCAAATTGTATCGAGTGGATGGATGTGTATAGGTATGGAGACACCCTCATGAATTCATAGACCCTACACGTCAGCAGGGGACTGTTCAAGCTGGTGGAGGCTTCATCATGGTGTGGGGAATGTTCATATGGAGTGATATGGGAACACTGACATGTCTAGATATGACTCTGAAAGGTGACACATATGTAAGAATATGATCCTATCTGATCAGCAGCATCCATTCATGTTAATTGTGCATTATGACAGACTTGGGCAATTCTTATAGGACAATGTTACACCCCACATGTCCTTCTGAGTTTAAACACTTCCGCTGGCCACCAAACTCCCCAGACATGAACATTATTGAGCATATCTGGGATGCCTTGCAACGTGGTGTTGAGAAGAGATCTCCACCCGCTCGTACTCTTACAGATTTATGGACAGCCCTGTAGGATCTGTGGTGTCAGTTCCCTCCAGTACTACTTCAGACATTAGTCAAGTTCATGCCATGTTGTGTTGCGGCACTTCTGCATGCTCACGAGGGCCCTACATGATATTAGGCTGGTTCACCAGTTTGTTTGGCTCTTCAGTGTAATATTTCTTTACTTCCAAGCAGAGTACCACACCAGTGATTATTATGGAAATGTGATCACACAGGATGTCAAATGAAATTTGTAACTGGATTGGGAATTCCTCAACAATGAGGTCATAGTGTATTATCTCAGATGGAGTCATTGACAGGCAAAACATCAGGATTTTCCGAAAACTGTCTTGAGCAGCTAGTTCAACAGTATACATACTACGGAAATATTTTAGACCTTGTAGCTTCAAACAGGTATTACTGTATAGAGTGTGACAGTATAGAGAGAGGGAATAATGGTCATAAAGTCATCATACCAATGAGGGTTACTACAGTTAATAAATCCATTAAGAAGACTAGGAGTGTATTTTGGCTAGAAAGAGCAGGTAAGTAGTTGTTAGCATCCCTCTCAGAAAATGAACAGACACCATTTAGTTCTAGTATGATAGATACAGAGGAATTATGTACAAAGTTTAAACAGATTGTAAATCTTGCTCTGGAGAAGTATGTACCAAGTAAATGGATTAAAGAAAGAAAAGACCGACTGCGGTTTAATAACAATGTTCAGAAATTGTTGAGAAAACAGACTGTTGTGCTCTCAATTCAAAGGTAGCAATAGGCAAAATTTAGAAGAAATACACACGTCTGTAAAAAGATTTGTGCGGGTTGCAGACAACTACCACCATCATACCTCAGCAAAAGATCTTGCCGAGCACCCGAGAAAATTACAGTCCTACGTAAAATTGCTAAGCAGGTTGAAGGCATACATCCGGTCACTTATCAAGTCTGGTGTGGCAGAAGGAGACAACAAAAGGAAAGCCAATTTAAGTTTTGCAGTTAAGAATTCATTCACACAGAAGGATCATACAAACGTATCTTCATATTACCCTCATACAGACACTCGTATGAAGAGTATAGAAATAAGCATCCCTGTTGTGGAGAAGGACTGAAAGATGGAACTCCAGTTTGATTTCACTGAAAGTACTCTTTCCCACTGGCCTCTTACTCAACTTGCATTTATCAGAAATCTTTCATCCAGTGAGAAGTCCCAGCGACTGCAAAAGGTGCAGGTGACTACTATATGTAAGAAGAGTAAAATAAAAGACTCGCAAAATTAATTATCATTAACACTGGTTTGCTGCAGAATTTTTGAACATATTCTCAGTTTGAATATAATACATTTCCATGGATGGGAAAATTGTCAACAAGTCAGCATGGTTTTAGAAAGCATTACTCGTGTGAAACGCAGCTCACCCTTTTATCGTGCAATATCCTATGGAGGATGAAGGGTGATGAGGGAACTCCATGTCCTAAGATTTCCAAAGAATTTGACATGATGCCCCACAGGAGACTATTAATGGAGCTATGAGCTTACTGAATCGCTTTCCAGCTATGTGAGTAGCTCTTAGGCATCTCAAGTAATCGAACACGGTATGTTGTCCTCGATGGTGAGCGTTCATCAGAGATGAGGGTATTGTCAGGACTGCCCTGGGAATAGGTGATAGGACTGCTGTTAGTTACCATACACATAAACAGTCTAATGATCTGAAGAATGAGCACTAATCTATGTATGTTTATCATTGATGCTGTGGTATACGGGAGGGTGTTGTCATTGTTGAGTGACTTTAGGAGAATACAAAATGACTTAGACAATATTTCTAATTGTGTGATGACTGGCAAATTGCTCTAAAGGCAGAAAAATGTAAGTTGATGCAGATGAGCAGGAAAAACAATCCCATAATGTTTGGACACAGCATTAGTTGTGTGTTGTTTGACACAGTAACATTGATTAAATACACACACACACACACACACACACACACACACACACACACACACATAATGTAGCAAACAGATATGAAATGGATCAAGCATGTAAGAACGGTAGTAGGGAATGTGAATGGTTGAAATCAATTTACTGGGAAAAAATTTGGGAAAGTGTGATTCATCTGTAAATGAGACCACATACAGAACACAAGTGCAACCCATTCTTGATTACTGCTTGAGTGTTTATTATTATCTAATTATTAGTGTGCTATTTTTATGTCCCTTTTTACATAGATACATACGATTTTTTTTATGTGTACTGTTCACCTTTTGTGTGTTTGTTATAGAGTGCATAGTGTCTTTTGAAAATGTTGTTGGAAAATGCTGTGTGGTGTACAGTAACAACTTGACTGTACCAGTAATGAAGTGGTCATGTGAAGGACCAGACAGATTTTACTTCACAGAAACTTTTAATTCATCGACAAAGACATTCAGTAGGCCTACACCTCGAGGAGAAGCATCCCTTCTTGGAAAGCGAATCAAGGTACAGATAACACAGCATACTGTTTATAATGTATATGTTCTGCTGTATCTTAATCACATAATTGATTGTTAGAATCTTCTCAGTATATAAGCAATTTTGCTTGGTTGATGTAATTTTATTTCAAAGTATCCCCAGAAATATGTCATACATATTTTGATACCTGATATATGTATGTAAAGGATACGGGATAAAATAGTGCTAAATGTGTTTCTATATTATAGGGTTTTTGCTGCTGTCTGATTGAAAACAGATTTTTGGTGCCCAGATTATACTGGGTTTTAAAAGTTTTTGGTTCCACTTACAAATTCATATAGTTTTTTCTTTACTCATGTGCCCTTGTGGAACTGTGGTGTCCTGCACAGTCCAGCATGTCTTAGCCTATGAATTTTTATGCACACTTTCCTACATACGCATCACATTCTCACAAGTGTGTTTTTAAAAACGTGTGTATAATCTTTGTGTTTACTTCCTACAAAGTGTTCTTCTATTGTCGTTTTCTTATTTTTTGGTGGATGTATGCATTCCAATTTTAGTTAGTTTGTTGTTGTTCTGTGGTGGTGGTGGCGGTGAGGGGGGGGGGGGGGGGGAGGTAGGAATTGAGAAAAGAGGGGGAATTTGGGTAGGAGCTATTAATTTTTCTTCTTCTTCCTCCTGAATCTTCCAATCTTCTCTTTTCTCCAATACTTTATCTTTCGACATTTCATCCCGCTGTAGTCCTCTCCAATACACATGTGTTTGGTACTTACACGGAGTCTGACAGAATGAATAGTAGTATATAAAAAGGACAGAAACTGGTAGTAAATTGAGAGAATTATTGAAACACACACTGAAAACAAAGAAAACTATATGCCATTACAAATCATATATGCCCTTTACTTGGTTTTCAGTAGACCACCATACAAATGATTGCCTTTCTATTCCATTCCATTCCTTTTGCTCATTTCAGCCACCATATGAGGGGGGGGGAGCGCAGACTCCATTCTTAAGTATCTCCATAAGAAGTCAGGGGCCCTCAAATCATGCTGCCCAATGAATGTCTCTGAACTGGGAAACCAGGAAAATGACACCATGAGACATTCACGGATGGGCAGGCCAAATGACATGTTGGCCCTTCCTGTTGGAACCGAATGTTGTTGTTCATTCAAACCAGTCATCACTAGTAATCTGTACTGTAGATCCTTATCAAAATATGGACTCATGGTGCCAAACAAAGCCACACTGCACTACACAGTCACACATTCACAGTGCAGGGTTCTCTCATGCAGCAGATGAGGATTATGTTGATTACATGGTACACATTACCGGTAGCTCTGCTTATTTACACCAGTGTCTACATGAAAATGGACATCATCTGCCATTAGTAATTAAAGTTCCACGTGAAGGTTAGTTGTACAACTTTATCTTGTTTTTTTAGTTTCTGTACAACCTGTTATTTTTTTGGATTGAAGTGCAAGGAGTGATCTGGCATTGTTGGCACCACGGTGTGTCTGGCAGCAGAATGGTGAGGCCTTCAGGTGAGTCCTTGACTTGTCTTCTCCACTCTTACCGTGGTCCTCTGTGTTCTTCATTGCCCTGGAATTTTCTTCTTCTACTAGATACAGTATTAATAAATTGTTGCACTCACTGTACAATTGATCAATGATCCAGAATTTTATCATGTCATTTCAACTCAAAATGGTGACAAAAGAGTTACTGCACTATGATGGGAGACATGTTATTTTTTGAATAAACCTCAGTGGTGAGTGCTCATTGTTCTTATCCCTGCAAGACTACAATTACAAATGTCCACCCTTCCATAGAGCAGCTCACAGATACTTATTTCATGCAGGCACGACAACAACACCATATTATGTGACTCAAATGCTGCTATTCATTCTTCCGGGCCCTGTATATTGGTGGAAATAGCATTGATGTGTGAGGGGAGGGGAGGGTAGGGGAGGGGAGTGGAGGGGGGTCGGTGTTATTAGGTACCTGGATGTGGCTTTGTTTTATCTCTCTGTTTTGTTTTAGTAGATTACAATATCACTAGCTCATTGCTTACATTAATCTGGTTTTTCATTGCATTCTTGTTCAAGGACCTTTTTGTATATCAAATTTCTGTTGTAAGTTAGCTCTCTGTTGCCATTGCTCTGCATAATAAGTCTCATGTCTGTTCCATGTTTGGTGTTTCATGGTCATGCTTCTTCAAAGTCTCAGCAAAAGCTGTACAGCTGTTTTTAGTATTGCTGTTTCTTAGATATATTCTTTGCATTACAAGGCAAAGTGAATGGAAGATCTAGCCATAGTAACAGCATCATTTTCACGTGATGAATGGGGAGTAAAACTAGTAATAGTGAACCCTCCAATATTGTTAGCATTGTTAGCTGCAACAGGCAGAAGACATGCTATGTTGGTGCTGACATTTTAGCAATTTTGACTGAGATAAACTCATTCTGCGGAGTTCTTCTTCAGCATGTCAATGTAGAAGTGTCCACAGAATCAGCTAAGTGAAAAATCTGTGCAGTAGGCATGTCCTTTGTGTGAGACCATGCATACAAGCTGTACAAGACTCATGTGCTGATTTGAAGTTCTAGATTCAAGCTAAGCGAAAATAAAAGCCGACTTCGAAAGTTTCCTAAGTGTGAGACCATGTGCACACGACATACAAGACTCGTGGTCTGATTTGAAGTTCTAGATTTGCATATTTACTGTTTGCATTGCTCCTGCATAATGTTTCATTGATTGTATCAATACCCATTTGCACTGTTATATATTGTGAAATTTCAGATGTTTGCAAGTGCTGCAATAAACTCATACTGTTATTTTCACTTATAGGCTTAAACTTAATTGTGCTCTTTTAAAATTTCTGAGAACAGTAGGCCTGTTTTGTTCAGAACAATCGTTCTCTAATTTCATTGTACAATTATGTGAGAAATAGGTTATTTTTGAGATTTTTTGGACACTATATTTTTGTAAGTTACCAATACGAACGTGTTGGATACATAATTTATTTCATAGCAATTCAGCATTTTCAGTTCACAGTTCTGCCAAAGAATACATCACCCCAGAATTTCATTGTATATCAACAAAAATAAATGTGCATTTTTGAGAATTTTCGGAAGCTACCAATGTCCTATACATAATCTATGACCAATTTGTAGAAAATTGACATGTGATTTAGTAATTGAGCAGATTTTATAATTAATACACTGTATTACATCTAGCTTTCCCTTAAAGAGGAGTAGCCCTGCACATTATCAGCATTTTTCATAAATTTACTTTTTTCTCCAGTTTGCTAACAACTATAATTAACCACAAAACATTTTAGAAAACTTTTAGAACAGAATTTTGTGTTGCCTTAATATAAATTTGTTTTGTGTATTTGTTTCAATTCTTATAGGGAATTAGCAACTTTTTAGCTCAACACAGATTAAAAGATAATCAACAGGATTATATTAGAACAAATAAGCCCTCCGTCACAAATATTAAGTAAAAATTGACCAGATTTTGACGCTACTATGAGCGTCATCTTCAGAATTAGGCTAACTGTTCTAAAACATATTAGGTATATAATACCTTAAAAAAATAAAGTTTGTACTGACTGGAAAAAGATGCAATAATTACAAGTTACATATTAAAAAAGATTTAAGCCGGAAAGCTAAGGGCTGCTCGTACTTTAGTGACCAAGGGTTGCAACAAGGGTTCTGAAGACGACGCTTATAGTAGCATCGAAACCTGGTCAGTTTTGACTTAATAATTGTGACCGAGGGCTTATTTGTTCTAATATAATTCTGACATGGTCACTGAACCTTAGCAGCTGTGTCCAAAGTTTTATAATCAACAGGCTTAATTTAAAGTTATTTGTCCACTGCCTTGTAATACATTGCACCAGCCAAAATGCAGCTGCACTTGGAATGCAGCACAACAATAGTGAATTTAAGAAAGCTCTAAAAATATTTTTGCTAGAAAAAGCTTTTTACAGTCTAGATGAATTTTTAACTAAATAAATTGTAATATTTTAATATTATATAATACAAGTTGACATAATGCCACTATGAATTTTATTTAACCTGAGCTCTGTAACTGTGTGTGCTCCATATCTGTTTTCTGCAGTGTTTTAATGATTCTAAGAAAATATGTATTTTCTTTTTCTATATTGCTGCCCAAAGAATTTACTGTATAAATTTTTATATAATTATGTACTCAAATTTCTGTATATGCTATAAGATTATCAGATTGTATTTGTAAAAAACTGACTCGTTCCACGTCCTTGTGTATCCAACACAGTTGGACCTATGGAACATGAAATAAATCAAATCAAATCATCAAAGAGACTTTGAAGGTTCTGTGATAAGCTATGCTGTGACTTCCTGGGCTTGTGCCATAGGGTTGAGAACTATAGGGTTCCCCTAAATGGGTCAGGTGTGCACTACACATCAGAGACTGCTACGCAGGTAGCTGACTGTGTGTGCGGTGCACACAAGGATTTTTTAGATTCATTGAATCCAGATAGCAGTAACTGTAGGAAACCCAGAAGTATCAGTGTAAGGTCAAAGAAACGCCTTCCAATACTACAATCCCAATGATAAGCTGCAGACACATTCACATCAGAGTGCCAGAGTTTGTAGTGCTCATGAAGAGCAATGAAGCTCACATAATATGAGATACGATAGCTGGTTGAAACCGGAAATTGACAGCAGTGAAATATTTGAAGAAAATTTAAGTGTATATTGAAAGGATAGGCAAATGGGAAATGGTGGTGAGTGTATGTGTTACAGTAGACAAGTAACTCAAATCCATTGACATAGAAATTGAAGCTGCATTTGAGACTGATTTGGCAAGAGTCAGTGTCGGTGGAGGGATAAAATGATAATTGGATTCTTCTACTGTCCACCAGACTCCTCACCTGATGTAAATAAAAACTTTAGAAACAACCTCAGTTCACTTGTACATAAGTTTCCCATTGACACTGTAATTATCAGTTGAGACTTTAATCATCCAACAGTTAACTGGGAAAATTAAAGTTTAGTTAGTGGTGAGCATGATAAGACATCTTGCGAAACATTACTATTTGCCTTCTCTGAAAACTATCTAGAACAGATAGTTAGAAACAATGCTCATGATGGAAATATATTGGATCTACTGGCAACAAAGAGACCTGACCTCTTTGAGGATGCCCACATAATAACTGGTATCAGTGACCATAACACAGTTGTGGCAGCCATGATTACCAAAGTACAAAGGACAACCAAAACAACCAGAAAGATATATATGTTCAAAAATGAGATAAAAGCTCAATAGTGTTATACCTCAGTGAGGAACTGGAAACTTTCAGCACAGGGCTGGAGCATGCAGAGGAACTCTGGCTCGAGTTTAAAAGAATAGTTGACTAAACACTGGACAGATAAGGACCCAGTAGAACAGTTGATAATGGGAGGGAATCTCTGTGGTATACAGTCACTGTAAAGAAACTTCTAAAGAAAGAGAGAGTATGTAATAATTAGCATAGGGCTAAAGATAGAGAGATGCTGAATGAGGCAGATTTGGCTATCAAGAGAGTAATGTGTGATGCCTTGAATGACTACCATGGCAGAATGTTGTCAAATGACATTTCATAAAATCAAAGAAATTCTGGTCCTTTGTAAAGGCTATTAGTGACTCCAAAGTAAGTGTCCAGTCCCTAGCGAATGGGACAGGAACTGAAATTGAGGGCAGCAAAGCAAAACCTCAAATGCTTAACTCCATTTTCAAATGTTCCTTTTTGAAGGAAAACCCAGGAGAAATGCTGCCAATTTAATTCTAACACCACTGAAAAGATGAATGAAATAAGTATTAGTGTCAGAGGTGTTGTTAAAATTTAACAAAGTTCCGGGACCCAATGGAATCCCTTCAGATCCTATACTGAATTTGCAGCTGAGTTAGCCCCTCTTCTAAATGTAACCTATTGTAGGTCCCTCAGACAAAAAATCATGGCCAGGGGTTGGGAAAGAGCACATGTCACATCCCTCAGCAAGAAGGTTAGTAGAAGTGATACACAAAACTATCATACAATATACTTGTATAATAGAAGGAAACATTCCACGTTGGTCTTTAAATATGTCTGCTTGTGTCTGTATGTGTGGATGGATATGTGCGTCTGTGCGAGTGTATACCTGTCCTTTTTTCCCCCTAAGGTAAGTCTTTCCGCTCCCGGGATTGGAATGACTCCTTACCCTCTCCCTTAAAACCCACTTCCTTTCGTCTTCCTCTTTCCTGATGAGGCAACAGTTTGTTGCGAAAGCTTGAATTTTGTGTGTATGTTTGTGTTTGTTTGTGTGTCTATCGACCTGCCAGCGCTTTCGTTCGGTAAGTCGCCTCATCTTTGTTTTAATACAATATACTTGACATGTTTTGGCTGTAGAATCTTAGAACATATTCTGAATTCAAACATAACAAGGTATCTTGAACAGAATAACCTCTTTAATGTCAGCCACCATGAATTCCGAAAATATCAATAATGTGAAACCCAGCTCTCACTTTTCTCTCATGTCATACTGAAAGCAGTGATTTAGATGCAGTATTTCTTGATTTCTGAAAAGCATATGATTCAGTACCACACCTATGCTTATTGTCAAAAGTACATTCATATGGGGTATCAAATGAAATTTGTTACTGGACTGAGGACTTTGTGGTACAGGTGCAACATGTTATCTTGGATGGAGAGTCATCATCAGATGTAGAAGTATCTTTGGGTGCACCCCATGGAAATGTGTTGTGACCCTTGCTGTTCATGTTGCATATAATGACCTTGAGACAATATTAATAGTAATATCAGGCTTTTTAGAGATCATGAGGTTATCTATAATGGAAGTACTATCCGAAAGAAGCTGCATAAATATTCAGTCAGATCTTGATGAGATTTCAAAGTAGTGCAAAGATTGGAATCTTGCTTTAAATCTTCAGATGTGTAAAACTGTGTACTTCACAAAATAAAAAAAATGTGGTATCTTTTGACTACTATATCAGTGAGTCACTATTAGAATTGGCCAACTCATAGAAATAGCTGGGTGTAACACTGTTGGGATAGAAAATGGAATGACTACATAGGGTCAGTTGTGAGTGAAGTAGGTAGTAGACTTTGGTTTATTGGTAGAATACTGGGGAAATGCAACCAATCTACAAAGGAGGTTGCTTACAAATCACTTGTGCCAGCCATCCTAGAATACTGCTCAAGTGTATGGGTCCCATACCAGACAGGACTAACAGGGGATATTTGAATGTACACAGAGAAGGGCAGCAGTAATGTTCACAGGATTGCTTAATCCATGGCATAGTGTCACAGAGGTACTGAAGAAACTGAACTAGAAGACTCTTAAAGATAGATGTAAACTATCCCGAGAAAGTTCGTAAACAAAGTTTCAAGGACCAGCTTTAAATGATGACTCTAGGAATATACTACAATCCCCTACATGTCACTCACATATGGATTGTGAGGATAAGATTAGAATAATTACAGCATGCACAGAGGCATTCAAACAACATTCTTCCAGCACTCCACACGGGAATGGAACAGAAAGAAACCCTAATAACCGGTACAATGGGACATATCCTCTCCCATGCATGTCACAGTGGTTTGCAGAATACAAATGTAGACTGTTAAAAGTGGAGCATTTCCAGAAACTGCACATTCATGTGACAATGCTCTACATAGCACAACTGTTAAAAAGCATTGCTTGACAGCATTGCTCCCACACTACCACTGTGGCAATGTTTATTCACAGTGTAATGTGTTTGAGTAAGCCACTGGCTGCTTTAACTCTGATGCCTCAGTTTTTTGTAAAAAACTATTTACACTATCTGTTAAAAAGAGGAGCACCCAGATGACATGGTTGGATTTCGGTCTGACTTTGTACATGTACACACCGTTGGCTGATACATATATGGTTAAAGCTGCAGTTTTCTACAAAAGCGAGAATATCCTCCAGAGTACAGTAGTGTTGTTAATGTTTAGTGTTGTTATCAATCCTGGTAAGATATATAAGGAGTGTAAGCAATGTCACATGTTTTTGACTGATCACTGTGAAGGGTATGAAGATGCCATGTACTCATGTGAGACAGCATTATCAGCACCTGACCGAGTTTGAAAGAGGCCTCATTGTGGGTCTCCGTTCAGCTGGCTGTTTGAATTGTGCAGTATTCAGATTTACAGGTCTTGAGGTGTGTCAGTAGCCCGATGTCGGACTGCACAAGGACACAAGTGCACGCCACCATCAAGATTTCGGTTGATCACATACGATCTCCGTTAGAAAGGTTTGATGTATCGTGCACCGAGCATGTTGTAACCCTTTCACACCTGTGCATTCCATTGGCTCTGTGCAACAGTCCATGGTGTCCCACTCCACTGGTTGGAGACTACAAGCAGCTGGACTGGGGAATTACCACCCCATTTGTAAGCTGCCATTAACACCACAACATGAATGGCTACATTTGGAATGGTGCCGTGACTGGAAAGTGTGGACTGCCAATGACTGGTGCCACACTGTGTTCAGCAGTAAATCATTGTTCTGCATTCTACATTTACGTCAGTACTCCACAAAGCATCTCTCAGTGTGTAACGGATGGCACTTCTCATACCACTGACTGTTCCCCTGTTCCCTGTTTCGATTGCCAATTGTGTCTGTGGAGAATGATCATCATGTATTGGCTTTAATTTCTTGAATTTTCTCACTGTGGTCAGTTTGTGAGATGTATTTGGGAGGAAATTTTTATGATCAGATGAAACTACTACTGTGGGTTCTTTGATTGCTCTGGGAGAATGCACATCAACCTAGAACACATGAAGTATTAGTTAATTTTATTATATAAATGAATAAAAGATTTACTAAACTTCGACATAATTCTTAGCCACAGGAGTACTAGATAATTTATGAATGTCATGGGTTAACAAAGCATCACTTGATGCACAGATTAACAAACTTTTCTCTTGCAGTACAAAACACAACACATATCAAGTACATTTCATCACTGTCCTATTCAATGATGTTGACTGCTGTGACTGAGGTCTCAGACTGGGGTGGAGGTCTCACTAGCTCGACATTATAATGACCTCAGCCCGAGGGTGAAATCAATGTGAATGTGCTGTCACAGTCTGGATGGATGTTGTGGCAGAGCTGGCTGATATTTTGCACAAACTTTATGGCAAGTGGTCATTTGTTCAATCTGAGCATCCATGCCCTGCCAAGTACAATTATGCCAGGTGAGTTGCTTTATGCAAACTGTGCTCCCATGACCTTGTTGCAAGAAAGGCAGAACTTCCCACTGTAGGGATTGGGGAATCACAACATGCACATCATCATTCTCTGTTTGCAAGAGCAGAACACTTGTTTGTGCAAAAAGTGTATGATGATTTGAGAAACAGAATTGTGCCACTGGTTGGAGGATTCTTTTCAATCTGCATCACCACCCATGGCACATGTATTACAAAACAACCTGAGGAGCTGAGACAGAAGCAGTTGCAGTGGCTACACTTTGAACATAAACGGGAAAATTTTGGAGACATTCAATATCCTGCAAACAGCTTTGAAAGTATGATTCCTCTGATGAATCTAACACTGTGTCAGTACTGATTGCTAACTGAAACCACTTGTCAACATTTGAATTTTGGGCACTGGGCCTGTACAACGACTTATATTGACAATTAAACAATTAACAGAGCCCAATGTTACAATTTTTGTGCTGTCCAAGGTGGGATGAGCTTGACAGGATGGAACGAGGCTGTAAAAGTCTTACAATGTGTCAGAAAATAGGTTCAAATGGTTCAAATGGCTCTGAGCACTATGGGACTCAACTTCTGAGGTCATCAGTCCCCTAGAACTTGGAACTACTTAAACCTAACTAACCTAAGGACATCACACACATCCATGCCCGAGGCAGGATTCGAACCTGCGACCGGAGCGGTCTTGCGGTTCCAGACTGCAGCGCCTTTAACCGCACAGCCACTTTGACCGGCTCAGAAAATAGGACTTCAGACAGTACAAATACTGGTGGAATTTCATAACACCATAGAAAATGATGAGAGCCTCTTTTTTTAGGCTGACTGTAGTTAAACTACACTTTGTGAAGAGTCTTGAAGGCAAAAGCAATAAGTCTATCAGAAGAACCAATCCCATAAGAAGATGCAGCCATGGGTAACATGACAGGATTAGCTGGGACAAAGTGAATCAAACACCTACAACTTAACAATGCCTCTTTCAATTGCTGAAATGCATCCTGGAATTCCTTGGAGCATACAAAAGGAGCATTACTCTGGAGCAGCCAGTTAAGTAGAACAGGAATTTGTGCAGCATTAGGAATAAATTTTATGTAATAGGTGAACTTCCCCATGAGTGATTATAGCTCCTTAGTATCATGGGATGCAGGAACATCTCTTATGGCAGCTGAGTATGATGTAGCTGTGCGTTTACACTGTGCATTTGTTACATAACCTAAATAGTTCAATCCTTCCTGGAAGAACTTTAAACAACAGTCTAAATTTGCTAAATGATCAAGAGGCATATGAACTGTGATGACAGTATCATCTAAATAATTTGTAGAAGGGAATTTTTGTATTAACACTGTTCCAGGAGCAGTTGAAAGTTTCTCCACAGAGTTTAATGCAAGGCATTACACTTCAGGACCAACGGTGTACGAAAAGTAAGCATTTCACTCCGTATCTGTTATTTTTTAGGCAGGAAATTGGCTTAAAATTGCTTCCTGTAGTCTGATCATTCTTCACCCTGACTGTGGTACAGGTTAAATTTTGGAGCAGCTACTGGTGGCAATGCTACTCATTTGTGTAGTAAGGATATCAGTTGGCTGACAGCAAGCAGCAAGTGTTGTATCTGCTGCATGTGAAACAATGAAAATTGGTTAGAGACATTTCCCATGGTGGTTCAGACGTGGTGAAATGAAATGTTATAGGACACACAATACAAGTGACTAGAAGCAGAGCAGCAAAATTTAGAAAAACGACACATGCAACAGGCAGGCAGCTGGTGTGAATTATGAGCCAGTTAAACTCTGATCGTCATCAGCATTTCTTGTGATGAGGTGATACTACTTTCATCTGACCATAATTGTGGGTTCTTTGATTTCTCTAGGAGAAGGCTCACCAAAATAGAACACATGAAATATTAGTTCACTTTATTACATAAATGAATAAAAGATTCAACATTTACAGAGTAAATTTCATCAGAAACTTTAACGATTGTCACTGTTCTACTTGATGGTACTATCTCGAACTGGGGCAGAGCTCTCAAATGCTCGGCACTGTATTAACCTCAGTGTGAGGGTGCTGTTATGGCGAGAGGGGAGGCATCGTCTTCAGGAATGCCTCTCACGTGTCATTTTGGGTTGCAGTGAGCCCTCGTCAATGTCTATGGTTTTGATTCACATTTTGTGGCTTTACATCAAATACCTTTTTTCTCAATCATGGGCAGATGCTCGGAAGGCTGCCCCCTGTCTAATAAACTTCACACCATCGAGGAGACTCCCACCATGTGACGTTCTTCCCTCTGCCTCTCCTGGTGGGAATCTACCGTACTCTGTCTTTGTATTGGGCATACTAGATTGACCTACAGTTTTTCACTCTGCAATGGCCTGCTCCCCTTTGTAATTGTGGTATTCCACTCACGGTGATCTGTATTTAGCTGGTCAGTCCTTGCCTCTTGGTCTCCTTGTTTTTACCAACCCCTGTCCTGTTCTTTCCTCTTCCTGCTGCCCTGATGTCCCTTTTGACTCTTTGTTTGCGTGTTATCCCTTACCCTTTGACTGGACTATGCTGTTTGTGTTGTTCCTCTGTCAATTTCGGCCACTGTAGATCATGTTACCGATGACCTTACAGTTTGGTCCCCTCCCCCTAATCAACCAACCAACCATAGATCCGCATTGCCAACTTTGGTATGGAATTGCGATCTCTGGATGATACCACAGAAGTAGTACATTGTCTGCCTCTTTCCAGGAAGTTCTCTCCTTAGATTCCAAACATGAACCTTTCCTTGATGCACAGTGCGTCTCTTGTAGTGTCTTCCATTGGAATTTGTTGAGACTCTCTGCAATGCTCTCATCCTAAATAAATGATCCCATGACATTATGTGCCACTCTAACCTCACCCTCTGTGCCCGGTGACTAACTGTACTTCTGTCAACAATAGATGCTCCACAGACTTTGCACAAGCATTTGTGAATATTCCCGACAGTTTTTTTCTCTGCAGTGAGAAATTCGATGATGGCACATTGCTTGTAATGTACATCACATATGAACATCATTTTGAAACTGTTCTGCGGCTACGCTATCTGTCAGAAGTGATGGAAGCTTGGCACACTCACTCAGGAGACTTCAAATAATACATACATAATGCTTTGCATTTGCTTCATTAAAGTCAGTACCGCCATTAGACTGTTGTTTATTTACAGTGTTACGTTTACACTTACACTGTCATATTAAATTACACTATTAATATGACAGTATGCCATCTTAGGCAATTTATAACACTTGATAATGGCACTTTGAAGCCGAAAACATGAGTGATGGTGGTAGTGACTTTAAACAAATATATTAAGACTGTAGACACGCATTATGAAAAAATTACTTTGCATTTGTGGCATTGTTTTTGGCTGAGAAAAAAAAATGCAGTTCATTACTTCTGGGCAATCCTCATTCCACTTAAGATCATTTTGGATAGTTACTCCTAGATGTTTCACAGTAGATACTGTTTCCAGAAAAATAGTGCAGTCATAGAGTAGTGGATTTCTTTTCGTATGCATTCACAATATGTTGCATTTATTTATGTTTAGGATCAACTGCCAGAGCCTGCATCATTCATCAGTCTTCTGGCGTTGCTGCTTTCTTATAGACAACTGAATCAGCTACAAACAGTCTTAAATAGCTTCCAACACTTTTTACTAGTTGATTTATGTACATTATGAACAGTAATGGTCCTATAACAGCTCCTTAGGGTAGTCCGGAAATTACCTTTACATCTGTAGGTTTTGTTCCATTAAGGGTGACATGTTGAGTTCTACCTGCGAGGAAGTCTTGAATCCAGTCACAAACCTGGTCTGATACTTAGTAAGCTTGTATTTTTTTCACTAAATATAGTGTGGGACAGTGTCAAATGAGTCGAGAAATGCAGCATCAACCTGAGCAGTGTTAACGAGAGCACCGCGCATGTCGTGGAGGAACAGAGCGAGATGAGTTTTGCAAGATTTCTCTTTGTGGAATCCATGTTGATTTTTATAGAGGAGATTTTCATTCTCCAAAAAAATCATAACATTTGAGCGTAAAAAATGTGAGTGTACTTTATGTCAGTGGTCACGTTAGCTGCTTTTGTTATCTGCATGTGCTACTTGACGCAAATTCTCAACTTGTAGCATTGCCTGTCCATTATTCTTATTGCTCACAGCTTTACCTGATTGCTGCAAGAGTTCAGACATAGTGTGCATACACACTGTAATGTAGTGGTACTACAGTTTATCAACACACTGTGAGAAACACACACATTAGTTGACAAGTTGTGAGCCAATCTCAGCTATATTAACCCTTTTGCAGCTGTTGAGGTTGAGCGTCCTGCTTGCCCAGCTGGCTGATGGGGGCGAACATATTATGCGACTGGTGGGCTGCCAGCCGACACAACCTCAGGAGCACTGTACTCTATGGGCACTGTGGACTAGTAGCACTTTCAAGAATGCATAGAACCACTCAGCAAATCAGTATCACACAGTATGGTCACAGTGGTTGCAGTTTCAGATAACGACGAAAGAAAGCTTCAACACTAATCCAAGCTTTCTATTACAAGTTTATGCTGGGCTGAGAGAAAGTTGTTTTAGAAAGGTTATAAGAACTTTTTTATTTGGGACTGAAAAATCCTGTAACTAGAGAGTTACACAACCAACATATGTGCCTATAACCGATTAAAATTTCTTTGACATCAGACAAATACATTTCAAGATACATATCTTCAAAGTGAGCAGTACCTAGCAAAGACACCCAAAACTCAGACCATCTTCTGTTCTGTGTGGCATCAAGTGTTATTGAGAAACTGTACATATTTTTCTTGCACTGTTTGCTTTTTTCAATATCTGATACATTAGTTCTATAGGATAATTCATGCCCTTTCAGATTATGTATGTTTGTATCATGTATACTTTGTAGATTAGGAAATGAAGCTTCATTTGTTTGGCAGTGCATACCATTTGCAGTTTTGTATGGCTGCGGGAGTTGCTGAGAAATTGCGCATATTTTATTATTTTGCTGCACTGTTCTCCTTTTGTAACATCTGAGCCACCAAATCATGTTGACTTATTGCCACAATATTTCAGCTGGCAACTGTCCAGCCATCTTCAGATGAGTGTCTGCCACTGGAGACTGCTCATTCACGGTGTCGGCTTTATAGCGAAACTTGGTGCAGACACATGTGTCAATTGGTGGCTATCATAGGAGCATCCTCGGTCAAAATCTGCACCCTCTGCAAATACTGTTCCATATGTGGTGTATAGGCACATGCGTAAAGGTGAAACTACACGTCTACCCTCTGTCAGAATGCCGCTGTAATAGTCACAAACATTACAGTGCTATCTATCACAAAGTGAAAAAAGTGGTCCAACTAAAACATTCATATTTCTTTATGTATTACACAATATGTAATATAAAAAGGGGGATTCCTATTTTTAAAAATGCAGTTGATATCCGTTTGACCTATGGTAGCGCCATCTAGCAGGCCAAGCATAGCGCCATCTGGTTTCCCCCTTCAAGATAGATGAGATTCGTTCTTTGTAGTTTTTTCGTTTGTTGCTTACTTCACGAGATATTTGCCCCTGTTACTATGAATGGACCACCCTGTATATGAATGCCCATAGCTCTCTGGACAATCTACTTATTCTGTATACGTGTTTGCCGATAGCCACCTGGGCTTTCTACAAATGCCTGTAGCCATGAAAGGGCTAATATTGTGTATTAACATTGCAGCAAGTATCAAGTCTTGATGGTGACAATATTAATAAGATCTGTTTCCATTTCTTGTTTTGCAGGGCAGCCAGTGTAGGATGGATGTAAGTGAGGTGAAATACTGGCCAGATGTTAACAGGAAGTTGAGAACATTGGATATTTTTGCTGGTTGTGGAGGTAGCATATATTTATATGTCATTAGCAGCTAAAGTATGTCATTCATGACCCCTGAAATTTATTATGAACTCATTTCCTTCTCTCTCCTACTAGGTCTTTCATATGGTCTTCAGCAGTCAGGTGTTGCTGAAATATGCTGGGCAATAGAAAAAGATATGGCTGCTGCAGAAGCCTTCAGCCGTAATCATCCACACTGCACTGTTTTAATGGATGACTGCAATTTGTTGCTCCAGCTTGTAATGAATGTGAGTAAACATTTCAACAGTCTAGGTACCCTACTTAAATAATTAGACTGGAGTTTTAGAGGTATAGACATACTCGTTTAATCATAGTACATCTTTTGGAGAGACAAATCAGTAAGTTGACACATTTTGCATATTTTCATTCAATAACGTCATCTGGAATAACGTTCTGGGGTAGTTCATCTGTGAGAAAATAAGCCCATAGTTTAAGAACATGCCATAAGAATAATATGTGGCACTCACCCATGATCACCTTGCAGACATCTGTTTTAACCACTGCTTTGCCAAACATTTATTCCCTCATAAAGTTTGTTAAAAGCCACAATGATGTACATAATTACAATACTAGAAGAAAAAACAATTATATATGTTACTGCACAGTGTGGTTGTGTTTAGCCAAAAGGGGGTGCACAATTTTGGAACCAAAATGTTTGATCACTTACTCAGTAATATAAAATGTCTGACATGCAGCAAAGTAAAATTTGAAAACAAGATGAAAAAGTTTCTCCTTGATATCTCCTTCTATTCTGTAGAAGAATTTCTATTATTATAATGTGTAAAAGATTGTTCGTAGGAATTACTAAGTAACATCTGTATATATATATATAAAAAAAAAATAACTTTTAAATGGACAGCATGTAGCCATATCTACAATTGAATATGTAATGTCAGTCTAAACTGGCTCATTCCACAACATTATAATTTATCATACAGATGATTCCTGGAACATGAAACTAACTAACTAATTACACAGTTATATCTCATCAGTTTAAAACTGCATAAATTTACTGCAGTATGAGAAGACACCTTGTTGGCTGCTTGTATAGACACACTTAGTGTTCACATGAAAAAGTGAAAATTATACCAGTAAAAGTAGCACGTGCATGAGTTGTAGCGATCAAACCAGAAAGCTAAATGATAATGTAAGTAGTCTTCAACTAACAATTAAAGTCCTAATGAGTGATGTGAAAAACCCACTCATGTGATCCATCAAAAAATCATGTATACTTTCACGTGATAGCCAAACTGTTCCAAATATGAATATGAAAAAAACTAACATCTACAAATATTATGAACTGTTATCACTACAAAAATCATGCACATTTATGAGTGATAGTCAAATGAAATTACTGCTGAAAGAGGTGTTAGTGATAAACTTGAAAATGTGAAGTGTGATGGCAATGAAGTTCATGTTGTTGTTGTGGTCTTCAGTCCTGAGACTGGTTTGATGCAGCTCTCCATGCTACTCTATCCTGTGCAAGCTTCTTCATCTCCCAGTACCTACTGCAGCCTACATTCTTCTGAATCTGCTTAGTGTATTCATCTCTTGGTCTCCCTCTACGATTTTTACCCTCCACACTGCCCTCCAGCACTAAATTGGTGATCCCTTGATGCCTCAGAACATGTCCTACCAACCAATCCCTTCTTCTAGTCAAGTTGTGCCACAAACTCCTCTTCTCCCCAATTCTATTCAATACCTCCTCATAAGTTATGTGATCTACCCATCTAATCTTTAGCATTCTTCTGTAGCACCACATTATGAAAGCTTCTATTCTCTTCTTGTCTAAACTATTTATCGACCATGTTTCACTTCCATACATGGCTACACTCCATACAAATACTTTCAGAAACGACTTCCTGACACTTAAATCAATAATCGATGTTAACAAATTTCTCTTCTTCAGAAACGCTAGCTTTGCCATTGCCAGTCTACATTTGATATCCTCACTACTTCGACCATCATCAGTTATTTTGCTCCCCAAATAGCAAAACTCCTTTACTACTTTAAGTGTCTCATTT
The DNA here is from genome assembly GCF_023864345.2 of Schistocerca serialis cubense. Lineage (NCBI taxonomy): Eukaryota > Metazoa > Arthropoda > Insecta > Orthoptera > Acrididae > Schistocerca > Schistocerca serialis. The sequence goes on along the minus strand of NC_064649.1, from coordinate 35,154,939 downwards.
CGCAATCTAATTCCCTCAGCATCACCCGACTTAATTCGACTACATTCCATTATCCTCATTTTACTTTTGTTGATGTTCATCTTATACCCTCATTTCAAGACACTGTCCATTCCAGTCAACTGGTCTTCCAAGTACTTTGCTGTCTGTGTCAGAATTACAATGTCATTGGTGAACCTCAAAGTTTTTATTTCTTCTCCATGGATTTTAATACCTACTCCGAACTTTTCTTTTGTTTCCTTTACTGCTTGCTCAATATACAGATTGAATAGCATCAGGGAGAGGCTACAACCCTGTCTCACTCCCTTCCCAACCACTGCTTCCCTTTCATGCCCCTCAACTCTTATAACTGCCATCTGCTTTCTGTACAAATTGTAAATAGCCTTTCACTCCCTGTATTTTACCCCTGCCACCTCCAGAATTTGAAAGAGAGTATTCCAGTCAACATTGTCAAAAGCTTTCTCCAAGTGTACAAATGCTAGAAACGTAGGTTTGCCTTTCCTTAATTTAGCTTCAAAGATATGTCGTAGGGTCAGTATTGCCTCACGTGTTTCCGTATTTCTACGGCATCCAAACTGATCTTCCCCAAGGTCAGCTTCTACCAGTTTTTCCATTCATCTGTAAAGAATACGCGTTAGTATTTTGCAGCTGTGACTTATTAAACTGATAGTTCGGTAATTTTCACATCTGTCAACACCTGCTTTCTTTGGGATTGGGATTATTATATTCTTCTTGAAGTCTGAGGGTATTTCGCCTGTCTCATACATCTGGCTCACCAGATGGTGGAGTTTTGTCTGGACTGGCTCTCCCAAGGCTGTCAGTAGTTCTAATGGAATGTTGTCTACTCCCGAGGCCTTGTTTTGACTTAGGTCTTTCAGTGCTCTGTCAAACTCTTCACGCAGTATCATATCTCCCATTTCATCTTCATCTACCTCCTCTTCCATTTCCATAATATTGTCCTCAAGAACATTGCCCCTGTATAGACCCTCTATATACTCCTACCACCTTTCTGCTTTCCCTTCTTTGCTTAGAACTGGGTTTCCATCTGAGCTCTTGATATTCATACAAGTGGTTCTCTTTTCTCCAAAGGTGTCTCTAATTTTCCTGTAGGCAGTATCTATCTTACCCCTCGTCAGATAAGCCTCTACATCCTTACATTTGTCCTCTAGCCATCCCTGCTTAGCCACTTTGCACTTCCTGTCGATCTCATTTTTGAGACATTTGTATTCTTTTTTGCCTGCTTCACTTACTGCATTTTTTGTATTTTCTCCTTTCATCAATTAAATTCAGTATCTCTTCTGTTACCCATGGATTTCTACTAGCCCTCGTCTTTTTACCTACTTGATCCTCTGCTGCCTTCACTATTTCATTCCTCAAAGCTACCTATTCTTCTTCTACTGTATTTCTTTCCCCCATTCCTGTCAATTGTTCCCTTATGCTCTTCCTGAAACTCTGTACAACCTCTGGTTCTTTCAGTTGATCCAGGTTTCATCTCCTTAAATTCCCACCTTTTTGCAGTTTTTCAGTTTCAATCTACAGGTCATAACCAATAGATTGTGGTCAGAGTCCACATCTGGCTCTGGAAATGTCTTACAATTTAGTCTGGTTCCTAAATCTCTGTCTTACCATTATATAATCTATCTGAAACCTTCTAGCATCTCCAGGGTTCTTCCATGTATACAGCCTTCTTTCATGATTCTTGAACCAAGTGTTAGCTATGATTAAGTTATGCTCTGTGCAAAATTCTACCAGGCGGCTTCCTCTTTCATTTCTCTTCCCCAATCCATATTCACCTACTTGTTTCCTTCTCTCCCTTTTCCTACTCTCGAATTCCAGTGAGCCATGACTATTAAATTTTTGTCTCCCTTCACTACCTGAATAATTTCTTTTATCTCATCATACATTTCATCAATTTCTTCATCATCTGCAGAGCTAGTTGGCATATAAACTTGTCCTACTGTAATAGGCCTGGGCTTCGTGTCTATCTTGGCCACAATAATGCATTCACTATGCTGTTTGTAGTAGCTTACACGCACTCCTATTTTTTTTATTCATTATTAAACCTACTCCTGCATTACCCCTATTTGATTTTGTATTTATAACCCTGTATTCACCTGACCAAAAGTCTTGTTCCTACTGCCACCGAACTTCACTAATTCCCACTATATCTAACTTTAACCTATCCATGATAGCTTGAGAAAAATATACTTCTGAGTGATACAGCCACATCTTTAGTATGGTATCGAGGTATGGGGTGGGGCATCAACTGTCTAAGAAGACAGGCTCTTCAGACTACCAAAAAAGGCAGTAAGAGTGGTAGCTGAGGTAAACAGGAGAGAGCCTTGTAGAGAACTCTTCAGAAAAAGAAAAATATTAACCATCTATTCTATGTACGTCCTGCAAGAACTAATGTTTGTGAAACAAAATCCAGACTATAATGTAACAAACAGTAATGTACATAGGTACTATACATGGAGAAGGGAAAATTTCACAGAATTGCAAGTAAAAAAAGACTACAGACTGTAGTCCACATACAATAGAAACCATATTTTATAACAAACTTCCATCTGACCTCAAGAAAACTAATTTAATCACTTTAATGTATAAACTTAAGCATTTATTAATAGAGAAAAGATACTATTCGGCAGAAGATTTCAAGTTGTAATATCCCTTTGTAAAATTGTGTATATAGCATAAGTTTGTTTTTGCAACAAAAAATGATAATTTCTGACCTTCACTATTTATATCAGTGTATGCACTTATGTATGTCAACTAGCCTTTGTATACATGAACTAAAATTTATGACAGTGTCCGAAAACTGATTGCTATATGGACAGCAAACAAACAAATAAATAAATAAAAAAGAAATAAACTTCATAATATAAAAAAGTAATTTCCTTTGTTGTGGTTCTTACTTCTGTACCATGCTGAGTTGATAGGTCTTTGTCTTCAAAGACATGTTGGAAACTGTTCATGGAATAATTTTTAGTACAGCTCACAATTATATCATTAACAGTTTCCAAAAAAAGAAAAGATACAGTACAAGTTTAATGTGCTGTAGCATCCAAACTAATTAAGATATTCACACTGTGTATGACTTTTGGGGCACACTATCTCACAAAGTTTTTATGCCATTCAGTCAATTTCAACATGTGCATGTTTGGTGGCATCCACAACAGCCAGTCTGTATTTGAGCTCTATCTACACTTGCATCAGTGATTTAGTTCTTTAAATCATTGATGTAGGTGACATGTGTTTGCCAGACTCTGTCCTCGACTACTCCCACAGAAATAAGTCTATCGGTGCAATACCAGGAAACCTAGGATACCAGGGAATTGGACCATCCCTTCCAATCCAGTGGCCTGGAAACAACTGGTCTAGAACATTTTGAACAGTCCAAGATCAGTGCGGCGGTGTACCATCTTGTGGGAAAGTGACTACATCTTGGTGGCCAGGCAGTTGTTGTAATGCAAACAGCTCCAGTATGATAAGTGTTAGAATTAACTATTTTCTGTGAAAAAAAGGTCCCACAATGCAGTGAACCTTCAAACAACACCAAATGTTTACTTTTGGGCAGTTACATTGTTGTGTCCCAAATACGAACATTGTATATGTTTACCTTAACACACATGTGCAATGTTGCTTCACAAGAAAATGCTGGATTGTTTGAAAAATCTCCATCCTCCACTAAACATTCAAGAACATCCACAGCAAATTGAATACTTTATAGCTTGTTGTCTTGTTTCAGTGGGTGCAACAGTTGCTATCAGTATGGATACATCTGTAAACATTTCAGAAGGACCTCATGCACAGTCACCCTAGGGATTTTGCAGCTCATGTGATGACCTCTGAACAGATTTTTGGTGTTAATGTCAAATGGCCAATCATTTCCATTTTGTGTCGGTTTCACTTGTTCTCTCTCAACCAGGACGATGCTTCACATCGATGCTTCCTGCCTACCTAAAATTCCTGTACCACCATTGTACTGACATTCACAAGGGTTGTCACTTTGTATAATGTTTGAAAATTCCTCTGAATCTCTGTATCCGATTTGATCTGAATAAACTATTCAACACACTGAACCTTTTGTTGAAATGTAGTCGTTATGCTTCACTCATACATAATAGATACATTTTGATGATATACAACATGTTCAGTGACATGTAAGACTGACAAACGTGTCAGCAACAGTATATTACCAAACTCAGATAAAGATTCGATGCCTGGTGAGAAAATGAAGAAACAGTTTTATGGTGTTTTTGTTTGGGACATCTGGGAGGCATTACTCAGCTGCCTGTTTGGAATGGGCATGCTTCCTCCATGCACAATGGCTCCTTTACATGTGATGTTTGTGAGTTACATCTAAAGCATATCTGCTGAGTATAAGCATTTATAATGGGTGCATATAGTGTGTGTCATGTTCGCTGTGTATGATGGTGGGCGAAGGGAGAGTATGAAACCTATGTCAGCACACAGATCACTATCAACAGTGTTCTATTTTCTTACTTCGTGAGACACTGCAGAGGGCTCTGGAATGTAATCCAGAACACAGGTACAAGGCCTGGCAGTTGGTAACATTACACCACCGTGTCCCGATCCAGTTTTGCCTGAATACTGGCTACCTCTTAGTAGTCAGTAATTTGATGGTCTATGGTATGTAGGCTAGCACACAAAGTATTTGTAACAATGTGAAATAATTTGGCTATGAACGCTGGTAGTACACTCCGTTGTCTCATTGCAAAACAAAAGGGCCTGCTTGCATTATTGATCTCTTCAGTCATAGTGATAAAATAAGTAAATAGATAATGATTTCACTATGTATTATATTGTTGATGACATAGTCACATTCTAATGTAATCAGACAATCTGGCTAGAGTGGCTAGAGGTAGTAGTCACCTCTATATGTGCTGTTCCTGCTTGTGTGACTGTGTGTGTGTATTTATCTTTTCTAAAGAAGGCTTTGGCCAAAATCTCATTTCTAACAGTCTTTTCATCATGCCTGTCTGCAATTCAGTGTCTTATCTTTCTGGTGAGTAGCAATCTATTGCTTTCATATCATAAGTATTATAGTCATACTATATTTCTGCACTTTGTGAAGTGCAAAATTTTTACATTTTTGAACATTTGAAGCAAGCTGTCAAACTTTGCACTGTTTTGAAATGTTATAAAGATCTGCTTGAATAATTATTTTGTGTTTTACAGATAATACTACATTATAGATAACAGCATTACCTCTAAAAATCTGAGTACATGAATATAGACTGCCAGATCATCAACAAGATTTCATTGCTGACAGAGTTGAAGTATGTGGTGTGTCTAAAATGTTCAGTGAATGATGTCATATCTGAACGGTAACTTATTGAATGTGTGTATGTGCATGCGCATGGGTCATCAGAGACTTGAAGAGAATTGATACACTGCATGTGACTGGCTGTGTAAAACGACTGCAACCAGTTGCACGTAGTCAGTGTGAGAGGAAGTGTCACAGTGCAATGGGGCAACAAGTAAACATCAAGTACTGTTACAAATTGGGGAAGACTGCAATGGAGACACATGGAATGTTAGTGCTGATGTTCGGAAGGAAATCTGTGAGCGGAAAATGTGTTTATGAATGGTTTAAATGCAACTTAGGATGAGAGACATTTAGGTTGGCCATCCCAGAAAAGACTGGGAAAGTGCGACAAATGCTGGCACAAGATCAGTGACAGACTCTCAGATTGATTGTGGAGGAATTGGGCATTATCAAGGACACCGTGCACACCATCATCCATGATGATTTGGGTAAGTGGGAGATCTGCTCCCGATTTGTGCTGCACAAGCTCACAGATGAGCAGAAAGCAAAACAAATGGAAATGTCTGGTGATTTAATTTCCATGTGTGCCCAAAACCCATTGCTTCAGAACACCATTGTCACAGGAGGTGAGACCTGGTGCTACCAGTTTGATTCGGGATCAAAACAACAATCGATGTCATGTTATTCACTGTCTTCCGCATGACCAAACAAAAGCCGGCTGAAAGAATCCAAGGTGGAAACACTGTCGATTGCCTCCTTCGACAACAATGATATCATCCACAAGGATTTTGTTCCTGCAGGTGAAACAATGAATGCTAGTTTAACCAGTCTGTTTTGAACCACTTGCTACAGTGTATCTGGTGGGTTTGGCCAGGGTGCCACAGGACTGGAAAATGGATGCTGCTCCATGGCAATGCCCCTGCACACTGCACAACCTGTGTGTGCCAGTTCCTGGTGCAGAAGATGGTAACTGTTCTTGAACACCCTCTGTACTGCCCTGATCTGGCTTCTGTGGACTTCTTCCTGTTTTTCTGCTTGAAGGCAGCCATGAAAGGTGAATGTTGTGCAGACATAAATGCCATCAAAGATCAGGTGACAGCTGTTCTGTGATCGATTCCCCAGGAGGCCTTTGCTGATAGTTTCCAGAAGCTGTACGAACGTTGTCAGAAGTGTGTGTAGCGGGTGGCGACTATTTTGAAGGGCAATAAAGAACATTTGTTTGTAACTTCTTAGACACTCCACATCTCTCTCTCTCTCTCTCTCTCTCTCTCCCTCCCTCCCCCCCCCTCTCTCTCTCTCTCTCTCTCTCTCTCTCTGTGTGTGTGTGTGTGTGTGTGTGTGTGTGTGTGTGTGTGTGTGTTTTATAGCTCTTGGAAGATGGACTACACCCTAAAACTCAGGCTGTAATCATTCTTTTCAGCCTGTCTGTCTACAACTTGATACCTATTCAGAAGTAGTGGTATGTTCTGGTGTAGAGATTTGCATTTCATTCTGAATTTTCAATTAATTTATATGTCCTAACTGTCCATTAAATTCTTTTCATTTTAACATGTCAATGTTGCTTTCAGAAACCAGTGAAGTTCTGAGATAGCCAAAAGTTTATTTAAAATGAAACAATGGAAAATCCATTTCAAAATGATAGTTGCTACTCACCATGTCATGGAGATACTGAGTCACAGACAGACACAACAAAAAGACTGATGAAAAGCCAGAGACTGGCTCCAGCTGCCAGAGACTGCTGTCATGTTATGTGAGTTGCATTTGTATAACTGTGTGTGTGTGTGTGTGTGTTTTGTCTATTTTTGACAAAGGACTTGTTGGCCAAAAACTCAATTTCTGACAGTCTTTTTGTTGTGCCCATCTGCAACTCAGCATCTCCACAAAAGTTTATTTAATAATGTAATTTTAAAGATCCAAGGACCAGTTAAATTTGTTATTAATTAAGAGTCTGTTGGTAGTTGATTGCTTCACCAAGTGCAATCTGTGACCTAGCCATAAGAGTGCCGAAGGTTTATTTCTGCATGAGGTGAATGTATGTGAAATTTGCAAGAGTTTATACATTCTGCAAAAACATTTGTTACATTCTGAATACATAAGAAACACAGTCTACATAGCCATATTTGGGCTAGTTCAATTATTGACATGTAGTATTCACCTTTGTTATTCATAAGACTTCCCATAAGGAATGAAATTTGTGGGCGAAGTATACACATCACTTTTACTTATACTTTCATCCCAAATAATCTATATATGAGTACATGTCAGGCCAAATTAAAGAAATCTGTTTATGAAATCTCCAAAATACTTCTATTTATGTTTGGCAGTTAGTTTGTCATACACATAATAATAATAATAATTTGTTGTGATATGTAACTTTTTTGTGATTTCTATCCCTTAAATGGTTCTCTGGCTACCTATTGTTACATAGACATATTTATCCAATCCCAGTGCATAACCACCCCCCCCCCCCCCCCCAAACACACAGAAACACACAATTTTATTAGATTGGTACATAATTTTATAGCATTTTTAATTTGCTCTTGATATTCCAGTCACTATGGGCTTATTTATCAACTGTCATTTTTTATTTGTAGTTATCTGTTGCTATTTGAGTTTTCATATTGTCATTTTGAAATTTGGAGATGGTGAGTGGAGCTACAGATGCTAGAAAATGGAGTGCTAAATGGAGAAATCGGAAAATTTCTGCCATATTCTTCTGTTTGTGGCCCTCCACATTCGGGAAATGGTGATCATTTAAACACATTAATCCACAATGATCCATGTACAAAGACTATGTACAAATTTCACTTTCATTCCCTGTACAACGACTAGCCAGCATCCACAAAAGATAATGTTATGCATCTTATGGAACAGTGATGATGTGTTGCACTACTAATTGCTTCCTCAAGGCATAATCATTGCTGCTGACATTTATTGTTAACAACTGAGACATCTTGCAGACACAATGAAGGAACTATGACCAGGGAGACTGCGTGAAGTGATGCTACTCCACAATAACGCCCTGCTGCACTCAGCTAGACTGATAAAAAACAGTATAGAGCAGTTTTTGGGAAGTCACTCTGCACCCACCTTATTCATTTGATCTTGTACCTTCAGAGCTTAACCTTTTCCACTATTTATTGAAAAACTTTCATGGAAGCTCATACATGGATGAAAATGACCTCCAATCATGGCCTCATCTTAGAACCATGTGATTTCATTTTAACAGCCATGGAACTGAAAAGTTACCCCAACACTGGCTGACTGTTATAAATAGTGAAGGAGAATATATTATTGGTGACTACAGTGTCTGTTATGTGTATCTGTTATGTTTGTTAATTGGAAAAATGCTTTTAAGCACTAACCCAATATTTAGTGTAACCAGACAAGAAATTCATCTATGGAGAAGAAATCTTCTTGGTAGACTTCCCACTGGACGCAGGCATGAATTACACTGTCACTTCAGAGACAGAGGATATCATTTCACTAAGGTACAAAGAAATGTTTATAGTATCGTTCATTTCAGGGAGGCATAGAAAATAGTAAACGTCAGCAGCTCCCACAAAAAGGAGAAGTTGACCTGATATGTGGAGGACCACCATGCCAAGGTTTCAGTGGAATGAATAGGTTTAGCGAAAAACTATACTCACGTTTCCAGGTTTGTATATATAAAGTGTATTATGTAAAGTACACGAAATCTGTTACCAAAAATCACATAGCAACTTTTCATTTCAGAATTCTCTGGTTGCATCTTTCCTGTCATACTGTGATTATTACCGGCCAAAATTTGTTATCATGGAGAATGTTCGCAATTTTGTAGCATTTAAGCAGAGTGTGGTTTTAAACTTGACTCTTAGAGCCTTGCTGGAGATTGGTTACCAGTGTACATTCACAGTACTTCAGGCAGGGAATTTTGGTGTGCCACAGAGCAGAAAGAGGTCAGTATACTCACCCAATAGCAGGAGTAGTTACATTCTCATAATTTAATTAAGTACAGTAGTTCCCCATGTAAATAAACTGAATTCTTAACGTTTATTTTGTAATTAAGAAAACAGTTTGCATTTACTGTAAGTGTACACAGACAATATTTTGGTGTTAACATTCATTCCTATAAAATATCTATTAGAAAGTATACTTCAGAAAATGAAGGGTATGAAATCTGCTGGGACTCCAATTTCACCTTTGTAAATAGAAGAAAATACATATAGTTACTGAATGGGCTACAATGTAAGCTATTTGTATTTAGAATGCTGTATTAACGAAATGCAAGAAGACCCTGAATATAAGACAACCCCCTTTTTCAAGAGGCTCCTTATGAAAAATTTATTTTCAACATCTTATGATTAATCAGAATTACATACTGTTTTACTGATTTAGAAATAATCTGCTTAAACAAGTTAAAATTTTACCTGTTCTAAACTTATGCAATTTACTGAGAGTCTATATTTTTATAACAGAAGGAGAAATAAAATAAACACAAAGACACAAACACAAATATTGTAGAACAAAAGCAAACTGGTGCTTTTCATAGATTGTTAAACACAAAGAAATGGTTTACACTAATTTTTGTTTCACCTCCTTTTTTTGCTTACTCTCTAAGCTAACTATCCGTGGTATCACTGTTCTTAATCATTATCATGCCAACAGCACAGTTCACAGCTGAAATTACTGAAAGTGAAATGGACATCAATGAAGAATCATGGCTGCCACAATTAACAGGTGCAAGAGTGAAATGTGCAATTTGGCAACCCTGGAAATACATTACATTAGGAATCAGAAACTGGGACAACAAACTTTTGCTACTGACCCCAATATCAATGTTCAGTTAAGATGGCATTGTGGACTGGTGAGCAACACACTGTTGCAGTGAAGACATTTTAGAAAACCAATAAGAGCTATGTGACCACACTGTGTGTATTTCATGCTCATCACAAGATCACATATAGTGCTCCAGTCCTGTTGGCACATGTTATGAAAATATGGGTACAGAACTGTGAGGAAGCAGGTGGCTTGGTGCAAAGGAAGGACGGAAGTACAGAACACATGGGGAAGCCAGAGTGTGGAAGAAGCCTTCAGCCGAAGTCCCACGCATTATGCATGCAAGTGTGCACTGGAACCTGATGTATAAGATTGCAATGTAAGGCAAATATTGCACAAGGAACTGTAATAAAACCCATACAAAATTTGGATAGTGCAAAAACTGAATATGGAGGACCTGCCAATGAGACTATACTTTTGCTGTGAACGGTTGGAACTCATGAGTGACAATTCAGGTCTTTGCGACAATTTGCTCGTAAGTCAAGAGGCCAGTTTTGTTATGATTTGTTAACAAGCAAACCATTAGATACTGGCCATGGGAAAAACCTGAAATACTAACGTGAATCAAGTATAAATGGGATTTTATTTTTAAAAATTCAGTTATTGAAAAACAAAAAGCAGTCACAGTTTATTTTTCCACACAGTTTCTCACAATATAAATAAATTTTTTCCAATGAGAAGGAAGGTTTTTTTTATCACAGAACTGTAGAATGAAGCTGGTTGCATCAGGAGCCATCTGTGCAGTGGATTCCACTGTGCCCTCATCATCTTGAAATTGGTGCCCTCCTAGAGCTTCTTTAAGTGGTACAGACAAACAGAAATCACAGCATGATAGATGCAGACTGTAAGGGGGATGATGGAGTTGAGTCTAATGCATTTCCTGTAGTTTGAAGACCATTAGAGCTGCAGTATGAGGCATTGTTGTGGAGGAGGATGACCTGTTGAATTGGTTCATCTCGTCTTTTATGTCGATATCCATTCCTCAACTTCTTCAACAGTATGCAGTAGTGCACAGCATCATTTGTGCATTGCCATGTGGGGTAGCTGTGCTGTCTGAGGCATCCTGTCATGGTCCGCGTGACTCCCCCCATCGAGGTTTGAGTTTGGTCCCATAAGATCTTACCATAGATTTACAATTTTTTTTTACATTTGCGAATTGCTCATGTAAAATATCAATGAGTCCTGGCTGGAAGGGGGTGGCGGGGAGAACACACACACACACAGTTGAAAGATTCTTACCAAATGACAGTCGAGTCTTGGCTTACACTGGAGTTGTCTCCCCCCTCCCTCTCCCATACCTTGCTGCTTCTTTTAAATTTGTGAGTGTAGTGGAGGACCCACATTTCATCACAGGTGATAATTTAACTCAAAAATGCATTGCCTTTTTTCGCAAACCTTGCTGTAAGTCTCTGACAGACCTTCAAATATCTCAACTTCTTATATTTGGTCAAAAAGTGAGAAACCCATTCCAATCACACTTTATGGAACTGTAGATCATTTGTGATGATCACTTGACAGCGCCTGTAGCTTATCCTGACCTGTTCTGCAATTTATGATTCTCTCATCCATCAGTCACCTTGAAGGATGTCTCAAACTGCACAAATGTTTTCCTCTCTAATGCTGGTCCAAGGACAGTGATCGTATTGCTGATTTTCCACATCTTCTCATCCTTACCTGAACTCTTTATGCCAGGCAAACACACATGTATTTGACAATGTGTGGTCACCAAACTATGCAGTCAGTATCTGGAAAATTTTGAGGACTTGAACTCCTTCATGAACAAGAAACTTTATAGTTATGTGCTGCACAGTGGAGGGTTGCACCTGTTGCTCTGCCATCATGAGTGTTGCTGATGTAGCTGTTGGGAGTATGTAACGGCTGGCTCTCCCCACTCCTAACGGTCCCACCAAACAATACTAGAAGCATGAGACTGGCCCTGTGAATTGTTGATGCTTAGGAACAAAAATTGATTTATATTTGATTCAACATTGTATTTCATGAAAGTTAGAAAGTGATAATGAGGTGTGGCATATCATCATTCCACATCACAGAGCCTTATTTATTTGAAGACAACTGCGGCAATGCTGTTATGCAGAGGGGGTTGGGTTGTTTTGGGGAAGGAGACCAGACAGCGAGGTCATCGGTCTCATCGGATTAGGGAAGGAAGTCAGCCGTGCCCTTTGAAAGGAACCATCCTGGCATTTGCCTGGAGCAATTTAGGGAAATCACGGAAAACCTACATCAGGATGGCTGGACGCGGGATTGAACTGTCGTCCTCCTGAATGTGAGTCCAGTGTTTAACCACTGCGCCACCTTGCTCGGTGTTATGCAGAACATTGTGTTCACAAGCCAAACCATTTCCATGTGTGACAGTTCACCGACCTTCCTGTAACTGTGAATGCATTCTTCCAATGAGATGGGGCTGCAAACCGTACCTCGCAACATTCCATTAATGTAGTACAGAACATCTTTCCTTCTCATCTCATCTTCGAGAAGGAGACATTTCCTTGCCTCTGACATGTGATTACTTTCTGTGGGTTCATTAGAAAACTCAGATCTTCTGATGTGACTCACACACACCATCCAGGAGTGAAGGACCTTATTCGGAAGGAAGTTAATCAAATTCTAGTGTCAGTCCTGCAAGATGTGATGTCAAATTTCCATAAAAGGCTGAAATGTATCTGAAGGAAAATGGCAGCCACCTGCATGATGTCATTTTCAACTGATGGGCATTTTAGACTGTAAGCATTGTAAATTGATGTATTTTTTTATATCGCTGTGAATAAATTTGTATTGCTGGTGGAGATTTCACACACATCTTCCGCACCTATTATTTTGCTGTTTCTTCTGAATATCTTGCAATTTTTGATGTGATTGTTATAGTGAGACCTGAAAACCCATCTCCTTTTTTCTGAGTAATTACTGGTTGACTATAATTAAAGTGCAGTTACTCATGTAGGTCCTGTGTGCTGTAATTATCATACAGCAGTGAAACTTGGTAGATATGCCAAAGTGTTAATATGGAACTGACTTACGCTGGAGAAAAATTAATTCCAATTTGGCCATCAGGTGCAAATCTGGCACTGTACAGCACCTTTTTGATGTCTCTGATGCTCATACTGAAGAAACTGTGTAAGCAGCAGTGAATAATAAAGTCAACATTACGCCTTTCTAACTTGTTTAACTTTTCCTGCCCAAATCCCATTCCTAATCATTACATATGGAAACATTTTGATATGTCTTTCTCGCATTCCAACCACCAGGTCTGCACGTGCTGGTCAAAATTTGAACTAGGTTTTTTCCAACAGAAATCTGTTCAGCTATAATGCATTAGAATATCTAACTAGTTCTGCTATCATAGAACAATTACAGCCCACACTGGACTTCTGTGTGTGCCAGCACTTTAATCGTAACCACTTAGCATGTAGCATCTACACTGATGTGACAGTATTCCTTCATCTCTCTTCCAGTGATATATTCTTCCTCTTGTTTTCGTACTGACGATGTAGAACCAGCTGTTGACACACCATCTTTTACCCCCATCATACCTTATGATGAGAGGTGACACAGGTACATTAGTATGGCACTGACCCCTATCTGGATGTATACTATTATTGAATGAAACAATGTAAACAGTTCCATCTGAGATTAGATGACACTAAGTTTTTTGAGTGAGGAATTTGGCAAAAAATGGGTAAATGTGATAATAGTTTCACAATTTTCATGCAATACACTGCCCTCTTGATAAGGTTTGAACTGCATGCACGCCGAGGTCACTTAATAACCAGAAACTGTTTTAGAACTGAAAATGGTGCAGCAAATAAGGTCTGTGCAAAAAATTCTGGAAAATTTGTAATTTTGGACCAATGATGTGTTGGAGCAAAATGCATTTGGCATCCCTGCACACCTGTGTTTAATGTGTAACTGCCAGAAGTTTCATTGTTGTATGTCTATTAGTTATTGTTCAGTGCTGTATTGAGTAGAATGTTGTGTCATACAGTTTGTGAATTTCAAGATGCCAGAGTTAGAGAAGCAATGCATTTGCATTAAATTTTACGTGAAACTCAAGGAAACCTTTACAGAGACACACCAAATGATGCAGGAGGCCTACAGCGATGAGTGCTTTAGCCATACTTGGTGCTACAAATGGCCAGACAGAAGTTAAAGATGACCCTTGTTTAGGATGCCCTTCGATGTCTACTGATGACACTCATGACAGGAACGTCAAAGGAATTGTGCATGCCAATCAAAGACTGACTGTCTGAGAGATTGCAGAATAATGTAACATTTCAGTCGGATCATGTCATGAAATCTTGACACAGCATCTTGGAATGCATTGTGTTGCCCCCAAATTCATCCCACAGCTCATAAGCCCAGACCAGAAATACCATCGCCTTGCAATCTGTGAAGAGTTTTTGGATCATGCTAATGAGAACAAGATGTTCTTTAAGAGAGTCATAACTGGTGATGAGATGTGAGTCTATGGACCACGACCAAGATTCAGTCTTAACAATGGGTCAGGAATGGTTCTTCAAGACCAAAAAATGCTTGCCAGGTCAGGTCAAATGTCAAAGCCATGCTGATACTTTTCATTGACTTTGAAGGATTAGTTCATCATGATTTCATGCCACAGGGACAAAGTGCTGGTCAATGGTACTATTTGGATACGTTGCAATGCCTGCAAGAAAATGTGAGAAGGAAACAGCCTGAAATGTGGCGAGACAATTTGTGGCTCTTGCATCGTGATGATGGCACTCACACATTCATCCCTGTTGGTGCTTGACTATTGTACAGAAAACAAAATCACTGTGCTGCCATGTCCTCCATACCCTCCACACCTGGCCCCTGTGGATATTTTTTTATTTCCAAAGTTAAAAACTCCATAGAAAGGATGAAGATTTGCAATGATACACAAATAATATTCGCAGATGGCATTTCACATGATCCAGCAAGAGGCATACCGACAATGCTCCCGGGAGGGGAAACAACATTGGGAGCCCTGTATAAATCGTGGAGGAGAGTATTTCAAAGTAGATCGTGCACAATAAGCAAAAGGTAAATGTAGAAAAATTTTGTGGACAAAGTTCCAGAATTTTTTGAGCAGACTTCATACACAGTCCTAACACTGTGTAAAGAGACTCACTGATACACGATTTAGAGAAAATTTGTAAGATAATTTGTGTAATCATACTTTTTTTTTTTTTTTTGTTAATAGAATTTTTGCTGCCTAGTTATATTCTCCTTTTGGGCCAGACTTTCTCTAGAACTTTCAATTTTGCTGCTACTGTCTGTGCCATACCACCATCTGTACCCTCTCTTTCCCTTCAAAACTGTCCACTACACTGTCAACTGTTTTTGACTACCCCTTTCAATGGTGGTGTGAATGAATCCTTGCACACTTCTGAACCTTCAGTCACTTTCCTACTTGCATTAGTGTAAATCTGTTTCTCCTGTTTGCATATTTCATTTAGTTTGTCTGAATTTTGTTTATAGATGTCATCTTTAACACATGTATAAGTGTTCCTTAAATCTGCACATAGTACTACTGACTGTGGTACACCATGAGTTCCCATTTGAAAGGTCTGTCTCTCTCTCTCTCTCTATTCAGATTTTTCTCTGTTATCACTTTGAATACAGAACTGACACTACCCACAACACTTAATAATCCCTGTGTTATTCTGTTTGTTTCCTTAGTTCCCCTTCACATTCAATCTGGGGTGAAGTATCAGCCTGCAGCCACTCTTTCATCTTGTGGCTCTCACCCAGTTATGCTGTCTGTTTACAGTGTCGTTCCACACTATATTTCTGTGTTAACACTGCTGTTCAGCAATAATCTCATCAGTACTGTTCAGTAAACACTCTTCTTATTTTATACATTTTTGGTGTATTATCTTATTTCATTTTATTTTTATTTATCTCGTATGTCAATTCAGTTCTGTTGGCTGCACAATTGTTAAATGAGTGCAAGGCTAAGTGAAGTTAACTTTGGTGATGGAGGGTAAGAGTAGTTCTGACAAGTTAACGAATGCAACAGATTTTTCACATTTCAGTGGTACATGTAACCACAGAACACTATATTCCATGAACTGACATTCTGAATCTCAGTTTAACTAAAAAGCATTAATATAAAAGTATTATGAAAAGAATAGATTGCTACTCATCATGTAGTGATGTTGGCTCACAGGCAGTCACAATGAAATACTGCTAAACAATTAACCTTTCATCCAAGGCCTTCTTCTGAAATAGACAATAGACACACACACACACACACACACACACACACATTCATGCAAGTGTGAACCACACACACATGACCACTGTCTCTGGCTGCCGAGGCCAGATTGTGAGCAGCAGTGCACGATGGGAGAAGCAGTCTGGGTGTTGGGGGTAAAGAGGAGGCTGGGGTGGAGAGGGGGAGGGATAGCAGGGTAAGCATGGGGATTGATGAAATGCCACATGGGGAAGCATACTGGGTGCCCTGAAATGAAGGATGTCCTATGCACTATCCTTCCCACCCCTCCCACAGTGGTATTTTGCCGTCCACCGAACCTACACAGTATCCTCGTCCATCACTACACAACCCCTGCTCCCAACCCCTTGCCTCAACATTCACACCTCTGTAATAGACCTAGGTGCAAGACCTGTCCCATACATCCTCCTACCAACACCTACTCCAGTCCAGTTACTAACATCACCTATCCCATCAAAGGCAGCACTACCTCTGAAACCAGCCATGTGATTTACAAGCTAAGCTGCAATCACTGTGCTGTATTCTACATTGGCACGATGACTGACAAGCAGTCTATCTGCACGAATGGCCACTAATAAACTGTGGCTGAGAAACAACTGCCCAACATGAAGTTCTTCATTTCAATGGGTTCACAGCCTGTACCATCTGGATCCTTCCCACCAACACCAACTTTTCCAAATTGCACAGGTGGGAATTCTCCCTGCAGAATATCCCATGTTCCAGTAACCTTCCTGGCCTCAATCTTTGTTAGTCACTGTCCTTCACCCACCTACCACCTCCCCTGTTCCCATTCCAGCACTACACAGCGTGCTATTCCACATCGTACCTACAACCTTTTTACTTCTCTTCCTCTCTCTCAACCATCCACCAGCCATCAATATGCTGGTTGAGGAATGGAACTTCCTACCACAAGAACTCCTTAGGAACCTCAGGGACAGCATGGGAGCACATGACAGAGCATGCATTGCCACCCATGGAGATAATACATACTATTAAGGACCATGTCCCACCTTTTGTTTTGTAATGTCCACGAGACCGTAATACATAGAAATCATTGTCTTTGAGTAAAAGTGTCATTCTGTTTGTCTCCTTATGTATTTCTTTCAGTTATTTTCTGTACTATTGGGTAGCACTTCTCCTTACGTATACCTATGTATAATCAAAGTTTTGTTGATCTGCATTCCTTTGTAGTGGACACATCATGCTAAAGTTACTTTCATCCTAGTTTTGCACACCAGTGTAAATTAGGTGATTGAGTTCAGAAAAAATATGCTAACATAACTATTGTGCTAAATTTGGTAAATATTGGTTTTCAAAAGATTTAATTTTTTAAATTGTACTGGTGAAAAATATATATTCATATATTATTGAGGTTTATGATAAACAAGAAGTGTTTTGAGCAAACTGATAGCCTAAGCACATCGTACATGGATCTAGAAAGAGTCAAGTTCTGCATTAACTGGCAGAAGCAGGCACTACAGGCAACTTATTAAAGTATACTAACAACAAATTATGCCTAGTGTTAACCTGCTCAAAGTCATTCTTACAGAAATTACTTCTATATTTCTTTATATGTGAATATTATACACATCAGAATGTATGTGTAAGTCATTCATGCAGCAGCTACCTACTTCACATTATCTTCCTGACATACAAGTGAAGGCTCAAAGCAAATTGATGTTGTGTCTTACTTGCACTGTTTTCTAATGAAGCAGTTATGATATACTGGTTTTGAATGTTGAAAGTAACTGTATTTCCTAATTTTTGTTTTACTTTCTATAATTATCAAATGCCTTTCATAATTACTGTGAAATAGCTGTCATTTTGGTCTACATTGTAGCCTCATTTTAATTAGTCTGCACAGAGGATGTAAACTTTTGTGGAATCAGCATCAGGTTTAATGACTGTCTAAATTCATCATGATGTGTAGTGCTGCAATAATAAT
The DNA here is from genome assembly GCF_023864345.2 of Schistocerca serialis cubense. Classification (NCBI taxonomy): domain Eukaryota; kingdom Metazoa; phylum Arthropoda; class Insecta; order Orthoptera; family Acrididae; genus Schistocerca; species Schistocerca serialis. The sequence goes on along the minus strand of NC_064649.1, from coordinate 35,136,636 downwards.
CATGACAGTAACTGACAAAATGTGTCTGCTGCTTATGCCATGAATAGTTCTTAGCATTTCATGAGAATAAATTTAAAACTTCATCTTTTTAAAGTTTAATAATATGTGTCTGTGATGTTCCATTTACTTGTCCATACATATGTCTCTGTGATTTTCCATTTACTTGTCCATGTTGAGTATACTGTGACTGAAACATAAAAAATCTGTAAACAGAAATAGTATTGAGCTGGACAAGAAAGAAACAAACCAGGGGCAGTAAAAATTTTAGCTGATAATTTTGCAAATCTGTTTTTTTTCATTGTGTTATGTTGTATAACAATTGTAAAGGATTTGTGATAAAACAGATTCAGTAATAAACCAATCACTTGAAATATAAATGAAGACATAACAGACATTCGGCCAAGTATCATAGCCGATTCAGTCTGAGCTACATCAAATTTTTTCAATGCTTCTGAATTAATTCACTTTCTTGCATCTCCAAAAATCATGTGAATATACTTCTTTGAGGACTGACTTCCAACCTGTTTGATGTTAGACTGTAATTTGTTGTATGTTATGTGACAGAAATGAATACTTTTAATTTGCTACTCATACTCAAAAATTTGATATCTGTTGAACTGAAACTATGTAAAAAGTAAAGCAAAATTAAGTAATCTTCTTGCAGTACCACAAAGTCTTTAATTCGGTATAAAATTAACATTGCACTAAGGTAAATATATTGTTTTCCAGGGTAATACTCCTTGCCGCAGCCCCTGGAGAGCTCCTGCCTAGCTTTCCAGAAGCGACACACGCATTTAGTCAAAGTTTGTGTCAGCTGAACGCTGCAGTAAATGGACAGACAGTAAGTGTTACTAAATCATAGTATATATATTGGTTAGTGCAAAAAGAAGACCTTTATCATTAGGTATCACACTGAAAACACAATTTCCGTTGTGATGAATACCTGGAACAGGCACCTCTAAATAAACACGTTACAAGGTGTGTCCGTAAAGCAGAATCCGATGACCAGTAAAGAAAGCCAAAACATCACTAAGTGAGAAATGTTTATAGGAATATTTACATGAATTCACTGGGTACTTCTCAATATAGTCACCACCACTGTTGAGGCATTTATTGTGCTGCACTAACAGTTGTGTGCCCATGTTGTAAGAGACTGCCACCAATGTGTGGAGCCACAAAGTCACTTCAGTCTGCAGCTCTGTTGAAATGTTTTCCTGCCAGAAAAAGCTTCACGAGATGGAAGACATGAAAGTCAGTTGGGCTGGGGTCGGGACCATAGCAAGGCAGTCATAGATCTCCCTTCTGAACTGATTCGACACATTTTGTGTGATGTTGGCTGCACGGGGCCTTGCATTGTTGTGCACAAGTGTAACACCTCTTGTCAACATCCCACATCTCCTGTTCTGGACCGTCCTCCCCCAATTTTTCAGTGTCTGACAACACTGACCAGCATTTACAGTGGGAAAGGCGACTGTTGGGAGGGCATAAGTAGAGTTGGTTTTATTTCACGAGGCACTCTCCCATTTAGCTCCTTGCCTGTTTTCCTTGATAGGATGGTAGTGACCTGTGGTCACTGGTAGGCACAGTGAAAGAAGATTCAAAATTAGTTATTCATTTCCATAAACATACAGGTAGCATTTTGACGCATGGTTGGCACTGTCTGTCAATGCCCGCCAAGGAATTGCATCATAAGTGGCCTTCACCCCGCTTGAGGCAACTGACACTGCACACTGTGACACTGGTGGTTTGCTGTTTTGGTGGCCCCAGTACTGGCTGTACCATGATGCCACAGCAGTGAGTGATGGCGGGTGTGTAACTTACACACACTGACTTGGGAGGTGCTCTGTCTCCCCCCGCTCACCACCATTCTTCATTGTCTGTTATACCATGATAATAATTGCCGTCTAGCCATGAAGTTTGATGATATTTGTGTGCCATCCAGGAATGCTGTGTTCAGCCTGCTGGAATGTGTGGAACGCTGGTGTCTTGACCCTGGTGGGATGGAAAGAGCTCCAGGTCCTCCCATCTGTTACAGAAGCAGACTGTGGTGTTGAACTTGGTGATTTGTGATTATGGCTTGATACCCATCTCTCTGAGTAGCAGCTGTTGTTGTCAGTAATTTGCAGGAAATCTACAACAGAGTTGTGCGTTGCAAGATGTCAATTTTCTGCACTGAGGAAATCGAGTGTGAACATTATGTATGCCATCAATCCCTCTGACCAACTGCCTTATGAGCTAAACTGCTGGGGTATTTATGGAGTGAGATAGAGGCTAAAGTTTACCCAACATCATTCATTGTGACCACATCATAGGGCTTGCTATTATGAAGGTATCAGCAGTTTTCCTTCTGCCATGCTTGCTTAATAAGTCTGTTAGAGTGTAGAAATGATTCATAAAAGCTCTTGGTACCGTTTGTTGCATTTGCCTTAGCCTTTCTTTTGTCACATAACAAAGGTGATGTGACCCTGTCTGGTTGCTCTGGCCCACTACATTCTGCTGTAGTCTGCTGCCTGGCTCACCAGAAATGCCAATGTTGTGTTTTGCCCTGACACAGTCTCCAAGGTGAAATGTTTTCATTGTAACCACTTCATCTCGACATTGCTGTAATGTAGTGAGATAGCTTTGCTCAGGGTCTATGAAAATTTTAACCATTTTACTGTCCTATACATGGTTGATGTGCAATAGCAGTCTCCCTTCATGGTAAAAACTTGCCACGAGGGCACCACCTTGGTCCCAGAAGACAGTGCGCATGATTTTTGACAGAGGTAGCTTGGATTTGGTCTTCACAGGTGAACCACAATGCTGCCAATGCAAGGACTGTTGTTTTGTTTCTAGTGTGCCATGCTATTCCTACATTTTATCGCCAGTAACAACACGTTTGAGGATCTCTTCTACTGCCTACTGCTGTGACTGGATGTTTGGTTTTGTGTTCATCTGTCTGTTGCCTTGGCACCCATATTGCATATACTTTCTGAAAGCTGAGCTATTGGGGCACAATTGCGTGCAACAGCTGCAGGAATTGATGAGAGAATTCTCAAATCATGAAGTGCTGGTTCTGCAAAATTGCTTGCAGCACATTTTCCTTCAGTTGTTGTGTCACTGGGGCAGTAAGCCACTATGGTCTTCATCACAAATATGGTTCATCCTGAACCATCATCAGACCATGCTGTTGCTCATAATTTTGAGTCCATGCACAGGGCACAACTGGTGAAAGATCTCTGCTGCAGAGTGCTTCTGAAAGTAAAAAAAAATCAGATAACTGCACAAACCTTGCAGTTGGTGGCAGACAGTATCAGACTAGCCATTATATCCTAGCACTGTGCAGTAACCACATCCCTCATGAGACTGAAACTGCACTGCATTATCCCCATGTACCTACTCTCTACTCTTGTGATTGCACATTTGTATCCAACTGCTGATGCCATCTATGGATGTCATTTTTGTATCCAACTTCTCATGCCATCTATGGATGTCATCAGAACTTACTTTCTGGATGCACCTCTTGTATGAGGCAACACACCATAGCAGAGATAATTAATTCATTACACTGACAAGGGGAGGCCACAATGTTTGAAACGCGGATTTGCTGCAAACTTCGTACACTCGTAGTACTCCTTGAGGACAACAAAGTGTGTAAGCAGGAGCGCATACTTCTCAAGCGTTATTGAGAAAATCGCAAGATAATTTTGGTTGTCAAATATATACCTGTGCATGGCCATTTTTGTCATGAAACGGCGGCAGCAGAGTGGTTAGCGTTCAAGCACCGTAATCACTGGATCAAGTTCCATTCTTCAGTTGTTTTTCTTTACATTTTCAACACAATCGTTTTCTTTACTATTTTTATTACAACTGATATATTGGGAAAAAAATACATGTAATTGGATGAACTTTTATTAAATTTACAATGTTATTTGGTGGTCTACAAATTTTTATTATCATGAATAATATAATATTCATAACTATTGACTAGTAAATGACCAAACGCATAAAGTGATACTGAAAATGTATGCTTGTCCACGATTTGAGAAATCCCTTATACCTGGAAGGAGTCTGAAACTACTTGTTACCTCCAAGTTTTGACCAGCACAGACGGCTTTCGAAAGACGTACAATTAATCGTCGCTTTCAGCATTACAAGTACAAGTTGCAGGATGGTATTTTTTGTAAAAACATGGATAACAAAGTCAAACGGCACCAGCTGCACTGAATAAATGCTATGTTTCTGCATACACAAGGTCTTTGGAGGCTTTCTGTGGAAACCTTGTTAACATTTTCAAAAGCCTCTCTTTCAGCCGATAATTTGGAAGCAAACTACGCATAACGCAGTATTTCCTTAAATATCTGTGCTGATAATTGGTCATGCAGTATCAAGTATATTTTAATAGCATCTTCACAAGAAGCAATTTCTCATTCTCTTTCAATTAAATATGAAAAATTTTGAAGACACGGACAAGCATACATTTTCAGTATCACTTTATGCATTTGGTCGTTAACTAGCCGATAGTTATGAATATTATATTATTCGTGATAATAAAAATTTGTAGACTGCCAGATAACATAGTAAATTTAATAAAAGTTCATCCGATTATACATATTTTTCCCATTATATCAATTTTAATATAAATAGTAAAGAAAATGACTGTGTTGAGAATAAAAAAGAAACTGACAAATGGGACTCGATTCAGCGATTACAGGGCTTGAATGCTAACCGCTCAGCTGGTGCAGCTTCATGGTAAAAATGGCCACGCACAGGTATATATTTGACGACTGTAATTATCTTGTGATTTTCTCAATAACGCTTGAGAAGTACACGCTACTGCTTACCCATTTTTTCGTCCTCAAGGAGTACTACGAGTGTACGAAGTTTGCAGGAAATCTACATTCCAAAGGTTGGGGCCTCCCCTTGTGAGACAGAAAGAACCTTAAACTTATGAGTTGCCGGAAATGGAGCTACTATGTCAGGCACATGGGACCTTTAATCAGCATAGATAATAGGCATAAGTAATATTGTGGAAATGATAGTTAATTACAGTCAAGATATGATGATAAGAAAGCTACTGGTCTACATGTAATATCATAACTTATAAGTGCCTGTATTTCCTACATATCTGGATTTAAAATTGTATACTATCTTGTATTTTGACAAGTCCTGCATCATAAATGTGATAAAACGTGCTGTAAATAAATTAATGAAAAATAAACATAAATGACACTAGCTCTGTTTCAAAGGCAAAGAGAATAGTCTGCTGGGCATACTTTTAAAGCCAAAGGAATGAATAACTGGACTTCTTACTGTTTTTGATGTACCACTGCTTTTAATCAGTGTGATTTTAGCAAGGCCAGTGAGGCTCCGCCACCTTGCTACATACCCATGAATTGTCGCTGTTAGTTAAAGTATCAATATAAAAATTTGGTCCTCACCATATCCCACGTCATTCCATCTTATTTGATCATTCACTCACTCACTGGTCATACCGGACTTGAGAGTGCATTACCGCAGCAACGTATTTTCGCCATCTGTCCCTGTCTTTGGGCTATTTCCTTCCATTCACCTTCAATACCTAAGCTCCTCAAATCATCCTCCACATTGTCCTCCCATCTATGCCTCGGTCTCCCCACAGGACGTTTTCCCTCTAATTGCCCGACCAGTACTCTGCACACTGCCCTGCCCTCATCCATTCGAGCTATGTGACCCGCCCATCGCAGCCTATGTGATTTAATAATACTGATTATGTCAGGGGTTGAATAGAGTTCGTGAACCTCTTTGTTATGCAGTTTTTGCCACATTGCGCTAATGTCATCTCTTTTTGCTCCAAAAATTTTCCTCAAAACTTAGTTTTCAAATACTCAAAACGGCTTTTCATTTTGCACTGTGAGAGACCAAGTCTCACACCCATACAGCATAACTGGTAGAATAATAGTTTTGTATACTCTAATCTTTAAACTCCTAGACAATATCCGTGATGAAAGTAATCTATTCAGTGAGAAGTAGCATACATTTCCCCGCCCGTAATCTCTTCTTCAGTTCCGATTCAATCTCATTTCTCGAAGTGATGTCCACGCCTAGATACTTAAATGTGTTCACTTTTTCAAACTGCATGTCTCCAACTCTTAACATTTCCTGATCTACTGCTGTTGGCATTCTAGTAGTAACCAGGTATTTAGTTTTGTCTTCACTTATCCTTAGGCCTACATCTTCACAAGCCTTGATTAACGCATTCACATTTGCTGTTACAGCTTCTTTCCTATCGCTAATGAATTTAGATCATCTGCATACCCTAATATCTTAATATTTCCATTTAACTCCACACCCTCTGAATTATCTGCTGCCATTCGTACAATATATTCTAGGATTAAATTAAAAAGTAGCGGAAACAGGGCATCTCCCTGCTTAACTCCATTCTTTATCACAAATTCTTCTGACTCCAGTTTCCCCACGCATACTCTACCTTTTGTGTTTTTCAAACTTGCTTCTATAAGTCTAACATACTTCTTTGGTATTCCAAGTTCCAAAAGAATTTGGTACAATTTTGACTGCAATACTGAATCATATGCTTTTGTAAAACCTATGAAAAGATTATGAACTGGTTTATTGTATTCCCTCTTCTTTTCCAAAATTTGACGCAGGGTGAATATTTGGTCTATAGTTGATCTGTCCCTTCAATAGCCAGCTTGGTAATCCCCCACAATTTCATCTGCATATGGTGTAATCCTGCTTAGCAGGATATTCGAGAAAATTTTGGAACATACTGGTAATAGCGATATCCCTCTGTAATTACTACAATCCATTTTGTCGCCCTTCTTAAAAATTGGGATCAGAATCAACTCCTGCCACTCTTCAGGTATCATCTCTGAGTTCCATACTTCAGTTATCACTTTGCGAACTACCTCGACCAATTTCTGTCCCCCATTTTTAACTAATTCTGCGGTTATGCAATCTGATCCTGGTGCTTTATGGTTTTTCAATTTGTTGATTGCATCTTATTTGATGGGTCAGCATGTGAGGTGTCTTGACCAGTTATGGTTCTTGAACTTCTGTCATTCCTTGAGGCTGTCACAGTTGTGTCCTCTCTGCTTTATGTCAGATTTTCCTATATCCTTGTACCCAAATCTTGGTTGCCCTCTTGATCTTTTATCTCTGAGTCTTAGATTGTACATTAGTCTCGGTAGCCTGTTAGCATACATGTGTTGCATATGTCCATACTATCTCAGCCCCTGCAAGGCTATTTTGTCTTGTAGTCTTATAACTTGAACATGTTTACAGATTTCCTCAGTCTGGATTCCATCCCTCCATGTTCTTCCTACCGTGCTACGAGCAAAACTCATCTCAGCTTCCTGAATTCTGCTAATTTCTATATTTTTCATGGTCAATATTTCACTACCAATAGGTTTCATAGATGCCTCTGTTACACATTAGTGTTACTTTCTCATTTCATATTGGGCCTGTTTGATAGAAATTACTACCTGCTTGAATCCTTTGAGTGATTACTTTGTCTATAGAACCAGTATTGCAGATAACACTGCCAAGATATCTAAAATGATGAATCATCTGTTGCTGTTTCCCCTCCATGATTATAATAGATACATATTCTGGAATATTTGATGCTTATCTACATAGTAGCAATCTCCCTCCAGGAGGCACTTCTAGTCTGGCTGTTGTAACAAATGTGATTTCAGTTCTAAGTATCATAAATTCACAACTCTGCTTTCAGATTTATACTCAATTGTGGTTACAATGTGAACCTCAAAGGACATATAAGACTAAATGTTAAGACGGGGTACCGAAATGATTTCTTCAATGTTGTTAAATCGGTGTCCTTTCATTCCCCTTTTCATGCACGGAAATAAGAAAAAGTGGCACCAAGCCATGTCAAGTAAGTAAGGTGCATGGGGCCATGGAACCATGCAATTTTTAGCCAAAAACTATGTAACAGGGATGGCTGTGTGTGCAGGTGCATTGTCATGGTGGAAGAACCAGTCTCATGTGTGCCACAAATCAGGTCTTTTTTGATGAAAACTATTGCACAATTTTCTTAAAACTTCCAAATAAAATGTTTGATTGATGGTCTGACCTGGGGGAATAAACTCCAAATGAACTATTCCTGTGGCATGAAAAAATTGTTTTGTTGTGTGATTTGACTTGACGACATTTTTTTTAGGACAGGGTGATGATGATGTCTCCCATTGGCTTGACTGTTGCTTTGTTTCTGGGTTGTAACTATACCACCATAACTCATTACCACTAATGACCTTTGACAGAAAATCTAGATCAATTTCAAGCTGTTGTTTCAAAGCATGACACGTTTCAACTCGATGTTCCTTATGATTGTCAGTCAGAACCCGAGGAACAAAGTTGGCAGCAATCCTTTTCATTCCCAAATCTTCCATTAAAATTCACTGAACCGAAGTTCAAGATACCCACTGATCTCTCGCAGTTGATCAGTTGTCTGTCAGCAGTCTGTGAGCACAAGATCTCATGTTTTTTCAATGTTTTTGTCAATTTGGGCAGTTGACAGACATCCAGAACAAGGTTGTCATCAACTGACATGTCACCATTTTTAAATTGTGTAAACCACTTGTACACTTGAGTTTTTCTATTTGTGTCAACTTTTTAAGCTTTTTTCAACATTAAAACAGTGTCTGAAACATTTTTACTGTCTGGAAACCAAAATTTCACAGCTGCACATTGTTCACTTAAAGTTACAATTGTAATAGACAAAACAAGAACAAAACAGCACTAGCGAAAAAAATCACTGCAGATGAACAGAGTAAGTCAGGTCAACAACACAGGCAGCACTGAAATGGCAATGATTTTAGTCATTCCTTATTCTAGGGGGCTCTTTATACAGCAGTTCTTACGGTATTGGTGGCTCCATGCCGTATGTACTGTGATGCAAATGCATTTCTCGGCAAACTCCACGCCACCCAAGGAGTACCTCAGGCAAATACAATACAAATAAATATTTGTGCAACACATGCCATAATATGTATAAAACTACATCCCTGTGCATGATCTGAATCATACTCTGTGACATGACACTAATAAACAACAAACTTGTTCATTTATAGATAACAAGGGCACAGAAAACTTTGCACATCTGACTCTTCAGGGAAGACAGTCCCCTTGTAAGCTGACATTTGCTTCCATCCATGTTCAACAGCTATTTTTAATACTCCATTCTGAATCAGTTTTTTAAATTTTATTTCAGTTTCTTGAATTCTGTTCTGCATTTTTGATGGAGGTTGTCTTTTTGATACTTCTCGTATTGTGTCACAGTTAATAAAACTGGTTTCTTGTTGATCTGTCCTATATTATCTGTTTATTTGTATTACTTCTGTATATAGAACTTCTCTTCTGTTCTTTACTTTTCACAGTACTACTCAAATTGTAATCGGATGTATTCAGCCCCAATGCGCACTATAACAGTGCGTGATGCTCTTTCTGATCTTCCAGAAATTCCAAACGGGCATGATAAATGTGAAATTCATTACAAGAAAAGACCACTGACACATTTCCAGCGTTTGGTATGTTTTGTTAGTTATGAAAAGAAAATGTATAGAATATTTTATGAGTTGTAATTACCTTTTACTACATTCTGTAATTTTTTTCTGCATTACTTGTAAGGTCCGTGGCAATGAGAAACAGAAGGTGCAATTTTGTCATATGATGATGTTGCGAGATCACATCTGCAAGAAGTTGAACCCTCTAAATGAAGCACGTGTTGCAAATATCCCTAAAAATGCAGGAGCTGACTGGAGGGATTTGCCGAATATTGCCATGCGGCTTTGTGATGGCTCTTACCTGAAGGAACTGTAAGATGCACAGCTATTTCACATTGTTACATTCTGCCTATTTATTTAATGTCACATTTTTACATTTTAACTTACATACTTCAAGCTTTATTTTCAGTAATCAACTGTAGGTTGCAGTTATGCTGATGTAACTAATTTTGTTCTAATTTCAAAGAATTAAGGAATTATGTATTAGGTTGACACATAATGTTCATAACATTTTAGTTTTGCATGTTGGTATTCTGGTTGCAATGGGTTTATTTATGGATTGTCATTTTTTATTTGTAGTTCACTGTCCCTATAAGAGTTTACATATTGTCATTTTGTCACTTGGGGATGAGTGGCGATGTTGACACTATAAAATGGAGAGCTGACTGCAGCAATCAAAACATTTCCCTCATATTCTTCTGTTTGAGTTCAATAGAGGGGTGAAAGCAGCAGAGGCAGCCAGAAACACTTGCTGCATGCATGGGGATAATGCCACTGGTCAGAGCATGACAAGAAAATAGTTCTCTCATTTTAAGGAGGATTGTTTTTGAGATGAGTGACTTTCCTGAAAACTGATTCCAAGTTATTCAGTTTTTTTTGTGTTGACAAAAATATTTTAATGAAAAACCTCAACATTATTTTTTATTTATTGTCTACAGTAAAGAGTCACACAACTATTGTGATATGCTTGAAGTTCTCTTTCTTTTATCAATGAAAATATGTATTTTATTCAGGAAAATGCCAAACATGCTAAATACCGTAAAGGTATCAGCAAAAATGAGGTAAATACCAATGAAAGAAATCTCAAGCAAATAATGAAAACTCCAGGATGAAATAATGACAATATTATGAGGAGGACAGATTGCTACTCACCGTATATTGGAGATGTTGAGTCACAGGCAGGCAGAACAAAAAGACTACTAAACACATAAGCTTTCTGCCAGATTTCCTCCTTCCAAAATACACACACACATACACACACACACACACACACACACACACACACACACTCATGCAAACACAGCTAAATACACATGACCACAGTCTCTGGCTGCTGTTTGTCGTGCCTGTCTGTGACTCAACATCTCTGCTATATGGTGAGCAGCAATCTATCTTTCACACAGTTATTAGTTTCTTTTTTTTTTTTTTTAATAATAAAAATTTTAGATATGTTTTGTAGGTACACTGTCCTGTGATTAAATTATTTTTAATTCTTAGTTTCATTTTCTAGAGCACAAAGCAATTTAAATTGATTTAGTGTTCAAAAAATGTGCTATTAGCTACTTTCAAATATAGCAGCATCTGTAGCAGATCCATTCTTTTCAGCTGACAAGTTGTTTTTACATTGTTGTGATGGTAAAACAAAGTTATTTATTATGTCAGTGGTAATTCCTTTCATGAAAATCTTGTAGGTGCTCTGCTCTTCAAGTTCACTAAACATTGTTCTTGCCTTGATGACAATTGACTCAAACTAAATTTTGAAATATTTATTGTTGTTGTGTTAATGTGTATATCAGCTGCTTTTTTAAAATAAAAGAAGTCCTCAGGCTGGAGCGTAGCAACCAAAAATGGATTTCCAGGTGTTACATTTCTCATACATTTTCAAGGACCTTAGGTGCTTAACACTCTGACAGTCTTCCAGTCTCTTACGTTTTCCAGTCTGGGTAAAATCCCTGCCACTCGCTGCAAACAATTATAAAGCTTTGTGCCACTCAGCCCACTTTAGCCTCACCAGTGGGCCAGCACATACTGCTCAGTCCATCTTTCTGGTCTTATATGCTCAACTAAAACTGATCGTAGCCCTTAGCCTGCTTTTTAGGTTGTTGGCAATGGCACTTACCTTGGTTTTCCAGGTCTAACTACATTGCTGAGTGAAGACTCACATCAAACCCAAGAAGAATTGGCACGATTTGTGGGAGTGACATAGCAAACCATTTCAAAACATCTCAAGGCTATGGGCATGATTCAGAAAGAAGGAACTTAGTTCCTGTGTGAGCTGAAACCAAGAGACATTGAACGGCGTTTGTGTGTTTGTCAACAGTTGATTCAGAGGCAAAAAGAGAAGGGATTCCTGCATCGTATTGTGACCAGGGATGAAAAACGGGTTCATTACAATAACCCTAAATGCAAAAAATCATGGGGATATCCCAGCCACGCTCCCATGTCAACAGCCAAACTGAATATTCACGGCTCCACGGCTCCAGGATCATGCTCTGAATTTGGTGGGACCAGCTCGGCGTCATGTACTATGAGGTGTTAAAACGAAGTGGAACAATCACTGGTGCTTGTTATCGAATGCAATTAATGCGTTTGAGCAGAGCATTAAAAGCCAAATGGCCACAATACAGCGAGAGGCAAGATAAAGTGATTTTGCAGCATGACAACACTCGACCCCACATTGCAAAAGAGGACAAAACATACCTGGAAATGTTAAAATGGGAAGTCCTACCCAACCCGTCATATTCTACAGACATTGCTCCCTCTGACTATCACTTGTTTAGGTCAATGGTGCATGGCCTGGCTGACCTACACTTCCGATCTCATGAAGAAGTTACAAATTGGATCGATTTGTGGATCCCTTCAAGAGATGAACAATTTTTTCGACACGGAATTCATATTCTGCCCGAAAGATGGGAGAAAGTACTGGCCAGTGATGGAAAATCACATGTGTAACCAATTTGTTTCATTAAAGCCTCAAATGTTGGGGAAAAAACAGCAGAAGCAAAGTTGTACACCTTGTAGGATTTATGACACGCAAGAGTGAAAACCTTTGTATAATTTTTTTGAATGCTACTGTACCTCGCAAATAGGGAATTTGTGATATTGTACTGTGCAGTGGAAAGTTCAACTTGATTTATATAATGAGACATTGTGTGTGTGTGTGTGTGTGTGTGCGGGCGCGCACGCACACGCACACGCACGCGCGTGTGCATATGAAAAATAAAAATAATAAAATTGATTTATAAGCAGTTTATTAAGCTTTAGTCCAAAATATTCCTTTTACTTGCAGCATGTATACCAACTATGACCCAAGAAGTGGACAGATGCGTGGTGTTTGTCCTTGTGCTGAAGGCAAGGAATGTGATCCTGCATACAAGCAGAATAACACACTCATCCCTTGGTCTTATGTTCACACTGCCTATGACCACAACAACTGGCGAGGGAGGTTTGGCCGTGTAAACTGGAATGGTTTCTTCAGCACAATAACAACAAATCCAGATCCATCAGGAATACAGGTATTACACACATTTTGAACTTCAGTAAACATTTTATTTGGTTTATTTGTTTGTGTGCTGTGACTGATATTTTTTTCATTTATCATAACCATAAAAATCAACATAGATGGTATTTTTGCTCTGTCAAGTTAGCTCAAGATGGTCAGTTGCAACAGTTTTCAAGTTCCCATTAAGCTTTTGGTACATAAATAAAAAGCATTGAAATCCAGTCAGAATTCATTGAAATAATACTAGAATTTTTAATAAGTGTGCATAATGTGTTCATATGCCATACTTTGGGATATTATGTGACATTTCATGGAGAAAATAATTAATGTAAGCCTGGTATAAATGTACAGAATCAGATGTACAGGGCTGATGATCTAATTAGTCATCCATCTGCTGCACCTATCAATCTATTTAGATAGATTTCATTGTTTAAGTTTGTTTCATCTTGTAATAAGCATCCGCAGCCTCTATAAATTCTTAAGTGATGTCATTTTCAGTTTTTAGCTGTAACGGTTTTCATTGTACTATTGCAGTTTCGGCTTATGTACCATTATCAGTTACATGCAAAGAAATAATGCAATGTACTAAGAAAAATTATATAAAAATAACAGTTTGTAAAATGATATATAACTAATTTAGGAATGTAGATAACAACTCATCAAATTCCAGAGGGATTAAGTAGCTGTCAGGCACACAAGAAAGGCTGAAAACTTTGCTAGCTTTCAGATGAGCTTGAGCACACACACACACACACACACACACACACACACACGTGCAGCTACATTAGGCTGGTTAAACACACAGTACCAGGACTGCAGTTCCCCAGCCATCAGAGCCCATTCACTTCACCTGGCCCTCCTCTGTCCAACATGTGACCTCCTTCAACTGTGACCACCACCCCTCTTAAAGTGGCATTCTACGCCCACCCATTCCATCCCTGTGCCACTTCCACTCCCAACCCCTTGCCACATCAGTCGAGGATATCGCTGTGGAAGACCCACTTACTCAGCTCATTCTATTCCTCTCGCATCACAGGCCTATCGTGTTGCATAAGGGGCAAGACCACCTCTGAAAGGAACAATGCCATACCCCATCAATTGAAAAAGTTATGAGACTGGGTTAATAAAATAGTAAAGAAATGTTGAGATGATGGTTTTAATGCTTCATGTCTTCTACATTGTCTGCCCACACTTCCCTACAATGCACAGAATGTATATACAACCATGAGAAACAGTCAGAAAAGGCCTTCTTTGTGATCTTGTTCAGTTCTCCCATCAAATTGGCTTGAATGTTGGTTATGTCATCAGAGCATTAATCATTCATGTGAATTTCTGCACTATATTGTTTCGTGCCTGGTTCATGCCGATAACACTATCTTTTAAATGATTATGGAAAATCTCATATAAAGATGTGAAACAAATACTAACAAAGAGATAGAGGGGCTGGCCAGTACTTACCTCAGCTCAGTACAGCTGATAGATACACAAAACAGAACATAAAATTTTTATCTTAGCTTTCGGAACTTTGTTCCTTCGTCAAGGAGGAGAGAGGGAAAAAAGGGGAAGAAGGGAAAGTGGATTCAGTTACTCACAACCCAGGTTACAAAGCAACAGGGGAAAGGTAAACAGGGAGGGTAGCAAAGATGGAGGCATGGTTGTCAGAGGGAAGCCAAAGATATTCTGCTGTAAGTACTGTGCCAGCTTCAAACCAAAGAGGATGCATACAGAAGTAAAGAGGTATATAGCATGCCAGCCTCTTCATGGGCCGCATGGAAGAGCTTTCCTGAAGACCCAACAGCTGCTTCTCCTGGCCTGGTATAGGTTTATAGATGATACCTTTGTGGTCTGGACTCATGGTGAAGAAACACTCGTTAATTTCCTCCATAACCTCAACTCCTTTTCGAATCCGAATTTCACCTGGTCCTTCTCCAAAACCCAAGCCACCTTTCTGGATGTTGACCTTCATCTTGTTGAAGCTCACATACACACCTCTGTCCACATCAAACCCACAAACAAACAACAGTACCTTCACTTTGATAGCTGCCATCCATTTCACATCAAACACTCCCTTCCCTACAGCCTAGGTATTCATGGCAAACATATCTGCTCCAGTGACAAATCCCTCAACAATTACACCAATAACCTGACCAGTGCTTTCCTCTCTCGCAACTATCCTGCAGACCTTGTCCACAAATGTATCTCCCAAGCAATACATTCCTCCCCATCCAGCAACAATGTTCCTACCCCCAGACCACACAGAAGCATCCCCCTTGTCACCCAATATTATCCTGGCCTCGAATACATCAAAAAATTACTCCGCCAGGCATATGACTTTCTCAAGTCAAGTCCTGAAATAAGATCATTCCTTGACAATATTCTCCCCACACCGCCCAGAGAGGTGTTTTGTCGCCCCCCCCCCCCCCCACCCAACCTCCATAAAGTCCTTGTCAAACCCTACAATATTCCCAGACCACCTTCTCTACCCAGCAGTTCCTACCCCTGTAACCGACCCCGCTGCAAAACCTGCCCCATGCACCCCCCCACAACCACCTACTCCAGCCTCGCTACCGGTAAAACATACACAATTCGAGCCAGGGCCACATGTGAAACAACACATGTCATTTATTAGCTGACATGCCTGCAATGCACAGCTTTTTACATTGGCATGATGACAACTAAACTGGCTGAGCGCATGAACGGGCACAGACAAACTGTCTGCCTAGGAGATGTCCAATATCCAGTAGCAGAGCATGCCCTCCAGCATAATTCTAGGGACCTAGGATCGTGCTATACTGTACGTGCCATTTGGCTTCTCCCATCCAACACCAGTCCCTCAGAACTGCGGAGGTGGGAACTTGCACACCAATACATCCCGCCATCCCCCTGGACTGAACCTACGTTAACCAACCTCACTCCCATTTACTCTTCAGTCTTCTCCTCTTTCCCTTTCCTCTTTAGTGATTCATGCATCTTTTCATCCTACATAGTTGTGTTTATCTTTATACTATATACCTGTTTACCTCTTTGGTTTGAAGCTGGCACAGTACTTACAGTAGAATATCTTTGGCTTCCCTCTGGCACCCATGCCACCTTCGTTGCTACCCTCCCTGTTTACCTTTCCCCTGTTGCTTCATAACCTGGATTGTGAGTAATTGAATCCACTTCCTGTGACAAAGGAACCAAGTTCTGAAATCTAGGATAAAAATTTTCTGTTCTGTTTTGTGTATCTATAGGCTGTACTGAGCTGAGGTAAGTACTGACCAGCCCCTCTATCTCTTTGTTAGTATTTGTAACACTGTGTTTTGTCACCTGTGATCATTTTTTTTTCCAGAAAATGTGCTGTCTAGTCACATTAATGTGACCACTTTTCAAATGCCTGAATAACCACATTTTGCAGTGTGGACCACTGTGAGACAAGCAGTAAGAAAGTCAGTGAGGTTCTGAAAGCACCGACAGCAATACGGAGCCGTGCTGACTCCACTGCTGTGGCCAGCTGTGATAGGTTTCTCGGTTGAGGATCTGTAGTGCAAACGGCCCACTCTAGGTAGTCCCACAGTTTCTTGACTGAGTTATAATCGGCTGAGTTTGGTAGCCAGAGGAGTACAGTAAACTCATCCTGATGCTCTTCAAACCATGCACATACACTGCGTGCTGTTTGACATGTTGCTTTGTCCTGCTGATAGTTGCCATTGTGTTGAGAAAAAAATGAACTGCATGTAGGGATGGACGTGATCATCAGTTATAGATGCATACTTTTGTTGATCCATTGTGCCTTTCAGAATGACAAGGTCATGCAGGAAATGCCACAAGTAGTAGACATGTGACTTTACTGTGTCAACAATGTTCTGTCACAAATCACAAAAGAGAAATGTCTGCACAAATTTGTCCCATGTACATTGACTGCTGGACCCGCCAGGGTAGCCGAGAGTGCTAATGCGCTGCTTCCTGGACTCGGGTAGGCGCACCGGTCTCAGATCGAATCTGCCCGGTGGATTAACGACGAGGGCTGGTATGCAGGCCTACCTGGATGTGGTTTTTAGGTGGTTTTCCACATCCTGCTAGGTGAATACTGGGCTGGTCCCCAAGTTCTGCCTCGGTTACATAACTCACATACATTTGAAAAACGTTCGCACTATTTCATGACTTACACTAGATGCAGACAGCTGGGGTACACTACTTCCATCCCGGAGGGTTCGGGGTGGTGGCAGGAAGGGTATCTGGCCACCCCCTGCAATTAGCACTGCCAAATCCGTCATAACAGAGCTGACCCCGTGTTGGAGTGGGACAAAGGCCCAAGAAAGAAACAAAGAAAGTACCTTGACTGCGGAATAAAGCCGTGGGTATGTAGACACCTGCCATGATCTGAATGAAATACAAAATGCAGCCAATTACCTGATCCAATCACATTACTCTAACCATCGCTCAAGTTTGATGTTACTGTGCAATAACCACTCGTCAATGGCAAGTAACAGCACTACCAGTGGAGGCTACACAAAGCATATCAGCAGACATGGAAAATGTGGAAACAGAATGATTTATCTGACGTCAAAAGGCACAATAATTGACTTTCGGGCCTAGGGTGGGAGCATTTCGGAAATGACTAAGTTTGTAAACTCTTAGTGTATCACTGTGGTTAAAGTATACTGTGCATGGAAAAATGGCCACCATCCAAAACTGGCACTGAGAAAACCAAGGCACGATGCGCCATACATGACAGGCATGAACGACGGCTGTGGAGAAGCGTACAGGTGATCAGGTGTGTAACTATTGAGCAATTGACAGCCCAGATGAACTGAGGGGCTACCAACAGTGTTTCCTCACAGAACATTCAGCAAACATAGCTGCATATAGGTCTCCACAGCAGGTGCCCTGTTCATGTACCTATGATGACTGTTCGTTGGTGATGAAAGTTGGAATTGCATGTCAATACTGCAACTGGATGTCCACTGAATGGTGACAGGTGACCATTTCAGATGAATCATGTTTTATGCTCCATCGGACATGTGGCCACTGGTGTGTACGGCATGAAACATCTGAAAGCAAACACCCTGCAACAATTGTTGAAAGGATCCAGGCTGGAGGAGGGAGCACATCATGTCCCCTGATATACTTTGTGTAGCTTCCATTGGTAGTGCTGCTACCTGCCATTGATGGGTGGTTAATGCACAGTAATGTCAAAATTAGGTGGTGGTTAGAGTAATGTGACTTCACCAGATAACTGTCTGCATTTTGTATTTCAATCAGGTCATAGCAGGTGTCTACATATCACTGTTTTTGTTCAGCAGTCAAGGTACACGGGACAAATTTGTGCAGACATTTCTCTTTTGTGATTTGTGACAGAACATTGTTGACACAGTAAGGTTGCATGTTCAGTACATAACACTGACTGATCACAACTGACTGGTTGAATGCACTTATGTTGTCTACAGTTGTTAGTTTTGTTAGTTGAACCTGCCACCACAGTTCCTGCACTCATTTTGTGTATATAGCAAGAATAAAATCAATCCCAAAACTTTTTGAACAGACAGTGTGTACCTGTTCAGCTGAAATTTCTGCACAGTGTTTTTTGTGTGCAACTAATTGTCAACCTGAATGAATAGCCACCGCCAAACTGTGACCTAGAGTAGGGTTGACCACCAAATGACAGAAAATGCAGCTAAGCATAACATGCTCCAATTCAATGGCTAATTCACAACCTGTGCCATTTAGATCTTTCTCCACAGTACCGGCTTTTATGAACTATGCAAATGGGAATTATTCTTGCAGCACATCCTTTACTCCCACAATACTCCTTTCTCAGTCTCTGCTAAAGTGTTGATAGGAAAGGAGAGAAAGTTTGTCTGAGGGAAGATGTGTAAAAAGTAATGTGTATAAAAGTGAAATACACTACTAGCCATTAAAATTGCTACACCAAGAAGAAATGCAGATGATAAACAGGTATCCATTGGACAAATATATTATACTAGAACTGACATGTGATTACATTTTCATGCAATTTGGGCACATACATCCTGAGAAATCAGTAGCTAGAACAACCACCTCTGGCCGTAATAACGACCTTGATACGCCTGGACATTGAGCCAAACAGAGGTTGGATGGCATGTACAGGTACAGCTGCCCATGCAGCTTCAGCTCGATACCACAGTTCACCAAGAGTAGTGACTGGCATATTGTGACAAGCCATTTACTCGGCCTCCATTGAGCAGACATTTTCAATTGGTGAGAGATCTGGAAAATATTCTGGCCAGGGCAGCAGTCGAACATTTTTCTATATCCAGAAAGGCCCGTACAGGACCTGCAACATGTGGTCGTGCATTATCCTGCTGAAATGTAAGGTTTTGCAGGGATCAAATGAAGGGTAGAGCCATGGGTCGTAACACGTCTGAAATGTAATGTCCACTGTTCGAAGTGCCGTCAATGCGAACAAGAGGTGACCGAGATGTGTAACCAATGGCACCCCACACCATCATGCCGGGTGATACGCCAGTATGTCGATGATGAATACATGCTTCCAATGTGCGTTCACCGCGATGTCGCCAAACACAGATGCGACCATCATGATGCTGTAAACAGGACCTGGATTCATCAAAAAAAAAAAAATGACGTTTTGCCATTCGTGAACCCAGGCTCGTCATTGAGTACACTATTGCAGGCGCTCCTGTCTGTGATGCAGCGACAAGGGTAACCGCAGCCATGGTCTCCGAGCTGATAGTCTGTGCTGCTGCAAACATCATCGAACTGCTCGTGCAGATGGTTGTTGTCTTGCAAATGTCCCCATCTGCTGACTCAGGGATCAGGACACTGCTGCATGATGTGTTACAGCCATGCAGATAAGATGCCTGTCATCTCGACTGCTAGTGATACAAGGGATCCATCACAGTGTTCTGTATTACCCTTCTGAACCCACCAATTCCATATTCTGCAAACAGTCATTGGATCTTGACCAACACGGGCAACAATGTCGCGATATGATTAACAGCAATCGCAATAGGCTACAATCCGACCTTTATCAATGTCGGAAACAAGATGGTATGCATTTCTCCTCCTTATACGAGGCATCACAACAATGTTTCACAAGGGCAATGCCAGTCAACTGCTGTTTGTGTATGAGAAATCTGTTGGAAACTTTCCTCATGTCAGCACGTTGTAGGTGTCGCCACCAGCGCCAACCTTGTGTGAATGCTCTGAAAAGCTAACTATTTGCATATCACAGCTTCTTCTTCCTGTCAGTTAAATTTTGCATCTGTAGCACATCTTCCTGGTGTAGCAATTTTAATGGCCAGTGGTGTATTTAATAATTTGAGACTTATTCCAATTTTGTACGCAAGGAACCTAGCTGTATTGTTCATGAAAAATGTAATTTAGTAGGAAAATATTAAAGGAATGAAGATTGTTTGAGTCTGGGTACTAGAAATAGTAGCTGTCTAAAAGACAAAGGTGTCACGAGATAAAAGTTATATGAAGTTTCAGAGTCCTAAGTACTCAGAATGTGATTCCACCAATATCGTTATTAAGACAAAACTGGAAATTTATTGAATTTTGCAGAGGTGTTTATTAGGAAAAAAAACCATTGAAAGATTAAACCTTGTATTTTATCTCAAACTCATTTTTATCGTTCTCAACATCAGTATGTGGTATGACCCTTACCCATTTAACTGTTAAGCCCCTTTTATACAATCTTTTTTTTGGTCTCAGTTGATTACTCAAGACAAATGTGTCAACTGCAATACCTCTGGCAATTTATTCCATTACTGAGTCTCATCTGTGTTGAGTGGTCATTTTCTTTCACACATTGGCACCAAAATTGCCGGTGTAGTAAAAGCTGTCTGGTGTGGAGTTTGACATGTGAATGGAGAAAGTGAGGTTATGAAGGATTATGCTTTTTACAGAAATATCAACCGTAGTAACAAAATGTGGGAAAGAGCTGTGACAATAGAGGTTATTAATGACCAAAGAAGAATTGATAGTGGAAGTTCATGTCAGAGGTCGTGTGGTAAATTCTTCACATTCCTGAGAACTGAAGAGTAGGAAAAGTATCAAAAAAATGGTTCAAATGGCTCTGAGCACTATGGGACTTAACATCGGTGGTCATCAGTCCCCTAGAACTTAGAACTACTTAAACCTAACTAACCTAAGGACATCACACACATCCATGCCCTAGGCAGGATTCGAACCTGCGACCGTAGCGGTCACGCGGTTCCAGACTGAAGCGCCTAGAACCGCACAGCCACACCGGCCGGCGAGAAGTATCATCCAAACATTTCAGAACACGTACATTTATTTGCTTGAGAAAATATATGCTTGCCAACACATCAGACAATATGTAAAATGCAGTAAATAACACATCTTTGCTTTATCCTTTGTATCTCATTTTCTTGCTAAGTGTCAAACAACAACAAAATTATTTTTCTTGTCCAATAATTTTGACTTTTTCACTGTTGAAATACTTTTCATTAAAACATGTTTAGCTATTTATTTTCTTATTTATGTATAATGTAGTTTTTTCCTTGTAAAATGTAAATAGTTTTTGCTTTCAGATGTTTTATCTCTCTCGTAGGAGAACACTAATTGGAAAAAATACCAGGACATTGTGTAACTTTTCAGTGTGCCACAAAAACAACACAGTAAAGCTTGAGAAGACACAAAATCCATTTCTGTAATAGGACTGAACTCGACCAGAATAGGTTGTAACTCCCAGTGTTAGCAGACGCTTCCTAAATCCCCTGTCTCTGCACAAGTGCAGGGTGCAGCATATTCAGAAATGTAGAACTCCACATTCAGCACAGACACACTTTCATCATGGTTGGTTGCTGATTTGCACACAAGTACAAAAGGTGCACACACTTCAAGTAGTTGATTTTGACCAATAAGTCACTCATGTAAAACCACCTTTATGAACAAGTTAACTCGTCATGCCCCGTCGTCCCCCAGATGATGAGGACTTGTTTAATCATGGCCCCTGGGGTTTCCTGAAGCACTGTTGACATGTTTGTGTGTCCTGTACCACTAACTTCACATGGCTGTGGACAAGTTACTTCACACCATGGCAAATAAAAAGGTTTTGATTATTTATCATATAACATATGTGCCTCTTTGTGTGCTATAATTTGCAAAAGACCTAGTTTTGATATCTTGAACTGTTTATGAAATAATAGTTGTTATGACCACATGATTCCCAATTCACAGGGACAGAAATGGGTGCATCGACTATCCGTCAAATATAAAAACCAATAATTTGAAAGATAAATGACATATTGTTCTGCTCTCAATTTTAAATAATATTTCATTTGATGCAGTAGAGTAACTATGATGTATGAGTATAATCAAAAGAAATTCAGTCCTTTTTTGAGTGAAACTATCAGACTAAAAGATGGACAAAAATCAGATGTTTTCAGCAAATAATTTTCTTAAAATTGAATGGTAAGTATTTCATAGCAGCCAGCAAGTACTTATGGACAGAACTGGGCACACTGCATGCAATTGTCCATCACGTATAAAAATCAATAATTTGATAATGAACTGAGATATCATTTTGCTCTCATTTTTAAGTAAAATTTTGATATCTTATTTATGGTTTATACATTGAAGTGTATGAGATAAAATCAACCATACACAAAGTTAATGCACTGTACTTTTACATCTGCAAACTCTTTAAAGTAGTGTACATGTTTTACTTAACTTGCTGCAGTGCAGTAACTATGTGGAATAATGAAAAGGAATTGAGTCCTATTGAGCAAAGATATTGGACTGTAAGATGTACAAAACTCAAATTGTTTCAGTGAATAATTTTCTTAAAGTATTTCATTGTGGCCAGAACATCACCACTCATCACAGGTATCAGTATTTAGTAAGCAGCCCCACTACAACAGAGCTGCACTCAGCTTGGGATGCAGAGAGCACACCCGTAGCAGTCAAAGGGTTGTGAGCAGAAATATACTCCCTAATTGTTTGTGGTACAGAAGCAAACAACCTTGAAATGTCCTATTCAGGAATTTTTTTGTCATTCATGAAACATATGCTGAATCAACACTTCATGAAGATTGGTGGCTGGAGGCAGCTAAGAGCATACACTGTCAAAAAAAAAAAAAATTAGTACTCCCTTTTAGAGGTTTCCAATTCACTCAAGATTTATTGTTGCAACAGTGTGTATTATGGAGTGCATGAAATAATTTACAGATCAATAGCAGAAGTGGTTCTGAGATACCAGAGATCAGCCCACTCTGAAACATCCATATGAGTGCTTCTTCATGTCATCCACAGTGATCACTCAACATCTGACATTACTCCTGCCTTCCCCCACCTCCCTTATATACCCTACCAGGGCTGGTGAAAACACTAAACATGAACAACAGTAATGCAATGTGGTGCCCACTCTAGCTGTCAGAGATGCAGCTCTAATAAGCTACACAACAGCTGATGGTGTCAACATTTATGAAGTTACAGTGACATCTGACCATGTCTTGTGGGTGCTTCCTTACCTGTCAGTCAGATTTTGTACAAGCTTGAGTCCCACGTCCAGTAGTCTGTAAAAATGTACTTTCCCTTGTTATTTTCACTCTTGGTGGATCAAGTTATTGGAGTAATATCAATAAAATCTCAATATTTCCTTAAATTGATGGGAAACAAATTTTTGTGTAATATGCCAGGTGTAGAAGTATGAAACCATAATTTCCCTATAGATGGTGCTAGCCGTCAGTGTAGGGCCCATGAGACCACATCTGCAGTGCCATTTGCTTCCTGTAGTGGCTGATGATGAATGTCAACACTCAGTAACCCAAGTTCTGTACACTGGTATATGTTTCAAACCTGTAAACAAGTCAAGTTTTGTGCCTATGAACAATGATCTGCGGACAGCACTGATTTTCTGTTATCATTTGAAGGAAACTGGCGCAGAATTGCATCAAATGCTTGTTGAAGCTTTTGGTGAACATGCTCTTGGGAAAGCACAATGTTTCAAGTGGTTCAAAAAATTCAAAATAGGTGATTTTGATGCAAGAATTGATGAGCATGGGAAACAACTGAAAAAGTTCAAAGACAATGAATTGCAGGCCTTATTGGATGGAGGTGATACTCTAATTCAACAGGAACTTGTGGAACAGTTGAATGTGATGCAGAAAGCCGTTTCTCTTCACCAGAGAGGTGGGAGAAATATAAATAGCAATGGAGATTATTTTGAATAAAATATCGTTTATCAGTTTCGAACAACAGGTGTGTAATTATTACAACAAAGTTCTGGTTTCATATTTCTACACCTGGTAAAATTGGTGGCTCTTTTATATGTCATTTACTCTAACACAAAACTTTCATTAGCCAAAAATTGTTTTGAACATCCTCTACTAGGAATTGTCCTGTTGCCTTCCTCCAGCTTTTAAACTGCCGGTTATAGGGGGATATGACAGTTTAATGAGAACTCTGAACCCTGGTTCACCTTGGCATTTTTCACATCAACAAACATTTCAGAGATGAAAGAAGTGATAAGAGACAGATTAAAATCCTAGTACTCTCCAGCAACCAAAACTGAGACTTCTGGGCTCATATGTGGCACTAGCCACTGAGTCATACTTACAGTTACTCTTACAATGCTAAAACTCCATGTATTTTGATATACACACAGCAGAAAGGAGTCAGAGATACCTCCTAATATCAAGTGAAGGCTCCTTTTAGCTGCCATAGTGCAGAAACTCTATGTGGCATGGACTGAACAAGTTGTTGGAAGTCCCATGCTGAAAGTCTGAGCCATGTTGCCTCTACAGTTGTGCATAATTGTGAAAGTGTAGCCGGAGCAGGATTTTGTGCACAAACTGACCTCTTGATTATGTCCCATAAGTGAGTTTCATGTCAGGTGATCTGGGTTGCCAAATCATTGCTTGAACTGTCCAGAATGTTCTTCAAACCAATCACAATGATTGTGGCCCAGTGACATGGTGGATTGTCATCCATAAAAATTCCATCATTGGTTGGGAACACTGAAGTCCACAAATGGCAATAGAAGGTTTCCAAGTAGCTAAAGTATCAATGATTGGTTCAGTTGGACAAGAGAACCCAGTTCATTCCATGTAAACACAGCCCACACCATTATGAACACCGGCTTCACAGTGCCTTGTTGACAGCTTGGATACAGGTTTTCACAGGGTCTGCACCCAGGAGAGGCACCACAGGTGATGTTGCACTGTTTGCTGCTATAGCCCAATAATGTCTAATTTTGCCACACTGTCCTACAGGATAATTTGTTGTATGTCCCACACTGACTTTTCTATATTTTCACACAATGTTGCTTGTTTGTCATATGATAACTCTACACAAATTTCGCTACTCTCAGTCATTAAGTGATAATCATTGGCCATTGTGTTGTCTGTGCTTAGAAGTAATGCCTGAAATTTAGTATTCTGGGCACACTCCTGACTGTGTGGATCTCTGAGTACTGAGTTCTCCAATGATTTCCAAAATGGAATGTCCCCTACAACTAGCTCCAACTACCATTCCTCACAACTACCATTCCTCATTCAGAGTGTGTTAACTCCCATTGTGTGACCATAATCATGTTGGAAACTATTTCACATGAATCGCTTTAGTACAAATGATAGCTTTGCCAGTGCACTTCCCTTGTATACCTAGTGTACACGATACTACAGCCATCTATATATGTACATATCATTATCCCTTGACTTTGATCACCTCAGTTTAAACAAGGAAGTGGCTACATGTGTAAAACAATTGTTTTTAATTTCTGAGGATTATTTGTTTTCTGTTTTATATATATATCACCTGTATATCAACTCCAGGTTGAACCTCCAGCTCTTTTGAAGTATTTATCTCTTGTCATACAATGAAGGCTTTCACGACCGGATGGTACTGTTGTTGATAATTCTTCCGGGTTATATGGCCGTGGTCCATGGACTTCTTCTATTCCTAACATTTCGTCCAATACTACATTGGACATCTTCAGAGGTATGGCTGGTCCTGCTGAGTCCTGCCAACTGATGAGTCTGGCATCGGTGCGCGGCCTAAATACCGAGGAAAGTGGGCGTGGTCTAGCTTGCACTTAGTAGCAGAGAGAAAACTAGTCAAGGATAAAATGTAACTATCGATAATAGTCCATCATAGATAAAAATCACTTATCGATTCTGTAATGCCACTGTCCATATCTCTCTTAATTTCAAGGCCTCTTCTTTTCTATTAAAATTATCTTCATGTTTATACGGACTATTATCGATAGTTACATTTTATCCTTGACTAGTTTTCTCTCTGCTACTAAGTGCAAGCTAGACCACGCCCACTTTCCTCGGTATTTAGGCCGCTCACCAATGCCTGACTCGTCAGTCAGCAGGACTCAGGAGGACCAGCCATACCTATGAAGATGTCCAACGTAGTATTGGACGAAATGTTAGGAATAGAAGAATTCCATGGACCACGGCCTTTATCTCTTGTGTTGTGTAGGTTAAGCTGTTGTTGCTTCACATGTATGATTCAAAACAATATTTCATGTTCAGCACCTGACATCATCACAACATAGATCAAATATAGTCCTATCATGCAATTATACTGGTCTATTGCACATTATCAATTTTCAGGGCCGGGTTCTTCATCCAAAACAGTCAAGAATAATGAGTGTTAGAGAATTTGCTAGAGTGCAGGGCTTCCCTGATAGTTTTATTTTCTGTGGATCAATAGCAGATAAGTACCGTCAGGTAAGAAAGTATGGAGTTAATGAATGTTCCAATGTGTGTGTGTCTGGATGCATGGGTGCGTGCTCATGGTTTTGAAGCATATACTTTTGTATTTCAGGTTGGAAATGCTGTCCCACCATCAATGAGTGCTGCTGTCGGGTATGAAATAGCAAAATGCTTGGTAATTCACACAGCAAGACAGTGCAGCGAATGAACAAGAATATTATAAATTTAATTACATTTTTGCTTTAGGTGTGTCATTGATAATAAAACACTATGACATTAAAGATGACACAAGATAGACCAGGCAAGGATTTGCAAAGGAACTGTCAATGCAGTTTTCAAGTGTAAAATTGCAGCATTTATGTAAACCATTAAGAAAGGAAGATGATATTACACATTTATAGAAGGTGTGAACAGTAAGGTGTACTTTCTTTCCTTCCTGATTATTTCAAAGTTTTTATTTTGTATCTCTCAGAACTCTTTAATCTCAGGATATCAAGCTCTGTTCTGAACTTCAGATAAGAATTCAAACTCCATGTGGAAGTTATTTTATTACTTATGCCATGTGCTAGTGGGGTATTTAGACTGAATTTTTGTCATTGCACATGTTTGGAGAATGTTTGGTTCCTTAAAACAGTTTTTTCTTTGTATTCAATACCTGGCAGTATCACAACATATATTAATTAAAATTGCAGTATTTTTGATATCTAATTTGATTACAACTATATGTAAAATTATAGCAGAGTGTTCTGACAGTATCAGTTATGTCATTTTGATATCTCATATAATTTGATTAGCAATGAAAGCAAAACTGTAGGAAAGTGCTAATAGTTTACTGACATTATCAGTTAAGTCTTTTTGATATCTCATGTAATTTGGTTAACACTGTGTAAAATTATAGAACAGTGCTAGTAGTTTACCGACACTGTCAGTTAAGTCACTGTAGAACTTCTGTAACTTGTATAGATATTTTCTACCAATAAATTTCTGGGATGTTTTGTCTTTAATAAATGAAAACTAGACGTAAATGAAGAACAGTTTCAGAGCAGAAGTAGACTTATTGCCACTCACAGTGGTTTCCTTATAACTACTTTTGAGGTAAAAGTGTATATGAATCAGCTAATAAGAGATTTGTGATAATGCATGAAGCTGAAACTTTTTGAAGTAAATTTGACTGTTCCAAGCTTTTTTCCATGTGCATCTTTCAACTGCATATTCTCATTTTTACAACAGTTACATATGAAATGGTTATGTAGGACCACAAGCAGTTGGTGATACATGTGTATGGTGTCTGTTCTTTTGGTCATGTCTGAAAGAACAGACACCATGGTGGATTGCTACAGCCATGAAGAATGAAATTTCAATGGTTTACAAACGTCAGTTGTGTATGGGACACTGATAGAATCAATGGGGAGAGTTGAAAATGTGTGCCCGGATGGGATTCGAACCTGGGATCTCCCACTTACTAGGCAGGTGCTCAACCCCGAAGCCACCAAGGACACAGGAACTGGTACGGCTGTGTGGATGCATCCCAAGCATTAGACCATACACATATAATGAGGGCAATCACAAGCCAAGGATCATTTCTGTGCAGATGCACACACACGCTTGAACTCACGTGGGAATAGGCCTTGTCACGAACATTGAAATTAATGGGCGGGGAGCGCTACTTTCGTAGTGTGTGGAGTGAGTTGAGGATGTGTCTGCTGGGGGTGGGGGTGGGGTGGGGGGGGTGGGGGGGGGGTGGGGGGGAGTGGGGGGGCATGCTTGGGATAAGTCCACGCAGCTGAGGAGATTCTGGGTTTGAATCCCAGTTGGGCACACATTTTCAAATCTCCCCACTGATTCTATCAACACCCCATACACAGCTCATATTGGTAATTCACTGAAATTTCAATTGGTAATACTTGCATGATGCTTGCATTCTTGTACAATGCCTGCTTTCGGCAGACAGGCATAAAATCCTTCCCTTAAATCTGAGGCACTCATTAAATTGCAAATGTTATTGCATTGGTGCATAACTTGTAGTGTTTCTCAACAAATTTAATAAACACAACACATACACGTAACAGAGACTTTAGTCATCAATAGTATATTTTCCTTTACTATTTACAGCAGTCTGCCATTGCTGGGGTAACTTTTTGATTCTGCAACCATTGAAATCATGTGGTTTGAGGCTAAGAACTCGTCGAGCCATGTTCAGAGTGCATTTTCTTCCAGAAAGGAAGTTCCTTGAAGGTTGTTTGATAGACTACTATCTAGACTAAACTTCGATTACATGTTAAATCAGTCGAATACAAAGGCCATAAATTCAACTAAATACCTAGGAATTATGTTGTAACTGACAATTTGAATGTTTTTACAACACAACTTTTATTGACATGAGTCTACATGGAAATGACTGAATAACAACAAAAAGTCACAATCACTAAGCCAGTAACAATTTCCTAGTAGAGGCAACAAAAGATAACTTCTAAGTTTCCCACAAGAGCCCTTTGTAACACACATACGCTTAATTCAAAGTCCTATTCCGGTGTCAAAGACGTAGTCTTGAGGTCAGTATTCAGCTTGAACTGACGTCTGGTGCTCATGCTAGCCTTTAAATAGTATTGGCCAGCCAATCTGATGTCGGTGTAGTAATACTTCCTGCAGGACTTCTCGAACTCCCTCTGCAGGAAGTAGTACGCGGAATGTCTGTTTTCAAAAGAGCCGATGTTTACCATTGCTTATGCTTTTAGGCATAGACAACCTTGGTACTGTGTCATGTTAGATGTGTTGCTGGCTCCACAGGGGCTACCTTGGTGATGGTGTAACAAATTACAATTCTGAACAACTTAAATTGGAAGGAACACATAGAAAATGTTGTGGGGAAAGCTTATCAAAGACTGCATTTTATTGGCAGAACACATAGAAAATGTAACAAATCTACTAAACAGACTCCTACAATACACTTGTCCATCCTCTTTTAGAATACTGCTGAGTGGTGTGGGATCCTTACCAGATAGGACTGATGGAATACCTCAAGAAAGTTCAAAGAAGGGCAGCACATTTTGCATTATTGTGAAATAGGGGAGAGAGTGTCACTGAAGTGATACAGGACTTGTGGTGGACATCATTAAAACAAAAGTGTTTTTTCATTAGGGTGGACTCTTCTCACAAAATTTCAATGACCAACTTTCTTCCCCAAATGCAAAATTATTTTGTTGATTGACACCATCCTACATAGAGAGAAGTGAACATCATAATAAAATAAGGGAACTCAGAGCTTGTACAGAAATATATAGGTGAGAATTAGTCTGAAGGTGGTTCAGTGAACCCTTTGCCAGCCACTTAAATGTGATTTTGTGGAAAAGGTGAAAATCTGAGGGCACATGATAAGACGAATAAGGTGGGTGCAGAATGCCTTCCCAACCCATCTCCCCGGTCTTGTAATTTGTCAGTGTAGCAGAATGCGGGCAGACATTAATGCGGACTAGCATCACTTCACACTGTCTTCCTGCTTGTTGTTCTCATATTGCATCTGCAACGTGTATCAGTTGTTGACAATAAATGTAAGCAGTGTTGATTACACCTCAGGGAAGCAATGTGTAGTACACCATACTGTCACTGTTCCACTAGATGCATAACATTATCTTTCGTGGATGCATGAAGGTCTTTGTATGGGAAGCTGCTTCTTTGTTTGGGCTAAATCATTCCTTTCTTTTCCTAATGTTACCATAAAGACACCATTTCTCATCACCAGTAACAATACAGGACAGGAGAGGCCGCTGTTTCTTTGAACTATTGTTCATGAGCCAGTTGATGGCAAGCAAGCTTGGCTCAGAGCATGCGGTACCCATACCCTTCAATTTTTCAACCTTCCCCATTGCAAGCAAATGTCACATGATGGAAAGATTACATTTGATCATGTCTACCAGTTCTTGAGTACACTGGCATGGATCGTTGTGGATTAATGTGTTTAAATGATCTTCGCCAAACCCTGAAGGTCTTCTTGAATGTGGAGAATCACTAATGTCAAAATGATCCTCCTCAAAATGATAAAATCAATATCTCAGTTTGACACTCCATTTTCTACTGTGTGCAGCTCCACTCACTATCTCCAAATGATAAAATGACAATATGTAAAGTCAAATGGCTCCAGTGAACTACAATAAAATAAAACAATTGCTAAATGAAACCATAGCAATCGGAATATCAACATGCAAAACAAAAATGCTGTGAACTTATGCACCAACTTAACACTTTCATTAAGATAAGATAATTTTATTGTCATTAGGCCATTACAGCAATAGACAAATTTTTGCACAATAGACAAATTTTTGTACAGCATAATCATTACATTAATAAACAGAATTATAAAGCATTATTGACTTACAAGTCAATGTCTCAGTCAAAGAATTCTTTTAATTCATAAAAGGGGTTGGCACCAAGCCACTTATTTAATGTTTTCCTAAATTCACACTCTGGAAGATCTTGTACTGTCTGCGGAAGCTTATTAAATAGTTTATGGCCCACTATCTCACAGCTATTGACTGTCTTTGTTAGTCTACAGTATGATGTATATATGGACTTGTTTTTCCTTGTGTTGTGACCATGGATATTATTTCTACGTTTTACTTCATGTAGGTTATTTTTTGTATAGACTAACACTTGGTATATGTACAGATTTATAACAGTCATTATTTTGAGTTCAGCAAACAAGAGCTTACAATGTGCTATACGCTGGGAACATGTAATGACTCTGATTGCTTTCTTCTGCAGAAGTAATATATTTTGAACATGGCTTGAGTTTCCCCAGAGAATAAGTCCATATGACAGAATACTTTGGAAGAATGCAAAATACGAAGTCTTAACATAGGCTGCTGGTACATATTTTATAAGACATCTTAATAAATAAATTACTCTAGACAGTTTGATACTAATATATTTTGTGTGTTGTTCCCAGGACAATCTATTGTCTAAGTATATCCCCGAGAACTTTACATAGCTGGGATCATTAACAGTGTTTTTGTCTCTTAGGCTAAATAACATTTTTTGTGTCTTGTTCTCATTCAGCAGAAAACCATTTGACTTAAACCAATATTTTGCTTGGGCAAGTGTATTGTCCACGGAATCTTTTAGCTTATTCAGGTCATAACTGTAGTAAAGGAAGGTTGTGTCCTCTGCAAATCGGACTGTACTGGAACTTATAAAGGAGGGTAAGTCATTTATCATAACCAAAAACAAAAATGGTCCCAAGACAGAGCCCTGCGGAACTCCCATCTTAATATGTTTCTCAGTAGACTTTTCTGAGCCAATACGCACAACTTGACTATGGTCTTGGAGATACGATGTTAGTAGTTTTAAGATGTTTTTCCTGATGCAAGGACACCTTTTGAATCCTGTGACCTTCTCGGCCCGAGAACTGTTACAGACAGTTCAAGAAAGTTCTGGCCATTTCATTGCAATGTGCTTCCTCGGTTTAGCCAACACTGACCTATAGTATGCTGCTGTAGCAGTAGTGTGTGATGGAACTATATGCTGGTAAATCATTCTGTGAGACTCAGACAATCATAAAGTCCTTACTTATGACTGACGGCACAAAACAGAGGAGAACTGTAGTCCCAAGTCCAGAACAAACAGTTAAAATGGGCTGCATACACAAGAATTGAGATTGCCAGTATTAACATCTATGATTCTTTATCTATCTCTGATGTCTACAGGGGCTGATCAACAATGCTGAGACTAATTTTCTTCTCATAGATTTTTATTACTCTGTTTCAATGTTTGCATGGTCTTTTTCAAAGTAC
The DNA here is from genome assembly GCF_023864345.2 of Schistocerca serialis cubense. NCBI lineage: Eukaryota > Metazoa > Arthropoda > Insecta > Orthoptera > Acrididae > Schistocerca > Schistocerca serialis. Next base: position 35,104,175 of record NC_064649.1, on the reverse strand, counting down.
TTACCTCTTCCTTCGATGCACTTTTTATAGCGTCTCTGTGAGTCCATGAATATATGGTACTGGCTATTTTTTGTTACATCCATAAGAACTGCCTCACTTTTGTTGAACACTTCTTCAGAGTTCTCAAATTGAATGTCCTGAAGCTTCACCTTTATTGATGAGAGTAAAAAAATAAATAGGATGGTGCAATATCAGGGTATAATGTGGATGTTGTACACAAGTAATGTTGAATTCAGCAAGGAACTATACGACCTGATTTGATCCTCCTCAAAATGAGAAAATCAATATCTCCATTTGACGCTCCATTTTCTACTGTATGCAGCTCAGCTCCACTCACTATCTCCAAATGACAAAATGACAATATGTGAACTCAAATGGCTCTGGTGAACTAAAAACAAAATAGCTTGCAGCAGGTCATGATGAAGTTGCCACCCTATCCAAGAAATTCTGGCCATTTCACTGCAATGTGCTTCCCCAGTTTAGCCAATACTGATGTACATTATGTTGCTGTAGCAATAGTGTGAGATGGAACTGCATGCTGGTAAATTATTCCATGAAAGTCAAACAATGTCATCCCCATCACTTTCCCTGCAGAAGGAAGCACTGTTACCTTGTCTGGTGCAGCAGAAGTGGCGATTTCCACACTGTGATGGCTCATTTCATAATGATGCAGCCATGACTGATCACCAGTGATAACTGATTACAATTCACACCTTGTCTCCATTCACACAGCCACATATGTGGCACTCAACAGGTACAAACACAGGCCACACGGAGATGATCATACATAATCAAAAGACACTGCTATATGAAATTCTGAACACTTCACTGAGATTTAGTAATGGTACCCACTGATCCTCACAGTCAATGACAACAGCTATGTTGATCTTGGCTTCAGTCATAGCAGAAGCTGAAACACTAGGCCCACCTTGCTTAACACTAACAGGTTGGTGTTCTTTCAAGCCATTGAACTGACTAAATACTGTTGCATGAGGCAGTGCATCTACATTATATGCTTGCTGCAGCTTTTCGTAAATTTCATTGGCTGAATGGTTTTAATGAAAACAGGATTTTACTGTGGCACACTGCTTTCTCACTTTGTCTCCATTGTTTGTACATGAAATGCCAAGAGCGTTTACAAAATATGTTATTACCAACCTACCAATATGAGTGTGCTGCTGCCTATGGAATTTATACATAAAATATTCAAATGTTCATGGTATATATAGGAAACCATCACCAATGCTACAAGAAAAAAATCAGCCCTCGTACATTCATCTGGCAATTAGTCACTGGCAAGCACAAACCTTTATAAGAGGACCTCATAAAATCTGTTCAGTTTACAGTGTCTAAAATTTTGTAACTATGACGTTAATTTCCAGAATTGTTGTGGATAAAATTTATTAGTTATCTTAGCAAAACTATAGTTAGAATCAGTAAAAGTAATGTATTTTATTGGAAAACTGACAAAGCAAATATGTACTTGGACTTACTCCATAGATGTACATCATAAGCTGCTAAATAAATAAATAAATAAATAGTTTTATGACAGCCAGCATATGAAAAAGGTTGTCTGTGGCATCAGACCATTAGGGCTTCCTTCTAGCCTTATTCTGGTACTACAATTACATCTACATTTATACTCTGCAAACCACCTACCAGAGTGTGGCAGAAGGCACTTTTGGTACCACTATCTGAGCCCTCGTCTCTGTTCCATTCACAAATGTCTTACGGGAAGAATGATTGTCGGTAAGTCTCTGCATCAGCTCTGATTTTGCCTGAGTGCAAATGACAGCTCCACCAATGCACTGCTCTTTAATACCTGGTGTACACAACATATCACTATCTGTATATGTGTGATTTTTCTATTGGATGACCTTTGTCACCTCAGTGTAGCTTACAAATGTTTCTTTAGCTCAGAACAGCGAGCCCCAGTGAAAAGCAAGAGTTCTGCACAAGATGCTGTGAAGGTAGTTTGCCCAGCTGTAGCTTGCAGCAGGTCATGCTCCCCGACTGATGTTAGACAGCTTGTTAGACAGGCTGTTGGCTGATCATAGTCTCCAGGGAACACTGAAGACTGACAATTGAAAAAGAGATCACAGTGATGATAAGAGATGGGTAACATCAGACAGATAATAAACTTAACATAATTTCTTGTGTTTTTTCTTCCAAACTCGTCATGCTAGCTATTATAAATCTATAATAGCTTCCATCATTATTATGGATTTATTGCCTTAATGACAAAAGTTATGAGAAGTTACTAAGGTATTATGGAAATAGACGTTTTGCAGTTTGATGTTGTAAAAGAAAAAAAATGAAAAGAAGTACTGTTTACATTTCACTGATCACATACTGCTAAAATGTTTTATATATAGAAATGATTTCTTTCCTGAGCATGCAGTAAACCTGTCTACAAAAGATTACATCACCATGGCTTAGTAAAGGCACATTTACACTGAATTAAAAACACGTTTTGCAACATTGTTTGCAGCTAATCCTCAACTGCCGATGTTTGCAACATGCTGTCAGTGTGTTGGCTACATAAGACCATTGTTCCACAGCTGTGTAAGTACAGATCAAAACATCAAAAGAACATTGTTAGTGGCCTGCTACCACTAAATACCACTGTGCAGCACTAGTATTCGATTTTTCTCTTTCTGACACATTTTTTGAGTGTTTGTTTTTACATTTCTTACTTTACAGAATGTAGTGGAAAAGAAGCAAGATTTAAGAGCTTGTCACACACTGTGATGCAGAGGAGTGAATCTCAAATTTTCGACGACCTAGTTACAAAAATGTTAAACAGAATCATGACTGCATTAAAGAAATTTTTAAAAAATTGTATATTGCTTTGTATCAGCAGCAGTGACATACATAAAAAATTAAGTCTCATTTTTCAATACTGCAGCAACTAAAACGACAACAGGATTTGTTATCTGACTCTGGAAAAATCTGTTGTCAGCAAGTTACATCAACTGCCACCATCAGAACTGCCACAACAGAAGCTGTGGCATCAACTGCAGACTCTTCAGCATCACTTACTCAATCAAATGTGGTGGAGTATACAACTCCAGTTACTGCAACACCAGGCAGTTCGGCACCTCCGGGGACTGTACGGAGCAAGAAGGCACCTCAACAGCTACCTTGACAACTAGACAGACAGAAGCCAAGTTGGGTAGTAGATCGAGAAATGCAAGATCGCCAAAGAACAGGAACACTTTTAATGCCTGGATCCAGAACTTATGTAAGTGAACCAACTCAGTGCATTTTAAAGGAAGATAATCAGAGTGACCAGTTAAAAATACCACTAAGGCTCATGCACCTAAACATACTGTACCAAACGAAAGCGTTGGCATGTTGATAGACACACAAACAAACACACAAAATTCAAGCTTTCGCAACCAACGGTTGCTTTGTCAGGAAAGAGGGAAGGAAAGGGAAAGACAAAAGGATGTGGGTTTTAAGGGAGAGGGTAAGGAGTCATTCCAATACCGGGAGTGGGAAGACTTATCTTAGGGGGAAAAAAGGACAGGTATACACTCGCACACACACACACACACACACACACACACACACACACACACACACATATCTATCTGCACATGTACAGACACAGGCCTTTACAAATGTCTGCTTATGGCAGTGGCAGCAAAGAAATGAATGACTCTTTCTATGAGGCAGAAATGAATGCATGCAGGAGGTAGCAGTCAGTAGTAAACATGGAGGTGACAGAGGGATCATCAACTGCAATCCACCGTGTAATATTAGTAATTTTCGCCTCACAGACATTAATATACGCTCAACAGTAAACGCCTGATGGCCTAAAGTTATCGAAAAATTGTAAAGTAAAAGAAATGAATCATCGCATAGCAGCGACAGAATCTATTATTCTTTATCTTTGCCGTTCTTGCGCGGTGCCAGTAAATCTCTATGTACATGTATCGATTAATGGTATAAAAAAGAATTCTGTTGTTTCAAGACAAATGAGGCTTTTGGCGCCTCACCTTTTACTGTTTGTATTCCATGAGAGGCGGACGCGGACTTGCTGCGTTCCACAACTGTATTTTATATTTGAGGTGAAAATATTGAGTGAATATGCTAATTGTTATTTTTTCCAATCACAAAAGATGTAGTTTCTTGTAACTGATATCGAACAGACAGCATCCAGAGGACATTTTGACTGTTATGTATAAAGTATTTAACCACAATGGTCATCTATTGTAATTTAATATGAAAAGGTACGTAGCATTAAAAAAACGTGTGTTAAAGATAAGTGTGCTTATTTTCGTAAATTAACCTTGATGAGTCCATCTCCTTATTTACTTAACTGTTAATTATTTTGTGTTACTTCATCATCAGAAATTACGATCACGCTGATGGGCCGAACGCAGCATGAGGCAGAAGGAACATTATCGTTTTCCTATTATTTCTGAACCAACTCTTTTTTAATTGTGTAGTGTTGCATTTCTTTTAAAGTCTATAAATCTTCTGGTCCCTTAGTGTTAATCCGGGTATGACTACATCGTCACTATAAAAATGCACAGAAATGATAATGTTTCTTCCGAGCGATCTCAAATATATATATATATATCAATATGCTGCTCTTATTCAGGTATTTAATGATCAACGTATGTTATTATAATAGCGTAATAAATCCCTGATTCTGTTGCCAAGTGGCCCACCAAAATATTCACTTTTTCGACATTAAAAAAAAAAAAGTAACAATTCTTTTTATTTTTTGTCCCCCAAGAGCAACGCTACACTTGGCGCCCGGACAGGGACTTGATCAAAAAATCATTTCATGTATGTGTTTAAAAAATTTTCTTTGCTTGTTCCAATAACTGTTTCATTTTTTCATGTGGATGCAATTCAACCGAGAAAGAGAAGTGGGAAAACCTTTTAATTAATTCAGAAGAACGATTGATGAAATTACCAAAAAACGCGAGTATTCATCCGTATCACCATCAAGACAGCCATAGTAAGTCAAATTTTTATACGCAGTAGCCAAGCTTTCGTAGTGACGTAGCATCTTTCGAGTTGATCGGAACGTAAACCTGTCTTTCCTTGCCTTGAAACAGCTTTATTTCAATTTGTCCATAGCCCATTCCTATGTAGTTAAATTCAGTGAAAGTGTACCATTGTTGTCAGTGCATAAAAAAAATTACGATATGGCGGATAACTACGCTCAAAACTGGTAAAACGTGTGATATTTCATTTGTTTGTAATTAGTAGGAACCATCTTGTCTTCTTGGCGTAAATGAACGTCAGTTGTTACCCAGAGTTAAAATTTTATCTTAGGTCCCAGTAAGCCATAGCACTACGTCACAGACAAACGACTGACGGCAGTGACAAACAATATCTGTAGCATTTTGACGTTTGACAAATAATTCATGAACATGGCTGACGGTAAACAGCGGACACAAACAAAACCAGACGACAGCGGTGATGCGAATGGACCTCACTATCCATTACGATCACGCGCGATAGGTACACGAGCGGAGGCAGAAGCAGCCTCGACCGAAGTTTTAGAAGCTGGTCCTAGTGTGCAAACTATTCCCGCTTTTGAAAAAAATGACTTGGCTGCAATGATCGAAGCAATATTGGAACGCAAGTTCGAAAGTCAAAGACAGAGAGAGGCGCAAAGACAGGAACGTGAAAAGCAGGAAAAATTAGATGAAAAGGCCCGCGAAGAAAAAGAGAAGGCCGAAAGACGGCATAATAAAAATCAGGTCCTTACAAATCTGTGCAACTCAGTAAAAGAAGACATAAATTCAGTAAAAACAGAAATAAATTCGGTAAAAACAGACATAAATTCAGTAAAAACAGATCTGCAAACGGAGATAAATGACCTAAATACACGGTTAAATTCGGTAAAGGCCGAATTAAAGGCAGACATAACAGCTGATTTAAATACCCTGTTGGGTAATGTCCAAAGCCAAATCAGCAGTCAGATCACGATCATGAGGCTAGAAATTGACACACAAGTAGAGTCAAAAATAGAGGATATTTCAAAACGGTTAGATGAAAAAATCGAAGCAGCCAAGGGAGAGATAAATTCAAAAGTGATAGAATATCAAAAACAAGCTGCGACCTTAAAAGAAGATTATACTGCAATCTCTGATGAGGTCAAAGGAGTTAAAACCGCAGTAGACACGATCGAGAATGTTGTTGATGATCTTTCGAAACAGATTGAGACTCTTAATGTAGAGGACCAAATAAAGAATACTGTTAAGGCACATGCTGAAGCATTGTCTGATCACTACCAAGAGTGGATTAAAAACAAAGACGGATTCATAGAAAACAAGGTCAAGAACGAACTCAGGGAAACGGTCAAAAACGTGGCCTTTGAAATATTGGCAGCCCCTGGAAAAACAGGAGACACGGTGATGTCAGAATTAGGCCAGATAAGACGAGCGTTAGCTCAAGATTTACCTGAATGGCGTCAACAGATAGTTGATGAAGTTCGTACACTAAAATGTCAAGTTGAAAATTCCCCACCTCCCGTGTCAGGAAACTGGAATAATTCACCACGAAGTAATGAACAACAGCAGGTACATTACCGTTCACCATTTGATAACGCTCAAACTCATAGTTCTATAGAAGCACAAGTTAACCAGACTACCAGCCCATCCACTTTTGTCAGTTTGATGCAGGAGGAAAGCGTGATCAAACATCGTATTTTTCCGATCTTTCACCCACAGAAAAGAGAAATTCATCCTATAGTGTTCCTCCGAAATTTTTCAGGAATTTTCCCGAGTAGCTGGAGTGACCGCCAGCGAATTCAATTTGTTAGTGGATTTATCGTAGGCGATGCTGCCTTATGGGGAACCGAAATGGTCGACTCTTGTAAAAGTTACAAAGAGTTTGAACAGATGTTTTTAGCTAAATCCTGGAGTTCTGGTGTGCAGCAGCGCCTGAGAAAAGAGGTTTACAACGCCGAAGTGTTTAACAGTAAGCGCGGTAGTTTGAGAAGATATTTTGAAAAGTATTTAGCGAAAATCAAGTTCTGGGATTCGCCGATCACCGCCAAAGACGTTATTATGATTCTAAAAACTAAGCTACCGATTGCGATCAGAGAAAAGTTAGTAAACGTGTCTGAGGACGATACGGACACTTTCCTATCTGTGTTAGACTCGTTAGATCTGATTTACGAGGACGCTAGAGTTGATGTTGGCAACGCCCATTTCAGTGCAGGCGGCCAGCACAATACAGAATACGCAGGCAACAATGGTGGCCGAGCGAAAGCGCGTCACAGCGACAGCCAGTACCAACCCCACAACGGTTTCAAAAATAAACACACTATGTACTCCAACAGCAAATACAAAAATAAGTACAATAACGGCCAGAGATACAATCCAATATATAATTCGTCACCACCTCAGTACGAAAATACACATTATAGCACACAGCCCCAGCAATATGGAAACACGCAACCGATCAACGGTAATTATCAAAACGATCAGTCTTACGATTCAAATCGTCAGTGGAAAAGAAATAAATGGCATAATCAAGGTGGAGACCAATGTACACCTTTCAGTAACGGTTACAATCAACACAAGCCACAGCAAAATACCTTTCAGCCACAAAATATACACTTCACGCAACAAGCGAACGGACCTTCGGGAACTCTGAAGCCTAAACGCCCGCATAATACGCAAATTTATTATGCGCAAGCGAATACGCCAGGACAACAAGATCCGTTTCCAACAGAGTTCGTACCACAAAACCAACACCAGTTCCAGACGGAAGAAACATTAAGAAATATAAATCAGCAGGAAAGTAAGCGTCGAGCGGAAAATTAAAAGCAGCACCTTTGAGCCTCCTAGAGGATGCTGCAGGTTTGAATGGGGGCACCCTGTCCCTTAGTCCACACGAAATTAAAGCAATTAGGTATGACAAAGAGACAAACTTACGGGATGATCTAGTAGCAGACACTGAGACGAAAGACAATGATGACGTATGGGACGAACAAGTTCAAGCTTCCATAAGGGTATCAATTGCCAACATACCTGTAACAGCTATTGTAGATACAGGAGCTAATATAAATGTCTTATCTTTATGTTTATTTAAGCAAATATCCTCTGTATGCAAAGTTTTATCACTTCCAATTCAAGGTTGCACCATATCGGGAGCAATTGGTCCACTAACACAACGTGTAAATCTTCAGACTCAGCTTCAAATCCAGATAGAGTCTATTTCAGTAACGTGCATTTTTCTTATTGTTAAAAACCTATCAGTGCCATGTATCCTGAGTATGGAATTCTTGAGGCAGACGAAAGCTAAAATTGCCATCGAGTGTGGAATCTGTACTCTAGTAGCGAGCCAGCAACAAGTAACTGTAAATTTGTTAAGAAGTAAGGTGAAGACAAACTTTGGGGTGCTTCAAACAGCAGTACGGCCATGGACTAAAAGACAACAGTACAGTCAGACAGAAGACATGACAGATCTTGAAAGTGTTAATGACGATGAGTATAAAGACCTAATTCCCGGTCAGAATGAATTATACGGTAAAGCTAGTGAGTCCATTGAATTATCCAAACAACAGAAGAATGAGCTTTACAATTTGTTAACAGATTACGTTCAAGTATTTTCTAAGAAACCTGGACTAATAAAAGGCTTTGAATATCGAATGGATGTCCTGCCCCATTCAACCTACTGTAGAACAAGCTATTCCATTCCATATGCGAGACGCGAAGCTGTCAAGTGCGAGATCAAGAAAATGTTACGCTGGAATGTGATAGAAGTATCTCATTCACCTTATTCGAGTCCTTTATTGTCTGTGCTAAAATCAGATGGTAGCGTAAGGCTAGTCCTAGATGCAAGATTAATCAATAAAATTATAGTACCCATAAGAACGAGACCAGAGGCTCTTGAAGAGCATCTGCAGAAGTTTCATGGAGTTAAGTATTTGAGTACCCTTGATTTGAAAAGCAGTTACTGGCAAGTAAAACTTGCGCAGGAGTCTAGGAAGTACACTGCGTTTATATTTGCAGGTAGATCTTACCATTTCAAAGTTGTACCGTTTGGACTACATGTGAGTTCCGGAATTTTTATTTCTGCCCTTGACTATGTACTAGGTCCTGAACTTTTAGATGAGGTAACAGTCTATGTGGATGACGTTCTTGTAGCATCGAAAAATTGGGAAGATCATGTGGCCCTTCTGCAAAAGATATTTCAACGATTCAGAGAGTATGGTGTTACAGCAAATCTTAAGAAATCCAAGTTTGGAAAAAGTGAAATTAAATTTTTAGGGCACATCATCACCCCTGAAGGAATTAAACCCGACCCGGAAAAATTATCTGCTATAAAAAACTTTCCAACCCCTGTTACAAAAAGGCAACTGAGAGGATTTATCGGTCTTACGTCATTTTTCAGACGTTTTGTTCCCAATCAGGTATTGAACAATCCCGCTCTTCACAATCTTTTAAAAAAGAATTCACATTGGAATTGGACGCCGGAATGCCAAGACGGATTTAAGAAAATTAAAGACAGTCTGGTTAACAGTAACATTCTCCATCATCCTCAGATGGATAAGGAATTTTGTATTACTGCAGACGCTTCCTTTGTGGGTATCGGCGCTTGTCTTTTCCAGATTCAATTAGTAAATGGACACGAGCAAATCCAAGTGATTAGCTTTGCGAGTCGAGTGTTATCAGAGTGTGAGAAGTCTTATTCGGTTACGGAGTTGGAGGCACTTGCCGTAATATGGGCTTTTAGGCGATTTAACTATTATATCTATGGAAGAAAAATTAAAGTCTATTCAGACCATCAAGCCTTATCATTCCTCCTTACATGCAAGTTGCAACACCCTCGTCTTACTCGATGGTGCTTATTCCTGCAGGAATATGACTTTGACATTGTATACATAAAAGGTAAAGATAATGTTATAGCAGACGCACTTTCTCGCTCACCTGAGGGCTTACTAGAAACCAGCGAACTGGTGGAACAAATGTCTAATTATAAAGTTTTGTTAATGAAAGATCCAATTCACAGAAAGTATTTTCTTCAGTTATGTAGGCAGATTCAGATTCTTCAAAATACAGATCCAAAATGGAAAAAGGTTATACAAATTCTTCACGAAAATCCAGCCCACAAGTTGTCCAAGTTTTATAAAGTTCATAACCAAGTGCTATTTCATAAGACGTCTGAGTCATCTGAGAGGTGGTGTGTTTGCATCCCTCGAAATTTCATTGAACATCTTCTGTGGTACACTCACATTTCATGGGGTCACTACGGACCAGAAAAATGTAAAAGGAAAATCTCGACTTACTGTTATGTTCCGAATCTACACCAGAGAATTCATAAATTATTGAGAAACTGTGTCATCTGTCAAAAGGCAAAATCCTTAAACATTTCCACTTCAATTCCACTAAATCCAATAGTTGCTGAAAGGCCAAACCAGCTTCTTAGTATTGATTTAGCAGGTCCACTACCCACCGGTAGGGGAGGCGCTAAATACTTAGTAGCAATCCTGGACAATTTTTCTAAGCACATAAGACTGTACGCAGTAAAATCTTCTTGTGCAAATCCAATAATTCGTCGCATTGAAAATGATTATTTCCCACGATTCGGGGTTCCAGAATCAATTTTGTCTGATAATGCTTCAAATTTCACATCACGCCCGTGGCGTGCATTTCTTGCTCGCCATGGAATCAAACAAATTTTGATATCCCTGTTTCGACCGCAATCGAATCCGACAGAAAGAATCTTCAAAGAATTTAACAGATTTATAAGGACGTACATTCCGAATAAGCAATCTAAGTGGGTAGACTTCGTAACACCATTCGAACAGATTGTAAACCACCTTCCTCATCTGTCGACCGGATTCACGCCACATGAGTTAATGTCAAGATCAAAAGAGAGGAATGAATGGATAGACCCCCTTCCAAAGTTACAAGACAACGAATTGGACCTAGACGCAAAAATCAGGCAAGCTCTCATATCATTGACAACGTATGCTAACCTCCGAAAAAAGGCATTTGATAAGAAGGTAAACAGAGTTATAGATTTCAAAGAAGGAGAAAAGGTATTAGTCAGGACTCACTTTAAACCATCCCTGTTGTTAAAGAAGAATCGTAAGTGGCAACACATTTATGAAGGTCCCTTTGTGATAATGAGGAAACCACACATTGGTAGCTATTTGTTATCTGACCCTGCCACGAATAAAATCAAAGGATTGTTCCACCATCAAGATTTAAGAAAATTTTATAACGCCAGGAATTAAGTTAACTTAAGCTGTAAGAAAATTCTAAGGTATTGGAGATCAGGATTAACCAATGAGTAACAAGAACGGATCTGAACTGACTACGGACGTTAGCCGGTGCTAAAAGGAAACCTTATGTATCAAAACAACGTGTCTGGAAAATAAAATACAGAATAAGTTGTAGACAAGTATTTACATGAATAATCTTTATGTAAACAGGAGGACATGTCCTAGAGGCGATTTTCAATTTTAGTTATAAGTTAGTATGTAAGGAAAATGATGTACTCGAGAGGTATTAATTAGCCCCGAGGTACTAAAATGAGGAAAGAGGAAGGAGCGAATAATGCACTTCTCTCGCTAAATAGTAATTTGAGAATGAGCAGGAAGGAGCGAATAATGCACTTCTCTCACTAAATAGTAATATGAAAATGATGATTATATGTGCTTAGTATTAGTAAGTGAAATTTAATCTAGGACAAATTAATGGCCTGTTTTAAAAGGAAATACTTAAACGTCCAGACAAAAGAGGAAAGTTGTGAGAAGGATTCGATTCCATGAGGTTATTCCCTATTTTCAAATGTGACGTAAATAAGGCACCACCTGTTAGCGTAAAACAGTCGGTAGATTTAACTTGTAAATTCCAGCACAGTGCTGTGCCAGCGATAAAATAACATATCTTTGAAGTGAACAGATACCTAGGATTAAGCATGAACAGATTGATAACGCAGTGCAATTGTTCTAAAAAGGCCTGACGTTAACCTTAAGTAAAAGCGTGATGGAATAAAAAGGAAGTTTATTATATAACGCAAAGTAAGATGAGTCCAGACTATAAACAAGCTGAGTAAAAGAACATATGAGTAACATGGTTTATTATGCCAACTTCACGGTACTATTGAGCATTAGCGATACTGCAAATTCACAAGCTAGCAGCACATATAATAAGGATCTCGCCCAAGCTTCACAGGTAGCGACAGCAGCAAAAAAAAAAAAAAAAAAACAACACTCTAGTGAGAGGCTTATATATATATACAAATGATAATTAATACCCAAATGCGTAATGCATAAACTTGACTTAGTCTAAGAAATGAGCAAAGAGTAGTAAGCAAGCTGCAGCAAGATACATATTAGATATACATGCTTGAAGTGATAGATTTTATTTTAAGTGTGCACTGCAATATTTATTGTTTTCTCTGTGATTATGTGATTATTGAATCCCTTTCCTAAGTGCAAATCCTTTAAGATCCTTGATCCTATCCACTCCTCAGGATCAACTTGTAAAGATGGCACGTGTGCTTAGGAAGTGAGGCACTACATATAAAAATGAGTAGGTTCGCGACGCGCATATTGCTTTTGTAATGCGCAATGTAAATTAAATTTTCGACCTGGTTGAGGAGTAATTTAGATTCTGTCGACGATCAGCGAGTAGACCCACTTTTCCTACCTTTCTTTTTTCGACTGTTTGTATTTCTACACGAAACTCAGAGGCGGAATTGCTATTTTCAAATCTGTCCTCGAACTTTCTTTAAGTACAAGCACATACGAGAAAAACTTTTGACATAAATGAAGCTCCCCTCACAAGTCACTAAATAAGACGAGCACTAAAAAAAATGTATTGGTCCTACAAAATGAATAAGCAAGCGTGATAAAGATTACTATGAATGAAATTAATTTGTAAAGGAGATTGGAATGGAGTTGGTCAAAGAAAAAGTACTTAAATAAAAAAAAAGACTAATTAAGAAACAATTGTTTTGATTCAAAGTGGTCAATTAGATTATTTCTCGATTTAAATGAACTCTTGTAAATATTAGTATGTAAATCAACTTGTAAACACCGTGTGATGTTATGACGCGAGAATTTCTGTTAATACACCGTTCACGCAGACGCTCACCACAGTGCAAGTGAAGTTTTAAAGTTCGACGATTTTCAGTGGCAGTATTCTACTGCACCATATGTGTGAAAATTTCGTTGATGTGTGCAGTGTGTAATAATCAGTGTCATTCCACACATGCAGTTGCAGCGGTAGCTACCACTTACCTGTGAATCCGTAACTGGATAGTGGACAGGAAGTGATGTGAGGCAGTTTCGGTGGCAGAAGCTCCCTCCAGCAATCTAAAAAAGCACAAAGCCACGATCCGCCGAACAAAAGCGACGCACGGCACCTCAAGCGCGAAATCAACGCTCTGCAAGAAAGCTCCGGTCACGTGCGCGCGCACAGACTGAATTTCAAGATTGTTCGCAACAGGCAACAGTGGAGGCGGACAGCCACCACGTGCCGAAATAATGTAAACGTTCAACCGCCAACACAGTTGCTGTGCGCTACATTCTGTAGCAAAAACATTCACACCCAGTACTGAAAACATTTTGTATGTATCATAAACCTTCCGAGAGACTCTAAAATAGAGAAGTTAACGTAATTATTATAATGACTGATTGTACACAGAGACAAGTCACAAGGTCACCTCTGAACACTGTTGAAATGTAAACTTTAACGAAAGGTCACGATACGAATGAAAATAAGCACACGAAAATACGTCAAAGGATCCGATCCTTCCTATATCCCATCCCACATGTATATAAAATTAGTTTTGTAAGCTATTCTAATATAAGATACTTTATCTGTTTCATATGGGAAATAATTCGGAGAGCCACACTCGAGCCCTGAAAGTGAAAGATATGGACTTCCTTGTCGAAGCCATCACCAGTGGCCGCTCTACAATCAAAGTCTATCATAAATAGTGTATGTGCGACGAAAATAAACGTATAATTAAGTGCGACGACGGACAAGGCAATCAATCGACAAGACGATGACAATGTAATGAATACTGTCAAAGCAGAAAGTTGTGTACCAGTTGTGATAGTCAAATTACTTTTGCAACGATGAAAAATGAAGTGTGACTCTATTTCCTTATAAATTTTGTAAATATGTGTACTTATAGCCTTAATTTTAAGAATCATCAAGATAGACTGAATCCATACAAACACAGATAGAAACACAGAACAAATTCACAATGATCCACCGTCAGTAATTACAAATTGAAGCGTTAATTCTTTTATTATGGAATGAATATGAAATGAAACTTCTAATAATCTGTATGTTACATCCGAAAATTACAAATATTCCAATGGGCATGAGGATGAAAGTAATACCTTCGGTATTCCTTCCCTCCTCATGGGAGGCAGTGTAATATTAGTAATTTTCGCCTCACAGACATTAATATACGCTCAACAGTAAACGCCTGATGGCCTAAAGTTATCGAAAAATTGTAAAGTAAAAGAAATGAATCATCGCATAGCAGCGACAGAATCTATTATTCTTTATCTTTGCCGTTCTTGCGCGGTGCCAGTAAATCTCTATGTACATGTATCGATTAATGGTATAAAAAAGAATTCTGTTGTTTCAAGACAAATGAGGCTTTTGGCGCCTCACCTTTTACTGTTTGTATTCCATGAGAGGCGGACGCGGACTTGCTGCGTTCCACAACTGTATTTTATATTTGAGGTGAAAATATTGAGTGAATATGCTAATTGTTATTTTTTCCAATCACAAAAGATGTAGTTTCTTGTAACTGATATCGAACAGACAGCATCCAGAGGACATTTTGACTGTTATGTATAAAGTATTTAACCACAATGGTCATCTATTGTAATTTAATATGAAAAGGTACGTAGCATTAAAAAAACGTGTGTTAAAGATAAGTGTGCTTATTTTCGTAAATTAACCTTGATGAGTCCATCTCCTTATTTACTTAACTGTTAATTATTTTGTGTTACTTCATCATCAGAAATTACGATCACGCTGATGGGCCGAACGCAGCATGAGGCAGAAGGAACATTATCGTTTTCCTATTATTTCTGAACCAACTCTTTTTTAATTGTGTAGTGTTGCATTTCTTTTAAAGTCTATAAATCTTCTGGTCCCTTAGTGTTAATCCGGGTATGACTACATCGTCACTATAAAAATGCACAGAAATGATAATGTTTCTTCCGAGCGATCTCAAATATATATATATATCAATATGCTGCTCTTATTCAGGTATTTAATGATCAACGTATGTTATTATAATAGCGTAATAAATCCCTGATTCTGTTGCCAAGTGGCCCACCAAAATATTCACTTTTTCGACATTAAAAAAAAAAAAGTAACAATTCTTTTTATTTTTTGTCCCCCAAGAGCAACGCTACAACCGTCAATTCAATGAAAGTATCAGTGACACTGCAGCTGAAGTTTTATTTACTTAAGATGATAATATGTTTTAATTTTGATCTGGAAATAAAAAAAAAAAAAAATGAGGTGAGAAAAATAATGGGTTATTGGATTTAACAAGTTGCTGAAAGTCCCTTGCAGAAATATTGAGCCATGCTGTCTCTATAGTCATCCATAATTGTGAAAGTATTACCTGTGCATGATTTTATGCATGAATGGACCTCCTGATTATGTCCCATAAACGTTTGATGGGATTCATGTCAGCCAGTCCACACCATTATGGAGCCACCACTAGCTTGCACAGTGCCTTGTTGACAACTTCAGTGCATGGCTTCGTGTGGTCTTTTCCATACTCCAACCCTACCATCAGCTCTTATCAACTGAAATCAGGACTCGTCTGTTCAGGCCATGATGTTCTGGTCATAGTGTCCCACCAATACGGTCATCCCAGGAGCTACAGGTGGTGATATGCTGTTGACAAAGGCAATCATGTAAGTTCTCTGCTGCAATAGCCCACTAATGTCAAATTTTCTCTGCTGTCCTAATGGACCCATTCATCATACTTCGTACATTGATATCTGCAGTTATTTCATGCTGTGTTGCTTGTCTGTTAGCACTGACAACTTGACACAAACGCCATAGCTCTTCAGTTGTTAAAGTGAGGGCTGTCAGCCAATGTGTTGTTCACGGTGAGAGTTAATGCCCGAAATATGGTATTCTTGACACGCTCTCAACACTGCGGATCTCGGAATATTGAATTCCTTATGATTCCCGAACTTGAATGTCCTGTGCATCTAGCTCCAACTACAATTTTGTGTTCAAAGTCTGTTAATTCCCATTGTGGGGAAGGTTTTATAGTTGTCCTGCTAAATGGACACATCAGACAACAGACATCACAAATTACTGATGCCATAATTTTCATCATTGTGTTGAAGTGATACAGCTACTGCATAACGCTCTAAAAGCATCATTTTCTTTTTTTTTATTTGTGTTGCATTAAAAACGTTTTTCTGCTATTTTCATATACTTGTAACAAAGGCAAGTTCACCAATAACAAATGACGTAGTTAGCTTTTACCTGTGTAAACAGTATGCTAACATTCCCATAATTTTGTGGCTTCCTTGTTGTTTGTTGTTGTTGTTGTTGTTGTTGTGGTCTTCAGTCCTGAGACTGATTTGATGCAGCTCTCCATGCTACTCTATCCTGTGCAAGCTTCCTTCATCTCGCAGTACCTACTGCAACCTACATCCTTCTGAATCTGCTTAGTGTATTCATCTCTTGGTCTGCCTCTATGATTTTTACCCTCCACGCTGCCCTCTAATGCTAAATTTGTGATCCCTTGATGCCTCAGAATATGTCCTACCAACTGGTCCCTTCCTCTTGTCAAGTTGCGCCACAAACTCCTCTTCTCCCCAATTCTAATCAATACCTCCTCATTAGTTATGTGATCTACCCATCTAATCTTCAGCATTCTTCTGTAGCACCACATTTCAAAAGCTTCTATTCTCTTCTTGTCCAAACTATTTATTGTCCACATAAATGGCTACACTCCACACAAATACTTTCAGAAACGACTTCCTGACACTTAAATCAATACTGGATGTTAACAAATTTCTCTTCTTCAGAAATGCTTTCCTTGCCATTGCCAGTCTACATTTTATATCCTCTCTACTTCAACCATCATCAGTTATTTTGCTCCCCAAATAGCAAAACTCCTTTACTACTTTAAGTGCCTCATTTCCTAATCTAATTCCCTCAGCATCACCCGACTTAATTAGACTACATTCCATTATCCTTGTTTTGCTTTTGTTGATGTTCATCTTCTATCCTGCCTTCAAGACACAGTCCATTCTGTTCAACTGCTCTTCCTGGTCCTTTGCTGTCTCTGACAGAATTACAATGTCATCAGCGAACCTCAAAGTTTTTATTTCTTCTCCATGGATTTTAATACCTACTCTGAAATTTTCTTTTGTTTCCTTTACTGCTTGCTCAATATACAGATTGAATAACATCTGGGATAGCCTACAACCCTGTCTCACTCCCTTCCCAACCACTGCTTCCCTTCCATGTCCCTTGACTATTATAACTGCCATCTGGTTTCTGTACAAATTGTAAATTGCCTTTCGATCCCTGTATTTTACCCCTGCCACCTTCAGAATTTGAAAGAGTGTGTTCCAGTCAACATTGTCAAAAGCTTCCTCCAAGTGTACAAATGCTAGAAACGTAGGTTTGCCTTTTCTTAATCTAGCTTCTAACATACGTCGTAGGGTCAGTATTGCCTCACATGTTCCCATATTTCTACGGCATCCAAACTGATCTTCCTCGAGGTCGGCTTCTACCAGTTTTTCCATTCATCTGTAGAGAATACGCGTTAGTATTTTGCAGCCGTGGCTTATTAAACTGATAGTTCGGTAATTTTCACATCTGTGAACACCTGCTTTCTTTGGGATTGGAATTATTATATTCTTCTTGAAGTCTGAGGGTATTTCGCCTATCTCATACATTTTGCTCACCAGATGGTAGAGTTTTGTCAGGACTGGCTCTGCTAAGGCTGTCAGTAGTTCTAATGGAATGTTGTCTACTCCCGGGGCCTTCTTTTGACTTACGTCCTTCAGTGCTCTATCAAACTCTTCGTGTAGTATCATTAACTCATGCTGCTAGAAACCAGGTCTGACAAGCATTCTCTGCCATTAGAACAATATGATATATTAATACAGAGCGCAAGTAGTAGCTAATCAAATACAGTATACACATTGTGAAACAAATTAATAAAAATCATGCATTCAGGACGAGCTTCTAGACTCATATGATACTTTATAGAAGGCATAGCCCAGTGGAAATATGAGGCATGTCTGGAAAGTACAGTTTTGGAAAAACACTCATATAAACATTTTTTCAAACCAAAATTTAATTTTGCAAGAAAGAGCATTACTTAAACTGCTGTTTTATGGAATTCCCACCATAGTTCAGACATTTGTCATAGCAGGAAACCAACTTTTCTATGCCCTCTTAACAGAAAAATGACACCAATGAAGACAGTCGCAGCTGAACATCACTGTTTGTGTCGTTTTCTGGCTGTCAAGTTTCTAACAAGATGTGAAACCATCAGTGTGGTATGACCGTAAAAGAATGAGAAAACTCTGTCAAGCAATTTCAAACGGAAGGTGTGGAATGCTCCATCGAGGCACAGTGTCGTTGCAGGACAACATACATCCCCATTTGGCTGGTGTCACTCAAAACCTTATTCAGCAAATCAGTCAGGAGCAGTTAAATGATTTGCCATACAGCTGCAATCTCACATCTTTCTACTACCACTTGTTCTTGAATTTGAAGTGCGATTTCGTGATAGGCGCTTTGACACCAACGAAGATGCAAAAAAGGTAAAGACAGAACTGAAGGAAGTAATAAGGGAAGTTACTTATGATCTTTTGGCGGAACCAGGAAAATCGGGAGACACCGTCTTATTCGAGCTAGGACAGATAAGGTGAACTTTGGCACAAGACCTTTCTCATTGGATGCAGCAGGTCATGGAAGAGGTGCAGACACTAAAGAACAAAGTGGAAAGTCCCTCACATCCGAAGGGTAGCGAATGGAATCACTCCCCATACCGAAATGACAATAGGCAAATTCATTGCAGCACTCCACTTGATCACACGTCATACCACAGTCTGACAGACACAGTGCATAACCACACTGAACAGCCACCAACACTCAAAACCCAAAAGCAGGAAGAAAGTGCATTGACGCACAAAACATTTCCAACCTTTCACCCACAAAAACGTGACATACACCCGATCGTATTTTTGCGAAACGTCTCTGGAGTATTTCCGAACAGATGGACAGGCAAGCAAAGAATACTGTTTGTAACAGGGTATATAACAGGAGATGCCGCCTTATGGGGAATAGAAATGACAGACAAGTGCAGGACCTATAATGAATTCGAGCGGATGTTTCTGAACGAATATTGGAGTGATGGTGTTCAGTAGCGCTTAAGAAAAGAAGTGTTCAATGCCGAAATGTTCAATTCGAAACACGGAAACATGGCAGTCTCAGAAGATATTTCGAAAAATATTTAGCAAAAATTAAATTCCGGGACTCGCCAATTACAAATAATGACGTGATCATGATTTTGAAAACTAAATTGCCCGTCTCTATAAGAGAGAAATAAGTCAATGTTTCCGAGGACGATACCGAAGCATTTCTTTCCATATTGGACTCATTGGGTTCGATTCACGAAGACGCTGTAGCAAATGTTGGTAGCGCTCCGAATGAAGTGAGCAGGCGAAACAGTTGAGGTTACGCGGTCAGCCGGTAATGGTGGCCGTGCAGTTCTAGGCGCTACAGTCTGGAGCCAAGCGACCGCTATGGTCGTAGGTTCGAATCCTGCCTCGGGCATGGATGTGTGTGATGTCCTTAGGTTAGTTACGTTTAATTAGATCTAAGTTCTAGGCGACTGATGACCTCAGAAGCTATGTCGCATAGTGCTCAGAGCCATTTTAGCCATTTTTTGTTACGCGGTCAACAATGGCAATGAGGGAAGACTGCGCGGTAACGACGCTTACTACCAACATGTATCGTACGGAAATGGACAGTTTAGACCGAAGGATAACAGTAAACAACGGTACAGTCCAATGGATAGTACACAACGGCCACAGTACGGAAACTCAACACACAATTATCCACAAAATCAGTACGGAAACAAACCACCACAGCAAGGAAATTATCAGAGCGGGCCAGCATTAACAGGACGCGTGAGTGGACATCAAATAAACGGCATGGGACGAGTGGAAGACAACAACATTTTGCTAATAATGGCAACACAATACACTATATGGGCCAGATCACATTCCGACCTCCGACAAATATAAATTTTTACGGTCACTCAAATGATAATGCAGGAAAACGGCAATAGACTGCACAAATTTGTTATGCGCAAAGTGGATCGTACACGGGACTAGATCCTTGTCCGCCACCCTCCGTGCCACAGTTACAACACCAATACGAAACGGAGGAGACGTTAAGGGCGATATCCGATAGGGAGAACCACCACAGTCAGGAAACCTAGAAACAGAATTTTTTAGCCTCCACAAGAATGCTGCAGAATGAGATGGGGGCACGGAATCTATCAACTCATTTCAAGTAGGTGCAATAACGTATGACAAAGGCACCGACTTATGTGATGACTTATTGCAAGAGACTGACAATAAGGACAGTGACGACATATGGGACGAACAAGTTCAGGCTTCTACCAAGACTTCAATAGTCAACATGCCCATAATCGCTGTTATTGATACGGGAGCCAATGTTAATGTTTTATCTTCATGTTTGTTCAAGCAAATTTCTTCAGTGAGTTAAGTTTTATCGCTCCCTATACAAGGCTGTACGGTGTCTAGAGCAATAGGGCCTATGAGACAGCGTGTAATCTTGCAAGCGCAACTTCAAGTAAATATTGACTATATTTCTGTTATTTGCAATTTTCTTATAGTAAAGAACCTATTGGTACCATGCCTCCATGGAATGGAGTTTTTCAGACCGACAAAAGCAAAAATTGACATTGAAAATGGGACTTGTAGATTAACGGTGAACCAGCAGGAGGTAACAATAACATTGTTACGCAGCATGGTGAAATCAGCGCTTAACAAATGTCTATTCAAGGTGCGGTACTTCACTGACAGACAAAGTTACGGACTGGCAGATGATGAAACAAACCCTGTAGATATTTGTGAGGACGAATATCTTGACTTACTACCTCACAAGACCTAGTTATATAACAAAGATTTTGAAGTGTCTGTTTGACTAAGGATCAATGGAGTGAACTTTTTGACTTGCTAGTTAGTCATGTGCATATATTCTCCAACAAACCTGGAGTAATAAAGGGATATGAGTATCGTATGTGCGTGCTTCCCCATAAGACCTACTGCAAAACGAGCTACGCAGTTTCCCAATCACGACGTAAAGCTGTCAAACGTGAGATTAGGAAAATGTTACTCTGGAATGTGATTGAGCCGTCACTTTTTCCGTATTCGAGCCCCTTGTTATCAGTTTTAAAATCTGATAGAAGCGTGAGATTAGTTTTAGAAGCAAGGCTGATAAACAAAATAATAGTGCCGATCCGAATGAGACCCGAAGCCCTGGAAGAACACTTGTATAAGTTTAATGGAGTTAAATTCCTCAGCACAATTGACTTAAAAAACTGTTTGGCAGGTGAGATTAGCTCCTGAGTCTAGAAAATACACGGCATTCATATTTGAAGACCGATCTTATCGCTTTTCCGTCATGCCCTTTAAACTGAATGTGAGTTCGGGAGTTTTTATATCAGCGTTATAATATGTTCTAGGATAGGAGTTATTGGATGAAGTAACTGTGAATATGGATGACGTCCTAATAGCTTCGAAAACATGGGAAGACCATGTGATGACACTGCAGTAGTATTTAAAAGATTTATGAATTTTGGAGCTACGGCAAATCTTCAAAAGTCAAAATTCGGTAAGAATGAGATCATTTTTTAGGACATATCATTACAGCAGAAGGGATTAGGCCCGATTCTGAGAAGTTTGCAGCGATTAAGAATTTATCCATACTTACAACAAAAAGACAGCTGAAAGGTTTTTTAGGCATTGCGTCATTTTTCAGGCGTTTCATGTCGAGTCAGGCAATGAACAACGAAGCTCTTCATAATCTGTTAAGAAAGAATGTGTATTGGAATTCGGATTCTGAGTGTCAGAAAGGGTTTGAACAAATTAAAAATAGTCTTGTTAACGGCAATATTCTTCATCATCCTAAGATGGATAAAGAATTTTGTATTATGTCCGATGCTTCGTTTGTGGGCATCTGATCCTGTTTGTTCCAAATCGACATCATTGATGGACGTGAGCAAGTTGAAGTAATCAGCTTTGCTAGTCGAGTCTTATCAGAATGTGAGAAGTCGTAATCTGTTACGGAGCTCGAAGCCCTTGCCATCATCTGGGCATTTAAAAGATTTAACTACTACATCTATGGTAAGAAGATCAAAGTCTTTTCTGATCATCAGGCATTCTTTCTTCTCCAAACTTGTAAGCTTCAACAACCACGCTTAATCAGGTGGAGTATGTTTCTACAGGAATATGATTTTCAAGTAGTATATAGTAAAGGAAAAGACAATATCATTGCCGACGCTTTATCCCGATCACCAGAAGGATTGCCTGAAACCAGCGAGTTAGTGGAACAAATGTCTAATTACCGGATTCTCTTAATGAAAGACCCGATCCACAGAAAATATTTTCTCAGTTGTGTAAAGATATCCGAGCTCTCCAAGATACTGATCCAATATCGAGAAAAGTTAAGCAGATCCTCACAGAAAAGCTTAATCATAAAGTGTCGAGATTTTATAAATTGCATAATCTGGTTCTATTTCACAAAACTTCCGGACCTATCAAAAGATGGTGCGTAGGTATTTCAAAAGGTTTTGCTGAACATCTATTGAGGCACACACACACACATTTTCTGGGATCACTATGGCCCGGAGAAATGTAAAAGAAAAATTTCTTCATATTGTTATGTTTCAAATTTGCATCACGAAGTACATAAGTTGCTAAGAGATTGTATCATCTGCCAGAAGCCAAAAGCACTAAATATTTCTTCGTTGATTCTCCTCAATCTTATTCTTCGGAAAACAACCAAATCAACTCCTGAATATTGATATGGCTGGACCGTACCCGACTGGACGGGGAGGTGCAAAGTATCTAATAGCCATTCTCGACAATTTCACAAAACACATTAGATTGTATGCAGCAAAATCTTCTTGCGCCAGGCCAATTGTAAGGCGTTTAGAAAGTGATTATTTCCCACGATTCGGCGTACTCTAGCCGATGCTGTCCGACAATGGTTCGACCTTCATTTGTCGTACTCGCTCGCCAAAGCATTCAGGACATTTTAATAGCCTATTACCGACCTCGAGGAATTTAATCGATTAATTAGGACCTATGTTCCTAACAGGCAGACCAAGAGGGTCGAACTTGTTACTCCGTTTGAAGAGATTATTAATAATCTTCCACTCTTGTCAACAGGCTTCACACCGCATGAACTCATGTCAGCCAACAAAGAGCGAAATGAATGGATCAATCCTCTTCCTAAGGTGGAAGACCAAGAAACTAGATTAGACACCAAAATCAGGCAGGTGTTGCTTTCACTGACAACGTATGCAAACCTCCGTAAGAGGGCATTTGACAAAGGGGTAAATAAGGTTATTGAATATAGGGAAGGTGACAGGATCTTACTAAGGAATCATTTTAAACCATCGAAGCTATGAAAGAAAAATTGTAAGTGGCAGCACGTTTACGAAGGCCCGTATGTTATTGTCAGGAAGTTACTTGCTAGCCGACCCCGTGACTGGAAAGCTTAGTAAAGTCTGTTCCACCATAGTGACTTAAGAAAATTCCACAATGGTAAAACAATAAATTTACATTTGTTAGTAGTACGAGGCAATTACAAAGCACCATCAGAGAACAAGGTAAGTCGTCGACGTCGAATGATAACTCAAGAAAAATGACAAGCCAGTAGTTGATACGCCTGGAGGTCATCATACAGTGCTACCTAAAAAAGAGAGAGTAAGTTATATTATACCAAACAACAAGTGTAAGATCCGATGCTTAGAAGAAGTAATATATGTGGAAAAATTCATTAGGAACAGAGTTTTAAAGTCTATGGCAGATAAGTTATGCTGACGCAAAAGTAAAAGAAGGGATAAAGATAACGCTATATTATATGTTCCATGGAAATATTATACTTAAGAAATGCCAGCCGCATGGCTAAATGTAGCGATTAATAACAGGAGTCCGCAATGCTTTACAGAGCGATGACGCAAAAAAATGGATGACAGCTTCTTGTAGAAGGCTACAGAGTCAAGTAACTAAGTAAATAACTGGTCAACCAAGCACATGCATAGAGGCATGTAAATGAATCAATTATATTTTCTAAGTGAATGACATGCAGAAAGCAATTGCAGCAGCATAAGCGCTCGCATATAAATGTTTCCTGTTTAGTATGATAATTATTATAATGTCCAGATTATTTAAATGCTGATTTTTTGTGATCCTTCGTAAAATCTTATCCAAAATACCGACTCCTGATAATCCTTCAAACATCCTATTCCAAGGATCAGCTCGTAGAGGTTTACTTGTACTATCTGGGCGAAGCAACTCATATGAAAAGCGTGTGTGTTCGCTACGATGTCAGTTAAATTTTACTTGTTGAAGGCAATTAGAGTCAAGCCAATTGTTTGGCATGCAATTGAGTTTGTTGTCTTTGTAACGGGCAATTAGTTAGTCATCGCCCATATGTGTTTAAGCGAATAGTATTCCGCATGGAAAAGGAGGCAGTCTCTCTGTCTGGAGGCTGTCCTCAATTAAAATAACACAGTAAACATAAGTTAATGAACACATAAACAAAAGAGTGATGAAAAGAGAGACCGAGCGAGGTGGCGCAGTGGTTAGCACACTGGACTCGCATTCGGAAGGACGACGGTTCAATCCCGTCTCCAGCCATCCTGATTTAGGTTTTCCGTGATTTCCCTAAATCGCTTCAGGCAAATGCCGGGATGGTTCCCTTGAAAGGGCACGGCCGATTTCCTTCCCAATCCTTCCCTAACCCGAGCATGAGCTCCGTCTCTAATGACCTCGTTGTCGACGGGACGTTAAACACTAACCACCACCACCATGAAAAGAGACATGTTCTCAAAGAGGAAGTCAATTAGTTTGTATTTGAGACAACTTAAAATGTAATAAGAATTTGACGGTAAAGAATAAATGAAACTGGTAGTTGAGTTTATAAGAGGAGATTGAAAAATAGACTTAAGCGCCGGCCGTAGTGGCCGTGCGGTTCTGTGCGCTACAGTCTGGAGCCGAGCGACCGCTACGGTCGCAGGTTCGAATCCTGCCTCGGGCATGGATGTGTGTGGTGTCCTTAGGTTAGTTAGGTTGAATCAGTTCTAAGTTCTAGGCGACTGATGACCTCAGAAGTTAAGTCGCATAGTGCTCAGAGCCATTTGAACCATTCCACGAGTTGATGGAGAATGGCAAACTCCATTCAGTGAAATGGTAGAAAAGGGACTCCCATCGTGAGCAATTATTGACAAACAATTCAATGGCACAGTGTGATCCACAAACCAATATACAATGTGTGTGAAATAAGAAGGAATATTACGATGAAATAAATGCGAGCCTATCGAACTTGTAGAGACATTGAAAATTTGGAAAACATGTGAAAGAATAATGAAAATGTCATGTCAATTTCATAGTTTGTAAGCATTTTAGGATTATATAGGTACTTCTATCTATATGAATTTTTTTTTCTGCGACAGTGCCTGACATCTCCACTTAATGTTCAGCGTGATCAAAAAGTCAGTATAAATTTGAAAACGGAATACATCACGGAATAATGTAGATAGAGAGGTACAAATTGACACACATGCTTAGAATGACAAGGGGTTTTATTAGAACCAAAAAATACAAACGTTAAAAAAAAGTCCGACAGATGGTGCTTCATCCAGTCAGAATAGCAATAATTAGCATAACAAACTAAGACAAAGCGAAGATGATGTTCTTTACAGGAAATGCTCAATATGTCCACCATCATTCCTCAACAATAGCTGTAGCCGAGGAATAATGTTGTGAACAGCACTGTAAAGCATGTCCGGAGTTATGGTGAGGCATTGGCGTCGCATGTTGTCTTTCAGCATCCCTAGAGATATCGGTCGATCACGATACACTTCCGACTTCAGGTAACCCCAAAGCCAATAATCGCACGGACTGAGGTCTGGGTACCTGGCAGGCCAAGCATGACGAAAGTGGCGGCTGAGCACATGATCATCACCAAACGACGCGCGCAAGAGATCTTTCACGCGTCTAGCAATACTTTTTTTTTGTTCTAATAAAACCCCATGTCATTCCAAATCTGTGTGTCAATTTTTTCCTCTCTATCTACATTATTCCGTGGTTTATTAAGTTTTCAAATTTATACTGACTTTTTGAGCTCCCGGTATATAGCTCTTTATTGTGACCAAAACACAGCTGCAGTTGAAATGCACAAAGACAATTTTTACTAATGGTCTTTACAATGAATATTTTCTCTATTATGGTATATTTATGAAGCGTCAAGTGTATAGTACTATATGACTACTCAATTTCAGCAACTGACATGTATTGAAAGCCACTAATATTACGTGTGACAAGAGGACGGAAGTAATACCTCCGATATTCCTCCCCTCCTCACGGGAGGCAGTTAATATTAGTATCTGTTTCGATAGCTTAAATAAACTTGCATTCGATAATGTAACCATGCAGGCTCATAAAAGCCATATAATTTGTGTAAAAATTTCTTAGATCGTCGCTGAGCAGCGACCACCTGATATTTCAAACAATATCTTACGCGCCACAGCGCAGAATACGAATTGTTCATAAACTGTTTCGATAGCGAAATTTTGTGTTTCTTATTTTTGGACAGCTGAAGAATTGTAATCCTCTTCTGTTATCATAGTCCTGATATATTTTTTAAAGATGGAGGATGCATATGTGGCGTGGTCCGCAATCACTAATTAGTTATTATAAAATATTACTATTTTGCAGTGCTGTGTAACAATTTATGTGTGCATATAAGATGAAATATTGAAGATGTTAAAGGACTTTATTTAAAGAAACAGCCAGCAAGATAGAAAATTGAAATTGTACAGAGCCTATTGTTAGCAATAATGACTAATTAAATTGGTTATTGTGCTCTCAAATTCTGTAGTGCCTGCTTATTACTTAAAGTATTACCATGCTATCCATCTCCTATTAATGGCAAAAGTAATATCGGTGTTTTTATAGTTTTCATACAGCTAACAGGGACCGACTGCATGTCGGCAAATGTCGTAGTTAAGGCAGAAGGCGCATTGCCATTTACCTTGTTTGTGATTTGAATCCAATTTCTTTTAACGTGTGGTGTAGTATAGCAAAGAAAAGTTCCAGCTCTGTCTGGTCCCTTAGGCTTCTCTGTTCCTAGTTGCTATGTCTCATATCCAGTCATGATCGAACATGATCACGACACAAATAAATTAAGGGGCCTTGCGAACTCTGTTCTTAATCTTGAGAACGCTACGCCTTCTCCAAACGATTTGAGGTGACAAATAAACTATCACATACAGTACTTAAGTTTTTGAAAAGTCTTTGCTCTTCCAGGCAAGAAGTGGTGCAAAACTCACAACAGATTTCTGAATCTCCACAAGAGAATAATAATTTAATCACAATATAAATATATTTTTAAAAAACGCCATAATGAACATAGATATGTGGAAGGTATAATGATGCAGGTAAGGTTAGAGGAATTTTGAAGAATAAAAATAATAATGATAATTATTATTATTACCATAATCATAAAAATTATATTACTGAGTTGGTGCATAAGTTTGCAACGTTCCTCCATAAATTTAATAAACACAACATGTACACATGACAGACTTTAGTCATCAATAATATATTCTCCTCCACTGTTTATAAGAGTTTGCCAGTGCTGTGGTAACTTCTCGATTCTGAAATCATAGAAATCACGTGATTTTGAGGCGAAGAAGTCATCGGGCCATGTTCGGAGTGCATCCGAAAAGGAAGTTCCTTAGTGGTTGTTCGATAGAGAGTATAAAAGATGAAAATCTGAGGGCACAAGTTATGGTGAATAAGGTGGTTGTGGAATGACTTCCCAACTCAGCTTCTATGTCGTGTTTTTTGTTAGTCTAGCAGAATGTGGATGGCATTATCATCGAGTAGGATCACTTCACGCAGTGTTCCTGGTCATTGTTTTTAGATTGTGCCTGCAAGACGTCTCATTTGATGACAATAAATGTCAGCACTGATGTGTACACCTTGGACAAACAACTTTTAGTTCTGTACAGAGTTTCTGTTTCACC
Organism: Schistocerca serialis cubense; assembly: GCF_023864345.2. Taxonomy (NCBI): domain Eukaryota; kingdom Metazoa; phylum Arthropoda; class Insecta; order Orthoptera; family Acrididae; genus Schistocerca; species Schistocerca serialis. Next base: position 35,075,855 of record NC_064649.1, on the reverse strand, counting down.
AGATGCGTAACATTGTCTTTTGTGGATGCATGCATGTCTTTGTACCAGGAGTTGCTGCTTTGTTTGGGCACAACCATTCCTTTCGTTTCCTCATGTTACCATAAAGACACTATTTCTTGCCACTGGTATCTACACAGGATAGGAATGGTCAGTGTTGTTAATGGGGCAGCTGATTATGAGCAAGCAGAGATGCACATATTGCCACCCACTGATTTGCATGATTTTTGGCTGAGAGCATGCAATACCCATACACCCAATTTCTGAACCTTCTTCATCGTGTGCAACTGTCACATGATGGTGGACTGATTAGAGTTTGTCACATTTACCAGTTCTCGAGTACAATGATGTGGGTCATTGTGGATTAATGCATTTAAATGATCTTCACTAAGCTTTGAAGGTCTTCCTGAACATGGAGGGTCACTAGTGAGAAACGATCCTCCTTAAAACAATAAAACTATTTTCTTTCTGTGCTCTGTGCAATGGTGTTATCCCTATACATGGCACAAGTGTTTCTGGTTGTCACCCCTCTACTGAACTGAAACAGAAGAATATGTCAGAAATGTTCCGATTTCTCCACTTGGCACTCCATTCCCTAGCATCCACAGCTCCACTCAGTATCTCCAAATGACAAAATGGGAAAGTGTAAACTGAAACAGCAACAGTGAACCACAAATAAAAAAATGAGAATTGACAAATAAACTCACAGCAAGTGGAATTCCAACAAGCAAAACAAAAAACACTGTGACCTTATGCAGAAAACTAATAATAAGAAATATATGTAAATGAAAGAAAAAAAGGGATTTTCACTTGATTAAAACAATTAGAATGTAACAAAAATAATATGTATAATTTTAATATAGCATTTGAGTTCACAAAATTGCAAGAAGTGTACAACAGAGCTTCTGGAGAAAGAACAACCAATGCTGGTGTGGACATCCTCAGCCACGTAGCTCCTTCAACTTTGCTTCTGACGGCAGCAATGTCGATGCAAGGCCACATGCTGCAAACAAGGGGAAGGACCTTCCATTAGTTTGTGATTCAGCATAGTGCAGTCGAGTGGCAAACGTTGTAATACAAGGCACAAAAACTGCCACTCAGTTTGGACTCATTGCCGAGGTTGTCCTACATGAAAGGCAAAGTAGGAAATATTCTATGTACCTGCTGGGAATGAGTGACAAACCACACAACTGCAGTGGTCTGTGTCTGGAGTAAAGCCTTCTGCAAAGCACAATTTTTGTGTGTGTGTGTGTGTGTGTGTGTGTGTGTGTGTGTGTGTGTGTGTGTGTGCATGATGAAAACAAATAAATACACTAAACTCTGACTAGTCGGGCCATTCCCTGCACATATGGGTGCCACATTGGGGAAGTGCCAGGTTATTGAAAGTGTGTGAAATTTAGTTTGAGTAGATAGAGACTGTGCTTTACTAAATCCAAAGAAACATTCATTTTCATACAAAACTTGGTTCTTGAGTGTGTACATATACAGCGCTATTGCCCACAATGAAAGATTTCCCGAATTTTTAGTTGTCAGAATGATGGTACCCAACAGTGGTGTGCTTTATCATGCAACTGGTTTACAAGCATTAAATTGCTACTTCATGTGTCTGGTTGTTGCATAATGTCTCCAGGAAGATGCTTCAGCAACAGTACTATGAGAAATTGTCACACTGTATATGCCCTCTTCTTAATCTCTTTCATCATTACTTTCCTTCATACCTTTTAATTATTTCTTCATCCATTAATGTCTCACTGATAACCTCTGTGTTGAGTGTGTGTAAGCCCATGTTAATGTTCAATCTGTTTCACAGTTTTCCTTGTTCAGTCACTTTATCAATTTCCCTACCTGCTGGGACCTTGCAGAAGATGTCAGTAGCCAACGATTCCAAATTAACTGACTCATTGCTGTCGCTCAGTGCTGGCTCGAGATCTGCATCAATGGCTGGCTGCACTTTCCCCCGGTCTTCATTATGGTAGTATTGTCCACTTTATGCCATGCTTCTGATGTTTGGAAAATATAGTTGTGTAAGTTGACTTCTTCCCACGCCTTCGACATAGACTTGGTGAATTCATTTTTGTATTAAAGTCACATCAGGAGGATCACTGGGTGGATTGTCAGTTGGAAGGATAGCTTTCAGAAGAACCTTTTTTTCTTCTTCAGCTTTTTTCTCACAGCAGCTACAAATGTTTTGTGTAATCACCGGGAAAATGTCCTTTCATGCTTCCTTCTGAGCTCAATTCTGCACTGGTAATCTATTTATGTCTATGTGGATGTTGAGGCCCCCAGTCATCATGAGTGATAGTTTATAACTCCCATTTGAATTACAACATGTCATTAATGTTATGTGCTGTTTCTGTTGGTTGTACAAACTACGTTGCTTCTCATTCTTGGCAGCTAAAAGCTTTGAGGGAAGCATTTTGTAGGAGATGGCCATTTCATTGGCATTGTACAAGGCATTAGCAGGTAAATATTCTTCCTTGCTTTTGTATCTTTTTCAATAGCTGACCAACTTTCCCCAGTGACCGTCAGTTGTTGCATGCTGTGTTGTTTTTTCTAGTTCAGCAGGCAAACCTCACTTGCTGGAGACAAGTTACTGTCACCAAGTTGTTTGTTAAATGCAACTGATTTTTCTTTATTATCAAGAATTCCTTTAATGCATTGTTGTATGAACCATCTTTAAACAGCTACAGCCAGTTCATTATGCTCACAGTTTTGCATAACCTTCCGTTTTCACAACTCACTCTCCATTTGAGTTTCATACTGTCAAATGGCATCAGTTTTCTTTTTGATAAATCGTTGCTCATCCAACATTGTCCTCTACAACAATGACTTTCTGCACAGAACCTTGATTTAACTTATCTAAAGTTTTGAGCTTTGCTTGAGATCTAATGTAACATGTTTCCTTGTAGAAGCAATGCTACTGAACTATAAAGAAAGCCACCATTTCAAACGGTATAGCATTGTTTAATATGTGTTAATAAACTAACAAACACTGCTGTGTACAGTAATTCATTGTTGTGCAAGTCACTTCTGCTTGAGTGACTAGATTCCAGAAGGGGGCCAGATTACTAAGAGGGCTAATCATTGAGGACAAGATTAGTGAGAGTTCAGTGCATTCTAATTCTGATTTTGTGTAAATACCTATATATCTTCTGTACGTATGAGAGTATGTGCTGGCTCTATGGTGTAAGCTAAAGGCCAACCAATTGAATCAAAACAAATGTCTCATCAAATGAAGGTAGTATCTTTTGTTAATTTCAATAATTTTTATTTATTTTTGGATTATTTTAATCAAAGTGTGAAAGAGTGGGAACATGTCCGTTGCCAGCCTGTGTCCCTAGAGGGGAGTATAAACAACAAGTGATTTCAAAAGTACCCAGAGATATCCAGTTGGAGTCATGTTCTCCTTTCTCAGTTTCTTAGTCTGCTGACTGTTTTAATGCCATCCTTCATCTTGTCCAATCCCAGGTAATCTTTTAACATCTATGTAACTACAACACCTGACATCCTCTTGTTTCTGTACTAAATATTCTACTATCCATCCACCACAACTGTTTTCTCCTCTACTGTTCCTTCCAGTGCCATGTCAACTATTGCTGGATGCCGAAGCAGATGTCTGGTTAACATGTCCTTTCTTTCTTATTTATCTTTTCATATTTTATCTAACCATTTAATTTTTAACATTCTTCAATAGCACTCTCTTTCAAACGCTTCTGGTTTCTTCTCCTCTGGATTTCCGATGGTCCACACTTCACTTCTGCACAACACTGTGCACCAGGTGTACATTTTCAGCCAAGTCTTCCTCATTTCTATATGTGATGTGTGCTAATCTACATCTCATATCTTTCTTGCTTCAAACCACCACGAGTAATCTTGTTCCCTGGACAGGAAAATTCATTCACTCCTTCCACTACTGTGTTGCTCACAGTCACGATTTTAAACGAGTCACTGCTCTGCTTTCTACCTCTCTTCGCCTCATTAATCTCTGCTTTGTTTCTTCTGAGGCTATGTTCTACACTCACCATTTTGTCAGTTTCTTTATGCAGGTTTTCTGAATGTTCCATACATTCAGCCACATTGGCTATGCCATCTATGATCATCAGCACTGGTATCCATTCCCCGTGCTCTCTTATTGCTCTTTCAAAATTTCCTTTCACTTCCTCTGTTGCTCCTTCCATGTCAAAGTTTTGCAACTCATTTTAGTTATGAACCGTGTTGGGCAGCTAATTTATGTTAATTACTTTCATTACTTATAAAAAAGCTTTTGACTGCAGCATTTGCTGTTAATATCAAAATAAATGATCTACACAAATGAAAATAGAGTATATTACAATCTATTTTTCTCTCAACCAAAAATGTCTATGTTGGACAACAGATTTACTGATTGCAGTTAATCTTTAAAAGATGCAATCATGAACCCTTGATTCAATAATAATGTCACAAGGGCAGATCTGACGTGTGTCACTGATTTTGGCCACGTTTTGCAAGGATATTCTAGACTGAAAATAAACAGACACGTGTTTTGGATTTTTACTAAACATGTCATAGTTTTTGAAGAAAATCAAGATCGAAGTCGATCATGGAAAATTCTATTTTCAATGCATAGCATTGAAGAATCATCTAAGAACAAACATATTGTATTAATATACAAGGTGATCCAACAAGGACTTTACAGCTTTAGAATCATGTAGAAATTTATTGAGATAACTGATAAAATTAGTAAATGTGTCATTTTGTAGCAAACAACCTCAGCTTCACATGAAAATGTCATGCGTCATTTCGGATCAATGTGACTACCATTTGTGGCGCAGCAAACATCCCACTGGGAATCAATTTATTCCCACATTAATTGCAGCAAATTGGGTGTAACTTGTGCAGCAGAAGCATGGATTTGATTTTTCAGATTGGCTAAATTGTTTGGTAAGGGAGGAACATACACTTGGTTTTTAATGAAATCTGAGTGAAAGAAATCCGGTGGTGTCAAGTCTTAGGAGCAAGGTGGCCACGCAATTGGCTCTCCACAGCCAATCCAACAATCTGGGAAGCGATTATTGAGAAAACTTCAAACTTTCCTGAGGAAATGCGATGGTGCACCATCTTGCTAATAGTAAACCATACCATCTCAGTCATCTTCGTCGATCTGTGGAATGAAAAACTTTTCAAGCATATCCAGACACCCAAAATATGCACCAGCAAAGGTAGCCATTTTGACAGTGCACTATGATCACACCCCTGGTGGTGGAATGGGGTATTGATGCACTACCAATCCTGTAACTTATCTACAGGTGTTGTACTTCCAGATTGCTGGTCTGTATTAGATTCATGGGTGTTTTCTCTTTCTATTTTCTTTTCCTTTTTTTCTCAGTGTATTTGATAATCAGATTTTTCTTTGCATTCTTTTTTTGAAATAAAACATTGGGAGATACATTTAATAACAAGTAAGTATATGTAATGTCTTGACAGATTGCTTAATCCTCACTGACTGTCTACTTGTGAGTGTTCTCACAAACAGTGGGGTGAAACTTATCATAGAAATAGGCAAGACAAATATATTTCTCACACCATGCACAATAGACAGACTACATCTCGCTGCACTGACATGATTTTCGATACAATGCCCATAGAGAAACATATCTATTTCAAACTGTTATAGTCAGATCTATTAGTTATTAATTTGAATGTGTACCAAGCACATAAAAGCATTTCTTTAAATGTACATATGTAAAACTGGTTACAGAGAAATGCATGAATTTAGATACCATCCACTCTGTCTTGTAATTCTGTACTCTGCTATAATATCACCTAACTTTGTAGCTATTCAATGAAATTCTTTACCTGTTTAAATAGCAAGCATCACACAGTTGACAAAGAGAGGTACATTTCTGTAGTATCGTTTTCACAGTCAGGTCAGTTGAGCACCATTATCTACAAAAATCCTATCGTAGTGCATCATGTAGCACAATTAAAAATAACTGTCAACATATTATACATACTTATTTGATTATTAATGTCACCGTCTGGTGTTTTATTTAAAGAAAGGGGAAGAATGGTATTCTCATTATCGAAATATTATCAGACACACCCTAAAAAAATATTGAATCAAAACAGAAGCCATGACCAAGAATCAAACACAGACCAGTGATTTGGTAATGCCCTGAGAACTTTTTTTTTTAAATTTTTTGATCTCATTTTGTATGTTATTGTTCTCATTTGATGTTGGCAGCATTTCCAGATGCTGCAATGGATGGGTTACTTAACAGTCATATACAACCACTCACCCAATGAAAGATCTGTACTCAAAGACTGGAAAGACACACAGGTCACATTAACATTCAAGAAAGGCAGAGTGAGTAATCCATTAAATTACAGACCCATATAATTTAATGTTGATATGCAGCATGATTCTGGAACATACTTTGTGTTTGAACACTGCCAGACACTTAAATTTGATTTGCAGAGTATCCACATAGATGCAGATTATGAATTATCTCGAAGAACAGTTTATTGACAAATAATTAACATGGACTTAGAAAACACCATTCTCATGAAAGAGAACTAGCTCTTTACTCACACGAAGTGTTGAGTGCTATCAGCAAGGTATGCATTTCCAGAAGGCTTTTGAAACTGTACCTCACAAGCGGCTTGTAATCAAAGTTGTGCTTATGGAATATCATCTCAGTTATCCAACTGGATGATTTCCTATCAGAGAGGTCACTGTTCACAGTAACTGATGTAAAGTCATTGGGTAAAACAGAAGTGATATCTGGAGTTCCCCAAGCTAGTGTTAAAGGCCCGCTGTTGTTGCTTATCTATATAAGTGATTTAGAAAACAATCTCAGCAGTTGTCTTAGGCTTCTTACAGAGGATGCTGTCATTTATTGTCTAGTAAAGTCATCAGAAAATTAAAACCAATCACAAAATGATTGAGATAAGATATCTGTATGGCCTGGAAATTGGTAGTTGATTCTAAATAATGAAAAGTGTGAAGTATCCACATGAGTGCTAAAAGGAATCTGTTAAATTTCAGTTACATGATAAATCAATCAAATCTAAAGCCCATAAATTCAGCTAAATACCTGTTAATTACAATTACGAACAACTTAATTGGAAAGAACACATAGAAAATGTTGCGTGGGATGCAAACCAAGGACTGCATTTTATCGGTGGAAAACTTGTCCGTCCTCTTTTGGAGTACTGATGTGTGGTCTTGGATCCTTACCAGACAGGTTCATTGGTTGATTTAGGGGGGGGGGGGGCAGGAGGAGGGGACCAAACAGAGTGAGGTCATCAGTCCCATCAGATTAGGGAGGGAAGTTGTGCATGCCCTTTCAAAGGAAGCACCCCAGCATTTACCTGAAGCTATTTAGGGAAATCACAAAAAACCTGTGTCAGGATGACTGGACAAGGGTTTGAACCATCATCCTCCCAAATGTGAGTCCAGTGTGGTAACCACTATACCACTCTGCTCAGTTTACCAGATAAAGGAGTACACTGGGAAAGTTCAAAGAAGATGTTTTGTATTATCACAAAATAGGGAAGAGTGTGTCATTGATATGATACAGGATTTGGGGTGACCATCATTAAAACAAAGGCGTTTCTTGTTGTGGTAGGATCTCCTCACAAAATTTCAATCACCAAGTTTCTTCTCCAAATGCGAAAATTGATACTGACCTACATTGGAAGAAACAATCATCATAATAAAATAAGAGAAATCAGAACTTGCACGGAAATACATAGATATTTGTTATATCCACATGCTGTTTGAGAATGTAATAATAGAGAATTATTGCTAAGGAGCTTCAGTGACTCCTATGCCTGCCACTTACATGCGATTTGCAGAGTATCGATGTAGATGTAGTAGACAGGGCCTGAATGCAGTGTACAACAACTAACTGACAGTCGTCATTTACAAGCAAAACCAGACTTGTGCAATGTCCCAGAGGTTGTCAGAGTGTCCCACTGAAGTCCCTCATGAAGCCTGGCTATCTCTGCCCACTATGAGTATCACTCTCCAGCAGCATTAGAGAAATTTTGAGCAAGTCGGTGAGATACGTGTACACAGCCATAGCGGGCCTTCACATCAACAATGACCTTTCATTCCTGTTGAGTAACATTTTCTTTTCTCAAACTAAAATAAATATGCATTGTACAAGAATGTTCTTGTCTAAAGGCGCATTGCCTATTCTCACTGTTTAGCTTCCCTAATATCGGCAAAACTGTCTTCTGCTGGTTCAAGAAAATGTCAGTTCTCTTCTGTTACTTTATAAATTTTTATGAACATATAGGATGACAACAAGTGTCAGGATGGTCCCTCAGGCCTTCACCTACAGTGGTCCTCTGGAAGACGTTCATGGCATTATCGTCTAGCGTGGTGTCTCCCTTTCCTATGACTGCAGGTGGTGAGGTATATAACGGGTTGGTTAATCTCCGGCTTATACCCCCCCCCCCCCCCCCCCCCCCACACACACACAACTCTCTAGCACGGATGTCTCAAATGATGCAAAAATAGTTTTGTGAAGTCCTTACAGTGTTTGCTTTGCTGACAATGCAAGTGTTATAACCAAGCCTAACTGAGTAATTTCAACCCACAAATATTAAATAATATTCCTTTGAAAATTAATGACTGTTCCACTACAAATGAACTGCCACTGAACTTAGAATAGACGGCAAATCATCGAGTAAAACTGAAGTGATATCAGGTGTTCCCCAGGGAAGCGTCCTGGGACCTCTGCTGTTCCTGATCTATATAAATGACCTGGGTGACAATCTCAGCAGCTTTCTTAGGTTGTTCACAGATGATGCTGTAATTTACTGTCTAGTAAGGTCATCCGAAGACCAGTATCAGTTGCAAAGCGATTTAGAAAAGACAGCTGTATGGTGTGGCAGGTGGCAGTTGACGCTAAATAATGAAAAGTGTGAGGTGATCCACATGAGTCCCAAAAGAAATTCGTTGGAATTCGATTACTCGATGAATAGTAAAATTCTCAAGGCTGTCAATTCAACTAAGTACCTGGGTGTTAAAATTACGAACAACTTCAGTTGGAAAGACCACAATAATAATATTGTGGGGAAGGCGAGCCAAAGGTTGCGTTTCATTGGCAGGACACTTACAAGATGCAACAAGTCTACTAAAGAGGCAGCTTACACTACACTCGTTCGTCCTCTGTTAGAATATTGCTGCGCGGTGTGGGATCCTTACCAGGTGGGATTGATGGAGGACATCGAAAGGGTGCAAAAAAGGGCAGCTCGTTTTGTATTATCACGTAATAGGGGAGAGAGTGTGGCAGATATGATACGCAAGTTGGGGTGGAAGTCATTAAAGCAAAGACGTTTTTCGTCGTATTTACGAAATTTCAGTCACCAACTTTCTCTTCCAAATGCGAAAATATTTGGTTGAGCCCAACCTACATAGGTAGGAATGATCATCAAAATAAAATAAGAGAAATCAGAGCTCGAGCAGAAAGGTTTAGGTGTTCGTTTTTCCCGCGCCCTGTTCGGGACTGGAATGGTAGAGAGATAATATGATTATGGTTCGATGAACCCTCTGGCAAGCACTTAAATGTGAATTGCAGAATAATCATGTAGATGTAGATAAAACACAGTACATGCAGTTCAATACTGCACACGGCCTTACCACATTGGCAGAAATGTAGGTCAGTAAATGAAAGAGAATATTCTAAAATCTTAGGTGCTTGCATTGCTAATAATATCAACTGGAAGTCAAATGTTACGGATCATCTCAAATGTGCAAGCTTTGCAACTTTTGCACTATGGGTGATATCAGATTTTGGAGATCAAAATGTAAGTACATAGACTTAGTTCTCCTATTTTCATTCACTACTGTCGTATGGCATTCTATTTTGTGGTAACTTGTCATTTAGAAAAAAGTGTGTTTCTTAGATAAGAGAATTTAATGAGGACATGTAATGCAGCAGAGGAGGGTAATATTTACTGTTCCTATTGACACCATGTCAACTAACATATTCAGTACCATAACGATGTATTCTATCTGTATGTTGTGTGCACTGACTGATTTAAGTATTCATATTTTTACGGTAGTGTGGATTTTAATTCAACTTCTGTTTCTCATTTGTGCAACTTTTATCCAATTATTTAATTTTGTTATCCAAATCTCCGACATGTTAATAGTGCTAACATCAACTATTAACATTTTCTCATACGAGATAAAATGCTTGCAACAGAACATACTTCATTCACATACAATGAAATTATGATAGGAATAAAATGTACAAAGTACACTGAGGTGACAAAAGTCATAGGACACCTTCTAATACTGTGTTGGACCTCCTTTTGCCCGAAACAGTGCAGCAACTTGGCGTGGTATGGACTCAATAAGTCATTCGAAGTCCCCTGCAGAAATATTGAGGTAGAATGTTTTTCAAACCAATCACGAACAACTGTGGTCTCGTGACATGACACATTGTCATCCACAAAAATTACATTGTTGTCGGGAACAAGAAGTCCACGAATGGCTGGAAATGGTCTCCAAGCAGCTGAATATAGCAATTTCCAGTCAATGATCAGTTCAGTTGGACCAGAGGTCTGAGTACACTCCATGTGAACACAGTCCACACCATTATGGAGCCACCACCAGCCTGCACATTCCCTTGTTGACGACTTGGGTCCATGGCTTCATGGGGTCTGCATCACACTTGAACTCTACCATCAACTCTTACCAACTGAATTTGGGACTCATCTGACCAGCCCACAGTTTCCCGGTCCTCTAGGGTTCAAGCGACATCGTCAGGAGACCAAGAGAGGCATTGCAGGCAATGTCATGTTTTAGGAAAGACACTTGAGTCAGTCATCTGCTGCAATAGTCCATTAAAACTAAACTTCGCAGCAGTGCCCTAACAGATATGTTCATCTTTCATCCAACATTGATTTCTGCAGTTATGTCATGCAGTGGTGATTGTCCGTTATCACTCACAACTCTATGCAAGCAACGGCGCACTGTCCATTATGAGTGATAATACCTGAAATTTGGTATTCTCGGCAGATGTGGATCAGAATATTGAATTCCCTAGCGATTTCCAAAATGGAATGTCCCAGGCGTTTAGTTCCAAATAACATTCCGTGTTCTATTAATTACGATCTTGAGGCCATAATCGCATCAGAAACCTTTTCACATGAATCACCTGAGTAAAAATGACACCTCCGCTAACGCACTACTCTTTTATACCTTGTGTAAGCAATAGTACCATCATCTGGATATCAGCATATCACTAACCCATGATTTTTGTCACCTCAGTGTAAGTAAGCTGTAATGTTGGTTAAAAGTACTGTTAACGAGTGCTTCAAAATATAATTTCTCATGAAATTGTAAAATACCTCAAACAATAAAACATAATTATATATAACAAAAAAAAATCAAAAATTTTCTGTAATTCATGATATGCATAATTTTTTGCAAAACTTTAATTTTTATTTGTAATTTTGTCAATATAATATTTTCAGTAATGTAAAAAGTACATCTGATAATTGTGAAGGTATTTAAGATGGCTTGGCAGAGACCACACAAGCAGTTTTTGTAAGGGCAGTCTTTTTAGTCATATTTGGAGTACAGTCTGTGCTAGTCAGTATAATTTTGTTCAGTGTAAACGATTTTCTCTTGGTTTTGTCAGTATATTCAAAGTTGAAAACGAATATGTCAAGTACTTAGTAGATGGACACTATGTTCCAACATGTATTATGCCCAATTATGAGAATTCTAATTACAGTTAAGTGAGTCTGTGGTGTTACCATCATGTGAAAACACATTAAATTCAAAATTAGGTTGAATCCAATTTAACAGAACTGTTAAAGACACTGTGTAAGGTTCATGTATGAATCTCTTATAAAGGGTCTTTAAACAGCCTTGCAGTACATCAACTGCTTTATGAAGTTTGTTTTAATGTTGAACCATAGGTGGAAAACAACAGTAGTGTTCATACATATAATGCTAGAAGCAGAAATGATTTATATTATGCTTCATTCAGCCTTAAAGTGGCTCAGAAAGGAGTGAGGCATTCAGGCATAGGAATCTTTGGCGATCTACCCAATGACGTAAAGAATTTTCAGGATACAAATTCAAATTGTGTCTGCTCTACAAGTAATTGCACTGCAGTGAAGGATTTATGAATGTGTAGTAGTATGTTGTGTGTGTGTGTGTGTGTGTGTGTGTGTGTGTTTAAGACAGGGAGAGAGGGTACATTGAACTAGTTAAGTATAAATCACTGTATGTATACACAGGGTCAACATGAATAAAACTGATGAACTGCCAGTATGGGTACCTGACTGTGAATGGAGGAAAATAGATCCTATGAACATGTGTCTGGAAATGGATGGTGTGCATGCAATGACAACAGACCATCCTTGAACACAGTACAGAGTTGCATCACATCCTGGTCACAAGAGATGTCCAAAGTGAGCTCCACGGGATGCAGTGTACATGTTCACACATTTCATCATGGATTGCTGCACTTTTTTGCATGTACCAACCTCTCTCCAAATAGCGTCACAGGTGTCACAAACACGCAGTTGAAGGGTCTGCACACCAGGAACTGGTTCAGCATACACGGCGCTTTTAAGATGCCTCCAGAGGTAAAAACCTAGAGGGTTTAAGTCCAGTGATCTGGCAGGCCAGTCCACAGGGCTTCCATGTCCTATTCTGTGTCTGGGGATGATGTTGTTAAGGTGCTTTAGAGCGATAATGCAGACGTGGGTGGAGCTCCGCCATGCAGAAACCACGTAAACTGTCCTATTGCCAAAGGCACATTCTCTAGCAGCCCAGACAGAGTATTCTGCAGCAACTCCAGGTACGTTCCTCCACCGAGGCATTGTGGAATAATAACTGGTCCAAGTATGTGGTCGCCAAGAATCCCTGTCTACACATTGTAACTGAACCAATGCTGATAAGATGCCTCATCATTCCCCTAGGATTGTCTGTAGTCCACAGATGGTGATTATGCAGATTGATGATGACAGTTCTGGTAAAGGTTACCTTGACGGTAAAGAGGACTGATGACAGAAATTCCATAATTGTGATCGCTTGGCGAAAAAACCATCGACAAAATCCTTCTGTAGAGTGAAATCGGCTGCTGATAATCCTTGCGCTCATTGCATGTGATAGGGATGGTAGCAGTTGTCATGCAGGATACACATAATCGTTCAAAAAATGGTACAAGTTGCTCTGAGCACTATGGGACTTAACTGCTGAGGTCATCAGTCCCCTAGAACTTAGAACTAGTTAAACCTAACTGACCTAAGGATATCACACACATCCGTGCCCGAGGCAGGATTCGAACCTGCGACCGTAGGGGTCGCGTGGTTCCAGACTTTAACATTTAGAACCGCTCGGCCACTCTGGCCGACACCACATAATCGTACTTTGGCTTATACTATGTTGGCGGGCCACTTGCCAGCAGCTTTTACTGGGGCCCATCTCAATATCTGGTCCTCCAAAACTGGTGTATGCACAGTGCGCTGCCTCCCTGCATGTTCGTCTATCTGAAAGGACTCATGAGTACACAAGCGTCCAAAAAGGGCTTGAAATGTTGTTCGATGTGGTTGGTGTCTTTGAGGGTACTTGTTTCGATACAATTGTGCTGCATCTCTACCGTTTCCACCTTCTGAGCCATACACAAACACCATCTCGGCTTGTTTCTGACATGGATACTGGACCATTCTGCTGCTCACAGTACTCTGTGCCAATCACACAGTCTGCAACAAACAAGGAACACATGGCACACGGTCAGAGGAATTTCCATTCGTCAGCACCATCTACCGTGGCAATGACGCATTTCCAGACAGATGTTTATACGACTGTTTTTCCTCCATTTCCATCCAGGAATTAGTCCCTGCAGTTTGTCGATTTTGTTAATGTTCACACTGTATGTGAGAAAGCAAATAAAGAGTTTGGTAAACATGTTGCCTTATGTACTTTATATAATTGTAAAACTAACTGATTCTGTATCATAGTGAGAGGACATTGTTATGGTCCACAGAACATCAAAATACCCAACTAACTATCTACATACCAACAACGTATCCTCCAAGAATGCCGATGGCGAGGACGCAGTTGGAGTCTATGAGGGCACCCAACATGAGGGACGTGATGAAGGTGCCCAGGCGGCCGAAACACAGCGACAGGCACACCGCCATGGCTCTGCGATAAGAAAATGCACACCAACAGCTCTGTAATTTTGGTAATTGAGAGGTAAAACATGTTCACTCGGTGATACACGATGATCAGTCGAGAGATAGGGTGCTTATGCAGGATCCCAGGTGGCATAAAAACCTTACTGTGCTCCACTCTGACCAACCTATGTCCCCCTTGCTGAATAGAGAGGTCTTATATTAAAGTCAAGTCTGTAAACTAGAACAGTTGGTCTCTAGTATTAACGTACCTTGTTGTCGATTCGATAGGAGAAAGTGTATGTGCCTTTATTGCCTGCATAGGCTCAGCTTGAATTTGCTGTACGATCAGATTGTCCGATTTGCAGACTTTGACATACTACAGTTTCAAACGATAACACTTAGGGTGCCAGCCCATCATACAGGACACATACGAGTAAGTATCCAGACCCCCCAAAATTTCAATTTTGTATAAAAATGGTTACACAAACATTGGAATACCAGAGGTGCTCTACCCATACATACCACTTACATTGGTGTGGTAGGTGGTGGCAGGCTTAGTGGTACCGAAAATACACCAATCAGCCAAAACATTACGGCCACTGTCCACCATGACGTTGGATGCCGCATGGTGGCATTCTGAGCACGTGACACAGTAACGAAAGTACGTAAGCAAAGCAGGCAAGGATAGACATCAACTTAGCGAAGATATGGCTGCAAGTGGGTAAATACATTGAGCTCAGTGGCTTTGAGAAAGGGCTGGTTATTATTGTGCATAGCTTGTGAATGAGTGTCTCGAAAACAGCAAAGGTGGTCGAACGTTCATGTGCTGGTGTCGTGAGCACCTATAGAAAAACGTAGAACAACAGTGAAACTACCACTAAGCGCTAAATGGTTGGAAGCCCCTGACTTCACAGAACGTGATGTTCGGAGAATTGTCTGCTCTGTAAAGTAGGGTAGATGGTGATCTGTGGCGTCTCTGCAGAAAGAGTACAATGCTTGTTCATTCACAAGTGTTCCAGAGAACACTGTTCGTCGTACATTGTTGAACATGGACCTCTGCAGCAGACCACCTTTAAACGTTGTCACGTTGGGCCAACGACATCGTCAGTTTCGGCTCCAGTGGGCACAGGACCGTCGGGATTCAACAGTCGATAAATGGAAACATGTCGGCTCTTCGGATGAATCTCATTTTCTGCTATACTAGGACTATGGTCGCCTTCACAAACTCCGTCATTGAGGTGAACGGTGGCTCGAAACGTGCAGTATGCCCTGGACACAGGTTGGTGGGAGCAGTATCATGCTATGGGGGACATTCTCCTGTGCTTGCATTGGACCTGTGGTGGTAATCAAAGACATGCTGACAGCTGTGCATACCTGCATCCCTTCATGCTTGATGCCTTCTCTGAAGGCGATGTCATCTTTCAGCAGTACATTTGTCCATGTCTCAGAGACAAAATCGTGCTACAGTGGTCTGAGGAGCATTATAGTGAAAGCACATTGATGTCTCGGCGAGGAAACTCGCCCAATGTAAATCCATCTGCGTGGCTATTGGGAGCCATCACCAAGTACGCAAATTGATAGCCCATTATTTACGTGAATTACATCACCTGTGAGTAGACGTCTTATATTACACTACTGGCCATTAAAACTGCTTCACCATGAAGATGACGTGCTACAGACGCGAAATTTAATCGACAGGAAGAAGATGCTCTGATATGCAAATGATTAGCTTTTCGGAGCATTCACACAAGGTTGGCGCCGGTGGCGACACCTACAACGTGCTGACATGAGGAAAGTTTCCGACCGATTTCTCATACACAAACAGCAGTTGACCGGCGTTGCCTGGTGAAACGTTGTTGTGATGTCTCGTGTAAGGAGGAGAAATTGCGTACCATCACGTTTCTAACTTTGGTAAAGGTCGGATTGTAGTCTATCGCGATTGCGGTTTATCGTATCGTGGCACTGCTGCTCGCGATGGTCGAGATCCAATGACTGTTAGCAGAATATGGAATCGGTGGGTTCAGGAGGGTAATACGGAACGCCGTGCTGGACCCCAAATGCCTCGTATCACTAGCAGTCGAGATGACAGGCATCTTATCTGCATGGCTTAACCGATCGTGCAGCCCCGTCTCGATCCCTGAGCCAACAGACGGGGGCTGTTGCAAGACAACAACCATCTGCACGAACAGATCGACGACGTTTGCAGCAGCATGGACTATCAGCTCGGAGACCATGGATGCGGTTACCCTTGACGCTGCATCACAGACAGGAGCGCCTGTGATGGTGTACTCAACGACGAACCTGGGTGCACGAATGGCCAAAACGTTATTTTTTCGGATGAATCCAGGTTCTGTTTACTGCATCATGTTGGTCGCATCCGTGTTTGGCGATATCGCGGTGAACGCACATTGGAAGCGTGTATTCGTCATCGCCATAATGGCGTATCCCTCGGCCTGATGGTATGGGGTGCCATTGGTTACACATCTTGGTCACCTCTCGTTCGCATTGACGGCACTTTGAACAGTGGACGTTACTTTTCAGATGTGTTAAGGCCCGTGGATCTACATTCGATCCCTGCGAAATCCAACATTTCAGCAGGATAATGCATGAACGCATGTTGCAGGTGCTGTACAGTCCTTTCTGGATACAGAAAATGTTCGACTGCTGCCCTGGACAACACATTCTCCAGATCTCTCACCAATTGAAAACGTCTGGTCAGTGGTGGCCGAGCAACTGGCTCGTCACAATACGCCAGTCACTACTCTTGATGAACTGTGGTATCGTGTTGAAGCTGCATGGGCAGCTGTACCTGTACACGCCATCCAAGCTCTGTTTGACTCAATGCCCAGGCGTATCAAGGCCGTTATTACGGCCAGAGTGGTTGTTCTGGGTACTGATTTCTCAGGATATATGCTCCCAAATTGCGTGAAAATGTAATCACATGTCAGTTCTAGTATAATATATTTTTGTCCAATGAATACCCGTTTATCACCTGCATTTCTTCTTGGTATAGCAATTTTAATGGCCAGTAGTGTACATACCTTCAGAAACCTACCAACAACCTGTCGGATGCAGAATCAGTGATGTATTTCGTTCCAGAGACGGACAAACAAGCTATTAAGCAGGTTTTTGACTCATCAGTGTAAGACTGGAGTGGAAAATACACAGCCTGACCGGAAAAGTGAAGTGAAAGAGGAGACTAAATGGAACTTCATACATTGAGAGGGTGCCTGATTACAAAATCGAGTTGAATTTGCATAGACGTTGGCAGGATGACCTCATATATCAGTATTATATTGCCTTCCCCCCCCCCCCCCCCTCCTTGCCTCTGGTATGGATGCAAACACTGAATCGGTTGGGAAAGATTTCATAAATCTGTTGAATCCTTTCCTGTGGCAACCTGGCTGGCCAACATCTTTTGTAATTGACCCTCCAGGTCCTGGATACTGTCACTGGGATGACGTTGTGATGTCCACGCTGGTCTCACATGTGTTCTATCAGGGACAGATTGGAGGGGGGGGGGTCTGACCACATCTCAACATCATAGTTCACAGAGACATGTGCCACCTGTAGATGAGCATTGTCCAGTTGAAAAATGGCACCATGATTTTATCGCATGAGAGGCAACAGTTGAGGAAGCACAATATTCACGACATACCGTTGTTCCATTAGAGTTCTCCCAATTATTACCAGCCATGACCTGAAGTCATAGCTGATGGCTCCCCACATTATAATAACAGGACTAACATCACTGTTCCTGTGCAGTACATTGGAAAAATTGTACTCCCTCGCAGGCTGCCAGCATGCTGGGTAATGAAAAATTGTACTACCTCGCAGGCTGCCAGCATACTGGGTAATGATTGTCATTCGAGGTATGGCATAATCACAATTCATCAGTGAACACAATGTGACATCATTCATCAGCTGTCTATGGTTCCTGGTCACAGCACCAATGTAAATGCAGCTGTTAATGGCAGTCTGTCAATCGGAATCTTGATGATGAGTGTGCCTGTCCTCCCATTCCTATGCAGTCCAACACTGGGACGCTGTCACATCTAAATCGCTCGTGAATTTAGGCATTGCACAATTTGACCCACTGGCCAAATGGAGGCCCACAATGAGGCCCCTTTCAAACTCTGTCAGGTGCCGATAATGTGGTCTCACATTAGTACATGGATTCTTAACAATTGACATTCTTTGTGCCCCTTATATACGTACACTGTCATGCCTGCTGATAACACTAAACATGAACAATATTAATGCACTCTAGTGGTCGTTCTAATTGTCATAGAGAATTGCAATTTTAATCATTTGCAAACCCACCAATGTTGTCTCCATTGACATCTGACCATGTCTTCTGGATGTTTCACTTTTTTGTCAGTCAGTGAACTTCATGCACTTTAAGATAGGCAACCCAACTTACACCATCCACATCTGCACCAGTAATATTTTGCCTTCCTCATAATTTGTTCACAATGTCCTGAACTTTGCTCTCTACTTTTGGATCAGCTGAAGCTCGTAGAAGGCAGTTGACTTGAGGTCACAAGTATCTTATGTCCTCCCTATGGCAACATTTGCGATGTAATAGTATAGTGTTTGTGTGTACCATCCTCTTTACAAAGTGATTTTATTTCCACTGACCAGCCGAAACATTATGACCACTTACCTAATAGCTGGTATGTCCTGCTTTGGCATAGATAAGAGTGATGACCCATCTTGGCATGGAAGCAATGAGGCCTTGGCAAGTCGCTGGAGAGGGTTGGCACCAGATTTGTACACAAAACTCACCTAATTCCAGTAAATTCCGGGGAGGGGGGCGATGAACTCTGATGCCACATTCAATCGCATCCCAGATATATTTGACCAGGTGCAGATCTGAGGAGTTGGAGGGCCAGCACATCAATCGTAATTCGCTACTATGTTCCTTGAACCACTCTATCGCACTTCTGGCCTTGTAACATGGTGCATTATCTAGCTGCAAAATACCACTGCCATTGGGAAATGTGATCGTCATGAAGGGGTGTACATGGTCATCATGGTGCCTTGCACAAGCCCCACTGGACTCATGGATGCGCACGTAAATGTTGCGTAGAGAAAAATGGAGCCGCCATCTGCTTGTCTGTGCCCTACAGTACAGGTGTTGAGGAGCTGTTCCCTTCGAAGGCGAAGCATTGGCCCCCCACTCATCAGCGTGATGAAGAAGGTATCGGGATTCGTCAGGTTGTGCAATGGTCTGTCACTGCGTCAACGTCCAGTACCGAATGTCACTTGCCCATTTCAGTTGTAGTTGCCTGTGTTGTGGTGTTAACACTGCCACATGTACAGGCCATCGGCCGTTGAGACCCATTGTTAGGAGTGTTGTACTCTGCTCAGCATTGAAGTTTGATGTTAGTTCTGCAACAGTTCGTGGTCTTCCCTGTTGTACCAGTCTGCACACATACGATGTCCAACATGTGTAATGAGGGGTGGCTGTCCAAATCCACGGTGTCTGGACCTAGTTTCGCCTTGGTTTCCCCACATGTTGAAGGCACTCATCACAGTACTCCTCGAACACCCAACAAGCTGGCTGGAGTGGCCGTGCAGTTCTAGGCGCTACAGTCTGGAACCGAGCGACTGATACGGTCGCAGGTTCGAATCCTGCCTTGGGCATGGATACGTGTGATGTCCTTAGGTTAGTTAGGTTTAATTAGTTCTAAGTTCTAGGCGACTGATGACCTCAGAAGATAATTCGCATAGTGCTCACAGCCATTTGAACCATTTTTGAACACCCAACAAGTCACGCAGTTTCTGAAATGCTTGTGCCATCCCTGCGGGCCATGACAATCTGCCCTCAGTCAAACTCATATAGATCATGCACTTTCAGCGTTTTAGACATGGACTGCACACTCACTGCTACTAGATGCACAGTATGAGTGCGACTGACTAGCAGTCATTCCTTTCCAGGTGACGCTCTACTGCCTGGGCATGTTTATATAGCAGGTCGGTGGTCATAGTGTTCGGGATGGTCAGTGTATTTGCCTCCATATGCAAGGACTATGACTATTGCAAATCACGCTAGCTACTACCTGTCACTACTCTTCCTGTGACAATCTCTGGGTTCCGTCTCTTAAATTTTCGTGTCTCACTGACAGATACAATTCTAACTCATGTGATGACACCTTCTGAAGCACATTGTTCCACATATAACACAGTATTCTGTCCATAACAATGTCATGTATGCTTTTTATCACTCAATATGCTCTTCCCTTCTTCTGTTACATGTCTATGCTGTCCACAGTCAAAAGTATCACTGTTTACTTTTTAAATCCAAAAATGGTTGAAATGGTTCTGAGCACTATGGGACTTCTGTGGTCATCAGTCCCCTAGAACTTAGAACTACTTAAACCTAACTAACCTAAGGACATCACGCACATCCATGCCCGAGGCAGGATTCGAACCTGCGACCGTAGTGATCGCGCGGTTTTAAATCCCATTCAGACATCTTGAGGATGGTTGGTGACCAGATATAATGTGGATGAACCATGAGGATGGATACATATCACCCATCAGTAACCTTTCATTAATGTTAGAAAATATTTCCTAAACACGCGTTACACTATTGGTGCTATACCATGCTTCCTTTTCCTCTCATTAACTTGTTTGTTATTTCTAATTTACTATCAGAGTAATTGCCTGGCATAATGTCATTGACCTTCTCTAGAGCCAGTACACTGCTCCTCTATACGAGGCCTGTTAGAACAGTATGTGACGTTTAGCTAGGAAAAAGAAAATGGCTTACCAGGAGCGGTAGACACCTAATCACCTTCAAAGTAGTTCCCTCCAGGTGTTGCCGCCATTGTCGAAAGCATGCCTCTTTCGAAATGTAGCACAGCTGCCACAATATCCTCTCTTGTCTGAAATAGCTTTCCTTTCAGTGGCCCCATATGTCTGAGGAACAGCCAGAAGTTGCAGGGAGGTATATCAGGAGAGTAAGAAGATGCGTCTGGTTTTTCGTCAAAATCGTCTGAATCGAGTGCGAGGATTGCGCTGAAGCATTGTCGTGATGGAGGTGCCAATTCCCTGTTGACCGCAAGTCCAGGCTCTTGCGCTGCACAGCATCACGTAGGCGATGGAGGACATCCCTGTAGTATTCAGTGGAGATTGTTTGACACTGAGGTGCATACTCATGGTGTGCCACATCGCAGGACTCAAAGAAAACAGTGAGCATCACTTTGACGTTGCTGCACACTTGGTGGGCCTTCTGTGGTATCGGTGACGATGAATGCTTCCACAGTGATGATTGGGATTTGGTTTCCGAGTCATACCTGCACATCCAGGGCTCGTCATCAGTGATTATGGTGTTTACAAAGTGAGTGTCTCGGTCAGCAGCTTGGGCACGAATTTCGCCGACACTCTCTTTGTGGCCAAATCTTCGGTCACGATGGAATGTGCCGAAAAAGTGCCGATGCCCACAACTTCTGCAGTTCCTCTGATAGTCACATGTAGGTCCCGCATCACCACAGCCTTCACTTTGATAATGACCTGGTCACTTCAGCATGTTGATGGGCGTCTGGAGCGTGGCTCACTATCGAATGACGTACAGGCGTCTTGAAACTGGTTGAACCACTCCCTAAACTGTGTGATGCCCACAGCACAGCATCGTCAGTGAAAACCGTATGAATCTTCCGAATGGTTTCCACTTGGCTGACGCCCAGTTTCTGTCAAAATTTGATGCAGTAGCGCTGCTCCAGCCGTTCCGTCATTTCCCTCGCAATGAAAAGCTGACACGAGCATTACACACTACCTCACCCGACTACTGCTTGCCAGCAACTGATTCTATTGACGGCGGGAAAAAATTTACGCAAGTGCACATAGGTTCTAGGTCCGCATAAAATGCGTGGTAGATTCAAACCCATCAGGTGAGAGCAAATAAATAAAATAAAATAAAATAAAAGACACGTCCGATACATCTCTAATAGACTTCCTACCTTTGATACGGACATTCAACAGGCCATATCCCTAAAATCACAATGAGGGGATCTCCCAATGTTATATGGTAGGAGCTGTGAATTGTATCAAGACCTCAGTGCATGTACATTGTAACACTTTCGCCAGTATTGCCACTGTCAGTTTATAAGCCCAAACACTAGGTCTCTGTGTCAAGCTTGAAAGTACTTGTCATATATTCTGATCAGCCATGGCGGTATGCTAAATATATTTTTGGCTACATTCACATTTAACGGATAGTGGCTGAGTCTGTGGTGCTGACACGAGGTAGGAAGTTTTGCGTTTCGTATAATATGATGCCTAAATACCCATATTTTTCTACTCTCTGAATGGCTTCTCATGAATCTAATCATAGGATTTCACCCTATAATTATGTACATGATATAAAGAAACTAGCAACACAATGACCATAAAACTGAACTTAAACATTTACAAGAATTTTAATGTTTGTTGTACACAGCATGGTCCATCAAAGCACCATCCAAACTGATACATGCAAGTAGACGAAGGGCAATGTTGTCACAAGCAGCTTGAGAGACTTGTACTGGCATCCTGCGGAACTCTTCTGTGATATATACCAGTAGTTTGGCAAAATTGCGTACCTGATGATATAATTTGCCCCTTAAAACACCCAATAAGAAGAAGTCATGTGGTGTAAAATGGGGAGCTGGAGCTGGCCACTCCACAGGCCCACGTCGACTGATCCAGTGTATGGCACAGTGTGGCGGTGCTCCACCTTGCCACCACAGGTCACTAATGCTGTGCTGACAGTAAAGGATGCACAGAGTCTGTAAGGCATTGGAAGTAACGTTCTCCAGTAATGGTATCACAAAAAAAGGATGGGCCAGTCAACCATCACAAGAGAGACCATCGCTAACCATGGCATCAGGGCTTATTTCACGCATAATGATGCTTACATCAGGGTTTTTTTTTTCTTACAGCACACGCAACTGTGTCGGCTAACAACTCCCGGAACACGAAGAGCCAAAGAAACAGATACACCTGCCTAACATTGTGTAGGGCCAACTCGAGCCCACAGAAGTACCACAACACGACGTGGTATAGACTCGACTAATGTCTGAAGTAGTACTGGAGGGAACTGACACCATGGACGCGGATGGATACAGATGGACAGACAGGATGCTTACGTACATGTCACCTGACAGAGTTGTATCTAGACGTATTAGAGGTCCCATATTACTCCAACTGCCCACGCCCCACATCATTACAGAGCCTCCTCCAGCTTGAACAGAGCTACTGATATGCAGGGTCGATGGATCCATGAGGTTATCTCCACACAAGCACACGTCCATCCACTCAATACAATTTGAAACGAGACTCGTCTGACCAGGCAACATGATTCCAGTCATCGACAGTCCAAAGTTGGTGTTGATGGGCCCAGACGAGTTAGTCATCAAGGGTACACGAGTGGGTCTTCGGCTCCGAAAGCCCATATCGATTACGTTTCATTCAATGGTTCGCACACTGCCACTTGTTGATGCCTCAGCATTGAAATCTGCAGCAATTTGAGGACGGGTTGCACTTCTGTCACACTGAACGATTCTCTTCAGTCGTCGTTCGTCCCGTTCTTGCATCAGTTCTTTCCGGAGATTTGACGTTTTACAAGATTACTGATATTCACAGTACACTCGTGAAATGGCCGTACGGGAAAATCCCCACTTCATCGCTACCTCGGAGTTGCTGCATCCCACCGCTCGTTGCGCCGACTATAACACCACGTTCAAACTCACTTAAATCTCGATAACCTGCCATTGTAGCAGCAGTAACCGATCGAACAACTGTGCCAGACACTTGTTGCTATACAGGGTGATTCAAAAAGAATACCACAACTTTAGGAATTTAGAACTCTGCAACGACAAAAGGCAGAGCTAAGCACTATCTGTCGGCGAATTAAGGGAGCTATAAAGTTTCATTTAGTTGTACATTTGTTCGCTTGAGGCGCTGTTGACTAGGCGTCAGCGTCAGTTGATGCTAAGATGGCGACCGCTCAACAGAAAGCTTTTTGTGTTATTGAGTACGACAGAAGTGAATCGACGACAGTTGTTCAGCGTGCATTTCGAACGAAGTATGGTGTTAAACCTCCTGATAGGTGGTGTATTAAACGTTGGTATAAACAGTTCACAGAGAATGGGTGTTTGTGCAAAGGGAAAAGTTCTGGACGGCCGAGAACGAGTGATGAAAATGTAGCACGCATCCAGCAAGCATTTGTTCGCAGCACAGGAAAATCGACTCGCAGAGCTAGCAGAGAGCTGCAAATTTCACAATCAACTGTATGGAGAGTCCTACGAAAAAGGTTAGTTATGAAACTACCTGAACGTCAACTACCCGAGGCGATGGATCGGCCGCCAGGCAGCCCGTGACAGAGCACTTCATCACTGGCCTCCAAGAAGCCCTGACCTTACCCCCTGCGATTTTTTCTTATGGGGGTATGTTAAGGATATGGTGTTTCGGCCACCTCTCCCAGCCACCATTGATGATTTGAAACGAGAAATAACAGCAGCTATCCAAACTGTTACGCCTGATATGCTACAGAGAGTGTGGAACGAGTTGGAGTATTGGGTTAATATTGCTCGAGTGTCTGGAGGGGGCCATATTGAACATCTCTGAACTTGTTTTTGAGTGGAAAAAAACCTTTTTAAATACTCTTTGTAATGATGTATAACAGAAGGTTATATTATGTTTCTTTCATTAAATACACATTTAGTTGTGGTATTCTTTTTGAATCACCCTGTATATAGGCGTTGTTGACCACATCGCCGTATTCTGCCTGTTTACATATCTCTGTATTTGAATACTCATGCCTTCGGCTTTTCAGTGTAAAGGACTTGATAATATTTACGATTAATTCCTTCGACGTTTCAGCCTTCTCTCCTTTGCTTAGTACTGCCTTTAACTCTTATTTTTCAGCTGGTAATCACCGTACTTATAAGATTACACAAAACAGTTCCTCAGTGCATGTTGGACTGACTCTGTTCGTGTCGCTCGTATGCACTCGAAGAGAAAATGAAATCTGTGCACCACATTTGGAAGTGCTGGCAAGAGCTGTGGTGGCTTACCTGAGATAGGTGGGGACGGTATCGACGACGACGACGTTGACGACGGACACGCACATCCCGGAGAGCACGATGAAGGCCATCGGCAGCAGCAGCACCTCCAGGTCGGTCTGCGCCCACAGTACGGCCACGCCGCACGCCCCGGACACCGTCAGGCACACCGCTGTAACGGCAGCGGCAGTCGTGAGTTCAAAAATACTTCAAATGGCTCTGAGAACTATGGGACTTAACATCTGAGGTCATCAGTCCCATAGAACTTAGAACTACTTAAATCTAACTAACCTAAGGACATCACACACATCCATGCCCAAGGCAGGATTCGAACCTGCGTCTGTAGCAGCAGCGCCGTTCCGGACTGAAGCGCCTAGTACAGTTCGGGCACAACAGCCGCACATCTCCAGTCGTGAAGGTAAGACGCAACTCCCTAATCATATTTCTGAGTTCACACTGTGGGATTCTGCGTGGTTCTCCAGATGACTATGTTGGTGTAAAAGTAGGGTCAATGTCACTGGCAGATTACAGCAGTGTTTCGGCTGTATGTGCCAACTCACCATCATCGCGCCCATTGCTTGATGGTGGTACATGTTGGGGGAACATGAACTGGAAATCGTTCGCGATGAGCGACAGGTCGAATGGTAGACGGGATGTCAGGGTACTGAATATTCCTTTTAGTATTCACTCCTTTCATCGAGGGAGGTACCATATAAATGTAACAATTTGCGAGTTCACGTCAAACAGCAGGCTCACCAAATTTCATGGAGAGATTTTTACCATGCATCCAAGCATTCACTGTAGAAGAACACGAGATACAGCACAGGATTTATCTCGGTCTCCAAGTCCACACGTGAAATACGAAAAATACGAGACGTATGCTTGTTTCACTGCTTTGGTCAATGTCCGTCTTCTTGAACCGCATGGAACATCAAAGACCATCCATCCGTGTGACATATGCTTCTTAGCTGAAGAAATTTGTACCCTGCTGAAATACAGTGTAGACAGTGTTAATTACAATAAGCATGAGTGGCTAGTGCGTGGGGATTTCAAAGTCATTGCTATGCTGTTGGGTTTGCAAGGGGATCACACAAACGATAAGTATTTCTGCTATCTGTGTGAATGGGACAGTCGTGCAAGAGAAGGACACTGTACACAAGGGAATGACCTTCACAGACAGATCTGAGATCTGGGTACAAAAATATTGCCAATGAAGCTCTAGTAAATCTGAACAAAATTGTTCTCCCAACGCTGCACATTAAGTTGGGAATCATGACACCATTTGTTAAGGCTGTGCTCAGATCTGAGAAAATTACAGAGGCGATATTCATTGGTCCACAGACGCGCTAGCTGTTGGGTTTGACGGTACAAATCCCCGTTACTAGATGGATGTTTCTAGTACGCAAGGATTGCTTTGTGGAGAGCGAGCGCGAAGATTTGCAACGGTCGGTCTCCGCGGCCGGGCGAGCGAGCACGTGGCATGCAGCTTTGGGCGTTGTTTGGTTTTTCGCACATTACGCGAAAACTACGTAACTTACGGTGAAGAGCGATGCGGCAGTGGATTGTGGTCAGCAACATGCACCTTCTGAGAGATCGATCTTTATTTCAAGTCACGAGACGCAAAAGTTATAGTAACCTCAAAATCGGTTAATATCACGAGTACTGAAAGATTAATAAAAATAGTAAATACCGACCTACAGGGATGAGCGAGCACTCATTAAAAACGTCTCGTCATAGCGGATCGAGTGCCGTAGTCATATGTTAAGATTCATAAACAATTAAGCCCGTAAAGAGCAATTAACAAAGTTTGATGAAAAATTGTTTATAAAATTCAATAGAAAATTCATGACGTGAAGAACGGCACTATATAATATTTTGGGTGGCGTCACACGTATTTTAAACTAGTTAAGTTATACTATATACTTAACTTGCAATAGTTTTCATTGTTTGCAAATTATTATTAACATTTATCGCCCATAGTTAATTAATTGTTATAGATATGAAGATTTTGAGCAACGCAATGTGTAGATCGCTACAGATTACGTCTAAAAACAGTGCTGTATGCAGTTCCATGTTAAAACTTTGCAGCACAGATGTAAACAAACAAATTTGCGGTAAGTGGCGAAATTTTGCAAAAACTAAAACTTGATTTACGGGCGATAGAATAATCCAAGAAATTAGTGTAAAATAGTAGATAAGATGTCCACTTTAGCGCGGTTCCTATGGTGTTCTTATTTCTGTCGAGGGATGTATGTATCAAAATTTGTAACTTTAACTGGTGAGACAGGTCAGTCGTTGGTCAGTCGTTTTGGAGGGTGGGTGGCGATCAAGTCCACTTGAGGGTGGCCCATGTGGTCGGCTGAGAACTTTTTTCGCGCCGATTTATTTCGACAAAGAGTATTGTTTAATAGTGCAAGTGTGCAAGCATATATTTGGTGAACTGGAAGTGATAATTTCATTGTGTGAAATAAAAGGACAACGCCAATAAATAGTGACTGAACTGTGTCATGAAAAACTGATTTTGCGATAATAATGGCCTAATTTTTGTTCCCTATCACAAACTGTACTCATGTCTGAGTGAATAATTAATTAAAAAACTATAACATATGCGCGGCTGTGGAATTGTGCTAATGCACCAAGTGTGGAAATCATCCCCTGAGACTTACGTGAGAGCGAAAATTTGCAATAACATTTTTTAACCAACATTTGTATATGAAGATTCGTGTGAAAACGCTGCAACCGCACTTCCTCTTCTTTATTTACCGCCCCGTCGCATGGGACACACACTTTTGAGTCCACAGTAAACGCTGGTATGCTACATTTGTGGCATTGCTTTCGTAATGTGACAACATTGTTCTTGCTAAATAGTAGCGCCGAAAATTACAGGGTCTTTGGGGACGAACTCACTCATGCTTATGAGGACACTGGGTGCAACATGATCCTGAAGATGCACTTCTTCTACTCCCACTGCAATGTGTTCGCAGAGAACTGTGATGCACTCAATGAGGAGCATGGCGAGAGGTTCATCCGGGACATTTCTCTCATGGAACAGCGATATGCAGGACAGTGGACCACTGCTATGTTGTCCTCTGCTCGATGCTACAGAGAGGTGCTGGGGACACCACACACGAGTGGAAGACCAAGAAACAGCTCGAATAAACAGGTAAGTTCAATTCATTAATATATATCCCATTGACTACGCTAGCAATATACGTGAAACGTAAAGTCCCAGATTTCTTGCAACCTTGAGCTAAAAGACAATTTTAATACTGATATTCGTATTCAGCACATCGAAATCTACACTCATGCTCATAAATTAAGGATAATGCTGATACTTGGTGAAACAACGCTCTGGTGGGCGGTTTGCGGGTTTAAATCACTCAGGGTGCATTTGACCTGCGGTCGTCGCACGGTGGCGCTGGCAGCAGTCCACATACGCAGAGTGTTGGTGCATGTCAGAGTACGGTGCAGCGAGTAAGTGTGCAGACGTTTCCAGACGTGCTAATGGTGACTAAGTGTTGAAAATGGCTCAAAGAACACATATTGATGACGTTATGAGGGGTAGAATACTAGGGCGACTGGAAGCTGGTCAAACACAGCAGGTCGTAGCACGGGCCCTCTGTGTGCCACAGAGTGTGATGTCAAGATTATGGCAACTATTCCAGCAGACAGGAAACGTGTCCAGGCGCTACAGTACGGGACGTCCACAGTGTACAACACCACAAGAAGACCGATATCTCACCATCAGTGCCCACAGACGGCCACAGAGTACTGCAGGTAGCCTTGCTCTGGACCTTACTGCGGCCACTGGAACAGTTGTCTCCAGACACACAGTCTACAGATGACTGAACAGACATGGTTTATTCACCCAGAGACCTGCAAGGTGCACTCCACTGGCCCCTGGTCACAGGAGAGAACGTAAAGCCTGGTGTCAAGAACACAGTACATGGTCATTGGAACAGTGGTCCCAGGTTATGATCACGGACGAGTCTGAACAATGATTCTCGCCAGGTTTTTATCTGGCATTAACCAGGTACCAGATACCAACCCCTTAATGTCCTTCAAAAGGACCTGTATGGAGGTCGTGGTTTGATGGTGTGGGGTGGGATTATGTTTGGTGCACTTACACCCCTGCATGTCTTTGACAGAGGAACTGTAACAGGTCAGGTGTATCGCGACGACATTTTGCGCTAGTATGTCCGCCTTTTCAGGTGTGCAGTGGGTCCCACCTTCCTCCTGATGGATGATAACCCACGCCCCCACCTAGCTGCCATCGTGGTGGAGTACCTTGAAACAGAAGATATCAGGCTAATGGAGTAGCCTGCCTGTTCTCCAGACCTAAACCCCATCGAGCACATCTGGCATGCTCTCGGTCGACGTATCGCTGCACGTCTTCAAACCCCTACGACACTTCAGGAGCTCCGACAGGCCCTGGTGCAAGAATGGGAGGCTATACCCCAGCATCTGCTCGACCACCTGATCCAGAGTATGCCAACCCGTTGTGCGGCCTGTGTACGTGTGCATGGTGATCATATCCCACATTGACGTCGGGCTACATGCGCAGGAAACAGTGGCGTTTTGTAGCACATGTATTTCGGGACGGTTTTCTCAACGTATCACTTACAGATCTGTGTCGTGTGTGTTCCTTAAGTGCCTATACTATTAGCACCAGGCCGGCCGCGGTGGTCTAGCGGTACTGGCGCTGCAGTCCGGAACCGCGGGACTGCTACGGTCGCAGGTTCGAATCCTGCCTCGGGCATGGGTGTGTGTGTGATGTCCTTAGGTTAGTTAGCTTTAAGTAGTTCTAAGTTCTAGGGGACTTATGACCTAAGATGTTGAGTCCCATAGTGCTCAGAGCCATTTGAACCATTTTTTTATTAGCACCAGTTTTGTGTAGTGGCACGTTGTGTGGCATCACATTCTGCAAGTTATCCTTAATTTATGAGCATGAGTGTATTAAGACTACTTTGGCATCTGAAAACAGCCCACTGTAGACCAGTGTAATGTAAAAGGTAGCGCTACACTGTTCATTCGTTTCTCAAAACCAGTCTCTGCACAGACTCTACACACACCGTCAGTTGACATCAGGACCATGACAACAATCTTTTGTTACCATTTTGTCTACCTCATCTCGCACCTGTCGGCCGTCGTAATTTTAATATAATTATTATCATTATTAATATTTTGTTTGTTGCCGACTTACGTGGTGGGCCTTAACAAAAATGATATTTCATTTGATTTTGATTTACGATTAAATGCTTTTGTGAAGTTCCCCTTTTAACAATATTAATCTTAAATTATTTGTTGCGTTAATGAACGTTAGACTCACTGAATCTTAAAACACGAGCATATAAGTTGAACAATGGAATAAACTTTTCATATTAATTTCCTCGGCTAGTCAGTTCGCTTTAAAGCAAAATATCTTTAGTTATTAATTACAATGGCGGCCCACACACGCGCGAGAGTATTTTTTCTTACCTCCGTTAACCATTGCCTCGTAGTCGGAGTCCTGGCTCTGGCTCTCGGCTATGGTACTGAAAATAAGAATCTTAAAGCTACGTATTTTCTGCAACGTCTGGCGGCTGTGGAGAAAAATGTATGTTATGTTAATAGCGGGCGAGTATTTCGCTTCCGCTAAATTTTATAAATTAATATCGCCACTTAATGGCGTCGTTGGCTGCATCGGCCGCTGCGATTGTTGAACTGTAAATTACTGGAATGCAGGTTAATTCAAGACATGAAATCGGGATCACCTTTTACAAATTAAAAGTGCACAATAATATTAAATCAATATATTATCTGCTTACTTCGTACAAATATGCTTACATTTGCCAGCACTCGCAAGATGTCCGTCTTTACGCAATCAAGACAAGAGAAGAATTGAAGACGACTAAAAAATTAACAAAAGAGCGTATCTTGTCGTCTCTTTGATCATTTTGTTATATTTCTTTGCCCTCGAAACTTACGCATAGAAATTATTATAATATAGAGAAAAATGTCTGTTCGCCTGAGCGGCTAGTGTCCACTTATTATTCAAATTTTAAATATCTCTTCTTTATAAATACCGTTTTTTAAGTCTTTTCGTAATATAGCACTGGGGACGCTATACTCAATTAATCACTGGCTTGTGCGAAAAACTGAGTCAATATTCCTCTCTAATGAGAGGGATGTTAAACTCAGAATGAGGACAAGATAGATGTAGCCTTTGCCACGCACTGCACAGTGATTCAGAGAGTACAGATTTAGATGCAGGAGTGAATGCATGCAATCGTCACGTAGAAGAAATACGAGTTACACCAACGAAATGTACATTTCCCGTCTTGCATAGCACATGTGAGAATCTTTGGTCGGAAGCTGACTGTAAGTGGGGAGTCCTCAGCGGTGCGTGAAACTTACCGAGGATGGTCTTCTTGCTGACGACCTTGATGATGGGGCTGATGGCGATGTAGCTGACAGCAAAGCCCGCGCCCGTTATGAGCGTATTCTGGAAGCTCACTGGGTTCACCGTGGCGACGCACACGTCCGGTGCTGGAGACAGTTCCAGGGAGGCAGTGCTCGAGGTGGAGTCACCGCCCCAGCTTGTCAGGTTCCTCACCATCGCTTCCGGCACCGTCGTCGTCCAGTTGGCACCAGACCCTGCACTCAGCTGCACTGCTGTCCAGTTGCTGACTAATAGGTCCTCAGCTGTTGCGTAGGTCTCCATCCCACTGAAATTTATTTACACTATTTTTCTTATAATACTGAGTAAAAAAGGCTCTTACACAAATTTTCGAGAAAACACTCTTATTCAGTTTTCTTTGTTTATACAAAATACCGCAAATAGCATACACAAAGTTGATGACAACCATGAGGAGTGTGTATGAACAACCCATGGAGTGGTTCGTATTGATGGTGAAAAATCAAGAAAATTCCCAGTGGAGAAAAGGATCAAGCAAGGCGATGGCCCCTGCACATTACTCTTTGACATCCTTTACGTAAAGCAATATAAACATGTGAGCATTGAACACACAGAAAGAGATTAGAATGTGCATAGTAAGAGATTGGAGTGCATAATAAGCAGAACCTGTTCCATGCATGAGATACAGATGTTGTTGTTGTGGTCTTCAGTCCTGAGACTGGTTTGATGCAGCTCTCCATGCTACTCTATCCTGTGCAAGCTTCTTCATCTCCCAGTACCTACTGCAACCTACATCCTTCTGAATCTGCTTAGTGTATTCATCTCTTGGTCTCCCTCTACGATTTTTACCCTCCACGCTGCCCTCCAATACTAAATTGGTGATCCTTGATGCCTCAGAACATGTCCTACCAACCGATCCCTTCTTCTGGTCAAGTTGTGCCACAAACTTCTCTTCTCCCCGATCCTATTCAATACTTCCTCATTAGTTATGTGATCTACCCATCTAATCTTCAGCATTCTTCTGTAGCACCACATTTCGAAAGCTTCTATTCTCTTCTTGTCCAAACTATTTATCGTCCATGTTTCACTTCCATACATGGCTACACTCCATACAAATACTTTCAGAAATGACTTCCTGACACTTAAATCTATACTCGATGTTAACAAATTTCTCTTCTTCAGATGCGCTTTCCATGGATGGCCATGGCCAGTCTACATTTTATACAGATACAGAATCATAAAGTCTTTTTTTTGTGATATGTTTACAATACAGCATCACCGGTCTATCGCGGTCTAACTGTGTTGGTGAGGCAGTAAATTTATCCATAGGGCAGTGACTGCGTCACTGCAATTCACTTTGGGGGTGTGGCGGTGGGACTTGTAGTCCCGTACCACCCTCTGACGGTGACAGTGCTACTTGAGTCAGGCAGAAAAATTTAGCCTAACATGGGCGGATATGATTGGGGAGTATTGGGCGTAGAGTGGGGGCTGGTCCCGCCAAGGGATGCGTCCGTTATGGGCGTGCCAAGCCTATCGTTAGCCATGGTCGGAATCCGCTTCCTCTAGGATGGTTGGGGGAACCGGACGTCGATTCCAGCGGCGTGGAGATGTTGTCCCAATTACCATCCTCTGACGGTGATAGTACTACATGACTCAGGCAGAAAAATTTTGCCTACCATGAACGTGTGGCGGTGAGACTTTTAGTCCCGTGGCGCGTTGCGACAGAATATTAATACAACGATAAATGTAAACTGCCTGCGCGAGAGATAAACACTCTGTGCCATTTAAGCATCTTCGTGCGAACTCAATAACAAAGATATACAGACCGTATTAAGCTACGGGAAAGAGATAATTATTCCATGTTGGACACTGGAAGAGAGATGTTCTATGTCGGATTCAGAGGAGATTGTTGGAAGCCGCGGGGGCGTAGAGTTCATAACCCTCAATCATTTCAAAAGAAATAGTCAGTGATTATAAAGACGCAAGTCGTTCGGAAGTGTGTGGTTTGATGGTGCGAATCTGCAGTTTTCCACGCTTTTTGGATTCGTCGAGAATATTTCTCTGAAGACCTAAATATTTTCACGAACTAAAGTTGGACGCCACATTCCATACACTTGACACAGCATAGCACTTGGCTGTACCGATTGATTTCCGTAGAGCGATAAATTATCTTCAGCGATTTCAGGTAGAAAAGTTCCAGCGAGGAGACTCAACGAGATGTGCTTCTGCGAAACGCATATGGTATTACCGTATTCTTTAACTTAGTAAAAAGGAATCGCTAAACCAAACCATAAATAAAAAATCAATTAATAATAATACGCAATCACATTAATAAAACGCTCATTAAATAATAGAGAGAATAAAAATTAGAACTTTAAGGTAACATTCCATTTCGTTGTGAAATGCCATGGTAGGCCTACACTCTTAGGCTCTTCGAAAAATGGATGATATTCTTGCGAATATAAAGCGGAAAACTGTTATCTTGTTAACTGAGCTGGAATGGAGCTAAACGCTGTTGCCAGGCTTCTGTTAATTCAGAGCCAAGAATACGAGTATACACTTGAATTGCACCACACATGGGTACGATGGTGAATGTAAGTCGTCATTTTCTGTCGTGGACATGTTATTCTGTGCAGTCACTGTTGGAAGGTGTTACGGTGGCCCCCCCAAGGAATAACCGACGAGCCTACATTAGCAGTTACGTAAAATGTAAGTTAATGGACTTACTCTGTTGTATATGGACCAGAGAGAAAGAGGACCCTGGTGCTCACTGTAAAGTACATTGGGTAGTGTCTGGGAAGCCTGCATACTCAGTTCGCTAGACAAACAATCAAACAAGTCATATTAATGAGTTTTATTACAATTAATTAAGTACAATATTTAACTATGCCAATTACACAGATGTATCGCAAGAAAAGGGCGGCATACGAAATTAAGTGTTTGCAGTGACTGCTGACCTCTAACTGACAAGAGTCTGTCCTGAACTGCTACTGAAGTCGCTACCATTGACGCTGCTATCCAAGTGGGTAACCTTGAAGCCGCTTCTGAACTGGGCCGTCACCAGTCGGTCGCGGCGCTTATTTCCTCTTCACACAGGGGCCGCACTTAATTTCGTATGCCGCCCTTTTCTTGCGATACATCTGTGTAATTGGCATAGTTAAATATTGTACTTAATTAATTGTAATAAAACTCATTAATACGACTTGTTTGATTGTTTGTCTAGCGAACTGAGTATGCAGGCTTCCCAGACACTACACAACACGCGTTGTCGTCCTGGAGGGAAGTCCGGCCAGCGTGCGACTGGCTGACTTCTTCTCATAGCCTTCTCTTCTCTTTCCTTCCCGACTGGCGTTCCGGCGCTTCATTTACGCCGTAACACATTGTATTAATGGTTAATCTGACAATACACAGTTGAAATGATGTAACTCAGGTAATGAATGCTTTACGTTGTTTGAAGACAGAAACGAGCTCTTTTTCCAGCAATTCACGAAATATTCGGGGAAGAGGATCCAAGCATGGTGAAGAAAGTTATTAACTGGCACTGACTAGCAGGACCAGCTCTACAGGATAAATTTACAGGTGACCGTAGTATCCAATAGATACTAGCAAACAAGTCGAATCTAGAAAAGTCGTGTTCTGTGCCGGGAGGATGTATGTAACTGCTAGGTTTTACTTCTCCCTGTGAGCACTAGGCACACGCGATAGAACTGGTGGCTAAAACTCCAAAAAGACTTCAGTTGGCTGTAGTGGAATGGTATGAAGAAACTGAAGAGGAAGGGAATGATAGTGAATGCAGAAAAAAGCGAAGTAATGTGAGCTTCAAAACTGAACAGACGGGAAGAAGAACTCAATATACTCTGTAGCAGCAAGCTTCTTGAAAAAATAGACAATTTAGAATATTTTCACACCATACTAGGTACTAACGGGAGAATAGAACAAGAGGTACTAAACAGAACTAAGACTGTACTATCAGACGCATTAGCAGGAAAGAAAGAGGCAAGTATGAAAATTAAAATGCGAATTTAGGTTGAAGTTAAGGCACTAATTACAGTGTATGGTACGGACAGATCGGCACTACAAGAGAAATATGTATGCAAGATTACTGCCACACTAATGGAGGTAATGAGGAGAGCAGTAGGAAAGACAAGAAAATATGGAGTTAGAAATGAAATAATTCGAGAAAAATCTGAGCAGAATAAAGCAATGAGTGTGTTGGTTGAGGATAAACAGTTGTCTTCGAGCAGCTCCCATACACTGCAAACTGGACCCCATTCAATTTTCATCTGCTTCCAAAACTTAAAGAAGACCTTTGAGGACTTCACTTTGATAGTGATAAAGCGGTGCGAGCAGAGGTGGTGGAACTTTGTTCGTCGCCAAGGTGACTATGTTGAGAAACATATGTAGACATGAAGAAAAAATATGTAGAGCGTTAATAAAGTTTGTTTAATTTACAAAGGTTTAAGAATTTTCACATAAAGAATTCGGAGGCTTTACTTTTCAACAAGCCCTCATAATATTACTACATTGTCACGACTAAACAGCTAAAATGATTGTGATAAAATTTGATGTGGAATTAGCCTGAAGCCTCAGGAAGGACACAGGGTACTTTAGAAAGTAAAAAAACATAAAAAGTCCTAAGAGAGTGAAGTAGGAAACAGATCATCTTCTTTCACATCAGTGAACATAGGCCGTGTTAAAAAATTATTAAATTTGTTGCATAATGTACAGCTACTTGAATAGCACGGTGCACAGACGCACGCTGCTGCTGCACATGCCACGTCGTCATCGTGCGTTGGGGCAGTTTGGACACAGCTGCAGTCGACAGCTGTGCGTAGCCGAACAGGCAGACAAGTGAGGGTAGCTGACGTTGTAGCACATACAGTACCTTAGTTACGCATCACCACTCATCAAAACAAAAC
This sequence comes from Schistocerca serialis cubense, assembly GCF_023864345.2. Classification (NCBI taxonomy): domain Eukaryota; kingdom Metazoa; phylum Arthropoda; class Insecta; order Orthoptera; family Acrididae; genus Schistocerca; species Schistocerca serialis. Next base: position 35,039,352 of record NC_064649.1, on the reverse strand, counting down.
TATCGATATGCACGTAACAGGAAGTGTGCAAAAACATTCACGAAAGCACAGCATTTCCTTCATTTCCAGCACAAGAGCTACTGGTTTACTCATTTTCAACTACGGTACTGTGTTTCCCATCTTGTTTATCAACTCCATTCTATAATGTCAGATTTAGGTAGAAGAGGCATGTCGCACATGCGATGAGCATGTTTCTTGAAGTTTATTTTGCTTTCCAGAGGCACTCTGTTGTTGCCTCTACCTTCTGCATATGCACCTCACGTTCATTTATCAGTGCTATCCTCCGTCTCTTATTCACAACCGTTTATCAATTTTAAATTCCTCACATGTTTGCAAGGTTTTCTTTTTTTTTTGGCATTAGGGAAGCAGGTCAAAATTTTCGTCAAAGCATTTTATGTACATATACCTTTATATCCCAGAAAGAAAAACGTGTGCAGATCATTTCAACGTGAAGCAATATGCTGAAAACACTCTCACACTTCTTCTTGTTCTGCACACAAACTTTAATTTGAACCTTGGAACGACAACTATGTAATGCACTATTGAGATGTGACCTACTTCTGTCGTCTGCAGATTTTTGCCTTCGGAGTCTTCATGGCGGCATGTCTGGATAAACTATTCATGGTTTTCAGGCGACCTCAGTTCGGATAAAATGATGAAACTTCCGATGTCAACTCTTAGCAGCTGTGGGCCACCGCCGGACTGAGTGACGTTACTGAACTGAAACTGTCGATCCCGCCTCACTACAAGCATGTGTCTTTGTGTTATCCAATGCCCGCACTAAATCTGCAGCTTTACTGTAAATCTGAAACTCGAAATCCCAGTCCACCATACATTCGACACTCGATGGGCAAGGGCCACTGCGTTACTGAACAGAGGTCTCACTCGTTAGAAGTACACAAACACGTTAGCAAATGATGTGGAAACACGCACTCCAGCACAGGGCAGATGTTGCTGTTCCAACTATAAGAAGCAATGCATAACTCAAAAATTGTAAAAGTGGACATGGTAAACGTTTTTACTCAAGCGTGCATATTAAAATCGCCAGTATTAAAAGAAATTGTGGTCTAAAGTAACAAGATATCCAAACTTTCGAAAGACAGTTGACTCAGTAGCACACCAACACTTGTTAACCATTATATGAAGTACAAAAAAATTTTCAGACTGGATTGAAAATTTTCTGGTAGGAAGGATGCAGCATGTTACCTTCGATGGACAGCTGTTTGCAAATTTAGAAGTACTTTCAAGCATCCTAAATGGTAGGAAGTTGGCACCCTTATCTGTTCATATTGTATATTAATAACCTGGTAGTCATGGACTTTGGGAAAACCTGAACAGAAGAGAACTGAAGCATATAAGATGTGGTGCTGCAGAAGAATGTTGAAAATCAGATAGACTGATAAGGTAAGGAACGAGGAGGTTCTTCGCAGAATCGACAAGGATATGACTATATGGAAAACACTGACTAGAAGAAGGAACAAGACGATAAGATACCTGCGAAGACATCAGGGAGCAACATGGTATTAGACGGAGCTGTAGAGGGTAAAAATTGTAGAGGAAGACAGAGATTAGAATACATCCAGCCAATAACTGAGGAAATAAACTTCAACTGCTATACTGAAATGAAAAGGTTGGCACAGGACAGACCGCATCAAACACTTCAGAAGACTGAAGACTGACGACTAAAAAAAAAATTATTAAAAGTGGTAAAGCTATCTCTAACTTTTTGCAGATGACGCAGTTAACTACAATGCAGTATCTGAAAAAGAACTGGCCAGATATTCAGCGATATCTGGGTAAGATTTTAAAGTGGTGCAACCATTGACAATTTGGTTTAAACGTCCAGGAATGTAACATTGTGTACCCTAAAAAAGAAAAAAAAGATTGTCATATCAAATGACTAAATATCAGTGAGACACAACTGGAATCAGTCAACTCGTATAAATGCCTAGCTGTAACAGTCTGTGTGCATTTGAAACGGAATGGAATGATCACACACGCCCAGCCACAGACAACGCCCATGGCAGACTTCCACTCACTGATAAAATACTAGGGAAATGGAACCAGCAGGCAAAGAGGTTGCTTACAAAACAGTCGTGTGACCCACTGCAGAGTATTACTCAAGTATGACAGATACATATTAAATACACTGTCCAGTCACATCAATACGACCACCCGTCGAAAGACTCGAATATCCACCGCTTGCAATGCAGACCTTGAAAGACATGCAGGAAGCGAGTCAGTGAGGTTCTGGAAGGCTACTGACAGCTAATTGAAACCGTGTCGACTCCAGTGCCTTAGTCAGCTGTGCTAGATTTCTCCGTTAAGAATCCACGGTGGGTACAGCCCAACAGAGCCTGGGGAATTTGGTGGCCAGCCGGGGGAGTACAATAAACTCATCCTGGTGATCTCTGAACCACGCACATACACTGTGAACTGTGTGACACATTTCGTTGTCCTGCTGGTAGGTGCTATCATACCAAGGAAAAACGAACTGCATGTAGGGGTGGGCATTGTCCTCAAGGATAGACGCACAACTGTGTTGATTCATCGTCCCTTCCAGAATGAGGAGATCAAGCAGGAAATGCCGCGATGACATTCCCAATACCTTAATGCTCCCTCCTCCAGACTGAACCCTTCTGCTGCACACCGGAAAAGTTCGGCCTGTGATTTGGCATTTTTTTAAAAGTTTTATTGCTATGTGCTGTCAGGCAGTGGAGGCCAGCCCAGCCAATGTTCTGATCGAGTGAACCACTGGAAGGTATTGTTCACATTATATCAAAACATTCCAGCCAGGAGGGCTTGCTACACTAGGACATGGTCAAAGCGTGCAGAACTGTCAACAGTGTAACATGGGGTTACGAAGAGTGAGGTAATATTTTGTAATTCAGACACTGGCAAATTTAACTGGGCCTACAAAGCTGTGCGTGAGCAGTAGAGCGAACTAGGAAAATCTGACGTGACAAATAGAATGAAGCAACCTTACAGTCCCACTTCAGTATCACTTTGACAGAAGCTTAGCTATAATGGTACAAATAACCGAGTTTAGTTCAAAGAATTCCGTCTGCATCTTGAACCTGAGAGAATGGCAATATTTTGTGTTTCAAAAAAGGCACGACTCTCCGCTAGTGATCTAAATTGGTTGGCAACTTGCCACTGATTAATTCATCGAGTGCTGGCATGAGGCACACCATATCTGTGGCGTGGCAGCTGCGAGACTCGGGGAAGTTTCGTCAGCATGGGGAGATGAGTCCCAGCTGGCCTCTGTCCTCTGAGCAACTTCAGGTAGCTGACTGCAGGCTGCCTGTGATCCGGCTGGGGGAGGCACTACCTTGTGACCTCCTAGCCACCTAGGTGTCTTCGGCCACCATCCTGGTCTAACACTGTGAGGTGACCAGGGCATTACCATTGTTTCACTGCACACCCCGACATAAATCTACCCACTCCCTCACCATTTCTCTCGCCTATCATGACACATAGCGACCCAGAATAGGCCAGTGCCAACAGCCATATGTCCGAAGGAGCATAGAATATGATTCGGATATCCAGTTGTGGTATTGCCATTCAAATTCCATCCTTCATCATCAGAGCATAGCAGTAAGCGTGGGGCCATGACCTGGGCACCTGCTGCTGAGACCCATACACAGCAACGTTTGCTGAAAGGTCGTTGAGGAGACGCTGTTGGCTTTCCCTTGGTTGATATGGGTGGTCAGGTGCTCAACAGTTGCGTATCTATTCGCCCACGCACATCTCCGTAGCCATCGTTCACCAATCACCTATTGGCTGTGGTTCAACGCAGTTGCCCTGACTCCAGTTTTGTATAGTGCCATTTTGCTGTGCATGCCGTACTTTAGCCACAGTGCTACGTGACTACTTTACAGACTTAGCTGTTTCGGAAATATCTCCACCCTTGGTCCAAAAGTCAATGATGATGCCCTTATGGACCGCTCCATTTCTGGCCACGCGGGGTAGCCGCGCATTCTGAGGCGCCTTGTTACGGCCTGTGCGACTCCCCCCATCGGAGGTTCGAGTCCTCCCTCTGGCATGGGTGTTTGTGTTGTCCTTAGCGTAAGTTAGTTTAAGTTAGATTAAGTAGTGTGTAGGTTTAGGGACAGATGACCTCAATATATTGGTCCCATAAGACCTTACCACAAATTAAAAATACGAAAAGAAATTTCTCCACTTCTGCATTACGTCAATGACTGCACTCTTTTCCACACAGCCTCCCTTACTCCCTTTATACACCTTCCACTGCTATTGCTCCCGCCTGCCATCGGTGAATGGCTACTGCATATTGATGGCAAACATAAGTGATGAGCACGTTAATGTGACTGGACTGTGTAGGACGCACAAGAGCTACTGAATGTATACAGAGAAGGGCAGCAAGAATGGTGAAAGGTTCGTTTAACTCACAGGCTCACAGAAATGCTGGAAGAAATGAACTGACATGACTTGAGGATTAGACTCCAAGTATCCCATAAAAGCCTACTTACAACCAGTACTACGTGTATAGGAATTAGTATAACTACCTACACATCTCTCCCACAGCGACTATGAAGATAAGACTAAACCAATTATGGCATCACAGAGGCATTTGAACACTAAATCTTTACACAGTATCGATTTAGGTGCTGAAAATAATGAAAACGCTGAAACACATGTCTGTCCTAGGGTTAAAGATTTAGTTTGAGTAACGACTTGCATACATATTGGCTAATTAATGTAGTGTTATTGTACCATACCAGTTACAGAGCTAACCGGAAAATCTGTTTCTTGTCGATTTACAACTCCTGTGGTATTGTAAATTTCTGTTACTGAGTACTTGGTCTTTCTCATACTTTCCATCCTTCATCGTACATCGCTTTTGGCTGAAATTTAGGTAGTTATTCGCAGAAGCTAAATCATTAGCATTGTTATTACAAGCGTTACCCAAAACTATTAAAGGGTACAACACTGTGTGTTAGTTTATAATATCTACAGAAGTACCCGGAATTAGAAGCAGTGTGAGAAAAAGAGAGAGGAGGGAGTGGAAATGAAAAATACAGATGAGGGGAAACCATACATAGGCTTGAGGAGGGTCGTAGGAATTACCCCTTCCACACCTGTGAACTATAACACACAGGTGTAAGGGAGGGTGCCTTTTGGAGCAAAAATTTAAATATGTTGGTATAGGGCTAAAAGCAAGCTGGAGCTGCCAGAATTATTGAGATGCTGAGATATGGTGGAGGCAATGGCAGTGGGAATGAAAGACAAAAGGAGCGATTGTAATTGAGAGAGGAGCAGGGGTAGCGGGATATACTCTAAATCAATGGGAGAATAAAGGAGACTGTTAGTAAGAGATACACATAGACAGGGAAGTGCTGACTATGAAGGCATGAAGCTGTAACTACAAAGAGAGACTGGGTAAAAGGATTTACAACAGTCTGCATCAAAAGAGGGCGGATATGTTCGCTTGCCAAAATATTTGGTAAGGAAGCTGGAATGAGTACTGAGGCAGCTGGTTCCCCAAATTTTCTGTCAGAGTCTTTTAAAGAGGAACGTATTCGCCGTTTTTGTGCTCCACAGGAGTATTCTTCCGCTGGTAACTGATTACTTGGGCAGCCAACAGCTAAATTGGGTAGGATATAAAATCAAACTGGTAACAGCTAGAAAAGTGTTTCTATAAAGGTGAAGTTCGACAACAGCTATTACAGATGCGTTGGAAAGCCTTTTTGAAAGTATTTCCTTGGAGTGTAACCTTATATGGAAGTGCAAAGTGGACAGTAAAATATATACACAAGCAGAGAATACAAGCATTTAAAATGTGGTGCTACAGAAGAATGCTGAAGATTTGATAAGTAGGAGAGAAGAAGAGGTACAGTATCGAATGGAGAAGGAAAGAAATCTTGACCCAACTTCACTAAAAATAGGGATCAATTGATACAACACATCATGAGATGTGAAGAAATAGCCCATTGGATCGTACAGAGAAGTGTATGTCGTAAAAACTCTGGAGATGCCCCAGGGTTTGACTATGAATATCAGGTTCAAATGTGTGTAGTTTGCAATATCTATGCAGAGATGAAGAGGTTTGTGCAGGGCAGGGAAGAACTGCATCAAGCCAGTGTTCAGACTGAAGACCACAACATCAATGACATTTCCTGAATGCCTCAGTGGGACACTATCAGACAAGAGCTGAGCAGACACCCAACAGCTGCACTAGGGATGGCTTCTGAGCTCCTGCCTTCACCCTATGCGTCGCACGCTGAGCTTACCTGGAGTAGTTGGCCTGGAGCAGTTCCACGGCGACTGGTGGTGGCAGCTGGCCCGCGAGAACGGCGATGACGTCACACACGGTGGCAGGGTGGTGTGGGTAGGCCTCGCCGTACTGGCCCATACGGTTTAGCAGCTCTGGCAGCCAGATGAGGAAGCCGTTGGAACTGCAGGTTGGTGGGTTGATGCACATGTGAGAAATAGGTCATGAATGAGTACCTGCATGTTGTGACAACTTGCTGATCTGACGAATGTGTTAGTAAAAGCAGCCAGTCATGAAATTTTAATTATGAACTCGAAAAAATGAAAATCGTGTAATGAGTCTCTTATTTATTTGCTGGTACACATCTGCAGTTCTGGTACACACTGAAATCCCTGAACAATTGTATTGTAGCATGTTGCGAGAAAACTGATACCAAACAGTGCAGGCAGTTGATAAATTAGAGACCTGCAAACAACAAATATTTATACAGTGTAGACCTTCACAGCCAATGTTTACTTCAGTTAAATTTCTGAACCAAGGGTATTCCCAGATGTTTCACCTTTGACTGTGAGAGATACCTTCGGAGGTAAAACAGCGACTCCAAAGAGGTATCCCACAGTTGAAATTTCAGAGAATACTTTTATACGTGAAACAAGGCCTCTTAGCTTGGAAGTTTTAGGTGAATTGAAACAGAAAGCTGCTTACAGAACTTAAATTTTTGAGATGATAGTTAAAATGGTGCGACTACCCCTTGTAGGTTGACAAGTAAAATACATTTTGTGGCTGAAAAATATGACACATACTGGCTATTTTCACAACCAGATATTTACTTTCTCCTTTATTTTAGATGTTCCACCCATAGATTCTTGGTGCAGCACAATAACCTCACCCATCTTGAAGTGTCACAGCTATGCATCATAGAGAATAGAGTGATTTGAGCAATAACATTGATCTGATCACACATAGGATTTTCTCTGGCAGCCATGGTTTGGCCTTGGAAGCATCATCATTTCAGCACTGAGGAGTTAATTGAAAATGGCTATCAGCTGAAACCAGCAGAGAGTTAGTTGTGTATCCATTTTGCACATGGTAGGATAATGCAGTCCACATCACAAAATGGTTCACACTTTGGATCCAGTCGTCAGGCAGACAGGTCTGCGCTTAAACATAGATCTCCTGTCTGTTGCTTCATCATCACAGAACTGAGAAATATAGCTGACATGACAAATTCACCTGAACCTAACACAGAACGCTGTGCATCAAAATCTATAGCTGCAGCTGCTGTGCATTGGTTGGAGCAAAGTGTTTGTAGAATTCTTCGGTGAGGCCTCAAGATGCAGCACTACAGTACAGTGATCACGAAATAACTGAATGTAAGGGATTTTTAAATTTGTATGACATTGAGTCGATACGATGTTCTGTTTGGAATGAAGGTAGAGCCAGGCAAATCTGCACTCTCTGGCACTCGCTTCTATTCTGCATTAATGTTTCCGTTTTCAGATTATTGACTGTGGCCACGAAAATATAATACTGTTTCCTTTTTTCTGTTTCACCTGCTTTTTTAGCCCATTTACTTCACTATCTAGATTCAAAGATTAAAAACTGCTGACGATTAATGGCATTCATTGTAAAGATGTAGAGGAGGTACCGATATATTGAGTACAGGCCTCAACTGAAACATATGAAGACAACTATTTGTTTGAAAAATACAATTATAGTCAAGTAAATATTAAGCTACGAATACTAGGTTAATATGCACTGTTTAATATAGGTTTTGAATCAGAACCTTTTTCAGAGTAGCGACTATCCTCCTAATTTAGTAAGTTACATTTATCTGCTGAAAGAACAAACAGTCGGAAGCAGTGTAGCCACACATTATTATGTATATATAGGGTGATTTTTTCCACTGTGCACAAACTCTAAGAGTTGATCGATGAGAGGATAAGGATCAAAAAAGGTCTAATGAAATTATGTCTGGAAATGCATTGAGACCATTTATTCAAGTATATACTGATACAGAGGCTGCGGTCTAATATGCACTGTACCATGCCTCTACAGTTACAGTAAATGTTGTAAAAGGTTTCCATGTGTCTCAACTCATGCGTGTAACCACTATAGCATGTTGTATCTCAAGCCTTCACATCGGCCAGGCTACGTATGAACAGTATCAAAGGCAGCATGAAAAAGTTGCTCCAGCATCTCCACATTAGGAATGGGCTCTGTATACATGATACTTTTGAGATGTCTCTATATCCAGGAATAAAATGGTCTTAGATTCAGTGAACGAGCAGAGCATGTAACTGGATCCCTCGACTGATCCATTGAACAGGGAAGACATGATTGAGATGCATCCAGATGTTAATGACAAAGTGGGCTGGAGCACCATCATGGAGCAGCCACATAACCCCTTGAATCATCAGTGGCACCTTTTCCAGCAGGGAAGGCAAAGTCACCTGCAAGAAACGCTGATAATTCCAGCCTGTTAGGCGATGTGGAAGGAAGACTAGTTCCAAAATATGGTGGCCAGTTATCCCAACCCACACAATCTGGCTCCACTGATGCTGATGTTACACTGTCTCTATATTATAGGGGTTTTTCATACTGTCCCACAGATGACTGTTATGGGAGTTGAGGATACCACTCTGTGCAAAGGTGGCCTCACCTGTGAGTAGGACAGGGGACACAAATCCTGGAACTGTTGTTGCCTGGTTAACAAACAAGTGACAAAACTGCCCCCGATGTGGGATGTCTGTCGCTAGTTAGCCTTGCACACGCTGTAAGTGATAAGGGTAGTAACAATTGTCATGGAGAATGTGTCACTCTGGCAGGCTAACTGCCTGGTACTGACACAGCAGGCACCTTTCACAGTGTTAATCATATTTCTATCCAAGTCTGGTGTGCGAACATTTCAGATACATCCATCATGATATCCTGCTTCCTGAAACGATCCTGTCCTAGACAAATGGCGAAACACTATCGCAAACATTGAATGCTGTGGTTGTTGTCAGTGGGGATAGGTCTCCTGATACAACCTTGCTGCCTGTCGCCCATTGCCATTAGCCTTTCCATAAGTAAACACCATCTCCACGCGTTGTCGATTTTAATATGGAACCATTGTAAACAGCGCTGTATCACATCCACTACAAGGTGATTCAGCAAGGGAAGTGAATTGGACACAGCATTACGAATTACTAAGGCAGGAGAGGGCACTAGGGTATGATGTGTAAAGAACAGTACCACCCTCTAGGAGGAAACCATACATACTGTAACTGTGGCTGCATGGGACAGTGCATATTAGACTGCAGTCTCTATAACAAAGCATGATTGAATAAATAGTCTCTAGCATGGGAACCATACATTTTCGAACATAAGTTCATTAGACCTTTTATGTTCTGTACCCCCTCATTGATCAGTCCCTAGAGTTAGACACAGTGGAAAAATCACCCTGTGTATCACCGTTTGATATGAATGGCTCAATTCAGGATGGGAAGGTGTAGGGCTGAGGTGCTCCATTCTTCTGCTGTGTCTGACACTGAGAACTGATTGAATCTTTCATGTACGCCTGCATCTCCGCTACTGGAAAAAATGCGACACCCTCAAGGACCTTTTTCACTGGCACAGCGTATAATAAGTGCTTATGGATGGGTTTTAGTGGTAGTGATTGTTTTGTCGCAGTCATTGGCCATTAGGTAGTGCACGGATGTGCACCCTGTGTTTTGTCTCTGCAGGTGGCAACTGTGCAGAGTTTATAGATGAACAGTGCAACATTCATTCTAGGGTTCGACCATGCCTCCTACTGAACAGTTTCACCCATATGAACAGTATTTAATTGTGTGCTTGCAGGAAGGTGGATGGACGTCATGATGGACTGCTGCACATGTTGGGCACAGTGCATCAGTGGTGTATCATTGCTTTCAACAATGGTCTGTGCAACATGTCCACACCTGTACACCAGGCTCTGGATGTATAGACACACGTCGAGATCGATGCATTGTGCCAGCAGCAGTGGCCAACTCAACATCATCCAGGTAAGAAATCTGGGCACATGTTTCACCAGAATCTCTGCTTGCAACAGGACTCTGACCACAGATCTCGCAGGACAGACTATTACCGACACCACGGCACTGCCAGGCACAGCTACTCAGATATTATGAAAGAGTCAACTGGAGAGTCCAATGATGCTTTGTCTTCAACGATGAGAGCAGGTTCTGTCTGAATGCAAGTGATGGACATACACATGTATGGTGTAGACCTGTTGAGCTGCCTATGCCAGAGTGCACAACACATGGGTCCCATACCAAGTTTCATGGTGTTACAAGTCACAGTCAGATTTGGGGTTTCCGAATGGTAAAGTAACCAGTAAATTTTTAGACAACATAGTTGTATGGAGATAAACAGCGATTAATTTACTTATAATCAATCATTCAAAATGACAGTCACAATCGCATTATTTATTTTGCCGCCAACCGGTTTCAACCCACGATGGGGTCATCTTCAGGGCAATTTACACCATTTGGTCGCTCGCTGGAGTCGTCACCCTGCCTGTCCATAGTTGGTCTCAATGTGTAATTATATACTCCTACAGCGATGAATGACAGTAGGAGCAAAAGATAGGTTCTGGCTCACTGGGTCAATCCCTGCCTCAGATAGGTACGAAAATCACATTACTATGCTTTTATCTACTTAGTTTCAGATAAGTTTTAATTTTTCCTTTTTTTAACCTTTTTTAAATCATATTTACTTTTTGCAAAACCAATAAGTATTTTCCTGTATAAATGGGAGTTGACATTAAAATGAGTGCTACAAACAAAAAGAAATATTCTATAACAGAACGTTTGGGAAATAAAGTAAAACCAACCAATGAAAGATTTCGATTATGGTTACTAACAAAATTCAAACAATAATAATGTTGTTACAAATATTGGAGATATTATCTTTACAAATGTGGAACAAAGATTAGAAGAATTTAAACCGATAACAGAATCTTTTTTGTGATAATATTATGGTTATTAAAATAACAGATTTTATAGATTGCGAAGGAGAAATGAAAAATGCAAAGCTCTTTGAAAAAAAAAAAAAAAACAGCATGTGGTAGTTTTAACAGCTTTTTAAGATCTAGATTTTCTAAATTTAATCTGGCTAGATATGGAGTTAAAGCCAACATTCCATATTTATTAATTTCAATACACAAATAATTAAAGGAACTAAACAAATTATTAGCAAAGGAATAAAAATTATCCAAAAAAATATAAAAATCCTATCACTTTTCCATACAAACAGAATTAGCAGATGTTAAACCCGAAACACTTTTAAAAGAGATACCAGAGATTTTGGAAGAACTTAAAAAGGAACACTACTATTTGCTGGATTTAGACATAACACAAGATTTTTCAGGAATTTTTAACAAAGGAGAAATGTGCAAATATTTAACAAATAATTTTAATTTTCAAAAACAAGGAGAATGTAAAGAAGACTGTGATGTTATAGTAAACAACGATAATTCTGTTGGAAAAGGCTGTTTAACGTGGATAAATTCTAATTCTACAGAGAAAATATACAATAAACAGGAGTTAACAAAAGCTTGGAAGCCATGATATAGATTTTTTACATTGCCTAGACAGTAAATTAAAGGAAACATTCGCTTCTAAATTAGCTGAAGAAAATGGAATTACAAGACTGGAAACAACAATTTATAATTACATTAATCCAGATTTCCAAAGAGAACAGGAATTCAATCCATTAACAGACTGTTTAGAATTAATGACAAACACCAGCAAATATTTCGATAAAGCTCAGTTTATTCTGTTCCACTATCTAAAATGTGGCAAAAATTTACCGATTCGTTATTGAACAGTTGTTGTCTTATTTACAACAATCTCTTGCAATATATCTAGTGGGGCAACAAATACACGAAAAAATTAAGTGGAATACAAATAAAAATTAAAACAAAAAATAACGAGGAAACAGAAAAATTAGTTAAATTTGTTTTATTTGCTTTTAGTTTTAACTTTGGATTCCGTAGAAATGTTGGAACACGTCAGGCAATACTGACCCAGCGACGTACTTTAGAAGAATGATTAAGGAAACGCAAACCTAAGTTTCTAGCATTTGTAGACTTAGAGAAAGCTTTTGACAATGTTGACTGGAATACTCTCTTTCACATTCTGAAGGTGGCAGGGGTAAAATAAAGATGGTGAAAGGCTATTTACAATTTGTACAGAAACCAGATGGCAGTTATAAGAGTCGAGGGACATGAAATGGAAGCAGTGGTTGGGAAGGGAGTGAGACAGGGTTGTAGCCTCTCCCCGATGCTATTCAATCTGTATATTGAGCAAGCAGTAAAGGAAACACAAGAAAAATTTGGAGTAGGAATTAAAATCCATGGAGAAGAAATTAAAACTTTGAGGTTGGCCGATGACATTGTAATTCTGTCAGAGACAGCAAAGGACTTGGAAGAGCAGTTGAACGGAATGGACAGTGTCTTGAAATGAGGGTATAAGATGAACATCAACAAAAGCAAAACGAGGATAATGGAATGTAGTCGAATTAAGTCGGGTGATGCTGCATGAATTAGATTAGGAATGAGACACTTAAAATAGTAAACGAGTTTTGCTATTTGGGGATCAAAATAACTGATGATGGTCGAAGTAGAGAGGATATAAAATGTAGAGTGGCAATGGCACGGAAAGCGTTTCTGAAGAAGAGAAATATGTTAACATCGAGTATTGATTTAAGTTCCAGGAAGTCGTTTCTTAAAGTATTTGTATGGATTGTAGCCATGTATGGAAGTGAAACATGGACGATAAATATTTTAGACAAGAAGAGAACAGAAGCTTTCGAAATGTGGTACTACAGAAGAATGCTGAAGATTAGATTGGTAGATCACGTAACTAATGAGGAGGTATTGAATATGATTGGGGAGAAGAGAAGTTTGTGGCACAACTTGACTAGAAGAAGGGATCGGTTGGTAGGACATGTTCTGAGGCATGAAGGGATCACAAATTTAGTACTGGAGGGCAGCATGGAGGGTAAAAATCGTAGAGGGAGACCGAGAGATGAATACACTAAGCAGATTCTTAAGGATGTAGGCTGTAGTAGGTACTGGGACATGAAGAGGCTTGCACAGGATAGAGTAGCATGGAGAGCTGCATCAAACCAGTCTCAGAACTGAAGACCACGACAACAACAACCTATTAACTGTATAGAAATTTCAGAAGAGTCAGAGAATGTACTTTCTGTAAAACAAACATGCTTTATAAAATCTGGGGAGACATATTTCTCTAAATCTACTTCTTTATTTTCTACAATACCAAAAGAAATAAATATCGAAGAATTGGGACTAATAAAGACAAACTATATTATCCCATTTGTATCCAGAAAAGGAATATATATTTTCCACAAAATTTATCCATATCCCATTTAAGAAATTAAACCATTTAATGTAGTATATATGCAACCTATTAAAAAGAGAGAACAAGAATTAGACAATTTAAGTACACATGAAAGAAAGGTAGAATATTTGGGAAGTACTACATCTATAAAAGTCGAATACAAAAATATTTTGGAGAAGGAACAAAAAATGAGAGTAACAGAAGAAGAAACAAAAAATTATTTTAAACGACAATGGATAGACTTTCCTACAAGTGGAGTCTACAAAATTTATGCTTTTGTTGTAAACGATAAAAACAAGTTTACATATGTTGTCGTATTGGGTGAACAAAATGGTAAAAATCGGTATCCATTGTTAAAGGGCCTAATAAAAATAAATTTATACCCATAAGTAAAGGCAGAGAAAATTTAAAAAAAGAAGGATTTGTTTTTTGTATGCCATACAGCAGTCTTCGACAAGAATTAAAATTTTTTTACTATCCCAAGGAAGAACCATTTTTGGAAATAAAGATAGATGGTTTTACCAGTTTTAATGGACACTCTTTCCCTAAAATAATTTACTTAAAAATAATAACGATTTTCCAAGACAAAGAGATTTTATTGTACAAAGAAGAAGCTAAAGAAACAATCGAAAATGTAAAAATGGGTCAAATACTAGGAAATATAAAAATAAAAAAACTGTAAACGACTAGAAGATCTAGAAGAAGGATCAGATATAGATATTTCTAACATTACAATCAAAAAAATATTGTGGAAAAGATAGATATATTTTTAAATTCGAAAATATGCCAGATTGTTATTGTTCCAATTATTTGTTGGAAGAAGAAATTAGAAATAAAAATATAGATCTAAATTACAAGATTAAATTTAGATTCGATAAAAGTAAAACAACACCAAATAAACACTAAGAAAGACTTGTGTTCGTTGTTTAATTTTTGAGTGCATAAAGTAAATTTAAACAGCGATTTAAAATCGCTATTGACCAGCATCTAATCTGCTACATATTTTATGTGTCTGCTTTAATTCTTTCGAATTTCTCTGGAATACTTATATTATTCTGTTTAAAAAAATCCGACATTAATGGAGGATATTCGTAATTAAGTCCAACTAAACTTGCTACATATTTGAGAATATAATAATTTCCAAAAATATAACAAGGCCAGTTATATTTCCATCTTCTGCAGAATAAATATGGTCAACACTATATTCTAAATAACTAAATAATAACAGATACTACTCCCTTTCTATAGTTTCCTTAGTTATGTAAACAAATACATCTGTTTCCCAAGGTACGAAATCTTTAGGATTAATTAGTTTCTCCATTTAATCTAATTAAATTTATTTATAACTTACTAAAAATCTGCAGTAATAAATGGAAGAAGACAGAAATGCTAAAATTATAGATCTATTCTACAAGAATAAAATGCACATGATGTCGTATGTAAAGTACTCCAGCGGCAAGGCACAGTCGATAGCTTCGCCACACGATAACGACGGTAACATTACCGATGCCAGCGCTACTAAAGTGAAGTTACTAAACAGAGTTTCCCAAAATTCCTTCGCTAAAGAATATGAAGTAAATATTCCCGAATTCAGATAAAGAACCTCAGCAAACGTGACGCAGACGAAGATATCCTCAGTGTACCAGAGCAACTAAAACCACTTAATAAAGATATGTGGCCCAGATTTCATACTGGTCAGGTTGTTTTCAGAATATGCTGATGTAATAGCTCCATATTTAGCAAAAAATGTTTTGCGTCACCCCGCTTCCCAGAACTCCTGAAGATACACGTTGACTTTGGATATTGTTTCACAGACAGTCCCTTTGCTGTTCAGAGATGTCACTAAACCTGCCCAAAGAAGTAAATAACCATGCTTCAGCAGCGCCTATTAAACGGACGGGGTCCGACAGCCGATCAGCTTCAGTCATTCCCCAGGAAGGAGGTACACGGCTCGTGTTGTCTGTAGTTCAACCATGCTTAGAAGGTCATTACCGCAGTTCGATCGTGTCCACATTGTTACTCCGTGCCACGAAGGACTCTCAACAAGGGAAAGTCCAGGCGTCTCGGAGTGAACCAAAGCGATGTTGTTCGGACGTGGAGGAGATACAGAGAGACAGGAACTGTCGATGACATGCCTCGCTCAGGTCGCCCAAGGGCTACTACTGCAGTGGATGACCGCTACCTACGGATTATGGCTAGGAGGAACCCTGACAACAACGTCACCATGTTGAATAGTGCTTTCCGTGCAGCCACAGGACGTCGTGTTACGACTCAAACTGTGCGCAGTAGGCTGCATGATGCGCAACTTCAGTCCTGACGTCCATGGCGGGGTCCATATTTGCAACCACGACATCATGCAGCGCGATACAGATGGGCCCAACAACATGCGAAATGGACCGCTCAGGATTGGCATCACGTTCTCTTCACCGATGACTGTCGCATACGCCTTCAACTAGACGTATCTGGAGGCAACCCGGTCAGGATGAACGCCTTAGACACACTGTCCAGCGAGTGCAGCAAGGTGGAGGTTCCCTGCTGTTTTGGGGTGGCGTTATGTGGGACCAACGTACATGGCTGGTCGTCAAGGGAAGCGCCGTAAAGGCCTCTGACCGTAGTGCAACTATATCGGCAGTATATTGGCGAGGCATTCGTCTTCATGGACGACAATTCGCGCCCCCATCGTGCACATCTTGTGAATGACTTCCTTCAGGATAATGACATCGCTCGACTAGAGTGGCTAGCATGTTCTCCAGACAGGAACCCTACCGAACATGCCTGGGAGACTGAAAAGGGCTGTTTATGGACGACGTGACCCACCAACCACTCAGAGGGATCTACGCCGAATCGCCGTTGAGGAGTGGGACAATCTGGACCAACAGTGCCTTGATGAACTTGTGGATAGTATACCACGACGAATACAGGCATGCATCGATGCAAGAGGACGTGCTACTGGGTATTAGCGGTACCGGTGTGTACAGCAATCTGGACCACCACATCTGAAGGTCTCGCTGTATGGTAGTATAACATGCAGTGTGTGGTTTTCATGAGCCATAAAAAGGGCGGAAATGATGTTTATGTTGATCTCTATTTCAATTTTCTGTGCAGGTTCCGGAACTCTCTGAACCGAGGTGATGTGAAACGTTTTTTGATGTGTGTACAATCGCTCGCTCAACGAAAGAACCATACCTAAAGACTGGAAAGTTGTGCAGGTCACACGAATACTCGAGGAAATAGGACTAATTCGCTGAATTACATGCCCATACCACGGAAGTCGATTTCCAGTAGGACTCTGGAACATTATGAATTACCTCGAAGAAAACAATCTATTGACAAATAGCATGGGTTCAGTAAACATCGTTCTTGTGCAACAGAACGCTTTTTATTATGATGCAGTAAATGCAGTAATGAGATCTACCGACAGGGATTTCAGACTGATTCAATATTTTTAGATTTTCAGAGGACTTTTGATACAATTACTCACAAGCGACTTCGAATCAAGTTGGGAGCCTATGGACTATGATCTCAGTTGTGCGACTGCATTCGTGATTTCCTGTCAGAAAGGTCGCAATGATTTCTGGTGTCCCACAAGGTAGTGATACCGGCCCACTGTTGTTCGTTATCTATATAAACGATTTAGGAGAAATCTGAGAAGCCATCTTAGGTTGTCTGCAGTTGATGCTCTCGCTTATCGTCTAGTATAGTCATCAGAAGATCAAAACCAATTGCAGAATGCTTTAGACGAATACACTGAAGAGCCAAAGAAACTGGTACACCTGCCTAGTATCGTGTAGGACCCAGCGGGCACGCAGAACTGCCGCAGAATGACGTGGCATGGAATCGTCCGAAGTAGTGTTAGAGTGAACTGACACCATGAATCCTGCAGGGCTGTCCATAAATCCGTAAGAGTACGAGGGGCTGGAGATTTCTTCTGAACAGCACGTTGCAAGGCATCCCAGATATGCTCAATAATGTTCATGTCTGGGGGGGCTGGTGGCCAGCGGAAGTGTTTAAACTCATAAGAGTGTTCCTGGAGCCACTCTCTAGCGTTTCTGGGCGTGTGAGGTCATATTCTCCTACTGGAATTGCCGAAGACCGTCGGAATGCACAATGGATGCAGGTGATCAGACAGGATGCTTACGTACGTGTCACCTGTCAGAGTCGTATCCAGACATATCACGGATCCCATATCACTCGAGCTGCACACGTCCCACACCTTTACGAAGCTTGAACAGTCCCCTGCTGACATACAGGGTCCATGGATTCATGAGGTTGTCTCCATACCCGTACACGTCCATTTTAAACCAGACTCGTCCGACCAGGCAACGTGTTTCCAGTCATCAACAGTCCAATGTCAGTGTTGACGGGCCCAGGCGAGGCGTAAAGCTCTGTGTCGTGCAGTCATCAAGGGTTACACTCCTGTCACGTTGAACGATTCTCTTCAATCGTCGTTGGTCCCGTTCTTGCAGGATCTTTTTCCGGCTGCGGCGATGTCGGATATTTGTTGTTTTACCTGATTCCTGATATTCACGGTACACTCGTGAAATGGTCGTACGGGCAAATCCCCACTTCGTCGCTACCTCGGAGATGCTGTGTCCCATCGCTCGTGCGTGACTAACACCACGTTCAAACTCACTTAAATCTTGATACTACCATTGTAACAGCATTTACCGATCTAACAACTGCGCCAGTCACTTGTCTTATATAGGCATTGCCGGCCGCAGCGCCGTCTTATGCTTGTTTACACATCTCTGTGTTTGAATATGCATGCCTATACTAGTTTCTTTGGCGTTTTGGTGTATTCTACTGACGTCCATCTACTGGGAAGAAACGATCATCTTAACAAAATGAAAGAAATCAGGGCTCGCAGGGAATGATTTAAGTGTTCGTTTTTCTCGCTCGCTGTTCGAGAGTGGAATGGTAGAGGTATAGTATGAAAGTGAATCGATGCACTTATGTGTGAATTGCGGAGTAGTCGCGTAGGTATAGGTGTAATAGCTTGTGTCGTTAAAAGAGCCTTTGTTTGAGTCAGTCACGTATGTGATAATATGTTCCATATTCTTGGACTCTGGAATTGAGTGCAAACGGGGCCTACCACCTTTGAATGAAACGTCAATGTGACACTAATATCGACCAGGTCTTCAAACTGTACTGGAGCGTAATGCACGCTACTCTTGCAGACTCGAATAGTCGAGTAGCTTAAAGCCGTGACATCTACGACAAAAATTGATGAAGTCTTCGTGATGCAATAGGGCCTGTTAGTTACCTGCCCCTGGACTGGATCAGACACTTACGACTACGTTAACTGGAGGCGACACCCACCTGGCGTAGAGCCCGAACTGAATGAAGCAGGCGACGACGGTGTACAGCAGGTAGGGCGGCTTGAACAGCGGGACCGTCTGCCTCCACATGTGGCGCGCGATGGCCAGCGGCGACTTGGTGTTGACGCCCACTGGCGATGACGTCAGCGCGTCCCCCTGCAGGGCCGCCACCTGGACACAGGCACGGGCGGCGAGGTCAGAGGCGTCCCAGCGACACACGACTTCGTCTACCGGGTGATCAAAAAGTCAGTATAAATTTGAAAAATGAATAACTCACGGCATAATGCAGATAGAGAGGTACAAATTGACACACATGCTTGGAATGACATGGAGGTTTATTAGAACCAAAAAATACAAACGTTCAAAAATTGTCCGACAGATGGCGTTTCATCTGATCAGAACAGTAATAATTAGCATAACAAAGTAAGACAAAGCAAAGATGATGTTCTTTACAGGAAATGCTCAATATGTCCACCATCATTCCTCAACAATAGCTGTAGTCGAGGAATAATCTTGTGAACAGCACTGTAAAGCATGTCCGGAGTTATGGTGAGGCATTGGCGTCGGATGTTGTCTTTCAGCATCCCTAGAGATGTCGGTCGATCACGACGCACTTGCGACTTCAGGTAACCCCAAAGCCAATAACTGCACGTACTGAGGTCTGGGGACCTGGGAGGCCAAGCGTGACGAAAGTGGCGGCTGAGCACACGATCATCACCAAACGACACGCGCAAGAGATCTTTCACGCGTATAGCAATACTTTTTTTTTGTTCTAATAAAACACCATGTCATTCCAAGCATGAGTGTCAATTTTTACATCTCTATCTACATTATTCCGTGATTTATTTAGTTTTCAAATTTATACTGACTTTTTGACCACCCGGTACATCTATACTCCGCGATCCACCTTACGGTGTGTGGCGGAGGGTACTTCTGGTACCAATATCTCTTCCCCTCCTTCTCTGCTCCATTCGTGAATGCTGTGTTGGAGATCGACTGTCAATAATCTCTAGTACAGTGGTTCCCAACCTGGGGCCTGATTACCTCTCTCGCCGGAGTGGCCGAGCGGTTTTAGGCGCTACAGTCTGGAACCGAGCGACCGCTACAGTCCCAGGTTCGAATCCTGCTTCGGGAATGGATGTGTGTGACATCCTTAGTTAGGTTTAAGTAGTTCTAGGGGACTGATGACCTCAGCAGTTAGGTCCCATAGTGCTCAGAGCCATTTTTTGAACCTGATTACCTCCTGAGGGGTAAAATGAAATTTTCTGAGGGGTAAAAACTGAAAGATTCGATTCTGTTTCAGTCACGAAACTAATTTATTTTCCAAAGGTCGTCACAATTTTCTAAGACTCTAGTGTTGATTACATAAGTTATCAATAAATACTTTTTCTCAGTTAGCAGCATTAATGCGGTAGAGGTTACAGGTTTCTCGTATAGTCCATCCACTACACACATATCTCGCACTTTGTGCCGCGTATCGCTGATGATAAAAGTGAGATATATACATAAGAAATGCTAAACATCTCATAAAAATTTCTTCTGCGAGTTGCAATAGTTCCAGTAGTACCCAGAAATTGCTTTATTACTCGCTTCGAAACAGATAAATAAATTAATTGACAGTACGACACAGAAGAAAGCACATAAGAGGTAGTATAGTGCTTCAAACAGTATTATT
Organism: Schistocerca serialis cubense; assembly: GCF_023864345.2. Classification (NCBI taxonomy): domain Eukaryota; kingdom Metazoa; phylum Arthropoda; class Insecta; order Orthoptera; family Acrididae; genus Schistocerca; species Schistocerca serialis. The sequence continues at coordinate 35,018,733 of NC_064649.1, read as the reverse complement.
ATTATTATTATTATTATTATTATCGTTATTACTGATACTATCAGTGGCTATGGTGAGACACAAAGCATTAACAGAAGAAGTCTCCCAATTTCTGATAGTTGAGAAAAAGGGGTTCTCCAACCTAGTGATTTACGAACAATAATTATAGTGCACACATTTTAACTTGGTTGATTCTAAATAGAGTTGCAGTGTGCAGGTCAAGCCAGTGCCGCAATGAAGAGGTGTAGTGCAGGTGAAGCATGTTCTGTAACAAGTGTCTACCCCACTGTGGATAGTTAGCTCTCTTTTCTGAGAAGGAGTTGTGGGTAGCACTTGCGATGCAGCTCGAATTCCTTCGTCGTTCATTCTAACACTAACACACACACACACACACAAACTAATTATCATCCATCTTTCATCATTTTAAAAATAAAAATGTATCAAGAAATATCTTTCATCCAGCAGTTTCATTAGGTGCTAAAGTTGGTAATAATGTGGGGGAGTTGGGGGGGGGGGGGGGTAGCTGACGCCGGGTGTATTAACTGATGTCTAGTTGCACTCAGGGTAATGGTCTATGAAAGGCAGGGCTCCACTGCCATGGCTGCCAGTACTGTCTATCCAGCTCACCATAGTCAAAAGGCAGCTCTCTACAACCATAGCCAAGTTTCTAAAAACGAATCAATCCCTCTTTGCATAGCAAACGCCCCAAATCCAGAAGATCATCATATCAAGTAGGAGTGCAAATTCTCTCCACGGGGTTCAGCCACGACGCTTAGAGGAAATGTGTGTGGCAAACCACGGAAACCCAGAACCACGAACTTACAGACAACCCAACTGTTAAAGTTCCAGGCTTTCAGCGTCCTATGGAAATGTAGGTACAGCTGAACAGATACCAGGTTGAACAAGGGGTGAGCAAATACAAAATGCACAAGTGAGGCTTTTCGATTCACCGTATGTGTGGTGACTTTCAGACAACGACCCACTTTGTAAATGAGTGTCATAAAAGGTGTTTCCCCAGTGGCATCGAGAAAGTGCGTGAAGTATCCAATTTGACGTTTTACTGGATAGAGTCTTCAGACATTCCTGTATAGTCTGGGAAATTTAATGTTTACACACTGAAGCAGCGAAGAAACTGGTATAGGCATGAATATTTAAATACAGAGATACGTAAATAGGCAGAACACGACGCTGCGGTCGGCAACGCCTGTATAAGACAACAACCGTCTGACACAGTTGTTAAAAACACGACGGTTGCCATCTACGCGGATGACACAGCCATCCTTGCGCAAGGCTGGAAACCATCAAACATTAATAACAGACTATAGACAGCACTCAGAACCGTCGAGCCTTGGTTGGAGAAGTGGCGTATTAAAGTAAACGTCGACAAGTGAGAGGCACTTCTGTTCACTCGCAGACCGAAATTACTGCGCAGACACCAAAACTGCAGGCCAATTACACTTCATGGGAGCCCAATACGCTTCACTGAGAAAGTCAGATACCTCGGTGTTTGGTTAGACCGGAAGCTTACATGGGGGGACCACACACAACACATGACCAACAGGACAAACGCGATGCTCAAACAACTCTGTCCTATGCTTAAGAGGAATAGTACACTGAATAGGAGGGTGTCTAGGACATTACACATGACACTGATTAGGCCGCTGATGACATACGCAGCTCCTGTCTGGGGATACGCAGCGTCCACACACCTGGACCGCCTCCAGAAAATACAGAACAAGGTGTGACGTATCATAAGCAATGCTCCCCGACACACACGGACAGCGGACCTTCACCGAGAATACCGATTGGAGACTCTCCAGGAGGCATTCAAAAAACTCGCCACATGACTGTACAAGAAATCAAGTCACTCGAACAATCCTCACATCCTACACCTGGGCAGCTACGATCACAATCATAGATGGAAACACAAGCGCCAAAGACACTCCTTAGGGACTAACCATCTATGGTAACTTCGTAACTAGGCAAACGACACAATGAGGCGAGCCCCTGCACATCAGCCACTGACTAGCTTGCTAGCTGAGCCTCTGTCATGAGAACTGGCAATCGCAGGGAAGCCAAACATGACTCACAAACAAACTCCCAACACATATCACACTGCCAGTTCCTTCAGGACCATCTAACTGACAAACCTACAACGACATGGCTATGTTATAGCAGCAGCAGGTGGCCCAGGAGACATCGTCGGACCGCCGGCCGGGGTGGCCGAGCGGATCTAGGCGCTACAGTCTGGAACCGCGCGACCGCTAATGTCGCAGGTTCGAATCCTGCCTCGGGCATGGATGTGTGTGATGTCCTTAGGTTAGTTAGGTATAAGTAGTTCTAAGTTCTAGGGGACTGATGACCTCAGAAGTTAAGTCCCATAGTGCTCAGAGCCATTTGAATACCGTCGGACCAGCAGCAACAGCGCTCACCTCCTCGACAGGACTGATCATTCCATGACAATCTGGCATTGCTTCTATGGTACTGATGCATGATACCCAACCACTAACATAACCTTACCTTGCACGATCTGACGCAGATAGCAAGAAACCGCCACTGCTCTTACTACCCAACCTGACACTGTCGCAGAGCTTTTTTTCCCTTGCCACTTGCCTTGGCACTTTTTTCCCTCTGCCCTTTAAACCGCTCTTCTTTCAAGCTTGATTCTGTCAAGCTTTTTCGACCACTTCTGTCACCCAGATGCGCCCGTATTAATGGGTAACCTTACCCAAGCGTACGGATAACATCGCAGTTCCTCGCTGCTGCGAACTCCTCGATTCTAAATACTAACAATGCAGAGGTGACAGTAGACCTTTTGAGTTGACCACCATGCTTGTGCGAGCGTGTAGGGGCTCACACCTGACGCAGTTGTTAGATCGATTACTACTGCTACAGTGGCAGGTTATCAAGGAGTTTGAACGTGGTGTTATAGTCGGCACCCGAGCGATGGGACAGAGTATCTCCGAGGTAACGATGAAGCGGGTATTTTCCCGTATGACCATTTCACGAGTGTACCGTGAATATCAGGAATCCGATAAATATCATATCTCTGACATCGCTGTGGCAGGAAAAAGATACTGCAAGAACGGGACAAATGACGACTATAGAGAATCTTACAATGTGACAGAAGTGCAACCCTACCGCAAATTGCTGCAGACTTCAATGTTGGGCCATGAACCATTCAACCCTTGATGACTGCACGACACAAAGCTTTACGCCTCGCCTGAGCCCCTCAACACCGACATTGAACTGCTGATGACTGGTAACATGTTGCCTGGTCGGACGAGTCTCGTTTCAAATTGTATCGGGCGGATGGACGTGTATGGGTATGGAGACAACCTCATGAATCACGGACCATGCATGTCATCAGGGGACTGTTCAAGTTGGTGGAGGTTCTGTAACGGTGTGGGGCGTGTGCCGTCGGAGTGATATGGAACTCCTGACGCATCTAGATACGACTCTGACAGGTGACACGTACGTAAGCATCCTGTCTGATCACCTGCATCCATTCATGTCCATTGTGCATTCTGACAATTCCAGCAGGACATTGCGACACTCCACACGTCCAGAATTGCTACAGAGCGGCTCCAGGATCACCCTTCAGAGTTTAAACACTTCCGCTGGTCACCAAACATTATTGTGCATATCTGGGACGCCTTGCAACGTGGCATGGAAGCAGTGAGGCGTTGGTAGGTCGCTGGAGTGAGTTGGCACCAAATCTGCACACACGTAATTCCCGTAAATTACGAGGAAGGGGGTGATGAGCTCTGACGCCACGTTCAATCACATCCCAGATGTGTTGTATTGGTTTCACATATGGCGACTTGGGGGGGACAGCACATCAACTGGAGCTGGCCACTGTGTTCCTCGAACCACTCCATCATCACACTCCGGGCCTTATGACATGGCTCATTACGTTGTTGAAAAATGCCACTGCCGTCGGGAAAGGTGGTCGTCATAAAGGGGTGTACGTGGTCTGCAACGAGTGTACGATGCTGCTTGGCCGTCATGGTGCCTACTGGACCCATGGAAGCCCACGCGAATGTTCCCCAGAGCATAGTGGGACCGCCGCCAGATTGTCTCCATCGCGCAGAACATGTGTCGAGTAGGTGTTCCCCTGGAAGGCGACGGAATCGTACCCTCCCATTAGCATAATGAAGAATGCGTCGTTATCAGACCGTGCAAAGCTCTCGTACTGCGCCATCGTCGTGTTAACATTGGCACATACACAGGTCGTCGATTGCGGAGGCCCATCGTTAGGAATACTGGGTGCACTGTGTGTTCAGGCACGCTTGTACTCTGCCCAGCATTAAAGTCTGACGTTTGTTACCCCCGAGTTCGCCACCTGTCGTGTTTTACCTTTGTGCCCAGCCTACGAGTCAGACATCTGTAACGTGACGTGGCTGTCCAACCCGACGAGGTCTGGACGTAGCTTCACCTTGGTTTCCCCACGTATTGAAGACACACACCACAGCACTCCTCGAACACTGGACAAGTTGTGCAGTTTCCGAAATGCTCGTGCTGCTCGAACAGACTCAGATACCGGGCGCTTATAATTCTTATCGGACCAGTCCCGTACCCAGCCTCTGTGCTGAGGCTGGCGAACCGCCACTTACCACCCGGCGGCAGCTCCTGCTGGTGCGCCAGGCTTGTAAGTTTCTTGCAGCTCCCAGCTCGACTGCTCAACGTCTTGTTGCCCATCCGCCTCTGGACCGCCTTTTTTCCCGCCGTCCCCGGGCTACGTTGCCGTTTGGGATCCGTGTGCAACGTGTACTAGAGTCCCTCGGTGTGGAGTCTGTACAACCCCAAATCCAAGGTTTTAACCGCCTGCCACCCTGGTTACTGAAGAGGCCCGGAGTGATTTTAGATTTATTGCAGTACAAGAGAGATTGCACTCCTGCCACCGTTTCTAATGCAGCATTTTCTGCCATCTTATCTGAGCACCACGACTATGTAACTGTTTTTACGGATGGGTCGAAACAAGGGGATTCTGTTGGTTGCTCAGTTGTTTTTCCATATCGTGTCCTCAAGGTCCGACGGCCTCAGACTTTTACTGTCGTTGATGCAGAATTGTTTGCGATCTTGCGGGCACTGGAGCACATGAGACATTCTTCCTCTCCTAAATTTCTTGTCTGTTCCGATTCACTCAGTGCCCTTCACTCATTGCAACGTTTGTATCCGGCAGACAAAATTGTCCAGACTATGGTGTCACCACCAGACACCACACTTACTAGGTGGTGGCCTTTAAATCGGCCGCGGTCCGGTAGTATACGTTGGACCCGCGTGTCGCCACTGTCAGTGATTGCAGACCGAGCGCCACCACACGGCAGGTCTCGAGAGACGTTCTAGCACTCGCCCCAGTTGTACAGCCGACTTTGCTAGGAAAGGTTCACTGACAAATACGCTCTCATTTGCGGAGACGATAGTTAGCATAGCCTTCAGCTACGTCATTTGTTACGACCTATCAAGGCGCCATTATCAATAGATATATAACTTGTGATGCCTGTACCGTCAGACCGATGTACACCACTTCTGGATTAAAGTTAAGTATTACAGCAACTGCGTTCGTTTTTCTAAGTTCTCATTTCCTTGTAATGTTCCAGACCTCACGCCAATCTGCGTGAGCTTAAAAGCGTGCATTTCGGCCTCCTCTAGCAACACGGTGTTGGCTCTTCTCCCAACACTCCACAGACTATCCAGGATGCCCTCCTCCGACTACAGCGACTGGGGAAGGTTGTAGCTTTCTGCTGGGTTCCGGGGCATGTTGGCATTGCTGGGAATGAAAGGGCAGATCTCGCAGCCAAGGAGGCGTGTCTCGCCCCACAAGTATCTCAGTGTGCTATCCCCTTGCACGCACTCACCTCGCTGTTGAGCTCACGGGTCATGCGCCGGTGGGAGGATGAGTGGCTGGAAGTGACTGACAATAAGCTCCGTATAGTCAAGCCCACAACGCGTGTGTGGTGTACTTCCTTTCAGCCCCGTCGACGGGACGAGGTTCTCCTCACTCGGCTTCGGATACGCCACAGCCCTATGACGCACGGCTTCCTACTCCGGCGAGAGGACCCTCCAATGTGTGGTGCTTGTGGCGTCCAGGTCACTGTGCGCCACGTTTTATTGGATTGTGTTTTATTTTCTGACGAGCGGGTCGCGGCTGACTTGCCAGCGGACCTGCCATCTCTTTTAGGCAACACTCGGACGAATGTGGTTAAAGTTTTAAAGTTCTGTGCCCTGTCAAATGTTTTTACAAAGATTTTAGGGAGAGGATTTTAATTTGCTCACTGTGTCAAGCTCGCCCATATTTTATGTAAGTGGCCAGCCAATAACAATTTCCTGTGACATTCTTCCCCGTTCCTTAGGTTTTACTTTCTTATGTAGCATTTTCCTTCTTTTCCTGCTTTCTTTGAGTGTGTGCTTTAGTTTTCTTAGGTCTGTCCACATTCGTTCCTTTTAATGTGTGTCAGGGCGCTGATGACCTCGATGTTGAGCGCCCATAAGCCCCAACACACCACCACCACTATAATTAAACTTTTCTTATTCAACACGTTATAACTCGGAAACTAATTACTGTACGAGGACCAAACTTTATAGCATTAATGTCAAGGACATGTCGAAGACAAATAATGCAGAATCGGTTGAATTGAAACACGCCGGCCGCGTTGCCGAGCGGTTCTAGGCGCTTCACTCTGGAACCGTGCGACCGCTTCGGCAGCAGGTTCGAATCCTGCCTCGGGCATGGATGTGTGTGATGTCCATAGGTTGGCTAGATTTAAGTAGTTCTACGTTCTACGGGACTGATGACCTCAGATGTTAAGCCCCATAGTGCACAGAGCCATTTGAAACACTTTTAATGTGCTGCTACGGTACATCATACCATTACATACCAGTACCATTACTGCTACAAAGAGATTCAATATGGCGCCCGTCAGTCTCCAGAAGGGCAGGATTGCAATCGGCACGGCAGAACGAAGTATGTTCGTAGGTAGACTGGCTACCTCTCTCGATATGCTGCGCTTCAGATCAGCACGTGTGTGAATGTTCCCTTGGTAAACCCTGTCCTTCAGGTGGCTCCACAACCAGAAATCACAGGGAGTGGGATCAGGTGATCGTGCCGGCCAAGCATTTGGAAAGGATCGGCTGGTAATTCGATCGTTTACAAATGTGTTTCGGAGAAGCAGGTGAATTTCACAAACGATGTGCAGTAGGGCCCCATCTTACATGAAAACTGTTGAACTCAATGTGTCTCTCTCTTGTAGGGCGGGTATGACATGCTGGCGAAGCATATCCCACTAACGCTGGCCAGTCACACTGTACGTGTTTGGTCCTTGAGCGTCAGTCTGCTCAAAAAAGAATTGGCCAATGATGAACGTAGCCACACCATACGGTGACACGTTCACCGTACAGAGGAACTTCATGCACAGTAACTGGAGGTGAACATCCCCACACTCGGCTATTCTGTGTGTTCACCTCACCCACCAGAGAGAAATCAGCTTCGTCTGTCCATAGCATGCTCCAGGACCAGGCCCCTTGCAAGAAAGTGCAGATCGAAGTCAACACGTCGTTGTGCGTCCTGTGGTGCGAGCTGCTGTACGATATGGATGTTGTTCGGATACCGTTTGAGAATGTTTCGAAGCACCTTTCGTACAGTGGACCACGGGATGTTCAACTGTCGTGACACAGCACGCGCACTGCCTGAAGTTGAGAATTACGCGCAGCGTTGTCTGCCACAGCAACAGCGATATCATCAACCACTTGTAGTGCAAACGGTCGCCGGCCGCGGTGGCCGAGCGGTTCTAGGCGCTTCAGTCCGGAACCGCGCGCCTGCTACGATCGCAGGTTGGAATCGTGCCTCGGGCATGGATGTGTGTGATGTCCTTAGGTTAGTTAGGTTTAAGTCGTTCTAAGTTCTAGGAGACTGATGACCTCACATGTTAAGTCTCATAGTGCTCAAAACCATTTGAACCATTTTTCTGCAAACGGTCGTCGGTCTCTTCCCAGAGCGACGCCCAGTTCTGCAGTCGATTCCAACTTCTTCATCGAGCTCCGCACAGCAGATGGAGAAAGAGGACCCTTCTGTAATCCTTTCAGCCGGCGATATTCTCGAAGTGCGGCTGCAGCATTGCTGTTGTTTTGGTGACATAGCTTCACCAATAATGCCCTGCTCCTCTTGTCCAAGCTGATGCTGACACGTCAACAAGTGCACTGCGACTGCTAAGGTACGTGGGACTATGAATCACGATGACTGATCGCAGCACCTGTTGGCCGTAGTTGGACCTGGACGGTGGCGCTGTGGCGGATAGAAATCGTGCAGCCCATACTCTGGACATCAATGCTGCCAACTTTGGTACTCGTATGGTAAAACATTACTGGCCAACAAAATTGCTTCACCAAGAAGAAATGCAGTTGGTAAACGGGTATTCATTGGACAGATATATAATACTAGAACTGACATGTGATTACATTTACACGCAATTTGGGAGCATAGATCCTGAGAAATCAGTACCGAGAACAACCACCTCTGGCCGTAATAACGGCTTTCATACGCCTGGGCATTGAGTCAAACAGAGCTTGGATGGCACGTACAGGTCCAACTGCCCATAGAGCTTCAACACGATACCACAGTTCATCAGGAGTGTGGCGTATTGTGACGAGCCAGTTGCTCGGCCACCATTGACCAGACGTTTTCAATTGGTGAGAAATCTGGAGCATTTGCTGGCCAGGGCAGCAGTAGAGCATTTTCTGTATCCAGGGAGGCCCGTACAGGACCTGTAACATGCGGTGGTGCATTATCCTGCTGAAACGTAGCGTTTCGCAATGATCGAATAAAGGGTAGAGCCACGGGTCGTAACACACCTGAAATGAAATGTCCACTGTGCCGTCAATGCGAACAAGAGGTGACCGAGACGTGTAAAAAATGGCACCCCATACCATCACCACGGGTGATACGCCAGTATGGCGATGACGAATACACGTTTCCAATGGGCGTTGGCCGCGATGTCGTCAAAGCACGGATGCGACCATCATGATGCTGTAAACAGAACCTGGATTCATCCGAAAAAATTGTGGTGTCACCGCCAGACACCACACTTGCTAGGTGGTAGCTTAAATCGGCCGCGGTCCATTTAGTACATGTCGGACCCGCGTGTCGCCACTGTGTAATCGCAGACCTAGCGCCACCACCAAGGCAGGTCTCGTGATACGAGAGAGCACTCGCCCCAGTTGTACGAGAACCTAGCTACCGACCTGATGTACGAAGCCTTTCTCTCTCATTAGCCGAGAGACAGAATAGCCGTCAGCTAAGTTAATGGCTACGAACTAGCAAGGCGCCATTAGCCATACAGTGATTGTACTTAAAGTCTTCTGTGTATCGTCAAGATCGATGTACCTCAAGGATTAAGTAAAGTTAAGTATTAAACCTGCTCCGTACTTTTCTTCCTAACATTAATTACGTATCCTGTTCCAGTACTTCACGACCGTCTGCTTTAGTCTAGCGTGCATTTTCAGCCATCTCAACTTCACGGTGTCGGCCCAGCTACCGACACAAAATTGGCGACGATTTAAAGTGTTCTTTCTGATTGCTTACATTTAATTGTGTCATGGCTTCGCCACATTCTCCAGATGTACTGTCCGAATTTTATCGCTTGCAGAATCAGCAGACGCAGGCGTTACTGGATGCCCTTGGACAGCTCGTCCAGGGTCAACGTACCATTCAAACCGATGCGGCCGCCGCCGCTTCTTCGCTACCGCTGCCACTAAACGCTGTTGCACCTCCCTTTCGACCATACGTGGCAGCCGATGAGACCTGGCACGAGTGGTCTCGCCAGTTCAACTTTCATCTAGCAGCCTACAGAATTCAAGGTAAAGAGCGGCAGCCGTTTTTGCTTTCTTGTGTCGGTGTGTCCACCTACCGTGTGATAGTGAAATTGTTTCCCCGACGAGACGTAGCAACTCTGTCCTACGAGGAAATTTTGTCTGCATTAGATGCCTATTTCAAAGAAACAGTTAATGTGGTTGCAAAACGGTATACGTTCTTTCGTACAAAACGTACGGCCGGTCAAACTAATAGGGAGTGGGTAGCAACATTGCAAGGACTTGCTAGGGACTGTGCCTTTGAATGTGACTGTGGTCTTTCTTATTCAGATACAATGGTGCGTGATGCAATTGCACAGAACGTTTCTGATGTTCGCATACGGGAGCAAATTTTGAAACTAGTTAATCCCTCCCTTCAACAAGTGATCGACATATTGGATAGACAGGACACACTTGACTGTGCTCAGGAATCTTTTGAAACTTCGCCAGCCGTGTGTAACATTAACCGGCCCGCTGGACGCGCTGCGCGGCCCGGTAACCGGGCCTCGTGCACGTCCGCACAGCTGCCGCCGCGCGCTAAGCCACGTGTGCCGCGCCAGCCCACAAATGTAGTGAAATCGTGCCCGCGGTGTGCTACTAGACATTCGCGTGAACATTGCCCGTCACGCCAAGCTATTTGCTTTTTCTGCAATAAGAAAGGACATGTTCAAAGTGTTTGCCAGAAAAAGCTCAGATCGGACAATCACAATCATTCCTGGCCCTTTGCTTCGCGCCGGAATCGAACCAAGGACACTCAGGCTCGTGGACCTTCGCCTATGGACATTCATGTCGTTAATTCCACTTCGTCCAGTGACACTTTCTCTAACAGTAACTGTGATCGTCCCACAAAAACTGTGCGTCGACGTCGCCGGAAATCACGTCAATTAGCAAGTGATTCTGTACCAGTGTCTATTCAAATTGCACAAAACAGTCGCTTTTGTCGTCAGCAGGACAATAAACTTTTTGTGGACTTAGACTTTGAAGGCAAAGTGATACCATTCCAGCTCGATACCGGAGCTGCAGTTTCATTGCTCAATCATGACACGTACAAACAACTGGGCAAACCTCCGTTGCGTTCCGCAAATGTTAAGCTAACTACATATTCCGGACAGAAAATTCCTGTGTTAGGACAGTGCAGCCTTCTTGCAACATACAAGGGACAAACAAAACTTGTGTCATTTTACGTTCTTCGTTCTTCTTCTGCAGTGAACTTGTTTGGTCTAGATTTATTTAAGTTGTTTAACATGTCTATTGTACATCAGGTGCTATCAGTGAATCAAACTGTGCCTACAGACAGTGTTTCTCGGCTGTGTGACGAATTTGCAGACATTTTTGCACCGGGCTTAGGTTGCGCTAAAAACTATGAAGCACATTTAGAACTGAAGGTAAACGCGCAACCGAAATTTTTCAGGGCGCGCAATGTTCCCCACGCATTGCGTGATGAGGTCGCAAGAACGTTACACGATCTCGAATCACAGGGTGTAATTGAACGTGTGCAAGCTTCTCTCTGGGCCTCACCCTTAGTAATTTTGCCAAAACCTTCCGGAAAATTGAGACTTTGCGTGGACTTCAAGGCCACAGTGAATCCACAGCTAGTGACTGCTACTTTTCCTTTGCCCCGCCCGGAAGATCTTTTTGCTAAACTGTGCCCGGGAAAATATTTTTCAAAGTTGGACCTAGCCGATGCGTACTTGCAAATACCGGTGGACGACGAATCCCAGTGCGTACTGGTGGTTAACACGCATCTTGGATTGTACCGCTTCAAAAGACTGCCATTCGGGTGTGCATCCGCCCCTGCCTTGTTTCAGCAATATTTACAAACTATTTGTGCGTCGGTCCCTACTGCAGCAAACTATCTGGACGATATAGTGATCTCCGGACAGACAGAAGAAGATCATCTTGCGAACTTACGAACATTATTTCAGGTCTTGCGGCAAAATGGTCTTCGCTTGAGGAAGGACAAATGTGTGTTTTTTGCTCGTGACTTACCATACCTGGGACATGTCATTAATGCCCAAGGCATACATCCGAGTCCAGAGCACCTCCGTGCCGTACAAGAATTGCCTTCCCCTCAAAATGTGAAACAGCTACAGAGTGTGTTGGGTAAAATTAATTATTACAATAAATTTGTGCGCAATGCCTCTTCCATTTCAGCTCCGCTTCATCGCTTACGCCGCAAAGGTGTTCCGTTCGTCTGGACGACGGAATGTGAACGCGCCTTTCGCCAGTTGAAATCGGCGTTGCTTTCTAATACTTGCCTTACGCCATTCGATCCCCAGAAACCCCTTTTGTTGATGGTAGATGCATCGGATTTCGGAATCAGTGCTGTGCTTGCGCACAAAGTTGGCTCCCATGATCGCCCTATTGCCTTTGCGTCCAAATTGCTCTCGTCTGCGCAAAGAAATTATTCACAGATAGAGAAAGAAGCTTTGGCTCTCGTGTTTGGTGTTACTAAGTTCCATGATTTCTTGTATGGTCGTCACTTTACCATCATCACAGACCACAAACCTTTGACATCGCTTTTTCATCCGACCAAGCCTGTACCTCCACGTACAGCGCAGAAATTCATTCGCTGGTCTATTTTCCTTTCGCAGTACCGCTACGATATCTTGTATCGGTCCACTGCTAAGCACGGAAACGCCGATGCGTTGTCCCGTTTGCCTGTTGCTGAGGATAAAGCATTCGATTCTTCCGAACTTGCTTGCATGTTCATTGATTCGGAAACCGATGAAGTGGTCGAATCGTTTCCGATTGATTTTCGTCGTGTAGCTACAGCCACAGCTGCTGACCCTGTCCTTGCTACTGTTTTACGTTTTGTTGCTACGCAATGGCCTTTGTCAAAGTCTCGGATCGAGGATCCGTTGGTTCGCCGATTTTTTGCTCACAAGGAGAGACTTTTTGTTCGACGTGGTGTTTTGTTGTTGCGTTCTGATAATGATCAGTCCAGAGTCGTGGTCCCACGTTCGTTACAGTCCTCTGTTTTACGGCTTCTTCACCAAGGACATTGGGGTATAGTGCGAACGAAACAACTTGCTCGTCAGCACTGTACTTGGTTCGGAATCGATGCTGCGATTACGAATATGTGTTCTTCGTGCCCGGCGTGTGCCGAACAACAGTCCGCAGCGCCGCGGAAAGTCTTTGCGTGGCCAAAAGCCACTTCCCCTTGGCAACGCTTGCACATTGATTTTGCTGGTCCGTTCTGGAATGCTCGATGGTTGGTTCTGGTCGACGCCTTCAGTAATTTTCCTTTTGTTGTCCGGATGTCTTCCACGACGTCCTCCGCCACCATCCAAGCGTTGTCTGCTATCTTTTGCATTGAAGGTCTTACGCAGACTATTGTTTCCGACAATGGCCCACAATTCATGTCCGCAGAATTTCAGTCATTCTGCCAGGCCAATGGTATTCAACATCTGACATCCGCGCCGTTTTCGCCTCAGTCCAACGGTGCCGCTGAACGATTGGTCCGGACTTTCAAGTCACAGATGTTGAAATTGAAAGAGTCGCATTCTCGGGAGGA